>NC_136059.1:979082893-979738525 GCF_964261635.1 Lissotriton helveticus
CCTTCCTCCTTAAAGGCCATATCTTTTTGAAACTGCAGAACACAGGGACTGTGCCACAAATCCTATGGCTTCTGCAACAGAAATCTTACTCTTGTGACAGCCAATGAGAGGTTTCTTGTACCGAGGATCAGTAAGGGGTGAAGGGAGAAAAGGATCCCTCGTCCAATAAGATAGGTATAATTTTACTTTTTTAATTCCAGACTAGCAAATTGTTTGCAAGACCCAAATGGGAGAGAAATACAAAAATGTTAACCCTTTAAAATCCACTTCACAACTTTTTAAAATGCTAATATCTCAGAAAACTGAACTGATTTAGACAAAACTAAAAAAAGGCATGCTTTCTGCAACGAAGTTCTATTTTCATTTGAAGTTTGACGTAAATCCATTCAGCTCTTTGGTCAATTTCCAGTGGAGGATAAATAGTAAAACATATATTTTTTCTCTCACATTAACTTTACTACCTATGGACGGATCTTAATGAAAATTGGCTTGCAGAAGCTTAAAAAGATTAAACTTCTAAATTTTGTGCAAATCTATTCATGGGGTCAAAAGGTATAGGCAAATCAAAAAATGCCTTTTCTATGGAAACTGCATCTGAACCATAAGTACACAGTGGCAACCAACACTGTGTAATATACATATTACATACATGTATTAAAAACTCTGCTAGAAAAACTGATATTTGACATGTGCAGATTGAGTGCCAAATTACGACTTTGGCAGTCCTCCTGCGGAGTGCCAAGCCAGCACTCTGCAGGAGGACGGCCAAAGCTGTTCTCCCTCCGCCCGCCGGATTACGATTAAAATCCATGGCAGGCGGTGCTGTGGGGGTCCCATGGAGGTGACTGTCTAAGGCTCACAGGATAGCCTTAGACAGACAGTGTTGTGGGACTGCCGCAGCCCGTTCCTGCATGGGAAGTAATGTACCATGTCATGCATTGCTTCCCGTGCAGGAACTGGGGTGCAATACCACATACAACATGCCCCCGCCCCGGACCAGAGACACAAGGCCCTTTGTTTGCTGACCGCCACCCTTTTCATAGCCTGCCCGCCGGTCCTGCGGGATCCTTGATCCCGGCTGTTTCCTGGTGGTCCGACTACAGCAGTTGTAATACTGCAGAAGGTCCTGCAGAGTGGCGGTGGTCGGACTGCCACATGAGTTACACGGTCCGGTGAACCGCCAAAACTTACTCAAGCCCCTTTACAGTGTCAGTGATGTTATAGAGCGCTCCATATAAAGGACCTACTCTCCACCTAAAACTTGGAAACTACCCAAAGTTCCCTACGTACCTTCTTGCCTAAATTACGCAGCGTTCTATGCTTTAAATCGCAATGTTTGGAATTATAATGAGTGCTCCTTTGCGCCTGGACAAAGATATGCTTCTCCAATGAGCTTAAAAGAGTGTGAACCACATGTGTCAGGAGCTGCTTTTGTTCATTCCAGGTTGGCTTCCATGCTATTGTCTGAATCCAAAACTGTCATACTGTGCCCGGAATAGTAAAAAGCTTTTGCCAATTTTTAGTTAGGCAAGGATAGCGCTTGCTGATCCTAATGTCAAAGGTCTTTGCAACGCTTCTAGCTGAGTGTGGATGGTACAGTGCCAATCCTATGCTTAAAAACTCTTCCGGGAAACAGATGGACGCTGATTGAGATATATCTGCGGAATTGTTTTGATGCTTTGTTTAAAAACAAAAAAATATATTTAAAAAAAAAAAAAACTCTTCCAGGAAAACAGACATTTGAACTCAGCAGATTTACTGTTGGTGGTTTAGAGTGCGCCATATAAAAAGCTGCAGTCCACCTTAAACCTGGAAACTACACAGGGTCCTGTACTACCTTTTCTGCATAGTTTATGCAGCACTGTAAGCCCGAAAGGGCTTTATTTGGACTTTTACTGTGTGCTCCCTTGTGTCTGGACAAAGCTATGCTTCTCTGACAAGCTGTAATGAGAGAAACTCATACGTCAGGAGCTACTTTTATTTCTTCCACATTGGCTTGGATACTATTATATCAATCCAAAGCATATGCTCATTCTCCCCATCTCCATTATCCTTTTTTTAAATGTTGTTTTCCGGACCACTGTGTTCATTAGTAGTTTGAACACTATTGTTCTTTAAATTTAATGAGTGATGTCATTAATGATGTAATTTAATACATGTGATTACTATTTGAGATCATGAGTAGTGCATGATAGAGTGCAAGTTATATATAGTTAGTAGACTAAACTATAATTTGTGTCTTTCAGTGGTTTGAGATGTTTTCTTAATGTTAGTTCTTGTCTCATTTCAATCCCTATCTACGTCACTTTAATCTTCCTTTTTTTTCAAAAAATGTCTAGTTTAAAAAAAAAAAGTAAGTTAAGGTCTTAGCAACTAACTTAACTATAACGGCAATTTAACCATCTTTCTTTTCAGCTTATTTCATAGTTTTTTTTTAGCATATTCTGAATCAGTCAACCACCCAACCCTGTACAGGGGACCAAAACCTGCTAGGCACAAAGTCTGTCTATCAAAAGTTTTTTTTAAAATATAGTAAGATGTTAAGCAACTGAAAAGATGGGTAGAGAGAGCAAAGAGATGCGGAAAGGGAATCTCTAAACACAGATGTATCTCTCGTTAGCCCCTTTAAAAACTACATTATGCCTCAAATTATTAAAAACCTATTCTTTTCCTCACATATTTAACCCGCTGGTTTCACCCCTGCATTAATTTCTCAGTGCTAATTTATTTCAGCCTGCTCCCCAGCTAAGGCTTTAAATTCAACAGCTCCTATTCTAACAAAATGATGTTCAGGAGTGCTTCACTTCTGTTGTGAATAAAAAAAAATGTTAGCCCTCTAGTTGTTCATTATACCATGTAGTGAAGCTGAAGTAGACCACTGAGGATTCAAATGGAAGGCTGTTGCTTGTGTTAGAAATGCATGTTTCATTCAGCATATTACCATCTTTCTGATATTGACGAGAAAGGTATTTGAGAATTCATAGAAAATATGTTCCTATTTTAGCTTTCTAGAGCACTAGTTGTAGTTTGTAGGACAAAATGAACCCCCTCATTTTGTCAATCCCTTAAGAAAATGCTTTCCGTTTTACAGCTTTGGTTCCATCAAGAGGGCGTTCAGATGTGCCACACTTTTGCCATAAATATCAAATGTTAGCACTCTAGTCTTTCATTTCAACGCTGTGGTGAAGCTGTAGAAGAACACTGGGGAATCAAATGACATACTTCTGCTGATTTTGGAAGTAAATGTTTTACACAGAATATCAGACTTTTCCACAAATGACTGAGGAAGATAGTGTGAGTTTAGATAACGTGTTCTCATTTTAGATTCTGGAGCCCCCTCCATAGTTTTTAGGAAAAACCAAGAAAGAAAATAGCTTTCTCTCAAATGTGGTTAATTGAATCCCAGGTTGGGACCATCATTTTTCACAGTGTAAAATCAACTTAAAATACACTGCAGTTCCTACAATCAGTATGTTACCACCATCAAATGATTTATCTTGTGACTAAAATCTGTTAGCACCCTTCATATTAGTCCTTTTAATGACCTTCAAAAAAAAGACTTTCTTTACAATGCATTTCAATAGGGACAATGTCCCCATGTCTTGTAATAACTGCTCACACTTAGGGCATCCAATCAAAGGGGGTGAGGAGGGGGCAAGTGCTCACCCAGACCCCTTATATTCTTTTAATTAATTTTCAAGGCACAAGGACCATATCCCTGGAATGGCTGCCACAATATATAGCTTATATTATGCCAGTCAATGAAGATGGACCAATGTCCTTTAAAGTGGCCAATCAGAACATGGGTGGATAAGCAACAGTCCAGATATCACTAACTTTTTCTCGGAAGGTAAGTCTATTCATACCCTACCTGAGCATCTTTTTATACACGGATCCCTCAAAAATACTGAATAGGTTTACACAAAATTATAAAAAGCACGTTTTTTGAGTTATGTTATACTTTTGTGTCAAATTTGGTGTAATTCCAGTAAGCCATTTTTCTATATCAGAGAAATTTCTTTTCAATATTAATTAAAATAGGAGATTGATGTTTTTGGGATTCTTCCCTTTTTCTTGGCCCACGGTTGATGGATCAGCACAAACATTCCATGAAAGAGCCAAAGTGGATGACATTCCTTTTGGAAATATTTGGTCAGATCTGTTGAATGGCGCCAAAGTTATTAAGAAACATACTTTGACCAAACAATAACTACTCTTGAACTATCGCTGTCTGAGTAATAATTGTGTATATGTGTGTGGGGTGTGTACTATTTACGCAATTACGGTATTAATACAATTTTTCATCTATAATTCCATTCTATATAATCTCAATTTTGCTAATGACCTCATGTATCATACTGAAACTATGTATATAAAGAAACTAGGTTACTGGGTGAAGTGCTTCCTCTGTATTCACTTACTATAAACTGCCCGATGTTATGAAAAAACTCCTCCAATTCATCTCAGACTAATGCAAGAATTTCTGTTTATATTTCAGAGAACATTATGAGATGTTGTAAAAGGCATTAAGCTTGTCTACAGCATGGACGATTGGACAAAATATAGATTTTTTAATATCATGATACATAAATATTGCATCAAAAATATAGTTCATGCATAAATATTGTGTCATGGAATATTGTTTCCAAGAATATCTTTTTTTGGTGTATAATATTGTTTAAAATAATACCGTTTACTTAATAGTTGAAAATATACCGGGCTTAATTACGATGTCAGGCAGACTTGCGTCCGCCCGACACGTATCGGTCTGGAACTACCCGATCTTAGGTCGGTGATTCCGATCGCAGGATTCGGATGCATTTTAGAATGGAAGCTAGTGCGGCGGGTGGAAAAGGCAAGCAGCACAAGCTGCCATTGTAAAATGCATGTTTTGAAACATCCCTACATCGTGTGGCAGGCACCTCGCAGTGCCTGCCACATGGTGCCCCCCAGGTCCCATTGTGGAGGGCCAGGTGGAAAGGGGTCCCTGCTAGTGGCCCCCAAAAACACTGGGAAAGACCAACATGAAAGGGCTGTCCGAAACTGTCAACATATCGGTATTATTGTTTTTTTCAATGGGCTCCGTCAGCCCGTTGGATGCGCTGCGGACGGTCCCGCGTTGGGCGGACCGCAATGTCAGATTTCGGGCGGATCACAGCCAGCGGTCGGTTAGTTGCGGTCTGCCTGAAATCGTAATCGGGCCCATAATGTTTGTTTAAGTTATTGTATAATAGTTAAAATATTAATTTCAGGTGTTAGCATTGTTAGTAAAATTGTTACAATTTTTTTGTACTATACTTTGTAATTTAAAAGGTTTAATAAAAAAATGGAGTACTTTTTAATGTAGTAGTAATTGTTGTTTTAGTAGGGGAATAGGGTGGGAAGTAATTTAAATTAGGATATCATTTTATCATTAATTTTATATTCTAAATGTAAAATGGAATTGAATAATAATAATTGTTATTAGTTTGTAAGTATTTTAAGTATTTAAGATTAATGTGCTAATTTTAAAATACATTTGTAAAAATCTTGATTAATTCTTTTTATTGTCGTAGCAGGTTGTTGGAAATACGTTGATAATATATATGTGTGTGTAAATGTGTGTAGATATATATCCGAAACTAATACGCGGTATGCTGGCGTGCTACCAGACCGCTGGTAGTGCCCGGTAAAGCTGTGCCATCGCTAGCGCCGTAAATATCATCCAAATGCCTTCCCAAATATAATAGAAGGCAACAGACACTCACAATCAAGGGGTTGCATCCTATTTAATCAGTCACATCACAGCAGGTACAGGTCCAACAGAGATGAGGTTCGGCAGAAATTCTGCCTTCTTCAATATATAGTGCGCCATTTTGGTATCCAATTTAAACATCTTAATTGATAAACACAAACGATGTACCTCATATAGGCAGCACAAGAACAAGCATGTTAAAATGTTGCCAGTGACAATGTTAGTTTAAAACACTCGAACACCTTTAAGACACCCTGTGGAGGCAAAGTTTTACCGGGCACCACCATTGGTCTGGCAGCACACCAGCATACCACATATTTGTTTCGGATGTATGAGGAAGACGTGTCCCCACTCTAGGAGAGTGGCAATGGAAACGAGGAAGTGGGCCAGGTGGATGAAAAGGTTCGACGCCAGGAGCTGAGACTCCCTTGGCGGAGACTGGCTTCTTACATGGATGGTTTACCTCATCCTAGGAATACCTCCCTGGTTGTGTAAGGCATTGGCTGAGTGGTGGGATCAAGGGCCCTTATGCTAAATAGTAAGACTTTTTCACAAAAGGATTCAGGACTTGATGTTACATATTAACATATTACTCCCATAGGGATGGGATGTGAAAATCATAGACAACCCAGTAATTATACTCACTAAAGTTGTTCATATATTGAGGGTCTTAAAGGTGTTCAAATGTTTTTAATTAACATTGTCCCTGGCAACAATTTAACATGCTTGTTGTTGTGCTGCCTATATGAAGTACAACGTTTGTGTTTATCAAATAAAATGTTTAAATTGGATGTAAAAATGGTGCACTATAGATTGAAGAAGGCAGAATTTCTGCCGAAATGTGTCTCTGTTGGACCTGTACCTGCCGTGATGTGACTGATTAAATAGGATACAACCCCTTGATTGCGAGTGCCGATTGCCTCTCTATTATATTTGGGGAGGCATTTGGATGATATATATATATATATGTATATATATATGCAGTAAAACTCCACAGCAACCTCCGGTCCTCGAACGGCGAAGCAGGAAGACAGACCACAGGATCAGGTAGGTGAAAGTTATATTATTTTTAGTGGCAGCATAGATGCGTTTCGGGCTCAGGAGCCCTTGTTCACAAGCAGAGAGCATCAACCAAACGCCATAGTGTGAATTTTAAACAGATAGTAGAAATATCAATATAGGACTAGCTAAGTTGTGTTAGTTAGTGAGACTCAGAAGGTATATCTGTGGGCAAACCATTAGGTTTGGTCATGAAGCCCTCACACACCAACCTAGTTGGTGTCATGCTTCATCATCGGGCCCACCACAGTGACACCGAATGTGTCCCGGGTGTGCTGCGACTCCAGATTACTGAGGAGCTGGTATGCTTACTGAGTGTGCAGTGATTGGTGAGTATGAACGTGAAAAGTTAAAAGCTATACAGGTGGTCCCAGTTCCCGAGGGTGAAAGGTAAATTTTAATATCGGGCCCCTGTTAGCAAGATAAAAAGGCTAGTGGACGATGTGGAGTGTATTAAGAGCTCCTACGTCCTTTGTGGTCTACATGTTTCAGCCAGGCCTTTTGGTTAAAACTGGCTTTCCTCAGGACCAATGAGTATGTGTGGGTGACCCGAGCTGGAGCAGGACGATAGGTCGCAGGAGCACGCTGATCGGAATTACCGGTCATCTTCCTCCCCCTGCCAAGTGACCCATGAGGCTTTAACAGCAAGTAGCAAGTTAAAGCAGAGGGAATCCCCCTCTAACACGTACAGCACCTTAGCGAGTGCGACACTTTTTACCACACACCAAGTCACTTAATATAGTCTATTGTCACCCACACATACTCAAAATTTACCTTTCACCCTCGGGAACTGGGACCACCTGTATAGCTTTTAACTTTTCACGTTCATACTCACCAATCACTGCACACTCAGTAAGCATACCAGCTCCTCAGTAATCTGGAGTCGCAGCACACCCGGGACACATTCGGTGTCACTGTGGTGGGTCCGATGATGAAGCATGACACCAACTAGGTTGGTGTGTGAGGGCTTCATGACCAAACCTAATGGTTTGCCCACAGATATACCTTCTGAGTCTCACTAACACAACTTAGCTAGTCCTATATTGATATTTCTACATATAACCAGGGGACCCGGACTAGCTTACCTAGTCCCCTCTCTCCCTTTTGATTTGCTAATTTTAAACAGATACCATCCTCACCTCCTCTGAATGCCGGTCACATGACCAATAGGCATAGTAAAAAGACTGTCCATCACAATTGATACAACTTTTTGCTGCAAATTAATTTAAAAAAACTAAATTTTTGGCAGCATTAGCAGAAAGTAAGTTTAAAAAGCATGAATGCAGATGGTAAAATATATGACTGTATAAATACAATAAATACAACAGGATAAATCCTAAAAACCTTGTACATTGTTCAATACATTTTTTGTTGTATCAAATTCACTCTTCCCTTGAACTATGGACAGTAAAACATATATACTTTTAGAGGGTAAAACGATTCACAATCTAATAAAAAAAATAAAAAAATTTGCAGCAATAATGGTCAATGTGCAAAGCCGTGCAGAAAGTGCGAGTAGAAAAAAATTGGTGCAACATAGTGCTATAAAGTGCTAACTGTGTAATGAGTGTCAACTACATCATCCAATAGTTATATACATATAGATTATATTCTATTTAGGAACATTCTATTCTCAAATCTCAGTAACCTCAAACACAGATCAAAAGTGCATATAGTGATAATATACAAAAATGAAAACGAAAAACAAGTGGAACTGTTAATGGAAAAAGGCTTGAACAACAATTGATTTTTTCAAGCTTAAAAAATTATTATTATTTCATCCATTCCAATGAACCACTGCTTTTCAAAAGAGGGGAAGGGGTTGTAAGTATCTGTTGCAGCAAAGATAGGCACATGGGAAAAGTGCCCATCACTGAAAAATATATCAGAAACAAGAACTTTCAGATTGCAAGTCGAAAAATATCAGTGCATAAAATATACCTCTACACTCTAGCTACAGTGCAAACATGCCATGTGCAAATCTGCTGATAGAGTATAAAAGCACAAAAATTACACAGCTATATAAATAGATACAGAAATCCCAAGATATAAAAATGTAAATATAATGAGGGAAAGTTTTTTTTGCTACATCAGAGGTTATTGCACTAGATATTCTGAAAACAACAAAGTGAGTGGGAACATGGGGTAATGTAGATCATAAAAAATTAAGCATATCCTCCACATTATTCAGCCCATTCGGCCATTTACTATCGAACTCCAAGATCATAGTCGTTTTCAGTTGTCTTAATCTGAGTTCTCTGTTCCCTCCTCTACGTAGTTTAGGAATGGCCGCTACCACATAGTATTTTAAAAAAGTCAGATTGTTGTCATGAAATTTCTTAAAATGGCGTGCCACCGGATAAGATTGATCACTGTGTAAAATTGCCCTAAGATGTTGTAAGATCCTGACATGCACCTGTAGCTTGGTGCTTCCAATATAATTCAAGCCACAGGTGCATGTCAAGACGTACACAGCATGATCAGTTTTGCAGTTGAAATTGCCCGCTATAGCAATTTCCTGTGAGCTAAAAGGAGTTCGATAATGTGTCTTGTTTACTCCAAATTTACAAGCTCTGCACGTGGAGCATTTATAGAAACCACGTGTAGGCTGTAACCACATAGATTTCAGGCTCACCTCAGGAATGGTTTTATCTAAAAGTGATCCCATACGTTTAGCTCTTCTGAAAGTAACAGGAGGAGAATTAGGCAGTTTAGACCCAATCACAGTGTCAGTCAAAATTATGGGCCAATTTTTCTTAACAATGTTCCTAATTTGTTTCTCCTCACTGCTGAACGTGGTGACTAGTCTGGGATATTCATGGATTTCCGAGGGGTCGTTACTATCCTCACTGATTTCAGTTACTTCAACTTCAGTGGATTTTGGAAATAGCAGACTCTGTCTCGTTAGAGAATTGGCTTTCGCTATAGCTTGATTCAAAGTGCTATCCAGATACCCTCTGTTTCTCAATCTTTCCCTCATTTCACCGATACAAAGATTAAAATCGGCATTGGTGCTGCAAATTCTTCTCAGTCTCAATGCTTCCCCATATGGAATGCTATTGATAGTATGCTGGGGGTGTAGACTGGTGACATGGAGAGTGGTATTCCCTGCCGTGGGTTTCCTGAATAAGGTGGTTTCTATTTTGGCATTCTTGATGTATACTTTGACGTCTAGAAATTCAATTTCTTTCTTATTTACATGTGACGTAAAGTTGAGATTGAGGTTGTTATTATTGATGTCTTGTACAAACACAGAAGCCTCAGACTCATCACCCTGCCATAAAATGAAAACATCATCAATATATCGAAGATATTTAACTATCTTCTCATTCACCCATATTAGATGTTGTTTCCTTAGGACCTGTTCCTCCCACCAGTCAACGTGTAAACACGCGGAGCTGGGGGAGAAACAGGATCCCATAGCCACCCCTCTGAGTTGTTTGAAAAGATCATTTCCAAACAAGAAGTAATTGTTGTGCAAACACCATTCGATAAGACTCAATAAAACTTTGTTGTGTTGATAGAATTCAAGAGGTCGGCTGTTGAGGAAATGCTTAATAGATGCTATACCTTGATTGTGATTAATAGAGGTATACAAAGATTCTACATCTAGAGTGATTAAAAGCATATCTTCATTCCATTCTAAGTCATTAATTTTGAGTAAAAAATCACTTGTGTACTTGACATAGCTGGGCAAGTTTTTGACTAAATCTTGAAGAAAAAAGTAAATGTATTGACTGACATGTTCGCTTACACTATTGATTGCGGAGATAATTGGTCTCCCTGGTGTAGGAATAGTGCACTTATGAATTTTAGGTATAAGGTAAAGAACCGGAAGGATGGGAAATTCATTGTGCATAAATTTGTACTCTTCAAAAGAGATCAAACCCTCCCTCTGCCACTGAGACAAACGTTTCAATAAAACATCTTTCGCTTTACCATAATCCTTTTGACCAGATTTTTCATAACAATTTATGTCAGATAATTGTCTCTTTGCTTCCATGATATATTCTTTTTTTGGCCAAATTTCCGCCTTTGTCTGAATTCTTGATCACAATATTTGGATTGTGTGCTAAGATCAGAGTCATTTTGCATGGGTTGAGAATCTGTAGCAGCTGCAAGATTGTTCGCCATTAGGAAAGTAGACATGTCAGAAGAAACAAGGTTTGGCAGGACAGATTGAGGATCCGGAGGGTGGGCACTATCCTCCACATCTTTTTTGACTTTTTGCAACACATATATATATATACATATGCACACACACACACGCTACTCCAAAATTTCCAGAAAGAACAGGAGGCACTGGTAGCAATGTGGTAAAATGTATTATTTATTGCAATAAAGACCAACGCGTTTGGCAAACTACCTTCTTCCGTATCTCTGTATTATTTTTCTATGTTTATTTTTAAATTTTATTTAAAGTGTTAAATAAAACTATTTTTAATATGTATATGTAAATGTTTAAAACTAGTGATACTTTTTTTGTTGTATCAATGTATTACTTTTTAAATTAAATTTACTTTTACTATTTTAATTGTAATATATTTGACACATGTTTATTTACTCTTTTATTTTACACACACACATATATATATATCCAACCTTCAAAGTTGCCTGATGTTGAAGACACCACACCACAGGTAACGATCAGCCAAATCTCTTTTATTCAAGAGGGCGGCAGCTTGTAAAATACCTTAGTCCATCAGTATCAGTTGTCCAACCCAGCGCGTTTCATAATAAACTTCCTCAGGGGCAGGCACTCGAGACAAACAGCAGAGCAGTTTTTGCGCCAACTTTTGTAATTAACAAAACCCCGCCTCAATGGGCGCGGCCCTCACCCGAAGGCCTCTGGTATTTGCAGTGCCGCTGTCCTACTTCAGTGAGTTGCACGCTGTTTACTCGATTATTTCAAAAATAAAATCCAAGTGGATCGTGGCACACGGTCACTGTCCATGCCACCGCTTAGTCCTCTTCAAAAACGGCACCCGTGCCCTATGCTAATCCGTTGTGCACAGATCAGCGGGGATGCTGGAACAGCATCGGAGCGTCTTCTGCGACTCAGGCCAGCCGCTCAAATCCAACCTTCAAAGTTGCCTGATGTTGAAGACACCACACCACAGGTAACGATCAGCCAAATCTGTTTTATTCAAGAGGGCGGCAGCTTGTAAAATAACTTAGTCCACCAGTATCAGTTGTCCAACCCAACGCGTTTCATAATAAACTTCCTCAGGGGCAGGGACTTGAGACAAACAGCAGAGCAGTTTTCGCGGCAACTTTTGTAATTAACAAAACCCCGCCTCAATGGGCGCGGCCCTCACCCGAAGGCCTCTGGTATTTGCAGTGCCGCTGTCCTACTTCAGTGAGTTGCACGCTGTTTACTCGATATATATATACACATGCACAGATATAAAATTGATTAAAACTTTGAAGCTTACATGTTATTATGTTCAAGTATATTAAAAGTTTAAAATATGACATTTGTTTAAATTTAGTATTCTTATCATGTTTTTCAAGATATTTCATTCCACAATATTTTTGACACATTGCAGTAATTTCCATTATAAGTATAGGAAGACAATATTAATGTTAACAATATTTTTGACACAATGTTTTTGTGTCTCAATTTTCTTTTATGTAGAAAGGTTGCCATGAACCAAATGAAAGTGTCATTTGATTGAAAATAGAAAGATGGCACACCTGAAACACGAAAGCTGTTTAATTATGACAAATAGGAACACTCATACAACTTACCTCTTACGATGGCTCCTTTTTCCTGTTCATTGTTTGTTGCTTGTGGTACACTGTAAGGAAGTGGTTCAGACCTATTAGTACACTGTAAGGAAGTGGTTCAGACCTATTAAAAAAGGTTTTTTGCATTGGGACCTCTGGTTTGTTTTCTCCTTTGCATAGGTCTCACTCACTGTAAGCTTTTGTTAATCATGGTTTTGAGCTGTAAATGTTGGTGCCCATCTTTTAAAACCAGGTCTTCTGCTGTGAAGCTGGGTAAGAGGCTCTGCACAGATTACGCCATGAACATATGCACACAAAACATATGCACACATGTGTGCAGGCTGAGCGAGGAAGAATTTTGTCTAACTTCGCCTAGCGTCTGAATACATGTGGCACTATTGCATATGGCAACCTGAATAAACTGGTAATGACATGTTAAGGCTTCATAATTTAAATGGGAATTCAAAAAGAAATGGGCTGTTTCTTTGTGGCCAACAAGTAAAATTTAAAATTTTTAAACAGTTTTTGCACTTTGGATAAAGTAGGCGTACATGTTTTGTTAATGAGTCTTGTAAAGTGTGCGAATACTCGCAGGTGTCTTAGCGCTGGTCGGAATGACGGAGAAATACAGATGTCTATAGATTTAACCAGTGTTAAAAAGCAAGGTTTTTAGCTGTTTCCTAAAATTCAGCAAGTTGGGCCATTTTTGATCGTATATAGGTAGGCCATTCCAGGCCTTTGCCATTCCCAGAAAAAAACACTCCTGCCGCCCCTAGTGGACAGTCGGAATCTGGTAACAACAATAAGTTTAGCCGAAGCTGGTTTATACCACTTAAAACTATGCTGTATATAGGCCGGGCCTGAGCCTTGAAGTGTTTTGCAAGCGATAGAGAGAGCCTTGAAAGTGCATCTCTGTTTGATTGGAAGCCAATGTAAATTCTTAAAGAAACAGACTGATATTTTGGTATTTTTAACTGAAGTCTGGCTGCTGAATTTTGCAAGGTTTGCAGCCCGTTAAGAGTAGACTGAAGGGCTGTAAGAAATAGACTGTTGCAGTAATCCAATTTGGAGGTAACAAGTGATAAGATTAAGATTTTTTGCAGGTGAGACGGAGTAAAGGGGAAGATATTTTTTAACATTTTTAACGTATAGAACATCGAGAAAGAGAAGGCATTAACATGGTTACTGTGGGTTGGTTTATGAGCAATCAAAACTCCCAAGTTCCAAGCTTTAGTGGTGGGAGAGAACAGATTGCCCAAATCTGCTGGCCAACATAAAGGTGTCCAGAAGTTGGACTGCGCTCCAAAGAGTATGACCTCGGTTTTCTCTGCATTCAGTTTAAGACAGTTCCTACTCATCCAGGGGGAGACTGCTTGCATGCAGTCATGGAATCTGTTGCTGACTACTCCTTGATTTGTCTTGGTCAGTGATACGACAATCTGAGTGTCGTCTGCGTAAGAGGTTAAAGAAAAGCCGAAACTCTTAATGAGGTTAGCACGGGGTGAAATATAAACATTGAGTAGTGTCAGGCTGAGTGAAGAGCCTTGTGGACCTCCACAAGGAAAGGAGAACCACTGAGATGTATACTCACCAAGTTTGACGGATTGTTCTCTTTTGGCGAGAAAAGATTTTAAAATGAAGTACCGATGACATTAATTTCCGATAGACAGTTCAGAAACAGTCTATCGTCAACCGTTTCAAAGGCAGCTGAGAGATCAAGCAGTATCAGTGCTGCACCTTGATTTTAATCGAGTGACTGCCTGATCCCTTCAGTCGCCTTGATCAAGGCTGTTCAGTGATGAATCAGCTACGGAAACCAAACTGCGTGGCATCCAGATGATTATTAGAGTCCATATGATCCGTAAGTTAAACATTCATAATTTTTTCCACGACCTTAGATGGGAAAGGGAAGCAGGATATGGGACGGTAGCTGCTAGGAATTTTTGGGTCCAGGTTAGCTTTTTGCAGAAGCATAAGAATGGATGCTTTCTTCTAAATGGAAGGAAATTGGCTGATCCGGAACATATTCGAGAAAATGGCCAAAAGTGGGGAAGCTATGAATTCTGTTGTTGAACTAGCTATTTTAGGTGGACAAAGATCATAAGGAGAACCATATGAAGTTGCTCTCACAAGATTTACAGAGTAGGTGGAGTGAAGCTACTAACACTGGGACTCTTACTGGGTGTCAAGGTGGAGTCCGTAATAGCAGCTGACTTAAGAGTTGAGAGAGAGAAGAGATTGTAGACTCCTTCTACCTTTTCCAGAAAAAAGTCTGCTAGGCTGTTACAGAAGGGTTGAGAGTGAAGACTGGAAGTATCAGATACCACCGTGGTGAGTTTTTTTTTACTGTAAAGCTCTTTTGAAAAGTTTTATGCTTCCTCAATTTTTTTTTGTAAAATAAGATGATTTTTTAAAAAGAATAATAGCTTTATCGGATGCAAAGAGCTTATAATAGATGTACACCGGCTCATCATAGTTACGTTCTCCAGATCTTCTCATAACATTTGATTGGTATGAGGTAAGAAAGCCATTGACTTGTCTTTCCCTATCCATGTCTGACTCCTGAATGCATAACAAGAGTTGATTTTCCTCTAAAATTGTCCATTATGCATTTTTGAAATTGGGCATATTTCCCTCAGCCAGTCTTAATGGTAAACATGCTCAGAGCTAATCTGCTGGCCAGCTATAAGTTCAATATTTCCCTGAACAACAGACCCATCAGGAAGGATTTGCCTTCCACTGGGGGAGGATAAGGGGCAGGGGTGAAATTTCTTCATGCTAATTATCTGCCTTTCACTGGCAATCATTGCCAGGGTGCATGATGTTCTCACAGAGCCCAAAAGGAGAGGAGGCAAACTTCTGACACTAGCCATCACAGGGGTGTTTCTTTGAGGTCTTTGAAGGAAGAAATCAGGCTGAATGGGGGGAGTCTGGCTCAGAAAAGAAGTCTGTACCAATGTCCTTTCATTCTGTCATCTTGAAACATCACAGAATGCTGTGCAAGGGTGCCGGACAGCCTGTGGGCTGCTTCTAGAGGGAGCCACCTATGTGTGGAGGGGTTTATGTGGCATCTCACTTTGGGTAGGGACTTTAAACGTCTAGAGCCATCCACCTCTGCTTTACCCCTGCACAAGGAATAAGCTTTGAGAAGGAGATGAAAAACTGAAGAGGAAGGACAAACCCACATTGTGGAAGCGCCTCTTTCTGCATTGGAAAGACCTGTACTTTTTGGACATTTGCTGGAATCTGTTTCCAGAGCTAGCTGCACTATCGCCCCACTATCCTCTTGCACTTGCAGCAAGGAAGGGTGAACGTGTTTTAGACCCAAAAGGACTACTATGGACTGGTCTAGGCTGTGAGTGCCCAAGGATAGACACTTAAGACATTTGCTAGACACATGCAAGTGGTGGAAGGCCCTGTGTGCTTGGGGAGTGCAAGAAGGGAAAGTGGGTTGCCTTCAGGACAATGGATGCTGCCACCCAAAAGGAGGTAGCAGTAGTACAAAGGTCTGTAAAAAGTATCCAAGAAAGAACCATCAAGAATTTAAAGGCCAGCAGCCCCTACAACAAAACTCCTGGTGGCCGCAGCACACCACCAGGAGGACAACTAGGCAAACACTGTCCAAATTGGCTCAATGGGGAAAGAGATATTGAGATATGAAGGGGATGTTCATCTGCAGTATCCTCAATGACAATGGCGGGTCTCTTGATGCTCTGTGTGGCTGACAGGTGAATTAAAACACATCAGCATTTCCAGACAAAACTGTGGTCATTTGTGTCCTCCCTGGGGAACCAGAGAACATTGTATGCTGTCTAGTCATTTAACAGTTGCCCCTAAAATCTCTTTCATAGGAAGCCCACTGTCTGACCTGTGTGAGCTTGTGAGGGGAAGACCCATCACTGGACCTGCACATTCTCTGCTGCTCTCCTGTCCAGTGAAGGGTCAAGGTTGGGGGAACAGAACAGTGCGGTACAGCTAACTCCGCTGCAGCACCATAACAGAAATTGAGAAAGTGGAAGGTATAGCCAGCAAGACCATGTGGCTCCTGGAGAGAGCTGTGCCGACTCCAATGAAGTTATGGGTGCCCATCCTCAACCGGGGTAGCCTTGGAAGAAAAATCATAGTAACAAAGGTGGGCACTTCATGTGGAAGTGCACAGTTATGATTTACCAGCTCACAAGTGTAATGATGTATTATGCATGCATGCACAGGCATTACTATATATAGCTTAGGATTATTGTGATTGAAGTGTTCTGCTTTAGAAGGTTAGAGGTTTTTCAATAGATTACAAGTCAGTTAAGATTAGAGGCTGGTAGCGCCAGGAAGCCATTTTATATATGTATGCTAATAAACTATTTAATAACTTACCTGATGTCTCAAGCAAGTCATTATACTGGCGACGAGTTGGAGGAACCTGAGGGAAGCCCTGCAAAGACGCGACGCTGTCGCAAGTTAAAGAGGAAAGTTGCGGTGCTGCCTGAGGCTGTTCCGTTTTTCTTCGAGCAGTGTAGGTCTCGCAGTTCTGGCAGGATTCTGTGAAGATTGAAGTGTCCAAATGCGGTGAGAGCGTTTTTGTTCCGTTGAGGTTCCCCCGCGATGGCAACAATAATGGCAGTGAGTGACTCCGTGATTCTGTTGGAGATCCCCTGAGCAGCAGTAACGGTGAGTGACTTCCGTCAAAATCGTGCTGATCCGTACGCTGCGCTGTGCCCACAGAGTAAATCGGAGGCGTTTGAACGCACTTGCGCACGCAGTGAATTTCTTTTTTGTTTTAACCTTCACAAAATTTTATTAAGCATACGTGCACATGTGCAATGCACGTTTTGCATGTTGGACATTTTAAGGTCAGGCATTGAAGAAACCTCGACTGAAAATGATAGTATAAAACAATAGTGCATATACTACACCCTGATGCACTCAGCTTTATTTGTATAACAAATACATGTTACGCATTTATACTGTTTACAAAGCTGGAAATTTCTATTTTAATCACAAAACTTTTAAGTATTATTAAAATTGATACATTATTCACAAAGCTGGAAAATTGTTGTTTAAATGCAAACACATATCATTTTGTCATCATTTAGTGTGTTTCATTTGGAATATAATAATAAAACACCAAAAGTAAAAAATATAGCGCAATAATAACAGTTATGTCGACAGAAAGAGAAGTAAGAGTAAATATGAATTCTGATATACAAGATAAGGAAAATGATATAGGAAAAATATAAAGTACTGTATTCAGGAGACCACTGCACTTTGATCTCGCAGAACAGCAAAATGTTGCTCAAAGGAGGGAAAAATGGACAAGTAAATTTGAACATTTTCTAAATGCAACGTGTAAAAATCATACTGATGAGTAGTCAAAAGATTTGCTTCTTAATCTCATAGGAGATGAAGTAGAAGACCTAATAATACATTTCTACAACAAGAGCGAAACACCTATAAGGGGCTCATGAAATGTTTAAATGATAAATTTGATCCTCACAGAAACCTAGATTTTAACAGATATAATTTTAACATGGCATGTCAGAAAGAGGATGAAACAATGGATGATATTGTCACCAGACTGCAGAAATTGGTAAAATTTTGTGAATTTGACAAATTCAATCATGAAGAAGCAATAAGGCTAAGAGTTATACAAGGCTGCAACTCAAGTTCAGGGAAAAACGTTTTGAGAAAACATATAATCTACAAGAAATGTTGCGCATGGCAAGAACAGAACTATGGGCTGAAAAGCATGCCATGAATATGGAAGAATAAAAACCTTAGAGCAAGTGAGTCAAATGTCACCAAAAGTAAACAGTGAAAAAAGAATGGAGACACCTTACAGAGAAAAAAAACTATGCTATAGATGTGGATTTCGGTTTCCTCATCAAAAAATTCTGTCCAGCTATGGGACAACAATTTAAAGAATGTGGGAGATACAATCATTTTGCAAGTGTGTGTCAGTTTAAGAAAGAAAAAAAGGAAAAGCGGACAAAGAAAAAAGTGGAAATAAACAATTTGGTTCAGATGGGAAAAAAAAGAAATGAAAACATAAAACACATAAGAGAAATGGAAGGAATTGAAAGAGAAGAAGAATCTGGAGAAGATTTTGAACATAATGAAAGGCTACACATGATGCCAGAAAAAAATGAAGTTCAACAACTTAACATGGTAAGAAAAGAAGATATCAAAAAGACAACCCCAGTTGATTTATTGGTAGGTTCTTAAAAAGTACCTTTTGTCCTGGATAGTGAAGCAACATGCAACATAATGTGTGTAACTGAGTATGCGAAAATGTCTGAATAACCTCCTCTAAAACCATCAAATATGTTTTTCAATGGGGAGCTATGCGTCCTGTCTACTGTCTGGGAAAATTCGAGGAAATTCTAAAACAACAAGAAATAAGTAGCGAAGAAGTAATACATGTTTTGCAAGGAGAGGTTCCAGGACCGTGCCAACTGAGTAACATAACTGCCCAGTTTATTGGGTTACTAACAGTAAAATATAATCTAACAACTGATCATCCTGTTTTCCGAAAATATCCAAAATGATTTGATGGTCTAGGGAAACTGAAAGATAAAACAATCACCCTACATATAAATGAAACAATAAAGCCTGTAGCTCAAACTCACAGAAGGGTTCCAGTCTATAGGCAAGGAAAAGTTGAATAAGAAACTAAGGCATTGTTGGAAGAAGACTGAATTGAAGAAGCAACAGGCCCAATGCCGTGGGTGTCTCCCATTGTAATCGTTCTAAAAAAGGACACTGAAGATATTAGAATTTGTGTGGACAAGAGGGTTCCAAACACTGCAATTGAAAGAGAGAGATATCCAGGCCCTCATTTAAATGATATGATTAGTAATATCAATGGTGCAGTTGTTTTTCCAAAACTTGATTTATGTAAGGGATATCATCAGCTAGAGATTGATAATCAATCAAGTTATATTACAACATTCTTGACACACCTGGGTCTTTTCAGATATAAACGTTTGAATTTTGGTATATGTTCTACTGCTGAAATTTTTCAAGAAATCCTAAAAAATATCATAAGGCCAATACAAACAGCATGAATTATAGAGATAACATCCTAGTTTTTGGAAAAAATCAAGAAGAGCATGATCAAGCCTTGATTGGTGTATGTCAACACCTCCTTCAGGCTGGATTGACTCTCAAGAAATGTGAAATAAATAAAACCAAATTAACGTTCTATGGGCATATATTTTCTTGTGAGAGAATGAAACCGGATCCCAAGAAAATAGTTGCCCTAAATGCAATACAAAAACCCAAGGACATAACAAACTTGAGATTATTTCTAGGAATGGCCAGTTATTGTGCGAGATATGTTAACAATTTTGCAACTTTAAGCTCGCCTCTCAGAGAATTGACAAAAAAAGTCGAAGATTTGAATGGAATGAAAGTTGTGAACAAGCATTGAAGGAAATAAAGTCACAAACAACCATGGAAGCAAACTTAACGTACTTTGATCCAAATCTATGTACAGAATTAGTAGTGGATGCTAGTCCTGTAGAGCTAGGTGCTATTCTGGTACAACACAAGCCTGGAAGAGAAACTCCAAGATATATAGTTTCTAATGCCATCAAAAGTCTTTCAGAGAATGAACAAAAATACTCTCATCCGGAAAAAGAACGTTTGTCAGTTGTGTGGCAGGGGTCGACAAATCCACTCGCCCGCTCGCATTTGCGAGGGAGAATGGATGAGGTTGAGCTATTTTTAGGTCCTACTCGCCCTTTCTGGCGAGTAGGAAGACAAAGTAACTTTTGTCCTCTGTCTTTGAAAACGGAGCAAAAGTGACAAGATAACAAGATTTAAAGGCATTTTTATTGCTCACAAAGGGACTGAGCAATAAAGATACCTTTAAATCTTGTTAACTTGTCACTTTTGCTCAGTTTTCAGAGACAAAGGTTACGTTGGGTCGAGGGGATTTTCCAAGTTACTAGAGCTGCAGGACTAGTAAAATTTTTCACATTTGGCGAGCCCTGTGTGGGCATGCGAACATTACTATGACTTCATATACGGAAAGCCCTATGTAATAATAACAGATCACCAAGCTCTCATTTCCATTTTTGGGAACCCAAAGACAAAGATGCCTCCAAGAATAGAAAGATGGGAAATGAGACTAATAGATTACGATTTTAGAATCATCCATAAACCCGGAAAAGAATATAATCCAGCAGATTATTTGTCTAGACATACTTCTGATTCAAAGGCAAGACAACAATTAGAGGCAGAAGAGTACATCTGTTTTTTAATAAAATCAGCAATACTTGGAGTCATTTCAGAAAAAGAATTAGTTGAATCCACTTGTTTAGATTGTACTATTCAAGAAGTAATTAAAATCATACATGAAAATAACTGGAGGTTGATAAATGTTGCAAGTCGTTTTAAGCCAAATGTGAAAAAGAATGACATTTTGGCCTTTAAGAACATACAATCAGAGTTATCAGTAGCCTCTTCAGGAATATTGCTTAGATGAAACAAGATAATTGTCACAGTCTGTCTACAGCAGCGAGTTATTGATTTAGCTCATCAGAGCCATAGAGGTATATCTGCCACTAAAAACTTCTTAAGAGAAAAAACTGTGGTTTCCAAGACTAGATCAGCAAGTGGAAGAAGTAATTCAGTCGTGTCACATATGTCAATGTACATCACGAGAAAGAGGAACACAAGACATTCACATGTCAGAATTGCCAGATGCAGTATGGGTTAACGTGGCAGCCGATTTTTATTGCCCTTTGGATTCATGGCACTATCTGTTAGCCATAATAGATGAATATTCTTAATTCCCTATTGTTAAAGTAGTATATTCAACGTCGACTTCAGTAGCACTTCCAGTTCTTGATGACATTTTCTCTACGTGAGGAATACCTAATGTACTAAAAACTGATAATGGTCCTCTATTCAGTGGAAGTGAATTCCAAAAATGTATGGGTTATCTGGCGATTGTGCATCGGAGAGTGACTCCTATGTGGCCCAAAGCTAATGGAATGGTGGAAAGGTTGATGGCCACCATTAGGAAAGCTGGGCAAAGAGCAAAATTGACACAAGAGTCGATAAATCAAGCGTTATGCCAAGTGTTGAGAGACTATAGAAACACTCCACATACGTCTACTGGAAAGTGTCCATCAGAATTAATGTTTGGGCAATCAAGACTTACTCTTTTACCGCATTTGCCATCAAATCAACTGGAAATTCATAGTAAAGTACTAAAGAAAGATAAGGAGGCAAAAGAAAAAATGAAATACTATGCGGAAATTAAAGGAAGATATCAGAATCGAAAATATCAAGTGGGTAATCTGGTTCTGGTTCGACAACAGCAAGTGAAAAAAATCGCAAAGTAGATTTCAACCAATGCCATTGGAAATAACAAAAATTTGTGGAACAGCTCTAACAGTGGAAAATGAAAACAAGATGATACCGAGAAATAAGACATTCTTTAAGAAAGCAAATCTTAAAGAGTGTGGACATTTATAGCCAAATGTTTCTCAAGACAAACAATTAAGCAGAAAGTCTGGACGAATTTTCAAGAAACCCATTTGTTTAATTGAACATTGATAAAAATGTTAAAAAAAATTGTTTTCAAAGGGGGAGGGGGAGAATGTTATGATGTAATGTGCGTGCATGCACAGGAATTATGATGTAGCTTAGGAGTGTTGGAAGTGTTCTGCTTTGGAAGGTTAGGGGTTTTTCAATAGATTACAAGTTAGTTAAGATTAGAGGCTGGTAGCGTCAGGAAGCCAATTTACATATGTATGGTAATAAACTATTTAATAACTTACCGGACGTCTTAAGCAAGTCACTATAACAAGTGGCTGGATCAAAGAGAGTTAAGAGGAATCTCTCAGGGCAAAGGAGCACTATATAAACCACGTGACTGACCTGAAAATCAGTGCATTGCTCTTTTGTGATGCCCCAGAAGGTCACCACCCATAGGGTTTTTTTGTGTTATGGGTTGCCTAGAATGTGGCAGACCCCCACACAAGACGTTCATTGATTTCTAAGATGGCACAATGAGTGTCCTAGGGCAAGGGATTTGGAGTGCTCATGAGGTTTAACTTTTGGTGAGTCCTATGAGAGTGTAGACTGAGTTTTTGGTCTGGGGTGATGAGCAGGCTGGTTCAACAGTAGAAATGAGGCTTTCAGAGAAATGCCTACTGTTTTGCATTGCTGCTATTGAAATTATGTTAAAGCCCAAAGGCAGGGCTTGTTATTTATGAAAGTTGGATATGTTCATATTGTGGAAATAAACTGGAATGTTAATGGATACTGAAATCTTTTTTTTCTTACTGTTGAGTGTATGGTGATAGTCTGTGACAAAGCAAGTAGGCCTTCCCTTTTATCATTGCATACCACGTTTTATGCAATGCAACAGTTTTGTGGTTTTACTGGCTAGCGTCTGGAGGCACACAGACTGTTAAAAACACCATTATGGTCTATAATACATTTTTGTGGTTATTTGATAACAGTGGCCTATCTTCAGTTTGTGCCATCTGAACCTTTTGAGGCATACTAGATAGTGCTACTATTCGTTCTTCCACCTGACATTTTGTATATATTTGCAATTTCATGTGTGATATTTATTTTGCATGTATTAAAAGAAAAAAGCACTGACTGGACATTGATTTATGCAATGTTTTTCATACTGTTGAGTTCTGAGTTTCTAGCCCTCCTAGCACCTCCCTGTGGACTTCTCTACCTCGCAAACTTCTGAATTTGGGGGTCTGCAAAATGAGGACCCCATGACACGAGAACCGATTGTCACAACTGGGGACCAGAAACATCTGATTGCCCAGGGACCTACCGACCCAGATTTCCCATGTAAACTAAATACAATATTTACAAACATTATGACTGTCTTAAAATCTTTAGGCATTGGTATTGTTGTGTCGATTATTTCTGTTTCTAAGACACACTTCTCTAAGGATAGAAGCACAATAGCAATATCTACTTGGCAGAGATTCTAACACTCGTGGCACAGATCCTGAATCTGTGCCACAGATCTCTGCCCCCATAAAAGGGCTTACTTAAACCTGATAGGAACCCCTTCATAAATTCCTGGCGGGTGTAACTGAGACCCAACCCACCTTTCAAAGCAGGCTCTGAATGTCTGAATGCTTACCAGCGCCTGGGACCCGGAAGTAAACATTGTTAACACTAACTATGGGACGAATGCCCTATTACTTACGGTACTCTTCATTACTCCTGGTCCCATTGTCGTTGTCTCATTCCTTACTAATTGGAGATGACCATCTCCACGACAGAAATAAAAGAACAGGGGAATGCTGGGACATCTAACCCCACCTCCTCCCACTGGGGAGTACATAAGCAGTACCTACCCAGCATTTCGCCTGAACTACCAAGCCACCAACAGGAAGGCCAGCCGTCCAGGAGGGAGGGAGTGGTGTAAGGAATGGGACAACGGACCAGGAATAATGAACATTACCGGTAAGTAATAGAGCATTACTCCCTGGTCCCTACAGTCCTCGTCCCATTCCTTACTAATTGGAGCATACCAAAGCCAGAAACCTGGCCTTCCGAACTCCCAAGAACACCGAGGACACCTAACCGAAAAGCAGCACCCCATGTGAAGCAAATGGGAGAACCACAGAAAAAAACACAGGCCGAAGCACACAACCGGCAAAGCCCCCAACCAAACAACAGGGCCCAACCCCCCCAAAACAAGCAGGAAACGACCAAGAAGAGCAAAACAAGGAGCCAAACCAAGGAGCCGCCACCCAAAGGGAGACAAACCACACCGGGAACACCCACGAACCAACCAAAGAGGAGGAGAACCTGACAAGAAAGGGCCAGAGACCGTCCCCACCAGAAGGACAGCAGCGAGGCCACCCACAGAAGAAGACCCAAGGTGACCAGACACACAAAAAAGCCAGGGCCACACCAACAGGGACACAAGGCCCCCATACAAAACAAAAAGGAGGCAAACCACAGATACCCAAGCCCAAAGGGAACCCCCTAAGGGGCCGAAGAAGCCAGGCCCCCCAAAACAACCAGCACAAGGGGGCTCATAAGATGAGGAAGCACTCACAGGGCACAAAAATCCAGGAAGAGCACCAGCCCCGCGAGAAAGCCCCAAAGGCCAGGAACACCACACAGAACCACAGAGCCAGCAGTAGAAACAACAGAGAGTAACCCCCAGCAGACAAGGGAAGAAAGCCCAAAACTGCAAGGTTCGACACGGCCAACCACAGGACCAACCCCAACACATCTGGGGAGGCCCACAGCAGACCAGCCCAGAGAAAAGAGGACATGGCCTGCAGAATGAGCCTTGGAACCGACCCAGAGGATCAACCAAGGGCAGGCCCACACAGAGCAAACCAGGAAGGGAGGAAGCAGCAATAAAGAGCAAGCCCACCCACCCAACCCGACAGACACGGCCACAGAAAACCCACAAAGGAGGACCAGGCCCTAAGGCAGGAACGTCCAGCACCAACAACCAGCATAGACACCGGTCAACAGCCCAAACCACCCTAACCAAAAGAAGGATCCAGGGCCCAGGGACAGGCCAACAGCTCAGGACCGAGGCAACCACCCCTAACGCAGGGAATACCGGGACACAAACCAAGCACCCCACCCAACAAAGGCAAGGGAGAGGCCACATACTCAATCCCCCCACCAAAAAGAGGCCAACAACTGCATCCCGATCAAGGAAAAGCAAGGGGCGAACCCCAGCTGACCCAGAACATGACCAGGGCACAGCACCAAGAGCGGGGAGAGGTAAAATCTCCAAGGCCACTAAGACCAGTGAAACCCAAAGACCAAACATGGCCAACAGGCAACATGCCACCCCAAACAACCCACACCAAGGGCAACACCCACAACCACAAACCTTGTGGACGACCAAAGGTGAGAAACCCAGGAACGGGGAAGAGCAAGCCACAGGCCACTGAAGAACAAAGAAGGGAGGAAACCCCAACCGAACCAAGAGCATGTCAACACCAGGGCCCCGCCAAGAGAAGGCAGGAGCAGAGGAGGACCAGAGACAAGGGCAAGAAGGCCTGTCCTGACCCCGAAACCCTCAACCACTGAGGGCATAGAGAAAGGCACATGAACCAGCCACATTCTGGCCGCACAGGGGCCAAAAGTGGCTGGAAGACAGGGATGAAGCCAAGCAGCCCACAACAGCATGCCAACACCAGGGCCCTGTTAGGAGAAGGCAGGCGCAGAGGAGAGGCCAGAGACAAGGGCAAGAAGGCGGGCCCTGACCCCATCATCACCAGGCACAGGACCGCCAATCACCAAGGGGCCAAAAGACCCACACCCAAATGGCAGAAAAGGCACTACCAACCCTTCCCACACAGGCAAAAGAGGGGCCAAACAAAGGGGCAGCAAAGCCAAGACAGACAAGGCAAAGCCAAGGTCCCATCACCAGACTGGAAGACTTGTGGCAAAATCACAACCCAAGGAGGAACGAGCCAGAAGAACCCAAAGGTGCAAAACCCTTTGCAGAATGGAATGGTGATTTGTACTAGTCTGTGAGTAGTTATTTGTGGGGGTTCATATACTTCTAAGTCTAACGATGCCTTTAAGCGCCCAGGAGCAACTTCAGTCGTAAGTTGGATTTATGGGTGCAGAGATTTTCACACTCGTGGCACAGATCTCTGCCCCCATAAAAGGGCTTACTTAAATCTGCCAGGAATCTCTTCATAAATTCATGGTAGGTATAACCGAGACCCAACCCATCTTTTGGAGCAGGCTCTGAAACTCTGAATGCTTACCAGCGCCTAGGGCCTGGGAAACAATGTTAATATTAATGATGGGACGAATGAGGCACCGTTTAAGTACCAAGGCAGCATTTTATGCAGCAAGGTTATGTTAAAGATAGCTCTCAATTATTTGGTTTTATACGTGGTGCCATACCTATCCTCAAAGGCACACAGACAGCTTAAAGCCAGTCCAGAATTGGGCTACCAAAATGATAACTGATTTAAGTCTCCCCTCTTATAAACAGTGAAAAAGTGGAAAAAATATTTCTGAACATTCTAAAATTACAATGTATTGGAGGCATATTCTAAGTGATGGCAGAGAAGTGCTAGACTATCAAAACAAAAGAAACCAGAATATATCATTTAGAACATGAACAACCCTTTGATTAAACGATAAGACTAGATGTGACAGAACCCTATTGACACATATGCTCAAGGCCATCAACATAGACATAATTGGCTCTGTAAAAAATATAAAGCCATTAAAAGTACCTGGATTGGTAGGACCAGGGATGAAATGCTAATGGATGAATAATTCCTAGTGATATGGTTGCCATAAATAACTTTCCTGTCATAGGGAGACAAAACCATAGCCTGTCCACTACAGCAGCTATAATACTGGGCTGCACAAGTGGGAGACAGGGTGAATAGTATAAAGGTAATTTTGTGGCGATGTAGTGTTCTCCGAAGAGGTGGATCTTCAGCTCTTTTCCGAATTGCACAAGGGATGGGGCAGTTCTGATGTTGATAGAGATTGTGTTTCCGATTCCAGGAGCATACATGGGGACATTTCGTCTTCCTTCTTTCTTTGCAGTTTTTCGTTTTTAGTCTCGCAATGTCCTGTCTTCTGGTATGGAATTATTCACCTCAGGTGGTTCACTTCTCTGCCATGTATGGAGGAGAGGGGTTTGAGTGGCCTTCTATGTGAGATAGTTTATGTAGGAGGTAGTTCAAGCTTAGACAGATTACCTTTTGATGTTCGACGTGCTGCAGCATGTAGGATGCCTTTAAGGGGATCCATTGTAGTGTCGGAGACACATCAGTGCAGGGCATTGCCTCCATTTAGTGGTGAGAAGACTAAGGGCCTGATTATGAGTTTGGCGGTCCTCCTGTCTGCCTGCCACCACAGCATCAACAGGAGGACCGTCAAGTCCGTAGTGCGCTCACCGGCCGGATTATGACTTTTATACATGGCGGGCGGTACTGCGGCAGTCTCACGGTGGTGGTCTGTTAGGCTCATAGAAGAGCCTTAACAGCAGACCACCGCCGTGACAGCGCGTTCCTGCACAATGTGGCATGCACCATGTTGCGCAAGCCACAATGTGTAGAAAAGGGGTGAAATTCCTGGGGGGCATTATATGTGCCCCCTTGCATGCTCCCCCAGGCCCAGGAGTGGCAGGGGCTCCTGTTACGGACCCCTTCAATGCGTGTCCGCCACCCTTTTGATGGCGGGCCCACCGGCATGAAATGGGTGGTGGACAGGCAACTCGTAATGTGCTCAGTGTTCCACAGCGGCACCACCAGAATATTGCTGCCCCTGTCCACTGCGCCACCGCCGCAGGATTCTGGATCCCGGTGGAGACGGCGGTCATGTTGAGGTCCAACTGCCACACTCAAAATACTTTGGGATGACCCACAGTGTTGGCGGTGATCGGACCGCCATCGCAAGTACAGCGGTCCTGAGGACCGCCGTACTCGTAATGAGGCCCTAAGGCTTGGGCGACTGTCATAAAGTTGGTTTATCAAATTTACAGTGTCTCTATCTTTAGCAGGGAGAGTTGGTGTTTTTTGATGAAGAGTTTGCACTCAAGATTGAGTTGAGTGATTTTGTGTTAGTTGTCACCTGGGAGAAGAACCCGTCCATGTTCATTTAGCAGAGCCACTCTTGAATTACTACTACTGGATAAAAAAAAAGAACTTCTGCCTTCGTCAGAGTGAGTTTTACTTAAGTGCTGAAAATTCAGTTCTGAATAAGGCTGAGGCAGATTTTGCTTTGATGGTTGTCATGAAATGTGATAGAGCACCATAGCAGGAGTGACCCCTGACCCTGCTTGCAGGACAGGTCGCTCCCCTGC
This sequence comes from Lissotriton helveticus, assembly GCF_964261635.1. NCBI lineage: Eukaryota > Metazoa > Chordata > Amphibia > Caudata > Salamandridae > Lissotriton > Lissotriton helveticus. The sequence goes on from NC_136059.1 coordinate 979,111,222, forward strand.
TGCCGCACAGCTCCACTTGGGTGCCAGCGCCTCCCTCGCTGCTGCTACGCCTGTTCCAGTAGCCCGTTCCTGCCGCTGCTCCCCTGCGGCCCACCACCTCGCCACCCCGCTCCCAGCTGCTCCTCCCTCCCTACCCGCCTTAAATAGTGACCGCGTCGCGACAGCAGGAGTGACCCCTGACCCTGCTTGCAGGACAGGTCGCTCCCCTGCTGCCACACAGCTCCACCTGCATGCCAGCGCCTCCCTCGCCGCCGCTGCTCTGCCTGTTCCAGAAGCCCGTTCCCGCCGCTGCTCCCCTGCGGCCTGCCCCCTCGCTTCCGCCTCCCAGCTGCTCCTCCCTCCCTACCCGCCTTAAATTGCAGGTGCTCCGCTGGTGCGCAAGAGGCAAGCTTGTCCGCGCCCAGCGCCAGAACCCCGCACACACCACGACGCCAGACTCCGGTACGACACCAGCACTCTCCTCGCACTCAACACTGGCCGTGACAACCGCTGCTTCCAGGAAGCCCCGAAGCGCACCCACGGACCTTTCTCTTGCCGCACCTGCAACTTCACCTGCAAAAGAACCACCAAACCTCCAAGGACCAGACCCAACCACCTTCGCTGCATCGTCCTCAACACCCGCTCTGCACGCAAACACGCCGTCGAGCTCTGCGACCTGCTCGACACCTCACACCAGACGTTGCCATCCTGACCGAGACCTGGTGGAACGACTCCTCGGCACCCGTTGTTGCAATAGTCATCACAGACGGCTACAAGATCACGCGCAGGGACCGCGCCAACGGACCTGGAGGAGGTCTAGCATTGTCCACAAGTCCACCCTCCAGTGCTACACCCACACAGATGACACCCTCAACACAGCTGAAACACCTGCACTTCCGGATCCACATCGACCCCAACACCACTCTCAGAGGAACACTTGTCTACAGACCCCCCGGACCCTGAGCTCAGTTCTGCGACTCCATCGCCGACCTCGCCAGCACCTACGCACTCACCTCCACGGACTACATCCTCCTTGGGGACCTGAACTTCCACCTCGAGAACAACAATGACGCCAACTCCGCCACTCTCATCGACAACCTCACCAACCTCGGCCTCAGACAACTCGTCACCGCACCCACCCATCCACGACGCCGGGCACACGCTTGACCCCGTCTTCGCCACAAGCACCCACGTCGCTTTCAACCACACCACAGAACTCCACTGGACCGACCACCGCTGCATCCATTTCACCTTCCAGAAACCTACCACGCACCACCGCACCCAACAGCAGCCCTGCTGCTGCTGAAGCAAAGTCACCGAAGACCAGCTGACCTCCACCCTCGCCCAGAACCCCCCCCACCAACCCCACCGACCCAGACGCCACCGCCAGCAACCTCAGACAGTGGATCGACGACTGCGCCAACACCCTCGCCCCACTCAAGAAACCCCCCAACAACCACACCATCAAGAAAGCCACATGGTTCACCGAGGAGCTCCACACCTCCAAACGCACATGCCGGAAACTGGAGAAGAAATGGCTCCACAAATGCACACGGACAGCCACGCAGCCCACAAGGACGCCATCCGTAGACATCACCACCTCATAAGAACAGCCAAAAGATCCTCCTTCAAAGCCTGCCTGGACAACAACGCACACAACAGCAAAGAGCTATTCAACATACTGAAGGCACTCTCAAACCCCAGAGCCAACACCAACGGCATCCCGCCCTCACAAGATCTGTGCGACTCACTGGCCACCTTCTTCCACCGCAAGATAGCCGACATCCACAACAGCTTCAACACCACGACCACCCCGACAACCCCAGGCTCCAACACCACCTCGAACACCACCAGCACCAACCACCTGACCTTCTGGTCCAACATAAACGATGACGAGACGCGCACGGCCATGAACTCCAAACACTCAGGATCACCATCGGACCCCTGCCCACACCACATATTCGACAAAGCAGACACAACCATCGCACCCCAACTACGGAAGGTAATCGACATCTCCTTTGAAACAACGACGTTTCCGGAAAGCTGAAAGCACGACTAAATCAACGCCCTCCTCAAGAAACCCGAGGTGGACCACAAGGACCTCAAGAACTTCCGGCCCATCTCCCTGCCTTCCTTCCCGGCGAAGGTCATCGAGAAAATCGCCAACATTCAACTGACTCGCCACCTCGAGGACAACAACATCCTAGACCCGTCCCAGTCCAGATTCAGACGAAACCACTGCAGCGAGACAGGCCTCATCGCCGCCACAGACGACATCAGACGCCAACTCGACAACGGCGAGACATCAGCCCTCATCCTCCTGGACCTGTCAGCCGCCTTCGATACGGTCTGCCACCACACACTAAAGACACGCCTCCATGAAGCCGGAATCCGAGAAAAGGCCCTGGACTGGACCACGTCCTTCCTCTCCGGCAGAACCCAGAGAGTCCGCCTCCCACCCTTCCGATCTGAAGCCACCGACACCATCTGCGGCGTACCCCAGTGCTCATCCCTCAGCCCGACCCTGTTCAATGTCTACATGGCCCCCCTCGCACAAGTGGCCCGCCAGCCCGACCTCAACATCATCTCCTACGCCGACGACACTCAGCTCATCCTCTCCCTCACCAAGGACCCGCACACCGCCAAAACCAACCTCCACGAGGGAATGAAGGCTGTCGCCGAGTGGATGAGGAGCAGCCGTCTGAAACTGAACTTGGACAAGACAGAGGTCCTCATCCTTGGCCCCACCCCCTCTGCCTGGGACGACTCATGGTGGCCGACCACACTGGGAACAGCACCGACACCCACGGACCACGCACGCAACCTAGGATTCATCCCCGACTCCTCCCTCTCCATGTCGAAGCAGGTTAACGCCTCTGCCAGCTACAACACCCTCCGCATGATCCGCAGGATCTACAAATGGATCTCGACCGAAACAAGAAGAACGGTGACCCAAGCCCTCGTCAGCAGCAGACTGGACTATGGCAACGCACTCTACGCAGGAATCCCTGCCAAACACCTACGATGACTACAAAGCATCCAAAACGCCTCCGCCCGACTGATCCTCAACATCCCTCGTCGCAGCCACATCACTCCCCACCTGAGACACCTGGACTGGCTCCCCGTCAACAAGAGGATCACCTTCAAGCTCCTCACCCACGCACACAAGGCACTCCACAACACCGTACCAGCCTACCTGAACAGCAGACTCAGTATCCACACCCCAACCCGCCAGCCTTGCCCTCGCTACCGTCTCCCGCATCCAACGAACAACCTCCGGCGGCAGATCCTTCTCCTTCCTCGCCGCCAAGACCTGGCACACCCTCTCTACCCACCTGCGACAGACCCAAGACTCAAGACCTGCTCACCTTCAGAAGACTCCTCAAGACCTGGCTCTTCGAGCATTAGCAGCACCCCCCTCCCCTCAGCGCTTTGAGACCCTCACGGGTAAGTAGTGCGATTGATTGAAAAACAATTACATTTTCAGACTTCGACAGAATATGGAATAGTTTAACTATGCCTTCAGATACCAACATTTGGATTGTGGGTACTACATTGTTTGGGGCTCTGGACTCTCAAACTCCTGCCTCGGTATTTCACTTATGGGTAGTTGTTATGGTATTCACTTATGGTTTTTATTTATTTATGGTATTTCACTTATGGTCTGCATTTCACTCATGGGTAGTTGTTGCGGTAGTGGTAATGTAGCGACGTACACCATATAGAAGGCCAGACAACATATGTGCAAAACACATACATATAGACGAGCTGGGCGAGCAGTCTAGTGCTCCGCCCCGCCCGCCCCTGCCTGCATAAAAGCGCCGGGCGACCACATCCCCGCTGATTGCTAGTGAGTGGTGTGTTATTAGTCCTGAGGCAGAAGCCGGGACTCGAATGACTTACTTTCTCTCTTCTTGCTGCTAATTTATTTTAATCCAGTGTGGGTGTTTTATTGTGATTTTAAACCGCGCATTTGCACTATCAGGGTTCGAACCCTGCGATATCGCCCCACCGGTCCCGCCATTTTTTGTGAGGAAGACGAGCTGGGCGAGCAGTCTAGTGCTCCGCCCCGCCCGCTCCTGCCTGCATAAAATGACTCCCTGGCCCAGGAAGCGCAGCGGGCGCGCCGCCGGCGCGCCAAAGGCAAGCCCGTCTGCGCCCGTCCGCGCCTAGGGCCGGAACCCCTGGCCAGTTGGATAATAAATCCACCTTGCGGCAGGTCACAACCGCAATACCTTACTGACGATCGGCCGCAATACTGACACAAAATGCTGCCCTACAATGGTCACGGAGGATGATCTGCCACCCTTTCCCCATCAGTGCATTAACTGTAAGCAGATCCTTCCCATGGTACTCTGGCAATCCCGGCCAATTCCTACGGACCCACATTATACCATAGAGACAAAAAAACAGGCTTTTATAAAATGCATGCTACTTAATGCCAGATCTCTGGTAAAACACAGCACCGAACTGGCGGAGCTCATTCAGGACTCTAAGGTATTGATTGCTTTTATAACTGAGTCCTGGACAGATGCAGCACCAGGCCCAGATATAGTTATCGCTACGCCCCCGGACTATGTCTGTCTTACACAGAATAGAGAAAGGAAGAAAGGTGGTGGTCTGGACATTATCCATCATAAATCCCTTAGAGGGATAGTACAGCCTGGTGTAACCAACTTAGAAGAAGCGCTTGTCTTCAACTTCATCCTCTCTGACCATCAGACCCTTAGAGGCTGCCTACTTTATAGGCCGCCCGGGGCTAAAGCACCTTTCTTCTCAGCTCTAACTAGCCTGCTAGAAGAAGCTATCTGCGCCAACTCCGTCACGATACTAGGAGATTTTAATTTTCATCTTGAGAATGGCTCTGACTCGGATACCCAAGATCTCCTAGAACTGTTACACGGGGTAGAGCTAAAGCAAATGGTCCGTGGCCCAACTCATAAGGCAGGGCATACCCTTGACGGCATATTTTCCAATCATCCTAACCTAGAGGTTACGACAGTTCAGCCGGTCTCCTGGTCGGACCATGCCGCAGTCCATTTTAACATCAGCTCAGCCTCCCCCACCAGATCGAGTCAGGCTAAAATTGCCCCTAAAAAGATCAGGAAATGGAAAAACATAGTAGGCAAGACTCTGGATGGCCTTTTGAAATCCTCTATACGGCCCCCCATAAGAAATGTGGAGGAAGCAGCTACAGACTACACGAGCTGGCTGTAGACTGCCTGTACGCAACTGGCCCCCCCCGACTATCCAACATTCCACTCACACTTGCCCTTCCGCCCCTTGGTTCTCAGAACAAATCAGAGACCATAAAACTTGCTGTAAAAAATTGGAAAGACAATGGCTGAAAAATTATAAGGAAGAGGATAAAAAGCTGCTCAATGTAAAGCTGAGAGTTTACAAGGAGATGATCCGCCTGGCCAAATGTGAGTTTTTCTCTTAACGAATTAAGGAAGCAAATAACTCTCCTAAGAAACTATTTAACACCATTTCCTCCTTGACAGCCCCCAAATCAGTAGAAATACCACCTAGTCGCCAGCAATGCGAAGACCTAGCTAAATTCTTTCTGAATAAAGTAGAGAAGATCTTTCATCCCCTGGATTATCAAATTACGACCAGTGCCTCTAACACACCCACTCCTGAAACGCATCTGGAGACCAATATGAATTCTGACATACTAGAGAACTTCTTCCCCATTAGAGAGGAAGAGGTATCTAATGGGCTAATGAGGATAAAATCAGGCTCTCCGCATGACCCCTGCCCAGCTACAATTGCCAAACTAGCTCCCTCTACCATCGCTTCAGGTCTTACCCCTCTGTTCAATCTTATGCTGGACAAAGAGGAATTTCCCCTACGTTGGAAACAAGCTTCCATCTTACCCCTGCTAAAAAAAACAACTTGGACGCGACAGACCTAAACAACTTTCGTCCCATCGTCAGACTACCCCTCCCAGCCAAAATCAAGGAGGGCATACTTAATAGACAGCTTAGCTCCTTCCTGAGATCAGGAGAGACTGGATTCTTCACAACATGGATTCAGGGCGGGACATAGCACAGAATCGGCACTGATTAAATCAGCCGAAGACATACGAAGGGTGCTCGATATGGGGGGCAGAGTCGCCCTGATCCTGCGGCACTTATCAACGGCCTTCGAAACGTTCGACCATAAAATATTGGTGGACCGTCTGAGGGCCAGTGGGGTTCATGGAAAGGCTCTCGACATCCTGCAAGCCTTCCTATCCGGCAGGACTCAGTCGGTGGCTATGGGGGACTTCGAATCTGAGCCATTTATGCTCCCCTGCGGAGTCCCTCAGGGGTCTTCCCTGAGCCCAAATCTTTTTAATGCTTACGTCTCCACCTTGGCGCCAGTGATTAGATCCTTTGGATTCAATCTCACATCCTACGCTGACGACACGCAGATTGTGGTGTCGCTGCATCAGGGAGAATTGGACAGCACTGCAGACCGGTTTAGATGCTGTATGCGGGAGGTGAGCAACTGGATGGCAGGAAACTGCCTGAAGCTCAATTCTGCAAAAACAGAAATTCTGCTGTTTGGGTCAAGAGATAACTTCTGGTCCCCTCGGTGGTGGCCAGAAGAAATGGGGGCTCCCCCTTCTCCGGTTTCGAAAGTAAAAAATCTGGGAGTCCTGATGAAAGACTCTTTGTCCTTCAGGCCACATATTAATGCATTGGCCTCGGCTACCCATTACGTCCTTAAAACTATCCGGAAAGTCCTTCCATTTCTTCCGGTGGAACACAAGAAAACAGTAGTGACCGGACTGGTGATGTCCCGGTTAGACTACTGCAACGGTCTGCTGCTGAATGCCCAGCAGGGACTTCTAAACAAACTTCAAATCCTGCAAAATGCAGCTGCTCGCCTGATCACCGGCACCCCCAAGTTCACTTCAGCAGCTCAGGACCTTGTAAAGCTACACTGGCTGCCTGTTCGTAAAAGAATCGCTTTCAAATCACTCTGCGTGATTTTTAAGGCTCTGCATGGCCTGGGCCCCCATTGCATGACCCTTCTCTTCCAGTGGTATAAACATAATAATAATAATAATAATACACATTTGTAAAGCGCACAATCACCCTTAAGGGTCTCTAGGCGCTAGGGGCCGTCGGGAAGATTAAGCAAGCTATTGCCCAGAGTCACATGGTGCTGGGCTGACCTGCCGCCGGAGCCAGGGATCGAACCCTGATCCCCGGATTCCAGCGCCAGTCGCCCTGGCCACGGCGCCACACCTCTCCGAGCTTTAAGATCAGCTGAGCAGGGCCTGGTAGTAGTCCCCAGAGTAAGAAAAGCCCGCTGGGGAGGCAGAAGTCTATCCCTGGGAGCCGCCAAGGCATGGAATTCGCTGCCTTTGAGCCTCAGACAGACCCCCGACCTGCTCACTTTCAGGAGGGCCCTTCTCACACTAACTCCTATGCCCACGCCCTCTAGCGATCAGTCAGCGCCAGGACACCTTCGGGTAACAGTGCGCTTTAAAAATGTCAAAAATAAATAAATAAATATATAGTTGAAGTAAAAGACATCTACAAGAAATATATTCAAGAGATAGGTATATACATGCAGAGACATCCAAAGATAAATGTATACAAGGATAAATATACATAGAAAAAACAGAGAAATTTCTGTAGACACCCAAGTCATGCAGGTTACAGCAAAAGTATAACCACTACTCCGAAGGTAACCCACATTCTCGAGAAGTGAAGGAACGCAGGGAAACCACAACACAATGTCACATAATATTAGGAAGTGGACGGCATCGTCCACTACAGGAAAACAACGGCAACCGCCCAAGAATCAAAACCACGGACGGAGGAAGGATGCCAGCAGGTGGGAAGAGAGAAGCATAGAATAAACAGCATGTGGAAAGTCCACCATGGAGGAGAGGAAGAAGTCCAACAGGGCAAACGAAGGCTGGCAGAAACTTAGGGCAACAGATAGCAGATTATGACAATCACACATTGTCTAACTTATGGAAGCAGGAGAAACAGGTAAGAAACCTGACCAACGCTTCATGGAAACTTTAGGAAAGATAGGATACGCCCCAAGAAAAAGTAATGAAATCCCCCCAGCAAAGAAGGGGGTTAAATAGAACTTCTACCATAGAAAAGGGGAGGCCGCCACAAAGGCAGGAGTGGAGGAAGGTAATATAAAGGAAAGAAAGGGAAACCGAGCCTCTTGTGAAACAAGAATACCGGACAAGGATCCAAACAATTAAGGGGACTGGTGTCCCGGGTGAAGGGAACTGAAAGAACAGCAGACACAACAGCTACCCCCGGTGCAATGGTAGAAATGTATAGAAAAACCTGCAGGAGGCAACAGCAGCGGCCTAACCCAAGTAGGTAGGTATAACACTGAAAGGCTGAAAACACATGCAAGAACACCAGACTGCTGAAGATAAACAGCATCAAGAGCATGATAAAGTAGAAAAGGGCCAACAGAAGAAAGAAGTGCCCAAACGCAATTTGAAATAGTATGCCAAAAAGATGCTGATAACATAAGGGCATAAGGGAGGTGGAGTCGTGGAACCTAGGCCAGAACCAATAGGAACGCAAACATGAGGAGGAAAAAATCTGTGTGTCGCACAGAGTAAAATAGAACAAAGAGAAGGTCCAGACCGGAGGGAGATGAAGACAGCAATAAAAGTAAACTAGGTCAAAGAGTGTGCCTGCCTCTGGTACCAGTGTTGCCCATATGGACCTAAGGGGCAGAGAAAAGATTAACTCGAAGGCTCTATAAGGGGTTCTAAGTGCATAGAAAGCTCACAAAAGGCCTCCAAGGCATACAAAATAAGGTCCTCAAAAACGGGGAACAAGGCTATAGTGCATCCGCACAACATAAACAGAATACCGCCATAGAGTAAGGACTCAATACCGCCAAAGAGTAAGGACTCAGGTAGGAAAAATCAAGCCGCAAAAAAAAGCTGTAAGAGCAGGCTACCATGAGACCGCAAAGCAAGATATATTGCAGATGGCTCGAAACAAAACCTGTCACTGACAGCACAATGATAAGAAAAATACCTGGAGAAAACAGGAACTCCACACCGGGTGTAAACCTGGAAGGAAAGAAGTACACTGCCCTATGAAGGCAGATGCGATTCAAAATAAGGGGAAGCAGGAACTGCTGACCGCTGAGCCAACACCAAGACTTACCTCCAGACGTCAAAGGAGAATGACGCCTGCGGGAATGGCTACTAGCGCGGGGCGCACGTTCTGTTCATTGAGCGTGTAGGGGACCAAAGATGACAAGAAGACTGCGATGACTTTGACATCCGTACCGCAAGGTGCTTCATGCGACATTCCCTGCGCTCTTTCAGTCGTAGCTGGCAACAGGAGTTGCAATCTTCCGAGCCATGGTGCTCACCCAGGCACCACATGCAAACCGAGTGAGGGTCCGTGACGGCCATTTGCCGTTCACAGGAATCACAAGGCTTGAAACCAGAGGACATGGAAGAAAGGTAAAAAAAGGACACACTGCTCTGTCACCGAAAAAACGTCAAGTAGGCTGAAAAATGGGCAGAGGTACTGCAGTTGCTAGCGTGGAAAAGAAGGCGCATCGGGGGAGGGCTTATATGGACTCTGTTGATGTCACATTCAGGAGACAATTAAGCTGCGAAGGGGGGCTTGGGGGGGGTGCCGACCTACGGGAGGTCCCCTCCCCGGGCTGTTTGGGAGGGCTTCGGGGGGGGGGGGGGGGGGGGGGGGGGGGGGGTCCTTACCTTCCAGAACTTTCTGGTGTTTTCTTTTGGGCTTGTTTTTAGTAGGATTTTAGTAGCCCTTTCCTATAAGCCCTCTTGTCTCCTCCCCTCCGCCACCATTTTGGTTTGGTGACCTGGTGGCTCTTGGATTTTGTTCGTGGGGGAAATTATATTGAGTGATTTATATTTAGCTTTATTGTTAATTAGTGCTTAATCGTCGTCGCAGTGATGCAGGATCATCGAGTTCTGGAGGCTCTGCGTCTTCTTTCGGAGGCTGGCCGCATGGATCTAGTTATCGGGAATCCCCCGGCGCCGGCGCGTCCTTCGCGCCAGGCCTCGGCCGGTGTAGCGGCGGTGGTGGCGGCCTGCTCGTCGCCCAAGAAGCGGCGTTCCCAAGGGGTGAGTGACCGGGGCCGCTCCAGAACCCGGAAGGCGGCCCCGCCGTCGAAAGCGCGGGCGGTTACTGTGGTGGGGGCGGGGGTTGGGAGCAACCCCTCGGTGACAGGAGCGGGGGTTGCGTTCTTACCGCAGGCGCATGTGAGCGCGTATGCGGGTGCTGGGAGTGTGGCAGGCGGAGCTGTGAGGGCGGTTTCCCTGGCGGCTGTTCGCGGTCGGGGAGGCCAGAAAAGGAGCGCTAAGCGCTCGTCTTCTTTGTCAGAGGGTGAGCGGCGAGAAGGGGGGTTTGGCGGGCCTGCACAGCGGAGCGGGCGCAGAGGCTCATTTGCCTTTGGTGAGGGAGGGCAGGGTTTACTGGAAGGCGGGGAGAATTTTTCCTTTTCGCGTTTGGATCCGGTTAGCTCGCAATTGGATAAATCGTTATTGGACAACATGAATTTGGCAGTATATGGGGTCCCTCCTGTTGTTTTGGGACAGACTATTGCTGAAGGAGATAATACACTTGAGGTAGGTGCTTCGGAAGGGGTGCGTTGGACATATAGCCCCTTGTTGTTTTCTGGCCCTCCCTCTGAGCATGAGGAAGCGGTGTCTGTGTTGGGGAGCTCGAGAGAGGAGGGGGAGTGGGCTCAGGTTGGGGAAGGTGGTGCCGGTGTGGGTGAGGTGGTTGAGGAGGGGGTTTCTAGATCTGGAGTTGGTGGGACGGTGGTCGATTTGTGTGAGGATGTTTCCTTCGGTCAAGTGGAAGGGGGGGTTTTAAGGGGGGAGACTGGCCCCATTTCTTATGTTTCTTCTTCGGGAGGGTATGGTGACGCTTGTCATGATAGAAGTTTTATCGCGAGTAGGGCTGTGCATGAAGGAGTGGTGGTGGGAGCCGGGTTTTTTTTCTAGGTTGGGGGTGTATCCAAGAGGGGTGAGTCAGGCACCTGTTGGGGAATCCACAGTAACATCTTTGGCCGAGGCATGGCATAATGTTTCTCATTGTGGGGTTCGGAATGTGGTTCCTGCTTCTTTTTCACAGCATGGTAGGGGTGCTGGGAGGGCGTTTTCAGAGTCTGTTTCTGGTTTTGGGGTGGGTGTGGTGAGTTCCCAATTTGGTGGCCAGCCTTGTGGGGGGGCGCGTGTTGGCAGTGGGCATTTCTTGGGGAGTGGGTTGCAGAAAGAGAGTGGGGAGGGGGGTTTGTCTGGGAGTACTGCAGGTAGAGTATTTTCAGGGGGGATGGCGCATACAGGGATGGTTTCAAGTGATGATGAGAATGTGGTGCGGGATTCGCCGGTGAAGAGGGCGCCTTTGAGGAGTGTAAGTAGGGGTTTGTCGCATGACAGGTCGCAGGCTAGGTCGGTTGATCCGTTCTTGTTGCAACAGTCTAGGTCTGGCACGGGTTTTGTTTTGAGGGGCCCCAGCACACCAGTCCAAACCTTTTCTTTTCAGGTAGTGGATCAATTCGGCGGTCCAGACTCGGTAGGGCGCGGTCCAGTCCACTTACGCCGAGGGGAAGTGAGGAGGGAGCCTAGCGCGGCGATCTCTATTCCACCGAGGGATCCCGTCGCGGTCAGCACACGAAGGGACTGCGCACCCTCGCTGGCCCCAACGAGTAGCAGGTCTAGATGGTCAGCCGGGCCGGCGGCTATGGAGCTACAGAGTCAGCATGGGGGAAGGTACAGGCGTGTACAGTCTGTTCCCCCGCCAGGAGACCGTGCTATTCATTCTAAGGTTGCTGTTGCTAGTGACGGGTTAGGTAAGACCCGAGATGTTGTGGCACATGACAATTTGGGGCTTCTGGAGATGGAGCCGGTGCAATTGGATTATGATGATGATACTCCTGAGGAAGGAGAGCTGTGTGAAGGGGCGGAGGGGGAATCCTCTCATGTGTCCCGTAGTATTTTTCAGGTGTCATCATTTGCAGAGAAACCGAGGGAGAGACAAGAACGTGGCACATCCAGTAGGGTTCCTCGAGGAAGGACTGGGGTAGATTTTTCTGCGCCAAGGACGGAAGTGTCAACGGCGATTCCTTTACAGCCAGGTGAGAGAGTAATCCCACAGGCCAAACCTAACATGGTGTCTGTGGGGACAGGAGTTGAAAGGGTCGGGGGGTGGGTGGGGAGGGGAGATTGTTGAAAGGAAGGTATGTAAAGGATGCAGGTGTGGGTACAGAGGCCGGTTTTGGTTCCAATGACGGTAAGATTGAAAGTGGTACCAATACGGATGTTATAGAGGGAGTTAAAGACCCTCTGCACAGTAAGGAGTTGAAAATTAAAAAACTACCATATATGGGAGTTACGAAGCCCTTAGGCGCTCATCTTATGTTGGCAACGAAAGAGCGTATTTGGAAGGGTGAGTATGTGGAGATTTTGAAGCTCCTCCACAGGGAAGTTAGGTCTAAAGAGGGCTCAAAGGAGGAAGAATATGAGCTGGCAAAACGACCTAAGGTACCACTGACAATTGAGAATTGGACTGCGGCTTTTCTCATTTACGCAAGCGTGTATTGCGAGAAATTCCCTGAGGAATTCAGGGCTAGGATGGCATGGGACTCGGAAGCGAAGTGGGGTGAACTAGATACGGATTTATGGCAACATACGATGGGGGCCGCCTCTGGGGGCAAGACCATTTTCACGGCCAGTGGTTTGCCTTTAATTTATCAGCCCTTTCAAGGGAAGCCCACCCGGGGAGGGGTGGGGAGTGGTTCAGGCTCACACTCGGGAAATGGGGCTTGCTGGGATTTCAATAAAGGATTGTGCACTAGAGAGTATTGCAAATACAAGCATGAGTGTTCGGGCTGCGGAAGGCGACACCCTTTGTCTGGTGACCGCCTGGACCCTCATTCAGTCCGGTTGCTCCCCCACGCCACAGCTGAACCACACACCGGTATCGTCTGCATTCTGCATTCCTTTTCAGTAACGCTGCATTGTCCTTTATCTACTTAACAGCTAGCGCTGCACTGTCGCCTCATAGCGCCGAATTGTACTCGCCGATCTGCGCTGCACTGTCGCTTTAATTATTTATTTGTGCCGCACTGTCGCCCTATTTAGTTAATTGCAGCGCGTCGTCTCTGAGGCTGCTTTTCATACTTTCTTGCTGATTTTGTGCGTTTTCACGCTGTGCATTTGCTGCCCCTGGCCTTTGACCCTCCATTTTGTGTTTACGTTTATTTCCCCTGGTCCGCCCCTCCTCCCGCCACCGCCTCCTCCCAGCTGCTGCCCCTCCCACCCACGAGTTATACCCTTCCTCGCTCCTGAGCTCCCTGTGACCGCCTGGACCCTCATTCAGTCCGGTTGCTCCCCCACGCCACAGCTGAACCACACACCGGTATCGTCTGCATTCTGCATTCCTTTTCAGTAACGCTGCATTGTCCTTTATCTACTTAACAGCTAGCGCTGCACTGTCGCCTCATAGCGCCGAATTGTACTCGCCGATCTGCGCTGCACTGTCGCTTTAATTATTTATTTGTGCCGCACTGTCGCCCTATTTAGTTAATTGCAGCGCGTCGTCTCTGAGGCTGCTTTTCATACTTTCTTGCTGATTTTGTGCGTTTTCACGCTGTGCATTTGCTGCCCCTGGCCTTTGACCCTCCATTTTGTGTTTACGTTTATTTCCCCTGGTCCGCCCCTCCTCCCGCCACCGCCTCCTCCCAGCTGCTGCCCCTCCCACCCACGAGTTATACCCTTCCTCGCTCCTGAGCTCCCTGTGACCGCCTGGACCCTCATTCAGTCCGGTTGCTCCCCCACGCCACAGCTGAACCACACACCGGTATCGTCTGCATTCTGCATTCCTTTTCAGTAACGCTGCATTGTCCTTTATCTACTTAACAGCTAGCGCTGCACTGTCGCCTCATAGCGCCGAATTGTACTCGCCGATCTGCGCTGCACTGTCGCTTTAATTATTTATTTGTGCCGCACTGTCGCCCTATTTAGTTAATTGCAGCGCGTCGTCTCTGAGGCTGCTTTTCATACTTTCTTGCTGATTTTGTGCGTTTTCACGCTGTGCATTTGCTGCCCCTGGCCTTTGACCCTCCATTTTGTGTTTACGTTTATTTCCCCTGGTCCGCCCCTCCTCCCGCCACCGCCTCCTCCCAGCTGCTGCCCCTCCCACGCTCCGCCCCCTCCACCATCCATTTATGGCCAATGCCTCCACGCGCAGCGTCCACGCGCTTCGAACACGCCGAAGGTGCGCCAAAGGTAAGCCCGTCTACGCCCGTCCGCGCCTGGACCGCGCCCAGCGCCAGACCCCCTGCTTCTCGCGCTACCCAGCCCTCCCGCTTAACCTACGATGCCGCCACCCTCCTAGCCCTTAACCCCGGTCGCGCCCCCAACTGCGTTCAAGCCGCTCCTGGACGCACCCATGGACCTTTCTCCTGCTACTCCTGCAAATTCAGCGGCACCGACAACATCTCCGCTAAGACCACACCACAGACTCACGACCCCAACCACCTACAATGCATCCTTCTCAACACCCGATCAGTCCACAGGCACGCCATCGACCTATGGAACCTACTAGACACCACCTCTCCGGACATCGCCTTCCTCACGGAAACATGGATGAATGCTTCCTCGGCACCAGACATCACCATTGCCATCCCTGATGAATATAAGATCACACGCAAGGACCGCACCAGCCACACAGGAGGAGGAATCGCTATAGTCCATAAGAAATCTATCCGCATCTCAACCAGCTCTGACGCCAACCTCGCCAATTCCGAACACCTTCACTTCCAGGCCCACATCGACCCCAAGACCACACTCAGAGGCACCCTCCTTTACAGACCACCAGGACCCCGCGCAAAATTCAGTGAACACATCACGGACTTCATCACTCCGCACGCGCTCCCCTCCAAAGAATACATCCTTCTGGGAGACCTCAACTTTCACTTCGATAAGATCAACGACCGCAACACCGCCACCCTCGTGGACAACCTCGCCAACCTCGGACTTAAACAACTGGTCACTTCCCCCACCCACATCGCAGGTCACACACTCGACCCCATCTTCACCTCCAGCAACTATGTCTCCTTCAGTCACACTACGGACCTCATCTGGACTGACCACAGATGCGTTCACTTCACCTACAACAAACCAAAACCCACCAACCACCTCCAACCTACCTTGAAAAGGAACTGGAACAAAATCACCACGGACCAAATCTCCGCATCGCTCCTTCAACACACCCCAGCCCCCTCCTCCAACGCCAACGAAGCCGCCGCTAATCTCACCCTATGGTTATCCAACACCGCGGACACCTTAGCACCTCTGAAAAAACATCAAAACAAACCTGGCAGCAAGAAGGCCTCATGGTTCAACGATGATCTCAAGAAGTCCAAGAAACTCTGCCGCTCCCTTGAAAAGGCCTGGAAAAAAAACCCAACCACCAGCACCAAGGACGCCTTCAAAAACGCCACCCGCACTCACCACCAACTAATCCGAAAAGCCAAGAAAGCAGCATTCAAGGATCGACTCGACAACAACGCTCACAACAGCAAGGAACTTTTCAACATCGTCAAGGAATTTTCAAATCCCTCGGCCAACTCCAACGACATCACCCCCTCTCAAACCCTCTGCGACTCCCTAGCCTCTTTTTTCCACAACAAGATTGCAGACATCCACAACAGCTTTGACAACCAACCCGGAAACCAACCCACCCTACCGTCTGCTGTCCATCCTCCCCCCGTGAACACCCTTAACGAATGGAAGCCAATCTCCACTGAGGACACCATCCGCCTGATGAACTCCATCCACTCAGGATCCCCCACAGACCCATGCCCTCACCACATCTTCAACAAAGCAGACTCCGTCATAGCACCGCACCTCCGAGACGTCATCAACTGCTCCTTCAACTCCGCTACCTTCCCTGAAGACTGGAAACACGCTGAACTCACCGCCCTTCTGAAAAAACCAACAGCGGACCCCACCGAACTCAAAAATTACCGCCCCATCTCGCTTCTTCCATTCCCGGCCAAAGTCATTGAGAAAGCCGTCAACAACCAGCTCGCCGCCTTCCTCGAAGCCAACAAATCCCTCGACCCCTCACAATCTGGCTTCCGAGCAAAACATAGTACCGAGACCGCCCTCATCGCAGCAACAGATGACATTCGAACTCTACTGGACAATGGAGACACAGTCGCCCTCATCCTCCTCGACCTCTCTGCAGCATTCGATACAGTCTGCCACAGCACCCTTCTACAACGCCTCAATAACATCGGAATCCAAGGAAAAGCACTGGAATGGATCACCTCGTTCCTCACTGGTAGAACCCAGAGAGTCCGCCTCCCACCATTCAAATCAGAGGCCACTGAAGTCATCTGCGGCGTACCCCAAGGATCCTCACTCAGTCCCACCCTCTTCAACGTATACATGAGCCCCCTCGCGGCCATCGCACGCCAACACAACCTCAACATCATCTCTTATGCGGACGACACTCAACTGATCCTTTCACTCACCAATGACCCCGGCGCCGCCAAAGCCAACCTGCACGAAGGAATGAAAGAAGTCGCTGAATGGATGAAACAAAGCCGTCTGAAACTGAACTCAGACAAAACAGAAGTCCTCATCCTAGGCACATCCCCCTCTGCTTGGGACGACTCCTGGTGGCCGGAAGCCCTCGGAAAAGCACCCATCCCGACAGACCACGCACGGAACCTTGGCGTCATTCTGGACTCTTCACTCTCAATGAACAAACAAGTCAACGCCGTATCCTCTTCCTGCTTCAACATTCTTCGCATGCTCAGAAAAACATTTCGCTGGATCCCCTCCGAAACTAGGAAAACAGTCACCCACGCCCTGGTCACGAGCCGACTGGACTACGGAAACACCCTCTACGCAGGTACCACCACCAAACTCCAGAAGAAACTCCAACGAATCCAAAACGCCTCAGCCAGACTCATACTAGACATACCACGCAACGAACACATCTCTGGCCACCTTAAAGACCTCCACTGGCTACCCGTCAATAAGAGGATCACTTTCCGACTGCTCACCCACGCACACAAATCCCTTTACGACATCGGACCAGACTGCCTCAACTCTCGACTGTCCTTCTACACCCCCTCCCGCCAACTACGCTCTTCCGACCAAGCCCTCGCCACTATACCTCGCATCAACAAGACCACCATGGGAGGCAGATCCTTTTCTTACCTGGCTGCTAAAACATGGAACTCACTCCCCGCTTACCTCCGCCTCACCCAGAACCACCTAGCGTTCAGAAAGCAGCTTAAAACGTGGATATTTGATAAATAATCCTCCTCCTCCTCCTAAGCGCCTTGAAACCCTCTGGGTATGTAGTGCGCTATACAAATTTTATGACTTGACTTGACTTGACTTGACTTTGTCTAAGTGCTGGGGGCCCAGGCCGGGAGGGGCTCAACAGGGGAATCAAGCAGGTTCAAGTTCAGCAGGGTCGTCCCAACAGTTTAGAGGGGGACGGGGAGGTAGGGGCGCGCAGGGTTCTGGGCCAAAGGGCTCATACACCGGTTAGGCTTCCTCAGTTACAGCAGGCCCTTCAGGAGTATGAAGATGCAGCAGTTAGGCAGAAGTTATTTGAAGGCTTTCAATTTGGTTTTCGTTTAGGTTATTCGGGGCCGAGGGAGAGGCGATGGGCGGACAACTTAAAGTCAGCCTTCGAACATAAGGCAGTGGTGCGAGAGAAATTGCTTAAAGAAGTGCGTGAAGGTCGGATGGCAGGCCCTTTTCATGACTGGCCGATCCAGAATTTGATTGTGTCAGCGATTGGTGTGGTCCCTAAAAAAGAGCAGGGACAGTTTAGACTTATCCAGCATTTATCATGGCCGGAGGGCTCCTCTGTGAATGATTTCATTGATGAGGAAGCTGCTTCAGTGTCATATTCCTCAGTTGACGTGGCCATGTCACTTGTTGTGACCGCGGGCGCAGCTGCAGACATGGCTAAGTGCGATATTAAGTCTGCTTTCCGGCTGCTTCCAGTCCATCCGGATGATTGGTGTCTTCTGGGTATCCATTTTGAAGGTAAATGGTACGTGGACAAAGCATTGCCGATGGGCTGTTCCATGTCCTGTGCTCTTTTTGAATGTTTCAGCACGTTTTTACAGTGGCATTTCTCACACCATTCCGGTCACTCCCTGGTTACACACTACCTGGATGATTTCTTTTTTGTGGGGTCCCCGGGCTCCGCGGAGTGCCAGGCAGCTCTGGACACGTTTCATGGGCTCATGGAGGAACTAGGTGTGCCCCTTGCTCCTGAGAAAACTGTGGGCCCTGCCACAATATTATCATTTCTAGGCATCGAAATAGATTCTGTAACAATGCAGGCTCGTCTGCCAGAGGATAAGAAGGCGAACATGCTGGAACTGCTGAATGGTATGTTGTTGAAGCAGAAGGTGCAGGTGAAAGAGATTCAAGTGTTGTTGGGGCACCTTAATTTTGCATGCAGAGTGGTGAGAGCGGGACGGACTTTTTGTCGGAGGTTGGGCAGGGCTCTAGCTGGCAGACACCTGCCTCACCATCGGGTGCGGCTGTCGGCAGGGGTCAAAGAGGATTTGAGAATGTGGAAAGTTTTCCTTGCATCTTTTCATGGTGGGCCTTTGGTTAGAGACATGGATTTTCAGTGGGATGTCCAGATGTTTTCTGATGCTGCAGGCAGTGAAGGTTTTGGCCTTTATTTGAATGGGAGATGGTGTGCAGAGAAATGGCCGGAAGACTGGTTGAATGGTGGCAGGAGTATAACATTTCTGGAGCTTTTCCCTTTGCTGGTGGCTTTGTCTTTGTGGGGTGCGGATTTGGCACACAAGAAGGTACTTTTTCGTGTGGACAACATGGCAGTCGTAGACATCGTCAACCGGCAGTCAGCCAGAGATGAACAGGTGCTGAAGCTCATGCGAGTCTTTGTGTTAGGTTGTTTGAAGCATGATATTGCATTTCGAGCCTTGCACATTCCTGGTGTGGACAATGACATAGCGGATGCTTTGTCTCGTTCGCAGTGGGGGAGATTCCGTGGATTGGCCAGGGAGGCGGACAGATCACCGACCCCGATGCCGACTCATCTGTGGCAAGTAGGCAACAGCGGGTATTACAACTGGTGGTAGGTTCTTTATCTCTGTCTACTCGTTCGGCTTATTCATTGGCCTGGAAGGAATTTTTGGAGTCAGGGGCGGCTAGGCGGGAGGAGTTGTGGCGACGTTCAGAAGATGTGATCCAATTTATTTTACACCTTATGGATAAAGGCTTGTCTAGAGTAACCATTGCAGGCAAACTCGCGGGGGTATCCTTCATGGGTAAACTTTTTTGGGGGTATTCCCCTTCCGCTGGTGAAATTGGCAAGAGAATGTTGGAGGGTTGGGCCAGAGAACGGGGAGGTTCCACAATGTCTAGAGCAGCTTTGTCTTGGCAGACATTGGCCCGGGTTTTAGCTGCCTTACCTTATGTTTGTAGCGAGGATTTTGAATCTTGTTTGTTTTCAATGTTAATGGCATTCATGTTTTTTGGAGCCTTTCGTGTTTCAGAATTGTTGGGGTCTAAGGATAAAAGGGGCATATGTTGGAGAGATGTTTTTTGCTCTGAAGAGGGTGTCCATGTTTGGCTTTCGTCTTCCAAGACTGATCAACGGAAAGTGGGCAAAGGGGTGTGGTTGGAAGCTACTTCTCCTAGGTTTACATGTCCGTTGCGATGGGCTCGGCGCTGGCGCACTTTATCGAGGGGTGCTGACAGTGATCTGGTTTTCCAGCACATTAATAAAACGCCGGTTACGGCATACCAACTGCGCATGGTTTTGCGTAAAGCGCTGACGCATATTGGTTTGGATGGGAATAGCTTTGGAACACACTCTTTTCGTATTGGTGCAGCAACAGAGGCGCATAATAGGGGGTGGTCTGATGGGGACGTCATGAAGTTGGGCCGATGGTCATCTAAGTGCTTTCAGCGTTATGTGCGGGGAACTGCGGAGGAGGCGCATGCGTCATCCACTTTGCCTTGAGCATTCACTGTTTTCTTTTTTGCAGGTTCTGTGGCGGGCCCTCGATCCCAAGCAATGACGGTGTGGATCGTGGGACATTCTTTCGTCAAGTGGGCTCGTGTACAGGCGGGACAAAGTTATTTCGGGGAAATGCTGGGGTTTAACGATAAGATGTTTAATGTTGTGTGGAAGGGAAAAGGGGGGATGCTGTGGAAGGAGCTACTTCCGTGCCTGAATAGGAGTTTGGTGGGGAATTGTTGCCCGGATATTTTAGTGATCCACTTGGGTGAAAATGATCTTTGTGCCACAAAGGGGGTTGTGCTGTTGCGGGCCATGAAGAAGGATTTACTTGCCATTAAGGAACTTTGGGCTGGTTGCCATGTTTTTTGGACCGAGTTAATACCCCACAGGATTTGGCGTGGAGCTTTGAATCCGAGAGCAGTGGATAGGGCTAGGAAGAAGTTCAATACTGAGATCTCTCGTTTTTGCCGCCAGCTGGGTTTTGGGAGGATTTCACACAGAGAGATTCGTTTCGAGTCGGTGGAATTCTTTAGGGGCGATGGCGTCCATCTTTCCAGAATAGGCATGGATTTGTACTTGTTGGAATTGCGTGAGGTTTTGTCCAAGGCTTTGGCTATGCAACGTTGATGGTGTCTGGTATCCTTTTTTCGACCTTTTTTCCTATTGGGGGGGGCAGAAAGGGGGGAAGGGGGGCTTTTGTTGCCCCCCCCCCCTTCCCTCCTTCCTGGGTGGCGGGGTCTAGTTGTTTTCGGGCAGTTGGTGTCAGAATTTGGTTAATTGCTGTTTAGGTTTGTGTTAGCACTGGGATAGGATAAGTTGGTCATTGATTGGATGATCATAGGTTTTGAGGGTTTGACAGAGATGAGGTCTAGTTTTGGAAGGCGTTGCCGAGGTTATGATTTTGTAATGTGCACCTGTTCCTAATAAAGCGGCCTTTTCCACAACCTCAACCTGCTTTTACCCCCCCCCCTCGACCTCCCTCCCAAGTCGCTCAACACCCTCTATCGACGCGCAGTGGTACTGCTGAAAATAATACCGGATCCAGTCTGGCACCTTGGAGGATTCTAAGAAAAGGAATCTGTGGCTGGATGTCAGATGGATGATAAAATGATAAAGTCGAGGCTAATGTCAACTAGTTTATTTTTTTTAATTTGTCATATGGTAGAATAGTGAATGCTGTAATCATGTCAAAGTAAAGTAAGTGAACCATATTAATTTGCTCCAGCCTAATTGCTGCTTTTTTACATTTTTTATGCAGTCAGCAACTTAAATACCTTGGTTTGGAAATTAAAACAGGTAAAATGTATAAATATATTGGGAGGAGACAATGGACAGATGGGGAAAGCATAAACATTCACAATTTGCTTAAGCAAAGTGGGTGGAGAATATATGGTGAAGAAAACTTGGTGCACTCTGCAATGGTGATCAGCTGGTTTCTTCATAGGCACGGGTGTACCGACAGGGGCTTTCATGTCCTTTAAAATCTCTTACAACTGACCCATTACCAGCAAAAAAGGACGTTTGTGAGGGAAGGCGTTGAGTCTCCAGTTCCATTCACAGTTGCAGGGACAAGTGAACAAGGTGGACTGACAAAGAAAACCACTACCAGAGCACAGAATAAGTAAAGTTGATGGAGTGAGAGAGTTTAGAATTCTGGTTAGCCAACAATAAAAATCATTAATGGCACAAAGGGGAACAACAAACATCAAGGAGCCATGGATGTTGATTCACCAAAACGGCAGGGGCTTGATCTGCAATGCTATTTCTTACGTGGGCGGTCCTTGACCCTATCATTTAGCCTTCAACAGCTCCTTATTTGCTGCTGAGCGGCAAATGGAAGAAAAATGATAGAGAACTAAAGAAAGAAAACTGAGTTTACACAGACATGTTTACTTTTTGTTTCTCTTTCTCTATACATGAAAGAGCATGAGAGTCACTTATTTAATATAATGGTAACCTAACCAGCAACCTGCTCTGTTCAACTTAAAGTATGGGGGAAGACTATCTTGGGGAGAATCCATGGAGTGTTCCGGCAGTGATATTCCATTTGCAAAGCAAGAACAAACAAGTTGCTGGCTCAGTGAATACTCATATGGGCTACTTCTTTGGTCATTAACCCCTCCTGTGCTCATGACACCGTCAGCTCGTCATGAGCCACGGCGCTCCGGTGCTCATGACAAGCTCAACTCGTCATGACCGCGCCTGTTACATGGAACGCTGGGCTGATTCCCCTGCTGTGCTGAGCGTTCCATTGGAACGGGTGTGGTCATGACGAGCTCAGCTCGTCATGAGCACCGGAGCGCCGTGGCTCATGACAAGCTGACCTCGTCATGAGCAACGGGGCGCTATGCGCCCCCCCCCCCCCGCACCACAGCACAGCGGGGGGAAACAGCCCCGCAGTGAAGGGGTTAAATGGGAGATCAGCTAAAGATTTGCAAGCTCAGTAAATGTTTGCCCAGTAGGATGAAGTTTGATCTATATTGCATACACCTTGATTAACACCTCTTCATTAAGACTGGTTTGGGATGTACCACTGATAGCACGTCACCACAGACATCAAGTAACTCTTTAAAAGGTCATCATTTCACAACGCCAACTGGCTACAGAATCCCTGTTAGCTATAAAGGTTTGAGGCTTCTAAAACAACTGTGTGAATTAAAGAATGTCAAGGTGCCCACTTTAGAGGACTCAAAACACTTATAGATTAAAGCAAAGTGACTTGTTCAGTTCTTCCATCACACACACATATACACAGACACACACACAATGTAGTAAAGGTTAAAACAAAGAATCTTAAAATAGGAATGATTAAATTCTTGTAATTGGCTGGGAAGAAATCTACAACATGATGTGAGGAACATTAACAGAGATTTCTCTAATGTTGCTTATCAGCAAGAATTAACCCCTTCAGTGCTAATGACAAGGGTAACTCGTCATGGAGTTTCCATTGGTTTCAATGGAAATTCAATGATAGTGTTGGGGATTGCTTAGCAGCCAAGTGGTTAAACAAATGTAAGATCTCTTCTAATACTTTATTATGTAATTCAAAAAGGACATTTTAAGAGTCTGAATGTCCAAACGTATTTTACATGGAAAAACAATAAAGGAATGCAAATGAAGAACAATGGGAAGTACACAGTGATACAAAAAGTATATGAGCAAAACACCAAGCCTGGTGACTGAAAATATATTTTTACTGAACAGGAAACAGAAATGCTAATTAGAAGTTTCAAACGCCTCAGGCTGGGAGTCAAATAGGAGATGTTTTTTAAAAGCTCTAATGTCTTTTTGACCAAGCAACTTTCTCCTCTCTTAACTGGATAATTAATGCATTCCAAAACACAATGCCCTGGCGATTAAGCCTATTGGTTCTGATCCATCAGAACAGAGACGTGACCCAAACAAGCATTTATAGAATGACTGTGTTACTTCAAAATTCTTTATTTCGGCTTGGTTGCCATAAAAGAAACAATGCATATACATTACATTTAAAAATAACAAAAGAAATAGAACAATACAGCATGGAACTTTACAGCATAAAGCTTTAAAACCATTAGCTAAAAACAATTCAATTCATATTAGAGACAATCAATACACAGACAACAATAAAATTCTGTGGTGGACCCCCCACTAATTACTAAAGGGTAGACCAGTTCTATTTCTAGAGTTGACCCCAATTACAATTGGTGTCCCAGTTTTTTTCTTTGGAAAAAAATAGAATGTAAAAATCTACTAACACTAAATATTATTGATTGGGATGTGTTAGTTGTAAGAATTCTCAAAGCCTGTGTGCATGATCTCACGCCTAGCAATAGGCATATGGGTTTAATCCATCTTTTCCTGGCCTGTGCATACACAGGACAAAAAAAGAGGATATGTTGCTCGTTTTCTATCTGATGGCATTCGCACAAGGAGCAAGATTCATCTATCACTGTGGATGAAGTGTTTGAGCCCCTAGCCCAACGTGCCAAAGTTGTCTTTATTAAGAGATTTCCATATCTAAATTTTTAAAATAAAGTTTTGGAAAGAGGGGGCTCTATTTCATCCATAAAAGTCTCAAATAATGGTACATCCTTAAAAGTGAGAAATTTTGTTACTAGGGTCCCACCAGTTGGAGCGCTTGTGGTCATGTTGACAATAAAAGTCCAAAAGGCCCTTTTTAAAATTAGTTTCGGGTTGGATGGTAATTGGTCCGGGTTCTCCCAAAAATGTTTCAGACCTATTTTAACAAACCAAGTTTTAACATGTTTGAACCACGGAATGAATTTTAAATTATCAAGCTCCATAATTTCTTTTAGCCCGTCCCTGTAGTCTTGTAGTTCAGGTACCCGCCATAATCTAACCCACAGCAACAATGGGCGTATTATAACTTGGTGATCAGTTCTTTTAATGTTTAGATCAAGTTGAAGGGGCACTAGGGGAGTGCCTCTCGGGACCCTTACCAAACTTCTCATAAAATTATTGTCCAGGACACTAAAAATGTCCTTAGACCCAGGGCCCCAAATTTCTGCACCGTATAACACTGCTGGTTGTACTTTAAATTTAAAAAGTTCAATCGCCGGAGACACGGCTTTGCTAGTGCTCAGGCTTTGTTCCCTAAGGATAGGTTTTACATTCTGGAGAAATGTCAACTTACTTTTTTCCATCTGATCTTTCCAAGAGAAATTGGAGTCTAATGTCACCCCTAGGTAAAAAAATGGGGGACGGATTCTAGTTTTGCTCCTTTTAAGGTTAAACAGCCTTTATCAGATTTAGTTGGATTTAGGGCCATACATTTAGTCTTTTCCCCATTTATCTCCAGTCCCTTCTTACTACAATATTCATTGAAGGAGTTCAATAGTGCCTGGAGACCTCTTTTAGTTTGGGAAATCAAGATAGTATCATCAGCGAATAGTAGGGATGTTACCTTTTCACCGTTCAGTTTTGGGGAATCATTTTTACATCCCTCTAGATATGAGGGAATGTCATTCACGAAAATGGAAAACAACGTAGGGGCCAATACGCAACCTTGGCGAACACCACGCTCAATGGGAATTTTAGGGGTTAGTTCGCCATTTGGGCCCCATCGAATTCTCGCGAAGTTTCCTTCATGTAGCTCTTTAATCTGAACTAATAAATTATTAGGCAACCCTACTGCACTCAGCGTTTTCCATAGGAAATTGCGAGGCACTAAATCAAATGCTGCCCTTAAATCAACAATGGCAACATATAAATGGCCCCTTTTGATCTTTACATATTTCCAGTAAAGGCAGCAGAGTCTAAAGATCTGGTCTATTGTGCTAACTTTGGATCTAAATCCAGCTTGGTATCTAGTTAGAATTTCCTTTTCCTCCAGCCAATCACTGACACGGAATAAAATGTGTTGTGCATAAATTTTCTGGAGTATGTCCATTAAACTGATTGGCCGATAATTGGAGGGGTCCATCCTGTCTCCTTTTTTAAAAATTAAAACAATTTCGGCTCCCTTCCAACTTTCTGGGAAGTCTAGAGTACGGGATAGCTTATTGCACAGATAATTAATGTATGGTACCCATACTTTTAAATCGTGCTTGTATAAGTCACCCGGAATCTTGTCTAGACCTGGGGCTTTGCCAGATTTTATTTGGCTTATTGCCAGCTCAGTTTCCTCTAACGTAAAGTCCAGATACTCTATTGAGGGTTCATAGCTTGGGGCATTCATGTCTATGTGGGGATCATCATATTTTTTATAAAGTTTAGTAAAGTGGTTAATCCAGGTTTGTTCGTCCAAATAGACGTCCTTAACCACTCTCCCTACATGATTTCCATTGGCTACCAGCCTCCAGAATGCTACGTTATCACGTGATTTGGCGGCCAGCAGCATATCAGCCCATTTTTCTTCCTCCCAAGCTGTTTTTGAAGCCTTTTGTACAGTCTTGTAATTGTTCCTAGCTGTTATAATATCTAAAGGTAACTTAGATTTAATTGCTAATAAAAGTGCCCTTTTGGACTCTCTGCAAGTTCTACCATACCAGGGTTTGCTGTGAGACAAATTCTGAGTCTTTTGCTGGGTCTTCTTAGGCATTTTAGTAACTAAAAGTTTTAAATCATCAAAAAAATTTTGATGTAATGATCTAAAATGAGTTTTGTTTTCCTCATCCAATGTTAAATCTAAATATTGTCCAAAGGAGCCAGCGAAAAGTATGTATATTTCTGCAAGGATATCGCCATGGTCCAATATAAATGGCCATTTAAGTGATCGTCTATTATTGCTGATATGGATCTCGGTATTGTCATCGTTACTTTCTTCTACTAAGGGAGAAGAAACTGTGTCATCTAACAATGAAGCTTCCATTTTGAGATTTAAAGGAAAGTGGTCACTTTCTAGCCTCTCCTTTACCTCAAAATCAAGAAGATACGACCAAGTTGATATGGAAGCAATCACGAAATCTATATTACTTTTACAGTTCCTCCTACAAAAGGTAGGTTTCTTCAAACTATCAGACGGTAACCGTCCATTACAGGCCCTAAGACAGTGCTCTGTGCATATTTTGTTCATTTGAAGAGCCAAGGTTGAACATTTAACTGATTTAACATTGTCCATGGCGGGGATTTTGTTAGCCTGATCTTCCTCTTCGAAAATGTCACTAAGACCCATGACTGGCTCATAGTTACAATTTAAATCGCCAGCCAGGATAACAAGATCCTCCCTGCCATCCAATTTACTTATAAAGCAATCTAATTTAGACAATGTTAAAGATTCACTTGTTGAGGATGATGGCCTATTATAGATATTGATTAAAAATAGGTTTTTCCCTTCGCGTACAGTAATTTTTAATGCTAGTATATCTAGGGAGTTTGTATCCACCACCTCAATGCGCACCCTTAGATGTACTTTCACCCAAATTAGTAATCCACCCGAGGGCCTTCCACTTCTAGATGGAATCGCACCAATTCCATAAGTCTTGTACCCTAGTCTGTGTGGTGTGTCAACTACCCAGGTTTCCTGTAGCATGCAGAAGTCAAAGGATTCAATGTAGCTAGCCCATTCTAGGTCCCTCAAATTTTTCGATACTCCGGCTATGTTCCAGGAGATCAGTTTTACTGGCTCCCTTGTTACAGCTGTCATTTCAAGAACTACCTTTTGTGCCTCCCTGCAGCTAGGGAGAACTTCAGGTTGTACTACCAAGGATACATCTTCAGGTGTTATCATATTACTCATACTGTTCTGAGGTACAACCGTAACATTTGGTTGTATACAATTCTCACCCAAGATAGATCTATCCCGAGTTACTAATTCAGCCAAGGATAAAGACCCAGGATTCACCAACACATCAGTAACGTTAACAACACCCTCAACACTGGTAATTCTTATTCCACTTCCCTCACCCCCCCATGTCATAAAACATCAATCACAGTCATCTAGGCCACTAAATATGTCAAATCTATTTGTGGTCTCTAGTGGTGTGAATGGTTTCAGATGATCCATTCTTCTATTATTGGCATTGTAGGATCTAGCTGGCACATAGTTCCATCCATGGGAATCGGGGACTGGCACCGGATAGGGCAAATATTGTGGATTCCTAACATTCTGTATAGTTGACGGGTACAGAGCATGATGAGTGTTCCCAACACTCTGTGTGGTCAGAGGATAGCTGGTTGGGTGGATTTGTGTTGTTGTATGCTGAGGTGGTTGGTGCTGTGATGGAAACACCACTGACCTTGGATAGAAATACGTCAGTGGTCTCGGGATTATACAGTTGTTAGTAATACCCGACGGCCAATTTAATATAAATTGGACAGCATTGGGATCCCTAAAATTCACTACCACCACGTCACCCTCAATGTCTTTGGGTCTACCCCCCAGCCATTGAAGACGGCAAACGTGAACAATTTCGCCACTAATATGATTTGCAATTGGCCTGAATAGACTTAGCAAATGCATAATCTTGTTCTTCAATTGGGCAAAACCCTCACGCTTATTCGATTCCAGCACAGGAACCCCTGTTAGAACTACCACAAAGGGCACTGCCTCTGGCGGGAGTTCGGGTAATGGAGTCCGTTTGGGTCTCCCCCAGGTGTACTTAGAGCCCCCCGCCTCCCTTGTTGGTCTCTCCAGGAATGTGTTTGCCATGCTAATAGAAGATTTATCGGCTAAAATAGCCGGTAACTGCTCTAGTTTTTTTTGTGGCTGTTTGGGCGGTGGGTTAGGTTGTGTGGTCGTTTTGTTCCCCATGTGCTTTGAAGTGGAAGGATTCGTAGTTAGAGTAGGAATTGGGACAGAGAGTGGGACAGTTAAAACGGATCGAGGTGGTAATGTGATGCTTTGCGGTACATTACTTGGAGCTGCGATGGTAACAGCTTCCTTACTTCCCAATGCCTGCTCAATTTTACATAATCTAAGTTCCACTTCGATCAGCCTCTCAAAAATTGACTCCGAGTAAGTTTTAATTAGACTCTCTAGAGTATCCAATGTAACAAGGCCTTGGATTGCTTGGGGCACGTTAACAGACGTAGTAGTATCCAAACTAACCATTTTGTCTATAGACATGTTAGGTGAAAATGGTGATGTAGTGTTAGATCTTTCTGTAGCTGCTAATGGGTTGTTGGTGTTTCTAACAATAGTGTTCGTCTTTTTCCCAAAGTCAGAGTGGCTCAATTTTGGTTGTTGTGAATCCCCCCTTTTCCGCCGTTTTTTATTTGGGGGTGGGCCATATATTCTAGGTGCTGGCGTGATTTTTTTTGCCCTATTTCGCGTTGTTTTGGCTAGCATAGGGGTAAGTGCCTTCGTTAAACTAGGAGTACTCATATGAGTTGTTAAAGGAAGGCCATTCGTATCCAGTTTGGGGGAAGTGGTTGATATAGGCGTGGTATCACTCGCTTACAAAGGCTGGCTGTCCAATATATGTACAATTTCATTGGCATTCTGAGTAATCTCATTAGTAGAAATAACCGGTAGCAGTAATGGTAAAAGTAATGGTGACACTACCCTATGCTTCATGCTTTCCACGGAACGACGGCGTTCAGCTCGTCGCTCCGCCAGTACAATTTCCTTGGGAGTGTCAAGGGTGGATTTTGTAAAATAATTGTCGAGGGTTTTGTTTAACAAACCCCCCTGTTTATCAGACATAATCAGCTCAAAACTAGGAATATCACAGAATACAAAACAACAGACCAAAAATTATCCAATCAAGCCTATCTGGTGTCTTCTTCGATAACAAGCAATAATAAAAATACCAAAAGGCAGCGCCTAGTCCGGTCTCCTCGGTTTCTCTAAGGGTCTCAGAGGGTCCGCCCTTAGTCCGGGCTTTGTCCCGGGATATTGTCCCGCACACGCATCCCGCACACGCGTTACTGCACCAGCTCATATACCGGAGGCCTGGTAAAGGGGAGGAGTCACGGGAAGAGGCGGCAGGTGTGCAAGGTGTTCCTACGCACAGCCTGGTGGGCCTCGCAGTCCCGTTCCGATAACAGCAGGATTTCCCCAAACACGGCTCTCCTCTTTCACGGCAAGTTCCCAGCAAGGTTAGCAGAGCAAACAGTCCAAAATCGTCTGCGAGCGGCTCCCGCGAAGAGGGGGCCGCGAGGCGTTTTGAAGGACGCTGTCAGAGGGGAGGAGTCACGGGAAGAGGCGGCAGGTGTGCAAGGTGTTCCTGCGCACAGCCTGGTGGGCCTCGCAGTCCCGTTCCGATAACAGCAGGATTTCCCCAAACACGGCTCTCCTCTTTCACGGCAAGTTCCCAGCAAGGTTAGCAGAGCAAACAGTCCAAAATCGTCTGCGAGCGGCACCCCTGTGTTACTTGAAATTGAGCGTAAGGTATTTGCTAAGTATAGTCTAGCCCACCTGGAAAATTGACTACTGGAATCCCAAATATCACACTGGTCCCAAAGTTACTTAAGATCATGGGTACTCACAAACTTTCTCTCAGGGGCCAAATTTACAGTGTGGTTTGTGGCCGAGGGCCGCACCGGTGGGGGCGTGGTCAGTGAGAGAGGGGGCGATGCTCAAGCCCAAAAAAAAACCTGTGACCATGAGGTTGAACACAGGCACCTGCAGCGGATGTCTTCGTCCACCGAGCCACCAGACCCAGCATACACACATATCTCTCTCATTCTCTCTGTCTCCCTACCTCTCTCTCTCTTTCTCTTCCTCCCTCTCTCTTTTTCTACCTCCCTCCCTCTCTCACTCTGTCTCTGTCCCTCCCTCTCTCTATCTACCTCACTTCTCTGTCTCCCTCCCTCCCAATCTCTCTGTCTCCCTCCCTCCCTCTCTCTCTCTCTCTCTGTCTCCCTCCCTCTCTCTGTCTCCCTCCCTCTCTCTGTATCTCTCCCTCTCTGGCTCACTCTCTCTGTCTCGCCCCCTCTCCCTCCCTCCCTCTCTCTCTCTCCCTCCCTCTCTCTCTCTCCCTCCCTCTCTCTCTCTCTCCCTCCCTCTCGCTCTCCCTCCCTCTCTGTTTCCCTCCCCCTCTCTTTCTCTACCTCCCTCTCTCCATCTCCCTCCCTCCCTCTTTCTCTCCCTCCCTCTCTCCGTCTCCATCCCTCCCTCTCTCTTTCTCTCCCTCCCTCTCTCCATCTCCCTCCCTCCCTCCCTCCCTCTCTCCGTCTCCACCCCTCCCTCTCTCTTTCTCTCCCTCCCTCTCTCCATCTCCCTCCCTCTCTCTTTCCCTCCCTCCCTCTCTCCATCTCCCTCCCTCTCTCTTTCTCTCCCTCCCTCTCTCTCCCTCCCTGTCTCCCTCTCTCTCTCTCCCTCCCTCTCTCTCCCTCATCTCTCTCCCTCTCTCTCTCCCTCCCTCTCTCTCCCTCCCTCTCGCTCTCCGTCTCCCTCCCTCTCTCTGTCTCCCTCCCCTCTCTTTTTCTCCCTCCCCTCTCTCCATCTCCCTCCCTCCCTCTTTCTCTCCCTCCCTCTCTCCGTCTCCATCCCTCCCTCTCTCTTTCTCTCCCTCCCTCACTATGTCTCCTTCCCTCTCCCTCCCTCTCCCTCCCACCATCTGTCTCCCTCTCTCCGTCTCCCTCCCTCTCTCCATCTCCCTGCCTCTCTCCATCTCCCTCCCTCCCTGTCTCCCTCCCTTTCTCTCTCTGTCTCCCTCTCTCTCTCCCTCCTTCTCACCCTCTCTCCCTCTCTCTGTCTCCCCCCTCTCTCTGGCTCTCTCCCTCTCTGTCTCTCTGGCTCACTCTCTGTCTCGCCCCCTCTCCCTCCCTCTCTCTCTCCCTCCCTCTCTGTCTCCCTCCCTCTCTCTCTCTCCCTCCCTCTCTCTCTCCCTCCCCATCTCCCTCCCTCTCTCTGTCTCCCTCCCCCTCTCTTTCTCTCCCTCCCTCTCTCCATCTCCCTCCCTCTTTCTTTCTGTCTCCATCCCTCCCTCTCTCTTTCTCTCCCTCCCTCTCTCCATCTCCCTCCCTCCCTCTTTCTCTCCCTCCCCCTCTCTCCGTCTCCATCCCTCCCTCTCTCTTTCTCTCCCTCCCTCTCTCTGTCTCCCTCCCTCACTCTGTCTCGCCCCCCTCTCCCTCCCTCCCTCTCTCTCTCCCTCCCTCTCTCTCTCTGTCTCCCTCCCTCTCTCTCCCTCCCTCTCTCTCCCTCTCCCTCCCTCTCTCTCTCCCTCCCTCTCTGTCTCCCTCCCTCTCTCTCTCTCCCTCCCTCTCTCTCTCCCTCCCCGTCTCCCTCCCTCTCTCTGTCTCCCTCCCCCTCTCTTTCTCTCCCTCCCTCTCTCCATCTCCCTCCCTCTTTCTTTCTGTCTCCATCCCTCCCTCTCTCTTTCTCTCCCTCCCTCTCTCCATCTCCCTCCCTCCCTCTTTCTCTCCCTCCCCCTCTCTCCGTCTCCATCCCTCCCTCTCTCTTTCTCTCCCTCCCTCTCTCTGTCTCCCTCCCTCACTCTGTCTCGCCCCCCTCTCCCTCCCTCTCTCTCTCCCTCCCTCTCTCTCTCTGTCTCCCTCCCTCTCTCTCCCTCCCTCTCTCTCTCTCCCTCCCTCGCTCCCTCTCTCTCCCTCCCTCTGTCTCCCTCCCCCTCTCTTTCTCTCCCTCCCTCACTCCCTCTTTCTCTCCCTCCCTATCTCCGTCTCCATCCCTCCCTCTCTGTTTCTCTCCCTCCCTCACTATGTCTCCCTCCCTCCTTCCCTCTCCCTCCCACCATCTGTCTCCCTCCCTCCCTCTCTCTCTCTGTCTCTCTCTCTCCCTCCCTTCCTCTCCCTCCCTCCCTGTCTCCCTCTCTCTTTCTCCCTCCCTCTCTGTCTCCCTCCCTCTCTCTGTCTCTCTCCCTCTCTCGGTCTCCCTCCCTCTCTCTGTCTCCCTCCTTCTCTCTCTCTCCCTCTCTGTCTCCCTTCCTCTGTCTCCCTCTCTGTCTCCCTCCCTCTCTGTCTTCCTCCCTCTCTCTCTCCCTCCCTTTCTCTGTCTCCCTTCCTCTCTCTTCATCTGTCTCCCTCCCTCCCTCTCTCTGTCTCCCTCTCTTTCTCTCCCTCCCTCCCTCTCTGTCTCCCTCCCTCTCTCTGTCTCCCTCCCTCTCTCTGTCTCCCTCTCTCTCTCTCCGTCTCCCTCCCTCTTTCCGTATCCCTCCCTCTCTCCGTCTCCCTTCCTCCTTGTTTCCCTCCCTTTCTCTCTCTGTCTCCCTCCTTCTCACCCTCTGTCTCCCTCTCTTTCCCTCCCTCCATCTCCCTCCCTCTGTCTGTCTCCCTCCCTCTGTCTCTCTCGCTCCCTCCGCCTCCCTCCCACTCCCCTGACTGTCCCTCTCTCTCCCTTCCCTGACTCTCCCTTTCTCTCCCTCCCCTGACTTTCTCCATCCTTCGCCCTCCCCTGACTCTCCCTCCCTCGCCCTCCTCTGGCTCTCCCTCTCCCTCCCTCCCTTGCCCTCCCCTGACTCTCTCCCTCCCTTGACTCTCTCCCTCCCTCTCTCTCCCTCCTTCGCCTGCCCCTGATTCTCTCCCTCCCTCCCTCGCCCTCCCCTCACTCTCCCTCCCTCTGTTTCTCCCTCCCTCCCTCGCCCTCCCCTCACTCTCCCTCCCTCTGTCACTCCCTCCCTCCCCTGACTCTCTCCCTTCCTCACCCTGCCCTGGCTCTCCCTCTCTTATCCTGGCTCTCCCTCTCTCTCCCTCCCCTGACTCTCCCTCTCTCTCCCTCCCCTGACTTTCCCTCTCTCTCCCTCGCCCCCCTGGCTCTCACTCTCTCTCACTCCCTCGCCCTCCCCTGACTCTCCCTCTGTCTCTCCCTCCCTCGCCCTCTCCTGACTCTCTCCCTCTCTCTCCATCTCCGTCTCCCTATCTCTGTCTAGGTGAGGTGTAATAAGTCTATTAGAAATATCACGAAAAGCAAGAGCTCTTTGCTGCACACATTGAACCACCTTCCCCAGCCTTCCCAAAATCTGCAGCACATTATTAATGACACCCTAATGTAGAGGGTGCACGAGAGCCAGCTGGACCGCTGCAGCAGAGATCAGGTGTAATCCGGAGGGCAGAGATTCCTAATAAGGCTGGGCTGATTCAGACTTTCATCCCTTCAGTGCCGATAAAACAAATGCTACGCAGGGGAGCACGAGCTGCGCAGAGTGATCTCCAAGTTCATCGGTTCAATCAGTCACGAGGTTTGTCTTTGAGTCCTGGTCACTGTAATTGTCCAACAATTGTCACCCGCCCTCCCCCACCCCTGTGTGGCAGCCCGGGATGAGACAGCTTGCCTGGAGCGCACACAGCCGGAGCACTGTACAGGTCTTTAAAAGACCATTAAATTGTTAATGAGGCTTTGTTCTGTTTCACCTCTTCTGAGGCCCCTGCAGCTCCACTCTATGGCTGAAATCTCCCGGGCCCCTAGAGCAGAGCCTCTCCGAGTCCAGGCTGCATCAACCGGCGGTGTTTACTGACACTCTTGAAAACATTTTTTTTTTTTAAACTGGTCCGCGGGCCGCCAAGGAAGGCTTGCCGGGCCGCTAGCGGCCCGCGGGCCGTACTATGAGTACCCCTGCTTTAGATGAAGCATGGGGGCTAATTATAATGTTGGTGCTCAAACAATCGCAACCTCTAAGGCCCTCTAAAATAAGAAGGTGGCTTGGATTGTTGCTTATGAACTTTAGCAATGCTTTTGCTCATGTAAGTCAGGGCAAACTATGGTCAAAATGAACTTATCTAGGAACTGCTTCCTGTCTGCAAATTTAGAGGGAATTCACAGCAACACTTGGGTACAATTCAAGCTAAGGCCGAAGGGAAATTATACAAGAAAAATTCTGACATCAACAGTTTAGGAAATGGGTACATTCTGGCCTCATGAATATTTAAAATATATCTATCTGATCTCCCTGCAGCTTTGATATGTGCACAGTACTTATCCCCAAACATGGGTTTCCCGTTTTGTGGAATGCTGGAGGGTGCCAATAACCTTTTCTTAAAAGAAAGCAGCTGACACTATGGACTAAATTAAAAAGTTACAATAAAGAACATTCTATGATTATTAGTCTATCAAAGACTAAAGTATTTTATTTTGGCAAAGCTTACAAGCCCTTTAACTGGTACACTGCCAACGGAAAAACGGATCGGAGCATAGTCATACATTGTGATTATCTGGGAATAACAATCGCCAACCATTAGAACTGGAAGACCTAAATGGATTACTTAAAACGTAAATGTCAGAGAGTTGTGGTGGAATGAGGAGGTTCTTTGAAATAGTTTCAACAGTATCAATACTAAAACAGGACATTTGGTTGAGTGACTGGTGGCCTTCGTCCCTTGGAGTGTGCCCCCTGCCCTCTCAACCCGCCCGATATTTGGGTGTGCTGATAGACACCACGCTTTCCTTTGACCGTCAGGTCAGTAGGACTGTCTCAACCTGCTGTGGTGTCATCAGGATTTTGAGAAAGGTCGCACACTATCTCTCTCCAGAAGCCCGGAAGCAGGTTACAGTGGCTCTCG
Organism: Lissotriton helveticus; assembly: GCF_964261635.1. Classification (NCBI taxonomy): domain Eukaryota; kingdom Metazoa; phylum Chordata; class Amphibia; order Caudata; family Salamandridae; genus Lissotriton; species Lissotriton helveticus. The sequence continues at coordinate 979,146,072 of NC_136059.1, forward strand.
TCTCTTCGAGACTGGACTACTGTAATGCTCTCTACTCAGGCATCAATAATAAGCTGATTCAGCGCCTACAGATAGTGCAAAACGCGGCGGCCAGGCTTGTTCTGGACGCCCCTAGACTCTCCTCAGCCTCTCTAGCCAGGAAGAATCTGCACTGGCTACCTATCCAGTCCAGGATTCATTTTAAGATCCTATGCCTCACCCATGGGGCCTTGCATGGAACAAGTGCAGAAGGTATTAGGTCCCTTCTATCCCCTTACTCTCCCAGCAGAGCTCTTCTAATGAAAACCTTCTGTCTGTCCCCCGAGTTGTCAAAGCCAGGTGGGGAGGGAGGGCCTTCTCCTTTCTTGCCCCGAGGCTGTGGAACACGCTTCCTCCTGAACTAAAAGGGCAATCATACATCGTGCTTTTCCGTAAAGCACTAAAAACATGGTTCTTTGTAGAGGCCTATTTGTAGTCCCGCATCGCTTCACATTACAAGCTGTACCATCTTTTAGGCGCCTTGATGCCCTTGGGCTAAGTCGCGCGTTACAAGTCTCCATTCATTCATTCATTCAAAACCATTCAGGGCAAAAATCATCTATGTTTAAGCTGTATTGACACCATATGCTTGGAAGTGTAATGCTTTATTGAACAAGTTGGAAATAAATTAATTGACAGCAATTTTTAATATATTTACTACACCTAGAATTTGGTCAAATGACTGAGGCTGCGAAGGTGGAACCTTGCTGATTTTTTTATTTAAAGAGGGCGGCAATAAAGGAGCAATTATATAAAAAGGTGCTTCTGTGGAAGGAACTAAGTAAGAATGTTTACTGCACTATGAACCCCATGACAAGGAAAATTATATTACGATATGATAATAAAAGTATGGGATGACCCTAACATCTCTAAGAAAGCTTCCAAAGCTTCTGTTTGTAAACCGGTACACATTTTAAGCTTAATGGCTGATGAAATCAGAGTTTCTGATACAATGGTAGGCACATCATTGGATCCCACCATTTAAACTCCAGTACTCCAATGTTATCTTGCATGTTTTATGAGGCCTTATACTATAAAAGTGTATGCAGTTTAGGCTACACTACATTCTTGTAAGGGTATGCACTCTTAGAAAATCTGTTAAATGCTGTTTATGCAGCTAATATACTGAAATGTAGTAGCATTTCACAAGAATGTGTGAGTCATTAGTAGGCCATCATAAGGCATTATTAATGAGTATTTTCATTATTTATAGGGTCAGAATATTGGTGGATGCATTATGGTTCATACCGAGAGGAGAACCTTATGAAATCTGTACTAAAACTGTAAGCTTTATGAATACTGGTTTTAAATTATTAACAATTTTCAGTTGGACTAAATATTAATTTTTTATAAAATGTTATTAGTCATTGCCTAACCCCTGACAAACCCAATTCATATTTAAATGTTAGAAGATTAAATCTTGTCTTTTTCTTTTAAAGGGACAATGGTCTAATGCAGTGTTTTTTAACCTTTTGACTTCTGTGGCTCCCACTTATTCACCACTGGAACCTAGGAACCCCCACTCAGTGACCACACCCTAAGCAATTTTGATGATTTGAACTGCAAACCAATACACAACAATGAGGAAATGTACATTCATCAAAAAATACACAAATGCTGAAATATTTGGTTTAATTCACAAACAAATATAAAAAAGTAAACATTTTCAATTTAATGGGAAGGTTGGAGCTCTTCTAAATTCAACTGAGGCCACCCATTGTCCATACTATATTCTGTTTCATGCACCTGTGCTGCTCCCAAGAACCAATCTGAGGATACCAAGTACATTTTCACTATTCAATTTCAAATTCCTTAACATTTACAGAACGTTACATTTACATTTTGCTCCTTTATCAATATACACTTTATTAATCGTATTTAATTTTTTAAGCGGTCATGGAGCTTGGCGCACTGGATGTCAATACAAAAAGGTGAAATAGAAGTTACGTTTACAATTGGTACTACATAGGAGATGCTCACATTTTATAGAGGGATTGATATTGCCTCTTATGTATAGTACTTTATTGTAAATTACATCCTATGACATTGTTTATGATTCATATAATGTGTTGAATCGTAAATTACTGACTAATATATATATATAACCAGAATCCCAGTGAACGACCGCAGCGGGCCAAACAAGGGCACAGACTCCAGTTGAAGATACAATGAATCAGTTTATTGCTTTAGCATGTCAGGATGATGCGTTTCGACCACAAGCCTGTGGTCTTGATCACACACATATATTTCCTACTGGCGGTCGCCAGTAGGTATATATAGTTAGGATTTTTTCTCTATGGGATTTTTGAAAATTCTATGTCTAATAACTTTGGCGTTTGTGGACGGAATTGGCTGAAATTTTCAGGAAAATGGCACATTCTGTTTCTGAGCAGCCCCTGAAAATTTTGGGGGGGTTCGTCAAGGGGGGGCCGAGAAAAAAGGGGGGTCCCAAAACGCGTTTTTCCCATGTTAATTTCCATAGGGCGGTTGGCCTCACTTTTAGCCCGAACGGCTGAATGGATTTGCACGAAACTTGGCAAAATTGTAGGGACTGGTAGCCCGATGTGCCTTTTGTAGGTCTCAATATATGTGCTCCAGTGGATTTTGAGAAATTAACGTTTAAAAAAAGATATATATCTGTAACAGCGGACCGGGCAGCGTCCCAGGACGCGTACTTTTCGCGCAACGGAGCTTTGTGAAGCGAAGCTGATTGGTTCTCCGGCGTCTGTCAACATTCCAAACAGTCCGTAGCGGCCGCCATCTTGTCTCTCGGTAGGATCGAGAGACAAGAGGAGGCGAAAGCGAAGGGGAAAATGACCATAAGGGGGAATAGTAGATCCTCGCTGACCCCCTAGGTTTGATGTGGAGGTTTTAAAAGGGCCCCGCGGGGCAAAAAAAAATAAAATAATAATAATCGAACGGCTGAATGGATTTGCACGAAACTTGGCAAAATTGTAGGGACTGGTAGCCCGATGTGCCTTTGCTAGGTCTCAATATATGTGCTCCAGTGGATTTTGAGAAATTAACGTTCAAAAAAAGATATATATCTGTAACAGCGCTCCGCTTCGCGTACTTTTCGCGTTACGGAGGTTTGCGAAGCTGATTGGTTTTTCGGCGTCTGTAAACATTCCAAACAGTCCGTAGCGGCCGCCATCTTGTCTCTCGGTAGGATCGAGAGACAAGAGGAGGCCAAAGCGAAGGGGCAAATGACCATAAGGGGGCATAGTAGATCGTCCCTGACCCCCTAGGTTTGATGTGGAGGCTTTGAAAGGGTCTCGCAGGGCAAAAAAAAATATACCGTTTTTTTAGTTTTTTTGCGTGGAGTGCGCCCGGTTCGCGAACCGGGAAGCGTTCTGGGGAGCGTACTTTCTTGAAAATTAGTGAAAAAAGTTAGAGTAAAATAATAATTGTGAGTGATCAGATGTAGGGTAGCTCTGAGAAGAGCTTTTGGGTTTATGGTACATTTAGGTACTTATAAGTAGGTACCAATGCACATTCTTAAATTCAGAGTGAAAACTCTGTTGCCCTCATCTGAGAAGTGAACTCCATCTCCTCTGTAGATATCTTGCATGTAGTAACGCAAGTTATTGTTGTACAGGGAGCCCATTCCATGGTCTCTCATGTAAGCTGAAACAGATTTGTTTACATGCTTCCTCGATTTCTCAATTTGTGGACAAAATTGGTTCGACCACCTCCATTTCTGTCTTTGGCATATATTTGAATATACCAAGGCAGTCTGAGGAAAAAGTGCCATCAATTGCTCAAAGGTGTCCTTTAAAAGCATTTCCAGACCTACCCCAGTCAAAGTGCCCAAATCATTACCTCCACAGTGCACAATTAACAGGTCAGGTTTTGGCAAATGCATAAAGGTTTTCACCAATGGTATCAATTGGTGACATTTAAATCCTCTGTGGCCAAACCACTTAATTTCCACATCTTGTAAATTGAGGTTAGGTAAATTCCTGTTTTCAGCGTACGTTTGAGCCCAATAGATGTAACTATGTCCAACAATCCAGACAGAAAACATGGTGAGAGAAGGTTCTGCTGCAGTCAGATAAAGTGTGGCAATGAAATGGCAGTTGAAAAAATGAGAGTGTAAAATGAAAAAAACTGAGGAGTTTCTGTGTTAATGAAGCAGTAAGAGTGATTGGTGGATTTTGATTGCTGAAAACAGAAAGTTAGTGTGCATGGATGAGTTCGTTGAAAGATGTATTTTGAGTGGCGAAGAAAAAATCATTAAATGAAAGAATGCTCTGGATATGCAGGTGCACTGAGAGTTCAGAGTTCAATTGCAACATTGTTGTGTGAGAGGTCTTGCAAGAGGTGGTTGCTATGCAGAAAAAGCAGAGAGGGGGCAGAGGGGGGAAGGGTTTTGCTTTGAAAAAAAGTGAGGGAAGAGTTTTGATTGGGTGACATGAGAGATATGTGTGAGGAATTACAGCATTTCTGTGCTTTTGATAGCTGCAGACTCTGGAGTGCATACCTTTTGCTCTGCTGAAGACAAATTGGTGTGTTTCTGAGACTGTTTTGAAACTCAAAGTATTTGCTAAGGTGAGAAAAGATTTCTTTAATTTAGATAGAAAATAGTGTGCTTTAAGGAGAAAATTATGAAGAAAGTTGTGTTTTTCAAATGTTGCTTTGTCTCAAGTGTTTCACAAATAGATTTTGTTTCTTTGAGAAATTGTAATTGGAGAAAATGTGAAGTATTAGTACTGACAGGGCTTTTATGTGCATAGGAGCTGTGGAGTGTTTTCAAATTATGACTTGTAAATCGTTTTTGAGAAAAAGCAATGGTTTTAATATTGATGAGAAGGACATAATGGTGTCTGCTTCTTTATAAGGTAATTGAGAGTCTCTGATGTTATTTTTCCCATTTCAATGTAAGAAGTTTGTCTGTGGAGCAAATTGCTTGTAAATATGCTCCCACCTGTGCATGGCAAATTTAGATTTTGAATGTTTCCGTTACATAGGCATGTTAAAGGTGACTGAAACATGCTGCAAAGGCAATCAAAAAATGCTTTTATGTGTCTTAAGGACATTTTAAGTCATTTCCCCATGTGCAGTGTTTTCAAATTATGAGTTGAAAATCGTTTTTGAGGTAAAGGAATGTTTTCAAAATTTATGTGCGCCATATGACCCCAAATTTCTTTTTCAGGGGTGCAGCAGGGTGTTCTTGAGACACCCCTGCACCGTCGGAAAAATTCGTAATTTGCGATGAGGTAATTGCTAATCGCAAATTGCACCTTCATTCCTATGGGCCTCCTGCTGCATGGAAATGAATGGGTAATTTGTAATTAGCAAATAGGTCATCGCAAACTAGGAATGGTAAAGAATCGCTATTTATTCCTTAAAGTTCGCTATTTAGGAAATGCAAAAAACTTTGATGATACATATGGCGGTTTATCTCTAACAAGATAAGAAGCATAGGGATAGATTTATGATGACTGGCGCATCACCAGGGATGTGTTAGTCATTCTGTGCCGCTGTTCCGTCACCTATGGTGTGCTGCATTTACAATGCGGCGCATCATGGGGCAAAAACAGCACAGATGCGTGACGTATTTGTGCCGTAAAGTTGGCGCATTGCTGGAGTTGTATCGCAAGTGTGATGAAGCTCCAGTAAGGTTGAGGGGTGCCCCTGTCGCAGGGTTTCTGTTCTGACACAGAACTGTGGACAGAGGATTGGAACCTCGGCGAATTAGGGTGTCCCAAAACTCACCTTAGTAATAAAAACCCCTTAGCAAGCTAGGTACAGTGTCACATTGGATATAACAAACTCTCAATGTTTAGACAATCCAGAATATGAACTTATAGTACCTCAGGATACGTGGAACTCATGAACAGTCGGTCGTTATATATTTCTTAGAAACGAGAACATGGAGTTAAGAAGAACACATGTGTATTTGAAATGTTTATTTACTAATGCCGTCTTCTCAGGCGTAGTATCTTAGATTATACAAGTACACATATTATCAGTAGCAAAATTACCAGCATAGTCAATAGTACATAAAAAGCGAATGGTGACAGTATGTTAACATGCTGTAAATGAATAAGAGTTAGCAACACTTATAAGCAGCCGCGGGCCGTGGAGGGAGTTACGGTGGGCAGGGAGGCGGGGAGGCGGGGAGGGGGAGGGGCAGGGTGGAGAGGGCTCCACCCTGCCCCTCCCCCTCCCCGCATCCCTGCCCCACCGTAACTCCCTCCACGGCCCGCGGCTGCTTATATCTCACCCTCCCTAATACACATAATATATTATTTGCTAAGAAGGTTTCTTTGTGTTGGTTTAGGGCGTGCCGATACTTTAGTGTCTTAGATTTGAAGGAATCACATCAGCATAGAAAAGATAATCCATATGCCGTGCTTAATATCGCCAACGGCATTGTGCCATAATATTCAAGCATGCGATTGCGGAACAGCGTCAGCAGCTGCAGGGCGGGAGCTTGCACAGGAGGGACATCCATATTTAAAAATGTAAAAAAGCACAAGAGCGTCCGCTGGTAATGCAAGTAAAAATGGGAATCCACGAAGCAGAGTGGAAAAAATAGAATGTAAGAAAGCAGGGATGACTCCAAAGATTTTCTCAAATGAAGTCACGAGACCACTGGTAACAATTTTAAAAAAGTGCGCCAGGCCCTTTGTGGAGGACGCGTTAGAGATAGTCCGAACCATCTTGCTGAAATGGAAAGGCGAATCTGTATTTAAAAGGGTCTGCACCTCTGTACGGGTGTTCGCTGTGTGAAGCACGAAAGTTTCACGGGCCGAACTCAAGGCCACCTCTCTCTGAGACAAAATAGCTCTTATTCTTGCCATGCCGTTGAAATGTGCTGCCAAGGTTGGTATTTGTGGCCAGATTGAAAACTCCCTATGTTCATGTGTGGGAGGAAATAGAACATTTCTGCAGCAAATAACCCGTTCATTTACTGTTACGATAAAATGAATACTTTTAATTAACCCAGAACAATCTTCATTATTGAGCATCAAATAACTACCATTTTCCAAGAACTTGAACGTGGGGATGATAGCAGGAACTGGTGTGCCTTGCAACACGCAAGCCATATTTGGTCGGTGTTTGTTGCATGAACCGTGTAACTGTATGTGCCTACACATTAGTGAATGATCTGGCGTCTCAGTGCATTCCTCTCCATTCAGATAAAGTTCTTGATCATCTTTGAAAATCTGTATGTGTATGGAAGCGACCAGACTTCATGAAGAAAACCACTACCTAAAGGTTAATAACGACCTATTGGTATATATTTCATACAATTTGAAAACTTATATAAAGCAAAAGGCAGCGTTATTAAACCGTGGATAAGGCACGTTGCCAAAGCAGTCAACCTTTTGGATTTATACTGGAAATGTTAAAGGAAGAATTACGGAGTAGGGCCTGTAAATCTTTAATAGACAACGAGTAAAATTACTCCAACCATCATATTCCTCTAACTCCGGGATAGTAGGGGTGTTTAATTTTTTAGAAGTAGCCAATCCAAAGCATTTGGTCTGGGAAATTGTTTCATTCACAAACAACATATGTTTTGGGATGAGACATGCACGGTGGAAAGCCTCAGTGCCTTGTACCTGCCAGGTTCGTGAACCCCAAACTGATGTAGATCCTGGATATTTTTACTCTGTATTACGTTAGCATGGTCTCATTACTGGTTTAAACGCCATTTTTCCTTTTTTGTAACTTCTGCACACGACACTTAGTTGTTGCTTTAGCTTTCAGCCTACCTGCGTCAAGATCTATGCCTGCTTTAAGCAGGCGCAGGGTTTTGATGTAGCTTTGTCCTATCTGATTGTAAATGCGGCACACCGTGGGTGGCAGAGCAGCGGTGCACGTTAACTGGTGCATCCCTGGGGATGTGCTAGTTAATATAAATCTGCCCCTTTACATTTAATTATGTGCAGGGGACACAGAGTAGGTGAGGTTTATCCAAGGTTAAGAAGAGATGAGTCCTGTTCAGTGAAAAATTGGAGATAGGCTTCAGTATATTATATACTTAAGTAGTGTGTTAAGTTTTTGATGACTGTTATTAATTTACTGTTGGGTAATAGTGGTTAATAACATTTTTTATTATATTTTACCACAGATTCAACTGCAGATTATTTCAAGATTTTAGGATGCCTAGCAAAGAAAGAGTAAGAAAGGCTGCCAAACGTCAAAGACAGCAGGACCATGGAATAATGCAGCAGTCCTCTAACAAAAAGATTTGTCAAGTCACCAAGAAAGCACTGGGTAAGAGTCGAAAAACAGTCATAAGAAATATGTGTAGTAAAAAAAATATTACTACAGAAAATGTTTCAGTCCAGAAAAGGAGAAAGAATTCAAATGGTAAGGAAAGGCCAATGAGAAATGTTACTGCTAGAGTAAGAGATAACTCTATGCATGAAAGTAGAAGGAAACAACAGTTTAGGGATATTCGTAAACGAATGTTCCGCAACAGGATAATTGGGAATTTGTTAAAAAATATTAAGAAAGGTCAGCAGAAAGTGGTTTTTTATAAGAGAAAAAAAATAGTTGAGAAAGTTATTGATCAGGCATTTGAAATTAAACGTAAGTTATTTATTTTGACAATCAATAGAATTAGGAAGCTAAACAAGGTAATTTATGATTTCAAAAGAAATAGTAGATGGAAGAGAATAGTTAATCGTAGTAATTTTTGTGAAGTTTTTTCTGGAGAATGGATGCATAGTTCAAGCTCTGAGGCATTTTTTAATGAGGAGAGTTATTTCCAGGATAATGATTTGGTGCATGCAGTTGACACCAGTGGTCGAGCTTATGAAGTGAAAGATGGTTGTCCAGTTGAAAAAGAAAAACTTGTGAGAACAGAGATAGAAGAGGTGTTAGGTAATGAGGTTTTAGGGAGACGTCCTAAGGGTCCTGTGTACACCTGGAAGTGTAGTAGTATTTGCAGTGTACGACAGGATTCCATCAATTTGCTTTGTGATTTTATACGGTCATTTAGTAAGAAAAGTTTGAAGCAGAAAATGAAGTTGTTGCAAGAATTAGATCCTTGCAGAGTGAGAGAAGTGATAGGTTTGCATGGTCATTCACTGGCTTGTCTTTCCAGGAGAGTATGCCAGAGTGTTTTTCATCATTTCAGGATGCTAGCAGTGCATCATAATAAAGTGAGGAAATTAGTTAGAATGTTGTATTATGCTAAGAGTCCAGCAATTATGCTTAAACAATTATGCGCTGCTCTTTTGCATGGTTCTGAAATAGATGTGAAGAATATATGTGAAGAAATTGAGTTTTGTTACTTTGGAAGTAAAGAGGAGAATGTTGAAATTGACCAAGAAGAAGAGAGTAATGTGGAAGATAGTGTACAGGTTTCCAGTACAGATAATTTCAAGAGGGAAATTGCGACGTTTGAGGTGAAATCAAGTGAGAGGCCAAATTTCACTTGTGTGTGTTGTCGACGCACTTATTATAAGAATCAGACTAAGTTAGTGGATTTATATGGAAAAAGTGAAAGGGAAAATAATAGTGAATGGAAGGATTTTACAACATACTTGATGGTAGAAAATTGTTTTGATTTGGGATTGGATCAACGTGTGTGTACTTATTGTTGTAACAAATTAAATCAAAACCAGATGCCTGCTAGAGCAGTTCATAATAATCTGGAATTGGTTGAGATTCCTTCTGAATTGAAGGATTTAAATACTTATGAATCTATTTTGATTCAAAGTATCCATCCCTTTCAGGCTATTGTAAGAATGGAGCCAAAGACAGGGAAATTGCCTCCATCAGATTTACAGAGAGGATTAAAGGGAAGAGTTGTTTATTTGCCTCTAGATTTGAAGAAAAACATTAACACAATTGGAGTAGAAAAAGTGGAAGAGGAACCTCTTGTTATCTTAGTTAATGGGGTTCCGACAAAGAATAAGAAAATATGGCAAGATTTAGTAGATGTTAGGAAAGTCAAAAGGGCAACATTGTATTTGAAAAAATATAATAAATACTATAAAAATGTATATGTTGCAGAAGAGGAAGTAAGTGAGGAAGAGGATAGCGATTTGTGTGCTGGTCAAATTGAGAAAGTAGAACCCTGTACTAGTGAAGAAATATATGAACATTATAGTGTTCATCCTTTGCATTCCAAGGAAGTCATGGGGAATGCTATTGAGTTGTTTCAAATGAAACAAGCGAAAGGGAGTCCCATTAGTGTTTGGGAGGAAAGTTTGGAAGCTCGGTGTTTCCCACAGCTTTTTCCAACAGGTCAGGGAGGAAGATATGATGAGCGACCTCATCAAATTCCTGCTTCTGAATACCGGACTTTGCGATTGTATGCAGGAGATCCTAGGTTTCGACAATGCATTCCTTATTTGTTTCATCTCCTGTTTGAAAGCGATCTGTCTGGACTGTCATATGCAGTGAACCACATCTTGAAAAGTGGTATACACATGCAAAACATCTCGGCAAGTGACTTTATGGATAAAGTCAATGTCCAAGACAGTATTTTGGATTCTCACCTGATTAATCTCATGGCGTGTCAGCGTGGTACTAATGAGTACTGGTACCGTCGTCATGGTGATTTAAAATGTATGCTGAGGAACTTAGGAACTCCCACATGGTTCCTCACTTTGAGCTGTGCTGAGTATGGCTGGGAAGACTTACTTGAATTTCTACGAGAGGCAAATGCTAACGTAGAAAACATCGAATTCAAGACACCCGGAGAACTGTGCTCTTTGGATCCAGTCAATGTATGTAGGTACTTCAATCATAGATTTGAAGGTATGATGTCTTTCATCATGAATAAGAAGAATCCACCTCTTGGAGAGGTGTTGGATTTCTTCTGGAGGAAGGAGTACCAAGCAAGAGGTGCTCCTCATATACATATGTTGCTGTGGATCAAGGATGCACCTAAATTTGGAACGGATGCAGACGACTCAGTGATGAGTTTCATAGAACAGTATTCTACGTGTGCTGTTCCAAACGCAAAGGAGAAAAAAAGCCTAAGAGAAAAAGTTCTACGTTTCCAAAGCCATCGATGTGGAAAGTACTGTCGTCGTAAATTCCGGAACAAAGACAAGTTCTACACCAAATGTCGTTTCGGCTTTCCACGATCGGTGATTTCTAAAGGAAGAGTGAACAGTTTGATGTCTTCGCTGCGACATAATGTGATGAAGAAATCACCTAAAAACACATACAATTTGAAGAGGAACGAAGAGTCTAAGTACATCAACGACTACAACCCGGTGATTTTGTCCATGTGGAATGCTAACATGGATATACAGTTTGTGGCTGATAACTGTATGGCTGTGGCTCGGTATGTGACATCTTACATCACCACAAAAGAGAAGACAGAATTGAAGGATATGTGGGAGGACATTTCCCATGAAAAGAGCCTCAGCAAGAAGTTGTACAGTTTCAGTCTGAAGATGTTGTCGCATCGAGAAATCGGAGCTTACGAATGTTCTGACCGGTTGTCTTCAGCAAGTCTCTATGCCAAGTCCAGGAGTATCGTTTGGGCGAGTGTTGGTCTTGCTGCAACGCGTAATCGAGTTCTGAAACCTGTGCGGGAAATTGAGTATTTGGCGGAAAAGGAGCCAAACAGTACCGACATTTTGAAGAGCAACATGTTGGATACATATTATCCAAATCAAAGCAGTCACCTCGAGAATGTTTGTCTGTATGAGGTTCTGCAAAATTACATATTCAAGAGGAACATCAAAGAAGATACTGAGAAAGGAGTGTATGCTGTAATAGGAAGTGAGGGATGTCTGGTCAAGCAAAGAAAATGCCACTTGATAAACCATCGAAAATTGAGTGGCGAATCTCCTGAAAAAAAGGAGTTTTTCTATTTAGCACTTTTGCAACTTTTTAAGCCTTGGCGTGCAGAAGAGGAACTGCTTGGAGATTTCCTTTGTTACGAAGACTCATTCAATGCTGCCAAGGAGACCATAGAATGTCCTGCTTTTCCCAAATATGTAGAAATGTTGAATGTGGAAATTGAGCAGGAAGCAACGATTGCAGCCGAGATTGCCAGAGACAGTTCTCAGGACAGTCAGAGTTCTGCTTCATTGAGTCAGGATCCACTAGGAGGACCTCTTATCGAAAATGAAGCTGCCACTGCTATGAATGAAGTGGAAAGAGCCATGGCACATGCTCAGGAGGATGTGGTTAACTTAGAAGAGTTGGAAAGACAACTCAACGTTGAGCAGAGGAAAATATATGACGAACTTACCATGCAAATTGATCATGGATTAAGTCATGACAAGAAAGAGTGCTCATGTACGTCGTTGAAGCCTGTCCGACTGTACGTGAGTGGAGAAGCGGGAACTGGAAAAAGTTTCCTTATTAAAGCAATTTCATGTTATTTGCAGGAAAGGACAGAGTCATCGCTGTCTTGTGTTGTCACCGCTCCAACTGGACTGGCAGCACATAACATTAAAGGGATTACTTTACATCGTTTACTGATGCTGCCAGTGGAGCATGACAACAAATTAGAATATCACAAGCTATCTGGAGATGCTTGTTTTGAAGTTTCAAGAGTCTTGAGGAAAATGAAACTTCTTATCATTGACGAAGTAAGCATGGTTTCCAATGTCATGCTTGCCTTTGTGCATTTGAGAATGCAAGAAGTTCTCAAAACAGAGTATGATGTGTTATTTGGTGGCAAACACATCATTGTTTTCGGAGATCTTCTGCAGCTGACACCAGTGAAAGGGCAACCTGTGTTCAAAATGCTCACGCATGAAGATACCAGGAAGTGCTTAGGGAGTATTGGCAACGTCAATATATGGTTAAACTTCAATTATGCTGAACTGCATGAAAATATGCGTCAGGCAAAGGATGAAGTTTACAAGACTATTCTACAAGATGTTAGAATTGGAAAAGTGACCGAGCATGGGAAAGAAGCTTTACATGCACGATTACTGACAAATTTATATCCAGACGAAGATGTTGTGCCTGAGAATATTTTTCAGAAAGTTACTGAGAAAAAATCTGGAATATGTTTGATGCCAACTCTTGCAGAATGTGCCAAATTCAACAACAAAATGTTGCATTTAGAAAAGCAAGAGATTGTGAAATTGGAAGCTATTGACAGAGTAGAGCATATGGGATCAACAATTATTTTGTCTGAGAATCTGAAAACAAAATTGGATTCATTAGAGAAGAGTATATCTAAAACTGCGGGTTTTGAAAAGACTCTGAATGTGTGCTTGAACTGCCGTATAATTTTAAGAAGGAATTTACATGTTGAAAGAGGTCTGGTAAATGGATCAATGGGTAATGTTGTTGATTTTGTGAAATACAGAAATAGAGATGGAATTGAATTTTTAAAAATTAAATTTTATGGCATTGAGGAAGTACAGCTAATTGCTCGTTGTTCTGCTAGATTTTTGCTTGTAAAAGACTTATATGTTCGTCGTAAGCAGTTTCCTGTTTGCTTGGCATATGCGGTGACAATCCATAAATCGCAAGGTTTAAGTGTAGACTGTGCATTGGTGAATATTGGCAGTTCTGTGTTCAAGGAGGGTATGGCATATGTGGCATTGTCACGAGTTAGGACTTTATCGGGATTGTACTTGATTGAGTGTGATGTCACAAACATTTGTGCGGATCTAGATTGTGTTAAGGAATACAATAGGTTGAGAAGAGAGTATGCGCCACATTTGCCTCAGTATCCTTTGTTTGAGAAACGTGTGGTAGGCCGGAAACGAAGAAATGTGACCAATACTGGGGAGGTTGTAGCAAAAAGACGAAAAGTCGATGAACCTGAAATTATAAGCAGAAACAAAAAGGATTCTGTTGAAGATGTTGTTGGTTTTCAATTTGAAAACAGTTCTGGTGTCAACTGCTATGCTAATGTAGTGGTTAATGTTTTGTTTTCTCTACAAAATGTAAAAGAAGAGATTGTGGTCAATTCTGATCAAAGATTTTGCAGTTTGTTAAATTCTGTGTTAGAGAAATGTAGCACTGATAGAACAAACATAGAAAGTGTGTCTGAAATTCGAAATCTGTTAGACAGATGTTCAGGCCAAACACAATTCTCTCAAAATAGTCAGCAAGATTGTCAGGAGTTTTTAATGTATATGCTTGATGTATTGTATGCTGAAGGTGTAGATGTAGATCATCTGTTTGGGCTTTCTTATCAATGGCAGCATGACTGCGAGAACTGTAGGGTATCAAGTAGTACTAGTGTAGACTCAGAAAGATTTATATATTTAACTTTGCCAGACAGTAAATCAGTCTCTTTTAATAAGCTAGTAAAAGCAGCTGATCACAATATGGAGTGTAGGCAATGTAAATCTGAAATGATGTCCACATTATTTATACGAACATATGGCCAGTATGTCATTTTAATGTTCCAACGATGTAGGCCTGATGGAACAAAATTGACAACTTTAATTAAAAAATTTGTGGCTTCACAGTTGTCAATATCAGGAAGGACTTTTGTAACTGTAGCAATTATATATCATGATGGTTCTTCAATAACATCAGGACATTATACAGCTTATTTAAAGTGTAGAAATGGCTGGTCATTCTGCAATGATTCTGTTTTAATTTTCAAAAAAATATTGCCATATGACCTTAAAAACTCTTACCTGGTGTTTTTAAAACCAAAATTTTAGGGAAAGAATCTCGGGATGTGCTCTGAGGAATTTCAAGAAGTTCTCATGGCTCCTACACTATTTGGCCTTGAAGATAAGTGTAGTACAGAAACATAACTTTTTACCATAACACTGGACGTTATTGAGAAATACGTGCACTTTGAATGAGTTCAGAAAAACTATTTCTTTTTATAAGCTAATTGAAGCAGCGAATCAAAACATGGAGTAGAGGGAATGTAAGTCTGCAATGCTGTCTACTGTTTTACATTGCTTTGTGATTAAAAGTGATGTAGAGAATTAAATAATTGTACTAGTCATAAAGGTAGTGTAAGTCTGCTTCATAGTAAGCAGTATCAGTGTGATAGGAAATGTAGAACATGATTGAGCAAGAAGGGGAAGATATTACTAGTCCAGGATTGTGTAAATGATCTTCAACATTTTAATTCTGAAAGTTGCGGAAATGCGAAAAGACGGGATTGGCTAACAAGAAATCCAAGAGTTATACATGGCTCTGACAAGATTTGGCCTTGTGGAATCTTGTGGTAGAGAGCAAGAAGTCATTTATTGTATGTAACATGTTTTTGAAAACGATGGAGGTTTTCTTTCAGAAAGTGGCGGGTTGAAAGTAATAACAGCACAACAGAGTGTTAGCTGTTCATAGGACATCCTTGGCCGTCATGGAAAGTAAGTTAACTTTAAGGAGTTCTGAATTCTGATTTGTAATGTTGTATGGGTTTTTTAAACACAATCATTTTGATTGTGTTTTTTTTTCCCCGCTGTTATATGATGAATACCTTCAAGTCACTGTTTTAGTGAAATTTGATACATTCTGAGAACAGCAAAAATAAACCATTTAACATGTATAATTAATTCTGTTCTGTTTGCATTTATGATGTACATGTAGAACTGTGTAGGAGGCATGGAGAAGGTGAGGCTTCTGTAAGTGTCAAAGTTGTTGCATACAGTGCTCATATTCTACGTAGTCTTTTATATTTCATTACTTTCACTGTTTCTGACTGATCTAAAAAATTTTTTTTTAAAAGAACAGTAAGTATAAGGGAAGGAAACAGACAGTTATGTTAAAAGAAACACAGCTATAGGGAATAAACTAGGGATACTGTTACCCGCAATCCTCTGCTGATGATGTCACTGAGCATGTCATGAATGATGTAATATGTGACATCATCAGCAGTGGATTACGGGTAATAGTATCTCTAGTTTACTCCCCTATAGCTGTCTTTCTTTTAACATAACTGTCTGTTTCCTTCCCTTATACTTACTGTTCTTTTTTTAAAAAAAAATTTTTGGGTTCGCTTCCGGTTCGCGTACCGGGGAGCGAACTGGGAAGCGAACTAAGAGAAATAGAGGTTGGCACAGTTGCAAATATTGTACCAATTTTTTAATAACGGGGAGGTAGTTCTGAAAATAACTTTTTTTTAAATTGTTTTTGTTGTTTTATATTTTTTTATTATTTTTCTGAACATTTTTTTACTTTTTTTGAATTTTTCTGAACAGTTTTATATTTTTTTTGTTTTTTTTTCGGAGGGGGCAACGAAAACGATTCATTGTAAAGGGCTCAACAGGAGCAAGAAAACAAAAAAAAAGAATTTATTGTTTGGGGAGTTTCGGACAAACATGAGCATGATTGTCAATAGCTCTGTTGATCAGAGTGATGCTACTTTCTCCGTAGCAAATGAATCCACTGCAATGTACGCAGACTTGTTTTACTTCACGAAATCTCGTTTGTATATTTGGCATCATCTCCCTGCCCTCTGGTCCCGTTACTTCCGGTACAACAGATCTTCTGGCCATAATAGGGAGATTATCTAGGTCGTCCTGTTCCTCTTCTTCCTCTTCTTGCTGAATTATAACTTTAGCAGGTGGTCCACTCTTCCTTGGATGTGGTGGAGGTGGTGGGGAAGCACCAGCTGAAGCTAGTAAAGAAGCCATTGCTCACTGGTAACAAAGGGTCTTTCTCTCACAATGATGAAAGTCAGAGTGAGGAAAGAAGGAGGGATTTTCACCATTTGGGAAAAAAAATAGTTCTCAACCAATGAAAAGTGTTCATTTTAGATCATATGACCTAGTCTTACATCATTAGGAAACCGAAAGTGAAATGAACCAATGAAAAGTGTTATTACCAAGTCACATGACCTGCTGTGTTTACATTACGCGCTTTGCAGGGCCTCCCGGTTTGCTTCCAGAAACCTGTGCTTTGCGACTCGGTAAGCGTACGAGTTCGCTAACGTAGCACGTCATATGACGTATCACGCGACAACGCGAAACGTCATGCGGACGGGAGGCGTCACGATGTTGTTTTCTAACGCGGCAGTTGCGGTAAAGAAACGTTTACCGGCTCGCGGTCTATTTCGCGGCATCAAGGTCAGCTAACGGGAAGCTTCCCGATTCGCGAAGCGGGAACGAAGAAAAAAAAATATTTAAAAAAAAAGTTATTAATAAACATATAAAATATATTTTTGGATTTAAAGAAGAATACATTTTACAGCTACAGATATTAGCTGTTAAAAAACCAATGAAATTCACTGAAAAAACCATAGGTTATAGACCATATATAGTTAGGAATTAGCATTTACAAAACCTTGAAAATTCACTGAAAAAACCATAGGTTATAGACCATATATAGTTAGGAATTAGCATTTAAAAAACCTTATTTTACTCACACAAAACCATTGAAATTCCATATATAGTTAGTTGCACTAACTATATATCGCGCACCCGCAATCCACTGCTGATGATGTCACATATTACATCATTCATTTTTAAATGCTAATTCCTAACTATATATGGTCTATAACCTATGGTTTTTTCAGTGAATATATATATATATATATATTTTCCCTTTCAGGGAATATATATTTTCACTGACAAAAACAAAGGTTACAGTGACGTTATAGTTAGGCTGAGATTTCACTCAAAGAAACCAGTGAAATCCAGCAGTTAGAGTTACCTGAGCTAACTATAACTTTTGCTCCCACAATGCACTCATGACATCTCAAATGACATCACTGATGACATCATCAAGTGAGTGTTTTTATAAGAGTTTATGGGTGTTAAACATACACTAACCTACAACAAAAGTAAAATTAGTATACAAGATGCACTACTACTGAGTGATACTACTTCTAACATATATTATGTGAGGGGCTGTGTGACTGTATCCTTGTGTGTATGAGCAGATGTGTGGGTGCATGAGTCGCTTCGTAAGTAGCTTTTTGCGAGAGAGAGAGAATGTGTCAGTGGCTGTATGGGTGAGTGAGTGGTGGTGTGAGTGGCTCTATGGCTAGGTAAGTGGGTGTGTAGTGACTGAATGGGTGAGTGAATGGGGATCTGAATGGCTGCATGAATGACTGTATGGGTGAGTGGATTTCTGAGTAGGTGTGTGAGTGGTTGTGTGTCAGTGGCTATTTGGGTAAATAAGTGGCAGTGTGTGTGGCTCTATGGGGGAATACGTGGGTGTGCAGTGACTGTATGGGTGAGTGAGTGGGCGTCTGAATAGCTGTATGAGTGGGTGACTTGGTGTTTAAGTGGCTGTATGGGTCAGTGTGTGTTTGGTTAAGTGAATTGGTGTGTGAATGGCTGTATCAGAGATTGAGTGTTTGAATGGCTGTATGCTTGAGTGAGCGGATCTGTGAGTGTTTGTATGGATGTGTGAATGGGTATGTAAGTGACTGTGTGAGTGCCTGTATGGTTAAATGAGTGGCTGTGTTGAGAGGCTGTATGGGTGAGTGAGTGGGTGTGTCAAGTGTGTGCAGGTAAATAAGTGGGTGTGTGAGTAGCTGTCTGGGTCAGCGTGTGGTTATGTAACTGGTTTTACGGGTGAATGACTGGTTGTATGATTGGGTGTTTGGGTGAGTGAATGGTTGTGTGAGTGGCTGTACGAGTGAGTGAGTGAGTGGGTATGTGAGTGCCTGAGTGGATGTGCGAGTACTGGTATGGATCTGTGAATGGGTATGTGACAGGTTGTGTGGGCGTATGTGTTGCGTAGCCCTGCGAGCACTTCTGACGTTTCCTCCAAGCTGCAAACTCCCAACTCCCTCAGGATTAAGTCAACGCAGTCAGGAAATCAACACTGACTGATTTAACTTTCCCCGAAGGGAAAGGGGAAGTGGACCGAGAAAACAAACATACAACAAATAAAGAAATGTTGTCTTCGGTAATTGTTTTCTCTTGGTTGTGCTCCAGGCCGTCAACTGTCTACTTGGTATGAGCTACTGGTTCAACATAGTTCCTGAAGTTAAAAGATTAACCATCAATACATCAATAACTTACTAAATTACCTCCTTAATGCAGTGATGATCTTAAAAGCACAATTACTGACCATAGACTCTTGCGGCCTTAGTTCACACACTCTTATATCAGTATTATTCAGCGTCACTCTCTTGACCCTTAAAAATAAGATTGATGTCAAAAACGTGACCTCTCTTAAAAAAAAAACAGTGCGTTAGTTATTTAACTGGTTAGTGAACTTAACAGAATTCTTCATGCAAAAACTCGTACCTGAAGTCTTCTGTAATTTCTTCTAAATATGGGTATCTGCAGTAGGATGATAAGAAGGAAAGAAAACCCCTCCACCACTACTTTGCAAGTTGCTCAAGGTTAAAACCAGCAATCAATATTTAACAGTTTTGTTTCTTTTTTTGTTCATACATTAAAACTCTCACTTAATTTACACTGAAACTTATGGTACCACCTATTAAACAAATGTCTCCTTAACTTTGCCAAGGTTTGTTTACTTCTTAGGTAAGAGTCTCAAGTCTCTTGGCTTTCTACTAAGTCCCAGGCGCATACCTTATATTCTCTAATGTCTTGTCTTGACTTTGCCAAGGTTTGATGACTAGCCAAGAACTATGCACCTTCTAAAAACATTTGTTTGCTGAGTTGTTGTAAGAATTAAATCTAAACATAAATATCAAGTATAAACAAGAAATTAAATGAAATCTTACTGTCCCTTTTAAATTGTCTGAGGAGACAGGAGTCTCGAACTGCCTGCAGGCACCAGGGAAAGGAAATGCGTTATCTCAGCACACTTGCCGGTAGAAAGCGGAGCTTCGTTTTTTAAGAGCCTCCGCGCTGACTAAATGATATCTGATGCTCTGAACTGCTTGCAGGCGCCAGGGGGAGAAAGAGATGCGCAGTCACCGTCGCGCTGCCCAGAAAGGAAACGGAGCTTCGTTTTCCTAGAAGCCTCCGTGTTTACTACAGCTGACCTGGGACTTGGTGCGCAAGCAGACGCACAGGAAAGGTGAAGCGCTGTCACAGCTGAGACGTCCGCCGAGGGAAAACGGAGTCTCCTTGTCAGGAAAGGGCAGGCGGAACAATGCGACGGAGAGCAAGAAATCAATTAACTGAAGCTCAAAGCTTAAGAGCTTAACCAAAGTCCCGGAAAGAGACCGCTGAGGACAGTTACAGCTGAGCGCTGCCAGAAGTACCCGTCAGGGAAAACAATTAGAGACGAAGCACTGACAGTTGGGAAAGGCATCTATTTATAGATGCTCCCCTGTCACGAGCCAGCCACGAGGAGTTGCGCGAGCCCTACCCTCAAGGGGCTTACAATCTACACCTCTTTACACAGAAAGCTTTTTAACAGCTTAATAAAACAACAAACATTGTTAAAACCAAATTTAACTTCCAAGTTTCACTCCAAATAGATTTACTGGTTAACCCTTGTTTAAAAATAAATATTAAATAATTTTTGAAAATCAGTTTTTACAATACTTAAAATTTCACAAATAGCCCTTAAACAACCTGAATTACACAAGACGACCTGTAACACCCCTAACAGTTCCTCCCCCCAAAGGTCGTCTTACAGGACGAGGTTTATCAGGATGTAAAGCATGAAAAGACCTGACAATTCTAGGAGCATGAACATTCCTTTCAGGCTCCCAAGATCGTTCCGAAGGATCATACCCCTTCCAATCAACCAAATAAAATAAGGTACCCCGAATTCTCTTTGAATCCAAAATAGCTTTTACCTCATACTCAACATGATCACCTATAACCACAGGCGGGGGTGGATTATCAGGTCGAGTAGATGGTTCAAAAGGTTTCAAAAGAGATACATGAAATACAGGATGAATAGTATATTCATCAGGCAAAATTAACCTTAAAGACACAGGATTCAGAACTTTCTCAATTTGAAAAGGCCCAATAAATCTAGGTTTCAACTTCCTGGGACCCTCCAACTGAATATTCCTTGTGGACAGCCAAACCCACTGACCTTCCACGTAAATAGGTGAAGATCTACGATGAGAATCAGCATTTCTTTTCATAGATATTTTGCTTTTAATCCATTGTTTTCTAGCCTTTTCCTGAATATTCAACAATTCTGTCAATCTATCAGACACAGCAGGCATGAATTGCTGGTCCTCTGGTAAAAGAATAGGAAGAGATCTGGGATGTTGACCAGTGAGAAAATAAAAAGGGGAACAACCCAAAGCAGAATGGGTGGTGTTATTATAGGAAAATTCAGCCCAGGGCAAAACTTCATCCCAATGACCAGAGGAATTAGCTAATAAACATCGTAACCCCTGTTCAACATGCTGATTAACTCTTTCAGTTTGACCATCAGTTTGTGGGTGGAAAGAAGAAGACAAGGCCAACTCAATTCCCAGTTGTTTGCATAATTGTGACCAAAATTTTGATATAAATTGAGGGCCTCTGTCGGAAATAATCTTAGAAGGAAGACCATGAAGCTTAACGATATTTGATAAAAACACAGTACTAAATTCAACAGCTGTGGGAATTTTATGTAATGGAATAAAATGTCCCATTTTTGACAACAAATCAACTACCACCAAAACAGTAGTAAAACCATTAGATTTAGGAAGATCAGTAATAAAATCTAAACTGATGGTATGCCAAGGCTGAGGAGGAATCGTCATTGGACGAAGTAAACCCATAGGAACTGCATGTAAAGCTTTTTGTCTTGAACAAACTGGACAAGATTTTACAAATAGCTGAATTGCAAGAATCATTTTTTCCCACCAAAAATGACGCTGACATAGATCTAATGTTTTATTAATGCCAGGATGCGCCGCAATAGCCAAGTCATGATTCCAATGCATAACTTCATCTTGCAATTTTTTAGTGGGAACAAATAATTTAATATCATGAAAAAATAAACCTTCTCTGACTGAATTTCCTTTTTGAGATAACCATACTTGAGTGTTAAATTTTTTTAATTCTACTTTCACAGACTCTAAAAAACTTTCAGAGTGAATTTCAGCAGCTATTTTTTCCTCAGGTAAAATGCTTGGTGGTTCATTTACAAAATTAGAATCTTTCTGACAAACTAACCGTGACAGAGTATCAGACAGCAACTGCTTATTCCCTGGCCGATAGGTTATCAAGAAATCAAATTCACTAAAAAACTGTAACCACCTCATCTGTCTAGGAGTGAAGGCCTTCACAGTGGAGTAAAACTGTAAATTTTTGTGATCAGAAAATACTGTGATAGTATGTTTAGCACCTAAAAGATGATGTCGCCATTCCTGAAACACATCTTTAATAGCTAAAAGTTCCCGTTCAGCGATAGTATAATTCTGCTCAGCTACTAAAAGTTTTCTAGAAAAGAAAGCAACCGGGTGTAAATGACCAGAATTTGAATCCTTTTGAAGCAACACACCACCAATAGCAGTCTGAGAAGCATCAGCCTCGACGAAAAAAGGCCTATCAGGATCCGGATGAACTAAAATCGGTGCTGAAGTAAAAGCCTTTTTTAACAAGGAAAAGGCTTGATCTGCTTCTTCTGTCCAAGAAAATTTTCTCCCTTTTTTCAATAATTGAGTAATAGGAGTAACGATTTCAGAAAATTTTGCAATAAATCGTCTATAAAAATTAGCAAAACCCAAAATTCTCTGTGTATCCTTAATAGTAGCTGGAATTGGCCAGGTTATAATCGCTTCTACCTTTTTAGGGTCCATATGAATACCTTCTGGAGATAAACAATAACCCAGGAATTCCACCTTGGAAGCATTAAATACACATTTTTCAAATTTAGCAAACAGGGAATGATCTCTTAACCTCTGTAAAACAGCTTGAACATGTCGCACATGTTCCTCAGAATTTTTTGAATAAATTAAGATGTCATCAATATAAACTATACAACAGACATCCAATAAATCATGTAGAACCTCATTAATAAAATACTGAAAGGCAGCAGGGGCGTTGCTGAGACCAAATGGCATGACCGTATACTCAAAAAGACCAAATTTCGTACGAAAGGCGGTCTTCCACTCATCACCCTCTTTAACTCTAATCAGGTGATAAGCACCTCTCAGATCGAGTTTGGTGTAAATGCTGGAACCCTTGATTTGATTAAGAAGTACAGGAATTAATGGTAACGGGTATCTGTTTTTAATTGTTGCTTTGTTAACAGCTCTGTAATCGATACAAGCTCTCAAATCTCCAGACTTCTTAGCTACAAAGAAGAGCGGAGACGAGACGGGAGAAGTGGAGTGCCGAATAAAACCTAACTCTAAAAGCTCATCTAAATATTTTCTCAAATAATCATTTTCAGGCTCCGTTAAAGCATATATCCTGCTACAAGGTAGAACAGCTCCTGGAACCAGATCTATTCTACAATCATAGACTCTATGAGGTGGGAGTTTAGTTGCTTCAACTGGATCAAAAACATTAGCAAAATTCTTATACTCAATAGGGAGACTACTAATTTCCGCATTAAGAGTAGCACAAAAAAGCGGCATTACCGGATCCCTTGTCTCTTGATAGCAATGTAACTTGCAAAATGAAGACTCTAGGGTAACAGTTCTTTTAATCCAGTCTATCCTGGGATTATGTAATTCCAACCAAGGAATGCCCAAAATGACTCCAAAAGTCGGTGCATCAATTAAATCAAAGACTACCTTTTCCGTATGACCATTATCTGCCACTAACGTCAATGGTTCTTTCTTGGCAATGAATTTTAAATTCAATTTCTCAGCAAAACCAATATCAAAAAAATTTCCAGTGGCCCCAGAATCCAATAAAACAGGAATACTATGTCTCTGAAGTGTAGTTAGAATAAAAACCATCCGAATAGTGAAATGTTTAGGAATATGTGTAGTAATATTAGTAACAAACTGAGAGATCTTAGACGAAGAATTTCTCAAGGAAACGACCTCGGCTTTCCTCGAGAACTTTAGTTTTCCGACGGATTTATCACAGAAGTTTCAATTGCTAAGACCTTTTTCTTAGTAGGTTTAACAGTACAATCTTTAGCAAAATGTCCAGACTTGCCACAATACAAACACAAATTACCCTTTCGTCTACGTTCCTTTTCTTCAGGAGTTAATGGCCCCTTAAACCCACCCGATAAAACAGGTTCAGCTAAAGTACTCTTGACATCTGATTCTTTTTTCTCCACTCTAAAAGAACTTCTTGTCCTTTCGTTCTTACGTTCACCCAACCTGTGATCGAGCTTCACCACCAGATCCTGAAACTCTTTAAAATCTTCAGGTAAATTAACTATGTGTGCCAAAGAATCTTTCAATTCGTCTCTTAAACCTCTATAAAATAAAGAAATTCTTTTTTCTTCTGGCCAATGAGTTTCAGTCAGAAGTCTATTGAAAGTAGTTATATAGGAGATGAGCTCCTTTGTCCCTTGACGAAGACTCAACAACTCATTATCAGATGCCTGAACCAAGGTATGTTTTGCAAACAAATTGGACATGGCTAACTTAAAATTTTGCAAATTATGAAGTAGCGGATCATTATTATCAACCAAGGGCATTGCCCAATTTGCAGCTACCCCTCCAAGATAAGAAATTATAAATGCTACCTTAGAAGAATCTGAAGAAAAAATGTGGGGTTTACACATGAAATGCAATTGACACTGACTAAAGAAGGTTGCAAACCTACTGTTATCCCCAGAAAACCTTTCTGGATTTGCCAACGGAACAGGTGTAGGAGTAACTACAGTGACCTGAACAGGTTGCCCTTCTAACTGATCTCCCAAGGAATGCGACTGACGAGCGTCAGTTCCAAATCTTGTAGGCGCTAGGACTGGTCTTTTCTCCTTAGAAGGATCCCTCCAGATTGAAAACTCTGCTTTAGTTTTTTTCAATTCCTGGCGGAGCGATAGATTTTCCAATCGCAAATTCTCCATTTCCCCAGTCATCTTTTGCACTAACTGCGACAACTGTGAAACATCCATGAGGGCGAGTTTGCAGACTCTGAAGGAAACGTTTTTGTTTTTTTTTTTTTAAATTTTGAGGCTTCGTCTTCTGTTGCGTAGCCCTGCGAGCACTTCTGACGTTTCCTCCAAGCTGCAAACTCCCAACTCCCTCAGGATTAAGTCAACGCAGTCAGGAAATCAACACTGACTGATTTAACTTTCCCCGAAGGGAAAGGGGAAGTGGACCGAGAAAACAAACATACAACAAATAAAGAAATGTTGTCTTCGGTAATTGTTTTCTCTTGGTTGTGCTCCAGGCCGTCAACTGTCTACTTGGTATGAGCTACTGGTTCAACATAGTTCCTGAAGTTAAAAGATTAACCATCAATACATCAATAACTTACTAAATTACCTCCTTAATGCAGTGATGATCTTAAAAGCACAATTACTGACCATAGACTCTTGCGGCCTTAGTTCACACACTCTTATATCAGTATTATTCAGCGTCACTCTCTTGACCCTTAAAAATAAGATTGATGTCAAAAACGTGACCTCTCTTAAAAAAAAACAGTGCATTAGTTATTTAACTGGTTAGTGAACTTAACAGAATTCTTCATGCAAAAACTCGTACCTGAAGTCTTCTGTAATTTCTTCTAAATATGGGTATCTGCAGTAGGATGATAAGAAGGAAAGAAAACCCCTCCACCACTACTTTGCAAGTTGCTCAAGGTTAAAACCAGCAATCAATATTTAACAGTTTTGTTTCTTTTTTTGTTCATACATTAAAACTCTCACTTAATTTACACTGAAACTTATGGTACCACCTATTAAACAAATGTCTCCTTAACTTTGCCAAGGTTTGTTTACTTCTTAGGTAAGAGTCTCAAGTCTCTTGGCTTTCTACTAAGTCCCAGGCGCATACCTTATATTCTCTAATGTCTTGTCTTGACTTTGCCAAGGTTTGATGACTAGCCAAGAACTATGCACCTTCTAAAAACATTTGTTTGCTGAGTTGTTGTAAGAATTAAATCTAAACATAAATATCAAGTATAAACAAGAAATTAAATGAAATCTTACTGTCCCTTTTAAATTGTCTGAGGAGACAGGAGTCTCGAACTGCCTGCAGGCACCAGGGAAAGGAAATGCGTTATCTCAGCACACTTGCCGGTAGAAAGCGGAGCTTCGTTTTTTAAGAGCCTCCGCGCTGACTAAATGATATCTGATGCTCTGAACTGCTTGCAGGCGCCAGGGGGAGAAAGAGATGCGCAGTCACCGTCGCGCTGCCCAGAAAGGAAACGGAGCTTCGTTTTCCTAGAAGCCTCCGTGTTTACTACAGCTGACCTGGGACTTGGTGCGCAAGCAGACGCACAGGAAAGGTGAAGCGCTGTCACAGCTGAGACGTCCGCCGAGGGAAAACGGAGTCTCCTTGTCAGGAAAGGGCAGGCGGAACAATGCGACGGAGAGCAAGAAATCAATTAACTGAAGCTCAAAGCTTAAGAGCTTAACCAAAGTCCCGGAAAGAGACCGCTAAGGACAGTTACAGCTGAGCGCTGCCAGAAGTACCCGTCAGGGAAAACAATTAGAGACGAAGCACTGACAGTTGGGAAAGGCATCTATTTATAGATGCTCCCCTGTCACGAGCCAGCCACGAGGAGTTGCGCGAGCCCTACCCTCAAGGGGCTTACAATCTACACCTCTTTACACAGAAAGCTTTTTAACAGCTTAATAAAACAACAAACATTGTTAAAACCAAATTTAACTTCCAAGTTTCACTCCAAATAGATTTACTGGTTAACCCTTGTTTAAAAATAAATATTAAATAATTTTTGAAAATCAGTTTTTACAATACTTAAAATTTCACAAATAGCCCTTAAACAACCTGAATTACACAAGACGACCTGTAACACCCCTAACAGTATGAGTGGGAAAACAAGAGGTTGTATGGGGTGTGAGTGCTTCTGTGGATGATGTCATCAGTGATGTCACTGGCCATGTCATGAGTGATGTAACATATGAGTTCATTAGCAGTGCATTGCAGAGGGGTAAGTTATAGTTAGCTCAGGTAACTATAACTGCTGAATTTTACTGGTTTTGTACGAGTGAAATCTGAGCCTAACTATAACGTCACTGTAACCTTTGATTTTATGGCACGACACAGAGGCCATATTATGCAAATCTCCTTTATTGCCACAGCTCAGCAGAAACAAAATAGAACTTTAGTGAACATTCTGAAGAGATGAAGAGTCTCTCTATGACCAGGTATCTTCCTTCTTTGTTGCTGCTGCTCAGAAAGATAAGTACTATCTCTTCAAGCTTAGCACTATTACCTATGATTTTACGATTTTTTCATAGCATTATCTGTATGTATGATTGGTATATATGGAATTTATAACATCCTGATGTGCTTCTTGAGAGCTGGGTAACGTTATGTTTATTTTATACCTTTTTTCCGGCAGTAGTGACAATTTCAATGTTCTTTCTCTCTCCCTGTCTCCGCACTGAGGACTTCTGCTTTTACTAGCCTTAATCCCCGTTTCGGGTCCTGTTATGGGTCTTGGTGCCCTTCCCACTCATTTCTCAATCTTTTCCCCTCCGATTTTATTTTAAACCAGAACACTTTCGGGGCGTGGCTTGCGCGCCGCTCTGAGATGGCGGTCAGCGCTTGAGCTCCAGGGACACGAAGACTGTCGGGACGATTTTAGGATCCCGTTTTCACGTTTCGTCTCTCCAATTTCCAGCATGGGACATCGGAAAGTGCCGTGAGCGCTCTCATATGTACTTTTTCGGCGAATGACGTCCAGAACTGTTCTTTTTTCCGCTTGATACCCTCTACACTGGCACTTCAGAGAGCGGCCGCCATCTTGTTTTTGTGGTGGCGTCGCTCGTTTCTCTCGCACCAGACCCATGTCTTCAAGCGCTACATGACGAACAGCAGTTTTGAGGTGATATTTATTACTTTTTGGTCTTATTGGTCCTGTACAGTTGATTCTATGAATATCAGGCGCAATATTTACTAGCTGACTTCTGTGCATCTCTGACTGCCGGTTTTCATCTCATGCGTCTCGCTCATGTTGATTGCCTGCCTTACCTGAGGGGATAGTGCTATGTAACCTGACTGCTAGGTTGCTTGCTATTTGGCAGAATCTATTTTTAGCGCTTTTGGGTCTTTCTGGCTTCCTTTTCTTACCTCAACTGCTCTTGTCCGCCATTTTGTGCGCTGATGTCCCGGGCATAGTCTGCGGCTCCAGAACTACAGAGTTTCTGGTCAGTGGCAGTGGGTAAATTTTTGCTTTTTTGTGTAACTCTTGGCCCTTGCTCATGTACTCTACATCAAATTCTTTTTGAACTGCCTACTGTAGTTTGTTCTTATGGCGGACACCGTGGGGCCTTCCCCTACTGCAAAGGATTCTAAACGGACTTTAAAACGCCCTAAACAACAGTCCCCCTCTCCTGAATCCTCTCAGAAAGATACGAACTCCACTTTAGATGCTATTCTGGTGCGCTTAAATACTGTCCATGATATTGCGCAGTCTACTAAAACTAACACAGACTTATTACAAGTTGAGGTGGCTGCTATCAGGAGTGACTTTAAAGCTTTATCTGTTAGGGTCCCGAATACTGAATCTCGTATCAGCGTGGTGGAGGATACTACACACCAGCAGTCGAGGTCTCTTCTTCAGATGGAACGTTCGATGGCGGCGTTGCGCAGAGACCTTACGGAGCAGGAGGATCGTAATCGGAGGTCTAACCTGCGTATTTTTGGTCTCCCTGAAGATGCAGAAAAGTCAGCCTCCTCCATGATTGATTTCCTCTCCAACTGGATTCCTTCTACTCTACAAATCTCCTTTCAGAGAGACTTTGAAATTGAGAGAGCTCATCGAGTTCCTGCGTTTAAACCTAAAAACTCCACTTATCCGAGAGCAGTAATCCTCAAACCGCTGCGTCATCAGCATTCAGAACAGATTTTGGCTCACATGAGGAAAGTTAAATCGATATCTTGGGAAGGTCACCGGATTACTATCTCCCAGGATTTTGCCAGAGACACTGTAATTCGGAGGAAAGGATTTCTCAACTTGCGAAAACGTCTGTTGGACATGCATATTCCTTTTTCCTTTGCTGGTCCTTCCAAGTTTCGTATAACTTTCAAAGGTCGCTATCGGATTTTTGATGAACCTGCTTATCTTTACTCTTTTTTGGATAACCAACTGGAATCTCAGATGGATTCTTCTCCGACTCCTGGCTCTTCTGGGACTTGAGTTTCTCTCTTTGTTGTTCCACGTGGTTTAGTGCGTCCTGCTGTTTCACATCTGTCATTGTTTTTTGGCATCTTATGTTGCTCGTTGGTTGCTCTTCGTTCTCCGGATGATTTGTCCGTCCCTTGTCAGCTATATGTTGACTAGTATTGTTCTTATTCTTTCTCCGTCTCAGCTGGATTCTTCTTCAGCTCCTGGCTTTTCTGGGATTCGTATTTTTCGTCTTTGCTGTTTCACGTGGTTTAGTGAGTCTTACCGTTTCGCATACGCCTTTGTTTTTTTCGTTCCATATGTTGATTATTGGTTACTATTCGTTCTTCGCATGAGTTGTTTGTCACTTGTCTGTTTTACTTTCACTTGTTATTGGTATTTATTCACTTTTTCTGATATTTGTCTGTGACCTTTTTGCCTTTCTTGCTTATCCTCCTTGTTGTGGGCCCTTTTGGTTCTTCGCTCATGCGTCTCACATCTTCTGATACCTGTTTCACATGTTCTTCACTGGTTGATATTTGATTTCAAATTGATTTGTCTGTCTCCTGTCAGCTTTAGCTTGTCTTATTATTGATCTTTATCTACTTTCTCCCGGTATTTGTCTGTGGCCATTTTGTCTTTCTTGATTACTCTCTTGTGACAGACGATTTTTGGCGCCTTGTTCATATATCTCATATTTGTTGATCCTTATTTCAGGTTGTCCTTTTATTTTTCTTTCCTTTTCTTATCTTTCGATTCTGTACTTTGCCGTGTAATGATCTTCTCTTTTCTTACGTAGGTTACGATGTTTGTTTTTGTCAAGCCGTTCGAGTCGTTGTGTCAGTTTTCCTCTTTTTGTTCATTCATATGGTCTCTTTTTCTATATTTGCCTTTATTGTACCTATTTGATGTCTCCCGAGCTAACATTTCTTTTTGGCACGTGGTGGTACTCTGTCTATATTTTCGCTATTTGCTTTTCACCCTGTAAATTTTATTCCTGGTCATATCTAATATTGCCTCTCCTTTTAGCTGCTTCATTTTACAATGTACATAGTTCTTGTCTTTTTTACCTCTATCTACATACCATGTATTACTGCCTTTTTATTATATTTTGATAGTTTCTTGTTTTGCACCATCTTTTGTTTTTTGTATTTGCTTTTCTGGCTCTCCATATTGCATTCATGGTTTTTTGCCATTTAATCGTTGCCATATAACTAAGTTCCTGTTATCTCAATTTAGCTTTTATTCAAGTGTTTGTTATTCACTATGC
Source organism: Lissotriton helveticus (assembly GCF_964261635.1). Taxonomy (NCBI): domain Eukaryota; kingdom Metazoa; phylum Chordata; class Amphibia; order Caudata; family Salamandridae; genus Lissotriton; species Lissotriton helveticus. The sequence continues at coordinate 979,176,273 of NC_136059.1, forward strand.
CTTGGTATCATATTGTATTTTTCTGTCTTTTATTTTCGCTCATTGCTCGGATTTGATTATTCTGGGCCTCTTCTATATAACTTTCATTTTCCGATTTCAAGTATGTTATTGGGTTCACTTATATTGTTCTAAGCTCATTGCTTGCAGTTTCCTTTTCTCCAGTTTGGGATCTATTGCTTTCTCTCCTGTTCTTTTTCCTGGCGGTCTTTTGTTTCCCTCCCCATGTTCCCCCTGGTATGTGTCGGGTCTCCCATAGACCCACCCTGGCGGGTCTCTTTTTCTTTCTTTTTCCATTCTTTTTTCTCCTGTTCTTTTCTTCTCTTTCCTTCTCTTCTCTTCTCCTCTTTCTTTTTTCTTTTTTCTCTTGGATCTCCTGGTGGCGTTTCTCTACTGTATGTCTGATGGTGATGTTCTTTTTTTCTGTCCATCTGTTTCCCTTATGTGGTGTCTTTTTTATGTGTATTTATGTCTGCCTTAAATGTAGTTTCCCTTAATGTTAAGGGTTTGAATCATCCGGTTAAGAGGGCTAAAATTTTAGATTATTGTAAATCTTTGTCTTCGGATCTGGTCTTTTTGCAAGAGACGAAGTTATCCCATAAAGAGGCTCTGTGGTTACGGAATGGCTGGGTTTTGGATGTAGCATGCTCTGATGCTCTTGGTAAACGTAATGGCGTGATCACCCTTATTTCTAAAGCTTCTGGCTTATCGTTCCTTTCTTCTGACCATGACTCTGAAAGTCGTTGGATTTTATCTAGATTGTCTGATGGTATTCATGATCTTTATGCTTTGAATATTTATGCTCCAAATACTGATAATCCTCTTTTTTGGCAAAATCTCACTAAATTACTCTCCCGAACGCCTCATAATGGTAATTTATTAGTTGGTGGTGACTTTAATTTACCGTTGGATCCTATGTTGGATAGGAACTCTGCTTTCTCTTTTCGTCCTCCTAGAGTTCACAAACACTTACTACACATGTGTTCTTCTGCTATACTTCATGATGTCTGGCGTCTTCATAATCCTACTGGTAGTGATTTTTCTTTCTTTTCCTCTACTCATTCTAGTTTCTCTCGTATTGATTACCTCTTGGTTCATTCGTCTTTGCTACAATCTTCGTCTTCACCGTACATTCATCCTATTCTTGTCTCAGACCATGCGGCGGTTTCCCTCTCCCTCTCGGGGCTCGCCCCTAAGAAATCCTCCCCTTCGTGGAAGTTAAATACGGAAATTCTTTATGATGAGGCTGCGATCAGTGCCTTGCAATCCGAAATTGAACAGTTTTTTTCTGATAATGAAGGGTCCGTTGATTCTCCAGTGGTTTTGTGGGACGCCTTTAAATGTACTCTTCGCGGTTACCTCATTAAAGTTATGGCACGCAGGAATGCTGCCATTAAGAAGGAACTTTCTAATTTAGCGGACAATATTAAACATAGTGAACTCCTTTTTCATCAAACGAAAGATTCACAACTTTTACAATCTATTAAAATATTCGTATAATGCTCTTGTCACTAAGCGGGCTCATATTGGTGTTCAAGCACAAAAGTCTAAACGGTTGTTGTTAAAAAATCGTGCTGGTAAAGTTTTAGCAGCCACATTGAAGTTCCAGGACTCTGGTTATAAATCGTCTCAAATTTCTTCTATCTCTGATACCTCTGGCGTTCACAAATTTCAGACCAAGGAGATCCTTGCAGTCTTTTGTGATTTTTATGATAATTTATATACTCCTACTAATCCATCGTCATTGGAGGCTTGTCAGGAGTTCTTACGCACTATTCCTATTCACTCTGTTTCTGAGGAAGTTGGGGAGAAGCTAGGCGCCTCAATTACAACTGAGGAAATTACTCTTGCTATCAAGGCTACTCGTTTTGGCAAGGCTCCGGGACCTGATGGCTTTCCCATTCTGTTTTATAAAACTTTCCTCCCTTCCATGGTCCCTCGTCTCAAAACCCTTTTTGATGCATTCATTCAACGTGGTGTGGTTTCAGCTATTCCTGCGATCACAGATACGATTGCCCTTTTTTCTAAGGTCTCTGGTTATACTTTAAACAGAGATAAGACGGAGATGTTTCCCCTTAATGCTTACTGTTTTCCAGCACATATAGGTTCAGCGGGTTTCAAATGGCAATCTAAACAGCTCAACTACTTAGGGGTCTAGTTTTGTAGTACTTTATCGGATACCGTGGCTTACAATGAGACACAGACCTTAATTAAAGTCCGTCATCTTTTAGAGACTTGGTCTTCTAAATACATTTCTTGGTGGGGCCGAATCCAAACTTTAAAAATGATGGTCACTCCTATTGTTAACTTTATTTCGTCTATGCTCCCGTTGAATCTCTCTTCTTCTTTTTTTCGTGAGATTGATTCTATCACTTCCTCATTTCTTTGGAATGACAAGAGAGCTCGAATTGCATATAAATCCTTGAGGAAACCCTACGATATGGGTGGCTGTAATTTCCCAGATTGGGGAAAGTATCAGATTGCTTTTTTAGCCTCTCAAGGAGCGTTGTGGTTTTCTTCACTTCCAGGCCATACCCCTTCTTGGATGTGCATCGAACAGACCCTCTCTTCTCCTCTGCCGGTCTCCTCATTTTTAAACACGTCTTCATTATCTATCCTTTTTTCTCATGCTATTATATTGGACACCATTGCTGCTGTTAAATTGGTTGATCGGAGATTGGCAACTCCGATTCATAAATCTAGGTGGTCGTCTCTGTGGCGTAATCCCCGCATAAAGGTTCTTATTGACCCCCTACTCATTCATTATTGGTCTGCCAAAGGTATCACATTGGTACATCATCTTTATAATTCCGACGACGACCCGTTACCCTTTTCTTCTTTAGCTCGGCAATTTTCACTTTCTAATCTAGATTTATACACTTTTTCGAAAATTAAAGTCGCTCTTGCCAAAGTGCGTCTTGTTCCTAACTCCCCTTTGGTTTCTTTATTATCTTTGTGGCTCAAGTCTGGTCACATTGCTTCACGCATCTATACATTTTTGTCCTCAACATCTTTAGACTCATGCACTATTGCGCAGCAAAAATGGTCACGTCACTTTGGTACGGAGTTAACGGAGCACATGTCGTCGGACACCTGGCAATTGATAGGTATATTCTCTCTGCGCAATAAAATTGCGCCTTCTTTATTTCAATCCAAATTTTTCTCCATCAACCTTCTTCATTGGACTCCTAAGCGGCTTTGTTCTCTTCATTTAAAGGATAATGATTTATGTTGGAGTTGCGGTTTGGAAGTTGGTGATTATCCACATATGTTCTTTCATTGTTCACTTCTCCAGCCCTTTTGGGATCTTATTCATAAACATCTTATGTTAATCTTTCAAATTAAATTTCCTCTTTCTTTTCCTATGATCCTATTGGGACCCTGGGCTTCCCAGGTACCTTTGCCGTTAGATACCTTGGATATGCAATTGTTAGATCTTTTATTGACTGTGGCTGTTAAGGTGATTTTTATCGAGTGGAAGTCTTTTTCTTCCGTTTCTTACCACACGTGGTGGGCATGGGTATCCTTTTTGAGAAGTGCACACACTTCTGTGGATAGGGCTCATCTCACTCCCACTATTTCTTTTAATGTTTGGAGAACTTTAGATACCCATGTGGATTTGGCCTCACGGGAGTTGGTCAACCAATATCCCTTTGTGACGTCTGTAGTGTTTTGATTTGTTGCGCCATCCAGTGAGATCCTTCCTTTTTCTCTTCTTTCTTCTTCCTTCTTTCTTCTTTTCTGTCTTCTGCCCTCTTTTCTTTTCTTTTTCTCCTTTATTTTTCTGCTTTCTTAATAATGATGCCACTCATGGGTTCCTATGATTCAATAATGCCCCTCTATTTCTTGATTTTTATTCTTGCTCTACGTGATATGAGTTGGGGCAATTTATTGGCTATTATTGTCATATTCTGCTGAACTTGTGGCTCTTTCCTTATTCTTCATATTAGTATCATTGTGAACTGTACCTAACTGTTTTTATCTTTTTAAAATCTTAATAAAATTCTTGAACATAAAAAACCGGAACACTTTCGAATAAATACACCACACGCGCCTACCTAGCGAGCTGTGGTGCCTCGTGCTCTTATTCGCCTCCCATTCCCAGAATAGAGCCTACCTCCGCTCCGTCTCTCCTCGCTCACGACTCACCGGGCAAACAGCCCGGTCGCTCACAAAGCATTCCCACGACAGCGACGATGTGGCTGTAACGATTCCCCTCGGCCATGACGGTGATACGCATTAGAGGAAAGGCCCTTGGCGGGTGTTCACGCACGCTTGATTACGTGCGTGGCGCCCATTTTGTGTCTTCAGGAATTCGCCACTCCGACGCTATCTCAACTGTCAGTTTCAACGCGAGTGTTTTGTCAACGCGTTAGTGTTACGATCGGCTGTTGGCTTCACTCGGCTCACTCGGTGACCCCTCGCCATAATTTTGCAACACCAATCTCCCGTTCATTCAAACCAACGCCTTAATTGGTAGGTTTTGTTATTTCTGCTGATCCCCGGCCCCCTGTTTATATAAAAAAAAAAAAAAAGGTCACATTTATACATACAATGTCTGCAGCCCCATCTCAACAAGGTATTGACCAAAAGTTGGAGGAACTAGTCAATAAGGCTTTAGAATAAGCCTTGGGGTCTATTGACGACGCAATAAATAAAAAAATTGGAATCCCTTTCCAACCTACCTTCTATTCCCTCCACAAGTAAATCTAATGGGGCATCCAAAACTAATAAAAAGAGGGTCATTGGAGGAAACCAAGCCAAGAAGGACGCAAAGAAGCTCAAAACCTCCATTTCTACGGGCCTAAGGGGCGCTGAAAAGATTGGTGCCTCGGGCACCCCAGGTGGGCAAGATGAAGGCCCAGAGCTTCCCATCCACATTGACAGCGAAGAGAGCTGTGAGGAAGAGATTGAGCTTTCATGCTCCTCTGGCTTTAATACCGATGTGGACGATGATCAGATGAGGGGATCTGGGAGCTTGGAAGGGGCTTCTAAGGCCTCGGGGTACAATACTATACTCGTGGACCCATTTGGGGACGAAAGGTTTGACCCTTTGCTAATTAAACACCCCATGTCCCCGGAATGGACTCCTTCCCAACACATTGTAGACTACCTCTCCTTCTGGCTAAGAAAGGAAATACCCCAAGAAGTCAGGTCTAGGCTTAGATCTGAATGCCCATGCCCCTCACTTCCCCACAAAATTGGCATGACCCCGGAATTAGACCCCAAAGTTGTGGCCTTCATAGCAAAAAATAACAGGGACCCTAGGAAGGGGTTAGATAAAGGATTGAAATCCTGTCAAGATCGCCTTCTTGATGTCATAGGTCCACTCACCAAAATTTTTGAGATGACCGAATCAGCCTACGTGGGGAATAATCAAAATGATGTTAAAGAACTCAGAGAGTGGGTACAAAGAGCCATATGCCTTGTTTGCAATGCTAGTTCTGCCATTTCCAAGGAAAGGAGAAAGAGAATACTGCTGAAAATAGACCCCAAGCTTGTAGAATTAGCCAAAAGAGATGGAGGTGCGGACTCCCAAGGCCTCCTCTTTGGCGAGGATTTTATCAAAGAAATGGCTAAATATGTGAGCGCTTTTAACTCAATCCAGAAATCACAAAAAGAAATTTAAAAAGTGTTCCAAGATAGAGTTTTTACCAGGGCCGGGAGAATGCGGGATCGTTTCCCCGGCCGCGGAGCACAATCCTCAAGACCCTTCATCGCCCGTGGTGGGAGATTTTCCAACAACTACGGCTCCCATCAGTTCTACCCACAGAGACAGAGGAACCACGGACGCACCTTCAGGGGTGAACGGAGACAGCGCTCCTTTTCATCAGGTAGGAACCTTGAAAGACCCTTGAGGTATCCCTCCAAAGGTGGGAGGGAGATTACGCCAATTCGCTGGGAATTGGAGCTTGGTAACTGAGGACAATTGGGTCTTACATACAGTAAGGGGTTACAAAATAGACTTTACGGGTGTCCCCTCCCAAACACGATACCCTCGCGAGATCACATTCTCACACAAGGACAGAGATCTAGTCTCCCAAGAAGTAAAGGAATTATTAAAGAAAGGGGAAATAATCGAGGCAGAGACGATGGGATTCCTCAGCAATATTTTCCTGGTGGAAAAGAAAAACAAAGAACAGAGACCCGTAATAAACCTGAGAGACTTAAACCGTTGGGTAGTTTACCAACACTTCAAGATGGAGGGTATACACCTCCTGAGAGACATTTTGAGGAAAAGGGACTGCTCAAGAGGTTAGACTTGAAAGACGCTTACTTGACGATACCGATCTGGGAACCCCATCAAAGATTCCTCCAATTCACTTGGCTAGGAAAACTCTACCAATTTTGCAGTCTCCCCTTCGGAGTATCCTCCGCCCCTTGGTGCTTCACCAAGGTATTACACCCTGTGACCGCTCGGCTCAGGGAAAGAGGGGTAAGATTAATCATATACCTCGACGATATCCTTATAATGGCCCAATCTAAAGAGACTGCGTCTCTTCATACAAACCTTGCAATCCGGCTCCTAGAACACCTTGGTTTTGTCATCAACACAAAGAAGTCGTACAGTACCCAACCAACAAACACAGTTTCTGGGCTTCACGGTGGATACGCTGAAAGCGGAACTAAAATTACCCGCCGAAAAGGTCAGGAAAGTGAGGAAAGAACTGAGGAAGGCACTCGCGAAGAAGACCTTCCCACTAAGAATCCTAGCGAGAATAGTGGGCTTCTTATCCTCAATGATCCAAGCTATCTTCCCGGGACCCCTCCATTATCGAGCACTTCAAAGACTGAAGCGAGCGCTCTAAGATCAAACCACTCATACTCCAAATGATATCCCTAGACCAAGAGTCGAGGACAGAACTCCTCTGGTGGCTTTAGAATGCGGAGGCATGGAATGGCAGAGCCATATTCGGGGACGAACCGGATCTAATAATAGAATCAGATGCGAGCTTGGAAGGATGGGGGCGAGATGTGGGAACTACTCAACAGGTGGACGTTGGACCACCCAAGAGAAGAAGTTGCATATTAACTGCTTGGAATTACTAGCAGGTTCATTTGCAATTCGCTGTTTTATACCGAAAGCGGCGAAATGCTGTGTGACATTACGGATGGACAATGTGTCAGCAGTCCGTTATGTCAACAAACCTGGCGGACCACACTCCAAGGGCCTCACGGACCTGGCGAAGGGTTTTTGGGAATATTGTTTGAACAAAGGAATTTCGGTTATAGCAGAACATATTCCAGGGTTAAGCAATGGTGTAGCAGACTGGTTCTCCAGGAATTTCAGGGACTCCAGCAACTGGAGACTAGACAGACAAACGTTTTTAACTATCCAATCAATATGGGGCCCTTTCAGGACAGATCTTTTTGCAGACTGCCTGAACACCCAACTAAAGGAATTCTTCAGTTGGAGGCCGGACCCTCAAGCTCGGGGAGTAGATGCCTTCCTCCAAGACTGGAAGGGCTTGAAGACCTATGCCTTCCCGCCTTTTGCATTGCTTCCCCGACTTCTTCAAGCTCGACGCTACAACGAGAACATAACTGTAGTAACTCCCCTTTGGAGATCACAAGCCTGGTTTCCGGTCGTTCTGGAGATGAGTATAGAATTTCCAATCCTAATACCCTCGTTCAGTGAAATACTCTTGGGTCCGGAAGGAGACATTCTTCCCCTCGTAGATCAGGGTCTTCTAGTTCTGATGGAATGGAGGATTTCAGGAGACAATGGCAAATCCCAGGGCTTTCGCCAAATGCTTTCAGACTCATCTCTGAGTCATGGGCTCCGGATACAAGGAAGGCATATCGATTGGCATGGAACAAATGGGTTCGCTGGTGTTTTCAACGAGGTCATGATCCCGTTTCAGTTGATCTAGTCCATGCTATTAATTACCTATCTGAACTCTTTACTTCGGGACTCTCTTATAGGACTGTCAATGTCTACAGATCTGCAATTTCTGCAGGGCACTGTCTTGTTGATGGTCTCTCCGTTGGACAGAGCTTACTAACTAAAAAATTATGAGAAGCATGAGAGTTCTTAATCCTCCAACCGCTAAGTATTCCGCCCTTTGGGATGTTACACTGGTACTTCAAACCTTATCCTCCTGGGGAGAGAACTCTTCTCTCTCCTTGAAACGTATCTCTTTTAAACTCACTGTTTTATTATGCCTGGTATCTTTCAGAAGAACCTCTGATGTCAAAGCTTTAGATATTTCTAGCAGATCCTTTCAACCAGAGGGTGTATGTTTCTATCTTAAAAAAAGAACCAAAACTATGTCTTCTTCTATCTTTTACCCCTTCTTTCCACAGAATGAAAGACTCTGTGGGGTTAAATGTCTGAAAGAATATGAGAGGAGGACTGTTAACCTGAGATTGAGAGAGACTCAATTATTAATTTCCTATAGATTTCCCCATAAGGGTGTTTCATCCCCAATCCTAGCAAGGTGGGTGAAGGTAGTTATGTGTGAAAGCAGTGTGGATACCTCTATCTTTGGAGCTCATTCCCTCAGAGGCGCATCCGCTTCTAAAGCCTACTTCCTTGGTGGGGGATTACAGGAAATTCTTAAGGCAGCAGATTGGTCTAATGATAGTATGTTTAAGACTTGATATTTTAGGCCAATCTCTAATGTGATTGATAATGTTCTTAATGCACTTTGAACTTGCATAATATGGCCTCCGTGTCGTGCCATAAAATTTAGATTTTTCACAGCCTGCTGGGCAGAAAATCTGGATTTTATTAAGGACATGGAGGCTAATATTATCCCACCTCTTTTGGTCTATATTTTTTTGACCCCACCCTATTGTTGATACAAATATTACGAAATTGTATTCTTCTTCTTCTTTCAGAATAAGAATTTTCATCCCTCTGGACTGGGATTTTGGAAGCCTTCTTCGTTTGGTGCCGTGTTTTACTTCAAGTTGAATTTCTTTCTTCGCAGCCTGTCAAAGAAAGAAGATACCTGGTCATAGAGGGACTCTTCATCTCTTCAAAATGTTCACTAAAGTTCTATTCGATTGTTGCTGCTGAGCTGTGGCAATAAAGGAGATTTGCATAATATTAGCCTCCGTGCCCTTAATAAAATCCAGAATTTCTGCCCAGCAGGCTGTGAAAAATCGAAATTTTTTTCAGTGAATTTCTATGTGTTTTTTTAACTAGCAGTCACATTTGCAGAGTGGTGAAGAAAATGGCCATCAGCTCTCAGGTATCCTTCTGTTTTGGAATTACTGGAGGTAACAGGAGGGCTTCTGGGCCCCCAAGAATCCTCAGCATCCAAGAGGAGTTTATCCACCAATCAGCAGTAAGCTAAGAGGTGTGTTTGCAGAGTGGTGGAGAAAGGAGGCGTGGTCTCCTAAGACCTTTCAGCAAGATCGCTGTGTGGGACTTACTGGAGATAACAGGAGGGCTTGTTGGCCCCCAAGGACACTTTCTTTTACTGCAACAAAGTAACAGCGGGCCTGATTACAAGTCTGGCGGTCTTGCGATCGCCAGACTTGTGGTGCCGGAGGAGTGGCGGTCCACCATTTTGCCGATTACAACTTTGTAAATCGTATTGGCGGTGGACTCCCTGTCGGTGGTGATGGAGCGCCACAACGCATTATGCTGAGCAGGGACTGGCGATGCCCCACTCAGCATATTTTGGGTCCCTGGACCGCCAGCCTTTTCATGGGGGAGCCCCGCAATGAAGAGGATGTATTCCCCCAAGTTCCAGCACGGCATGGGTGTCACCGTCCATGCCGTGCTGGAACTTTCTGTCCGTTTTCATTGCGGTTCTTGTTTTCTAGGCACTGGCATGGGAAAAAGCCAAAGGACCGCCGGCTGTATTACGAGTTGAATTCCTGTAACACAAGTTCAACTCGGAAAACGGCTGGCAGTCCATGCGTGGGTATGGGGCAGCAGAGCAGGGGTTGTGCCGGCGCAGTGGCGCCTAACTCGTAATCAGACTGATGTACTGCAATGTCTAAACTGTGTTATTAGTTTGTTTTGCCCTGAACTGGAAAAGTAACTAGAAAATAATCTAAAGTAATTACAAGTATTTAAAAGAGCTTACACTCCATTTTCTCTGCTGCAAAGTAACTTGTATGTTTCTACAAAACCAGTACACATTGTATCTTGAAAAGTATTATTGTATTGTATCTAACTAGGCGTGTTCTAAGAGAAAGGACTTATAATTCACCATGAGGTCATTGGTGGTGGCGTACATAAGATATCTCTAGATTGATACAATTTTTTACTATAAGCTCGGTCTCCTGTGTCGGAAGATTACTACTTGTCCTTTAAAAAGGAAGCTGTAAGTACCACAGAAAGAGCATGGGTGTAAAGTTGAATACTACACAATTAAGTTGAAAGGTGTAGTTTATTAAAGGAACACAGGAGCAAGGTAGGGAACATCCTACACAGGACTTCTTCTTCAGCAACTACCATAGTTGCTAAGGAGGGGAAACTAGGATACAATGGAATACAAGATAACATTCTAAAGGTATTTAAAGAGACAACATAACACATCTTCCCCTTTATAATCAAAGAAAGCATAAAGAAAAAAAAACAAAAATAATTAGCAAACAAAATCTTCTAACCACTTGGGTTTAGAGCAAATACGTTTCTGGTTCACAAATACATCACTACTATCAGTAGGTTCATTAATAGATGTAGAATTAGAAACATGATTAGATGGAAAAGAGTCAAGTGAAGTGGAAACACTAGGAGAAGGATCAACTACATCCACATTGGGAGGAGGATCTACTACTTTGGAAGTGGGAAGATTAGAACTGGTGGAAAGGTTTTCGGATACACTAAAACCACCATGATCCTCACAATGAATTGAATTAGGAGTAGTAGTAGATGAAAAATCATGTGAATTAACCAAATCCTTTGTTAAATCTTTTTTTCCTCTGTAGATTGCAATTCTTTTAAGGCTCCACACCTTACCATCACTTAGAAGGACAGCATTGCGAAGAATCTTCTTAACCATAAGGGGTTCGGAAAATTGAGAATCCCCCTTACGGACTTTCCAGGGTTTCCTCACTTTAACCCACATACCAACATTAACATCTGCAGTACTAGAGCAAAATTTCTTATCAAAATTCCTCTTATACTCTAGATGTTTATCAATAACATTAGATCTGATTTTACTCATACAAATATCTAAACAAGATTTTTTGTGCAACCATTTGGGATTACACTTGGTTCTTGCAACACGACCTCTCATGATCTCGAAAGGAGATATTTTTAGGGCATCATGAATGTTGGTTCTGTAAGACCAGACAGCTTTAAAAGCTGAAGTTTCCCAATCCTCACCATTTTGCATAGCTATTTGTATGGCATTCTTCAGGACTCTGTTGAACCTTTCACAAAGTCCATTACCGCTGGGGTTGTAAAGAGAGGTAGTTTTATGAACAATACCAACTCTGTCGAAGTAAGATTTAGTTAACTTGGAAGTGAATTGCACGCCATTATCACTAATGACCTGATTGGGAAGGCCTTCTTCAATAAAAACCTTGTCAATAAAGTTTAAAACAGATGAAGAATCAACCTTGTCCACAATAGTGATATTTGGCCATCTTGAAAATACATCAATCATAGAGATTATGAATTTGTGATCCATTCCAATTGGTCCCATAATATCGATGGCAACAGTATGCCAAGGACCCTCTGGTACCAAAGGTTCACACATGTCGGGTTTAAGTGTGTTGAGTACTTTATCAGAATTAGAACATGTGACACATTCCCGAACAATCCTCTCTGTAAGAACATCAATACCAGGCCACCAATACCATTGTTTGACATTTTGTTTGGTTTTTACAATGCCACAATGATCTTTGTGACATAGTTCAATAATGCTATTTCTTAAACATGAAGGAGGAACAGCTCTGTCACCTCTAAAAACGGTGTCATCACATACAGTTAGCTCATTTCTAACCTCCCAATAGGGCTTAAAATCAGATGACAATTCCTTTTTTTCTGTCCAACCTTCACGAATGAAAGAAATAACAGAACTTAAAATTTTATCTTTAAGATACTCTTCCTTCCATAACTTTTTCTCAATACAAAAAGGATTACTATCCAGAATATAAGCAACATGAAGGGAATCCCACTCATTCATCTCGCATTCTTGTAGGTCGGTGGGCATCCGGGAAAGAAAATCAGTAATAACGTTGCTTTTCCCAGGTAAATATTCAATTTTGATGATAAAATCGTGTAAGCGCATGGACATTCTCGCTATCCTAGCAGTAGCATTATAAAGGCCTTCAGTAGTAAGAAGTTTGGTGAGAGGTTTGTGGTCAGATCTTACAATACACTCCTTCCCCCACACAAAACTGCGAAAGTGCTCAAGAGCCCAGACTACTGCTAAAGTCTCCTTTTCAATAACGGAAAACTTACTTTCTGGAACAGAAAGTGCTCTTGATGCAAAAGCAACAATGCGTTCTTTACCTGAACTATCAATCTGAGACAGAACACTTCCCAGACCTTTGTTGCTAGCATCAACAGTGATCACAGAATTTAGTTCTAAATCAAAAGAGCATAGAACAGGAGCATTAATGATGTCTAGCTTGATACTGTTGAATTCATCTTCACAAGAGGGAGACCAATCAAATTTGACCTTGCTTTTTAAAAGTTGTCTAATATTGAAAACTTTGCTTGAGAAATTCTTAAAAAATTTGGAATAAAATTCCACCATTCCCAGAAATGATCTAACATCATCTTTACTGGTGGGATGCGGAGCTTCTTTTATGGCATCAACCAATTTAGGTTTGGTTGACACACCCTCACAACATAAAACATGGCCAAGATAAGTCACAGATTTGACCGCAAAATTGCACTTAGAAAATGTAATAGTTAAGCCCTTTTCCTCAAGAATGCCTAAAACCTCTTCCAAGATAGCATTATGTTCTTCTTTGTCTTTACCGTAAACCAGAATATCATCCTGAAAGAACTTAACTTTAGGATGTTTTCCAAATAGCTGGTGCATAATGCGCTGGAAGATGGCAGCAGCGGATGCCAAGCCAAATGGCATGCGTTTAAATTGGAAACACCCCATGGGAGTGATAAATGCAGTAAGTTGCCTACTTTCGGTGTCAAGAGAAATCTGATGATATGCCGAAGACAAATCTATTGTGGAAAAGAACATAGCACCGTTAACCAAGGACAACATTTCATTAATTTTAGGTAAGGGGAATTTGTCTACGACTATATTTTCATTCAAATGGCGAAGGTCAACGCAAAGACGGATTTTGCCATTGGCACGCCTTGCGACAACCACTGGCGAAATCCAATTAGAAGACTCTATTTGTTCAATTATGTCTTCTTTGACAAGTTTTTCTAGTTCTCTTTCAACATCGCTACGAACTAGAATAGGGATATTTCTTGCTTTAAAAGTTTTAGGGTTGGCATTGTCTTTCAATACGATGTGGTGGGAAAAACCTTGGAAATTGCCAATTTTACCACTAAACACTTTAGGAAATTTTTTAAGCATGAGATCTCCAATCTCAGTTCCTTCATTAATAACTAAAACAGGATCTGGACTGTTAGGATTTAATACAATATCTAAATCCCACTGATCCCTCCACCCTAGAACAGAAGGTCCAAGTTTTGCAACATACAATTTGCCCAAAGATTCCCTACCTTTGAACTTAAATTTTAAAGGTTTGTAACCAATAACATCAATTTTCCCGCCGGAAAACCCTTCAGCAGAAATATCAGGTGAATAGAGATCATTTCCTAAATAGCGTACAAATTTAGAATTCCAAACATTTTCATTGATGATGGTATATGGGGAACCCGAATCTGCATAAATATCAATAGGGACCCCACCAATAAGCATATTACAAATAGGCTTTTTCAGAACATTCCTTTTGCTAGAGTCATTAATATTAAAAATGTAAACTTTCTCCAGAGGTTTAGTAATGCAGATATCATTCATAGAACAAGGTGTAATACTCTTCGCACAATCATCATCAACATAACAATGCATAACTTTGTTACTTAAATCCTCATCATCATCAGAAGATGAATCATAAACGAGCTTGACTTTATTACTTTTCAGTCTATTGCAAGCCCTGGAGTAATGTCCAATTAAATTGCAATTTGAACATTTTTCCTTAATTGCCGGACAAAGCTTGTAATTAGCTAAGTGCGAACTGCTGCCACAACGAAAACATTTTAAATTATCACTCTTTTTAAATTCAGTAGGTTTGTTTTTGGATTGAAGCTTTTGTTTATAGTTGGATTTGCCTTTAAATTTAGAAACAGTTCGGTCACAAGTAGTTTTAGCTTCGGAAATAACTTTTTCTTCATTTTTGATAGCTTTAGCGCTGCGACCAGAAAGTTCTGCCTTTCTAACAATGGCTAAAATATCTTTGAGGTCTGAGTCTCCGTTTATCCAAAGTCTGTCCTGAATGGAAGGATCAGAAGTATGCATAACTACTTGGTCTCTAATAAATTGCTCTTGGAGATGGTCGAATTTACAATCCTCAGCTATTTTTTTAAGTTCGGTAATATAAACATCAATGTTTTCTTCAGGTCGTTGTTTCCTGTGAAAAAACGTATAACGAGTAATACCTATGAAAACCTTAGGAGAAAAATGACTATCAAAGTCTTTTAAAATATTATCAAAAACATTTGAATCACCACTACCGTCATTTTTAGGTATTTCCTCATAAACTTTAAGGCCACTAGCACCTAATGAATGTAAAAATAGTTTTTTTTTTTCCGGTTTCATTTTACCGTCTTCATCAATAGTGTCGATAAAATTCATGAAATAAGCTTTCCATTGAAGCCATTTCATACATGGTTCCAAACCAGAAGGCCAAAAAGGTTGGGGTGATTGAATTGTGAAGTTTTGAGAAGTCATTTTGAGTAAAAATAAGAATAAGGAATGTATAAAACCTTACTTGAAGATTCTGGCTGGTGCAGAAGAATTCCTTGACAGCACGCTTTAAAACGATGAAAAGGAAAATTAGGATTTAAGAATAAAAATCACTATTTAATTACTAGTAAATAAAAATGAGTTAACCAAATCAAATCCGTTTAATAAGCGAGCGCAATGTGTTAAAATGCGCTCTCAAACGCGTTGAGAAATGAAGCGTTGTCACGGAGATGCTCTGTTTGATCCTTGTGCGTCACTACGCGTTGAGAAACGAAGGGTTGTCACGGAGATGCACTGTTTGATCCTTGTGCGTCACTACGTGGAAGACGCTCTGTTTGACGAACTGACGTCACAGCAAGAGAGCGAAGGAATGGAGAGCGAGCCAACAGGGAACGCGCTGGGAAGAACAATGGCGCGCTGAAGGTAACGATCTCCTAGCTTTTCAAAAGACGCATGTGCAGAAAGGATAGATACAGTCTCCGATATTTAAAGAAATACAAGGAGTAAAGAGATGGCATAAGCGGAATTAATTGCAGCCGCTAGTGTCTATTTTGCCGAGGTGCGTAAACATTTTGTAGAGTTGCACAGAGTAAACAAGGAAAGAATTACTTACGAAGTTCCTTGAGGTTTACTCACGAAGTGTTCATTAAGTTTTTTAAAACGACGAAGTTCGACTGAAAACAGCCTGAAGCTTGTGTTGATTTTCCTTAAAAATATCCTCGATGAATTTCTTTGAAGTTTCTTTTTCTTGTAGAAATTAAACGGAATTTGTAGAAATGGGTTCTTTAGATTCCTGGTGTTCCTTGAAGCCAAGTCGCCAAATTGTAAAGTTGAATACTACACAATTAAGTTGAAAGGTGTAGTTTATTAAAGGAACACAGGAGCAAGGTAGGGAACATCCTACACAGGACTTCTTCTTCAGCAACTACCATAGTTGCTAGGGAGGGGAAACTAGGATACAATGGAATACAAGATAACATTCTAAAGGTATTTAAAGAGACAACATAACAATGGGTATCCTTGAGATAATGATGGAATTTTTAGCTTGTCCAGCATGGACAGTTCAGTGTGCAGCTTCTTCCAGACCTGCCAAGCCTGCTTGGGACCTGCAGCTCACTTACAGCACTGGCTTCAGAAAGATGACTGAGGAAGCCATCACCAATGCTTAGACGCTCTTATTTTCTGAGGAGGCAGAGTCTCTCTGAAAAATGCCTCAATGCCTTTTACTGAGAGCTAAACAATCGCACTGCTTTGTTGGGTGCAGTCACATATATGTTCCCGTGTGCTGGCATCAGGATCGGTGCATGCTTGTATCAAGTAGAGGATCTTGTGAGGAGGTAAGTGTGGAAATCAATCAAATGGAGCTTTGACTGTCCAGATGGTTTTGCCAGAGTATCCAAGAGTGAGGCAGATTAAGTAACTGGACTCGCACCAGCAGTATTGGAAGAGACAGAGTGCAGATTAGATTAGCAGTAGGTCAAGGAAAATTAAAAGCAGCATAACCTGCGGTGTCTATACGGGTCAGCTGTTGCAAAAGCAACAGGTATGGCATACATTGCATAAATGCAGAGCACTGCTGTGAAAGCTACCCAAAATGACACTATATGAAAATGCAGAGTTAAAAAGCACAACACTAGTTTCACTGTAAGACTTTGTGGCATTTGCCGGATGGACATCTGTGCAGGTGCAGAAGGACACACACCGCTGCTTTCTCAGGCACTTTACACGCGATTACCCCCGGCGCTTTGCTCTGCCCTCCCCCCCCCGCTGCCATTTTGTTTGTTTTGCTGGTGTCCTCGTCCTCGTGAGCCCGCCCCGCCTCCCAGCTGAGCCGCCCTCCCACTGTCCTTATACAGCGCTCCCATACCTGGAAGCGCTGTGATCCTCTTTCGCTCCTGCGCTGAGAGGTCGCTCCACAGCCTGCTTGCAGCCTGACTGCCGAGACCTGGTACAGTAGAGATTGTGCCTTCCACCCTAAAGTTGATTTTTGTGCCTCTGCCCTGAGCGCTGCTTCGCTGTAATTCCGCTGCTTTCTCAGGCACTTTACACGCGATTACCCCCGGCGCTTTGCTCTGCCCTCCCCCCCCCCGCTGCCATTTTGTTTGTTTTGCTGGTGTCCTCGTCCTCGTGAGCCCGCCCCGCCTCCCAGCTGAGCCGCCCTCCCACTGTCCTTATACAGCGCTCCCATACCTGGAAGCGCTGTGATCCTCTTTCGCTCCTGCGCTGAGAGGTCGCTCCACAGCCTGCTTGCAGCCTGACTGCCGAGACCTGGTACAGTAGAGATTGTGCCTTCCACCCTAAAGTTGATTTTTGTGCCTCTGCCCTGAGCGCTGCTTCGCTGTAATTCCGCTGCTTTCTCAGGCACTTTACACGCGATTACCCCCGGCGCTTTGCTCTGCCCTCCCCCCCCCCGCTGCCATTTTGTTTGTTTTGCTGGTGTCCTCGTCCTCGTGAGCCCGCCCCGCCTCCCAGCTGAGCCGCCCTCCCACTGTCCTTATACAGCGCTCCCATACCTGGAAGCGCTGTGATCCTCTTTCGCTCCTGCGCTGAGAGGTCGCTCCACAGCCTGCTTGCAGCCTGACTGCCGAGACCTGGTACAGTAGAGATTGTGCCTTCCACCCTAAAGTTGATTTTTGTGCCTCTGCCCTGAGCGCTGCTTCGCTGTAATTCCGCTGCTTTCTCAGGCACTTTACACGCGATTACCCCCGGCGCTTTGCTCTGCCCTCCCCCCCCCCGCTGCCATTTTGTTTGTTTTGCTGGTGTCCTCGTCCTCGTGAGCCCGCCCCGCCTCCCAGCTGAGCCGCCCTCGCCCCTCCCCCTCCACTATCCATATATGACAGTTGTTCCCGCGCGCAGCGTTTACGCGCAGCGATCGCGCCCCAGTCGCGCCGAAGGTGCGCCAAAGGTAAGCCCGTCTACGCCCGTCCGCGCCTGGACCGCGCCCAGCGCCAGACCCCCTGCCCCTCGCGCTGCCCAGCCCTCCCACATTACCTACGATGCCCCCACCCTCCTAGCCCTTAACCCCGGCCGCTCCCCCAACTGCGTCCAAGCCGCTCCTGGACACACCCATGGACCTTTCTCATGCTACCCCTGCAAATTCATCGGCACCGTCAGCAACTCCGCTACGACCACCCCACAGACTCCCGATCCCAACAACCTACAATGCATCTTGCTCAACACCCGATCGATCCACAGGCACGCCATTGACCTATGGAATCTACTAGACACCATCTCTCCGGACGTCGCCTTCCTAACAGAAACATGGATGAACGCCTCTTCCGCCCCAGACATCACCATTGCCATCCCAGAAGACTATAAGATCATACGCAAGGACCGTACCGGCCACACAGGAGGAGGAATCGCTATCGTCCACAAAAATTCCATCCACATCTCAACCAGCTCTGACGTCAATCTCGCCAACTCTGAACACCTTCACTTCCAGATTCACACCGACCCCAAAACCACACTCAGAGGCACCCTCCTCTACAGACCTCCAGGACCCCGCGCACAATTTAGTGAAGACATCACGGATTTCATCACTCCACACGCCCTCCCATCCAAAGATTACATCCTTCTGGGAGACCTCAATTTTCACCTTGAAAAGAACAACGACCATAACTCCACCACCCTTTTGGACAACCTCGCCAACCTCGGACTTAAACAACTGGTCACTTCCCCCACCCACATCGCAGGTCACACACTCGACCCTATCTTCACCTCCAGCAACCATGTCTCCTTCAGCCACACTACGGCTCTCCTCTGGACTGACCACAGCTGCGTCCACTTTACCTACAACAAGCCCAAACCCAACAACCACCCCCAACAAACTCTGCAAAGAAACTGGAACAAAATCACCATCGACCAGATCTCCTCATCGCTTCTTCAAAAGCCCCCCGCCCACTCCTCAAACCCCGACCAAGCCGCCACCAACCTCACCCTATGGTTATCCAACAGCACCGACATCCTAGCACCACTGAAAAAACGACAAATCAAACTTGGCAGCAAGAAAGCCTCCTGGTTCAACGATGATCTTAAGAAATCCAAGAAACTCTGCCGATCCCTGGAGAAGGCCTGGAAAAAAGACCCAACCACCAGCACCAAGGAAGCCTTCAAAAACGCCACTCGCACATACCACCAACTGATCCGAAAAGCCAAGAAAACCGCCTTCAAGGACCGACTAGATAGCAACGCCCACAACAGCAAGGAACTTTTCAACATCGTCAAGGAATTCACCAATCCCTCGGCCAACTCCAACGACATCACCCCCTCTCAAGCCCTCTGCGACTCCCTAGCCTCATTCTTCCACAACAAAATTGCAGACATCCACAACAGCTTCGACAACCAACCCGGAGACCATTCCACCCAACCATCTGCTGGACCTTCACCACCATCGAACACCCTTAATGACTGGAACCCAATCTCCACTGAGGACACTATCCGCCTGATGAACTCCATCCACTCAGGATCCCCCACAGACCCATGCCCTCACCACATCTTCAACAAAGCAGACTCCATCATAGCACCGCACCTCAGAGACGTCATCAACTGCTCCCTCAACTCCGCCACCTTCCCGGAAAGCTGGAAACACGCAGAACTCAGCGCCCTTCTGAAAAAACCCACAGCGGACCCCTCCGAACTCAAAAACTACCGTCCCATCTCGCTCCTTCCATTCCCAGCCAAAGTCATCGAGAAAGCCGTCAACAACCAGCTCGCCGCCTTCCTCGAAGCCAACAACTCCCTCGACTCCTCACAGTCCGGCTTCCGAACCAAACACAGCACTGAAACCGCCCTCATCGCAGCAACAGATGACATTCGAACCCTACTGGACAATGGAGACACAGTCGCCCTCATCCTCCTCGACCTCTCCGCAGCCTTCGACACAGTCTGCCATAACACCCTTCTACAGCGCCTCAGAAACATCGGAATCCAAGGAAAAGCACTAGAATGGATCACCTCGTTCCTCACCGGAAGAACCCAGAGAGTCCGCCTTCCACCATTCAAGTCAGAAGCCACTGAAGTCATCTGCGGCGTTCCACAAGGATCTTCACTCAGCCCCACCCTTTTCAACGTATACATGAGCCCCCTCGCAACCATCGCACGCCAACACAACCTCAACATCATCTCCTACGCGGATGACACTCAACTGATCCTATCACTCACCAATGACCCACACACCGCCAAAACTAACCTACACGAAGGAATGAAAGAAGTTGCCGAATGGATGAGGCATAGCCGTCTGAAACTGAACTCTGATAAAACAGAAGTCCTTATCTTAGGTACCTCCCCCTCTGCATGGGACGATTCTTGGTGGCCAGAAGCCCTTGGAAAAGCACCCATCCCGACAGACCACGCACGGAACCTGGGCGTCATCCTGGATTCCTCACTTTCGATGTACAAACAAGTCAACGCCGTCTCTTCATCCTGCTTCAACATTCTTCGCATGCTCAAAAAAACATTTCATTGGATCCCCACAGAAACTAGGAAAACGGTCACCCACGCCCTGGTCACGAGCCGACTGGACTACGGAAACACCCTCTACGCCGGTACTACCGCTAAACTCCAGAAAAAACTCCAACGAATCCAAAACGCCTCAGCCAGGCTCATATTAGACATCCCGCGTAAAGAACATATCTCTGGTCACCTGAAAAACCTCCACTGGCTACCCGTCAATAAGAGGATCACCTTCCGGCTCCTGACCCACGCACACAAAGCACTCTACGAAACCGGACCAGAATGCCTCAACACACGACTGTCCTTCTACTCCCCCTCCCGCCAGCTACGATCATCCAACCAAGCCCTTGCCACTGTACCCCGCATCAACAAAACCACCATGGGAGGTAGATCCTTCTCCTACCTGGCAGCTAAAACCTGGAACTCCCTTCCCACTCACCTTCGCCTTACTCAGAATCACCTAGCATTCAGAAAGCAACTTAAAACGTGGATATTTGACAAGTAATTGCCCTCCCCTCCTCAAGCGCCTTGAGACCCTCTGGGTATGTAGAGCGCTATATAAATTCTTTGACTTGACTTGACTTGACTTGACCATGCATGGTACCAGGCACGCTAGCTCTGGTTTTATAGCTGTAGAAGCCAGCTGAGGCCTTACTTCTGCATTCTGGGTTCCTGGCACGTTGAAAATGTGAGACAACAAGTTCGCAGACGTACTTAGGTTTTTTTTATACATGTTAGTAGATAGTAGAGAACTCTAAAATGTCTTCACGAAAGTATGGATGTATAGACAGACAAGTAGGCTTCAGTTTGAAAATAAGTAGTGAAACAAAAAATATGACTATTTTATCTTTCTGTATTGTCTCTGGCAAACATAATATCTATTAATAACATCATAACCGCAATGCAATTCGTACCCTTTTAATAAAAAATGCTAACTATGTAATGTTATGCAAAGAAACCTGTTTAGAAACAATGTTATCACCAAATGCAGATGCAGCCAGTGGTGAGCGCAATACCACTGCAACACAACAGTACAAATAGTAAAGTTCAAATAAAACACAGCAGTTACAAGATCAAGCCGGATACAGACATCAAGTAGAAGGGTCTCTGACCTCCTTCACCTTAGACGCATTCAGGTCCAGCCGCACTCCCTGCCTGCCTTGCATGAATGTAATTAAGGGAAGCTGCAGTGGCAATTTCTCTCCTCATTAACTTCCTGATTGGTTTCAGCCTCAGGATCCCGCCAGGCTGCAGTTTGTCACCAATTCCAAATGGGCAATCGTTAATACTAATGTTTGTGTAACTAACTGCCAGCATCTGCCACGGCTCCTTGTTCAACAATAATGGTGAAAAGGTACATTAGTGCCCCGATGTTAATTCAGCCCGTGTTCATCAATAAGGGGATCTATGGCGTAATTAGCAAAGTGCACCGGGAGCCCAGTGCAGGAGGTATATGTAAAGAACTAAATCACAGTGGGCCGGACTGGCCCCTGACATGTTAAGTGTCAACACTTATTATGTTTGATTACAATCATTCAGTGAGGAAGGCTGCCAGGCTGGGGATTGGAAAAAATGGACGCTGTTTACAAGCAAACTACTCCTTACAGGTTTTTTATGAGGGAGTTAGCCATGCAGATACGCAATTTCCTTTTCCTCCATGTAATTTGTAAAATGTTAATTTATAAAATGTAAAACGAACGTGGCAAACAACTACATAGTTAAGATTAAGATGAATCATATTTATTGCTGCAGTAATGAAATCAGGAATCACATCACGTATTTCGCAAGACGAACAGCGGTTAGCCGAATGGACAGCATAGTATACTGAGCATAGAATCACTCGTGCAACGCGTTATGCAAAGACACTCAAAGGCGTACACCTACGAACTGTGTAGATTTCAGACTACCCCTATTCGCAGAACCCCAGGTAATATCCACTGAAGGCCACAAGGGCCATTACTTTCCAGGCCAGCATTTGTGTTGACTAATCCATGAGTTCAAAATGTCTGCATTGCAGAAAATCAGAAAGCACAGGGGGTAAGATATAATGTGAATTTTCACATTTAACTCTTCTTTCTTCACAACGAAACCCTTTTTCCATGCAAAGAGTTCACTTATTCCAAGTTCCATCACAAACATCTCCAGTGCCGCTTATGTCTGGGTCATCCCTGCATAAGTTTAGAAGCTTGTGAATGTATAAATAAGACTTACCAAATCATTGGTGCTGGAACAATTTTCAGAATGGGGGTGCTGCCATCAATGTTACATCACTGAAGTCATAGGGATTGTGAAAAATCCAAGTGTCACACACGGAACAAGTGTAAAATAAGCAGGGCACAAGTCCTAAAAAAAGAAGTGGGGGGACGCTCCAAGTTAGGTGGTGTCACCGGAAGTGACGTCACAACCGGAAGTGACGTCACAGCAGGAAGTGATGTCACAAAATTTGCTGGTCTCCGTCTGAAATGCATGAGTACATACAAGATACAAGTAGAGGTATAATACTGCAATAAGTGGCAGTCACTCAAAACACAAGAACACACTATACATTGTGAGAGGACCCATTCCACGGTTATTACAGACTCGGGCCGTAGGCACTACGGGCAACTGTCGAGGTCCCTGGAAGTGACATACTCGGCATGTAGACAGCACAGCTCCTTGAAGCCTTGGCGCCTCGGCTGTGATCTGAGAAAAGCTGGCAAGGGGAGGGCGCGAGCTGGAAGGGGAGATTAGTCTGAGCCTCGGTGCATTTGAAAGGCTATCATTCGCGCGCAGGTGCAGACTCGGGTACCGGCTCCATCTTTTGGGCAGGGGGGACGGCGTCCACCCGGTAAAAACCCAGTAAAATAAGTGGGGGGACGCCAACCACCCGCGTGGTACCCCGACTCGAGCCCTGAACATAAGCCATCCCATTCAGCAGGAGTGTGGTATGTAGCCGGTAGGGCATTTTGGAGCACACTGTCACAAATATTTTGCTAAAAGAATGGTGTGGTCGCGCACTGTCATTTACAGACAGCACATTTTCCATGGAAATGGCCGCTAAATTTGCACAGACATCCAGCTTAACTGATAAAAAATATATACATAGCGCGTACACGATAATGTTGTGCAAATAGGGCTTTAGCAAATATTTATAATTTCTACAGCACCAAGTAAAGTTTCTTCATTTGCTTAGTCCTATTAAAATCTTTTTTCCATTAATCTTCTAAATTACAAAAACCTGCTTTGTTTGTGCTTTCCTAATTGCTGATATATTTTGAAATATTCGTACAGTTCATTTTCAGGTATTACATTTTAGCAAATGTCCAGCCTCTGCCTAAACTCTGAAAGGGCCCTTAGTGTTTTACCTCTTGAGAAGGCAGACGCTTGGGTGCCCCAGCATCTTCCCTTTGCACATTCAGTATATTTAACCGTTCTAATGCCCTATTTTTTTATTTTACTTTTTGACTGAGGCAGTAGGGTGAGAAACTTACTATGGTCAAATTTTAGTCACTGGTGACAAATGTCATTTTTCTGACCTATGAGCAGCCAAGAGTTATCTGTGCAAATGTGCAATCATGCTCCATCAGAAGGAAGTTTTGGCTTCCTGGGTTGTGACAAGGGGGTGTCTATTGTGATATCTTCTTGGTCCCAACTCGGGCTCTACCCAGGATCTTCTTTAACAATTATAAACTCCCGATTGTTGGTTCTGGTGCTACTTGTGGGTCCACAATTACAGCCTCTGTGGCTGAATTATTCTTTTCTTTCTTATGCCTTTGTGTATTAAAATGATACACATGTGGAACATCATTTATGGGTGTCTGTGTCTTTGATTAAAGTTACAAACCTTGGACAGATAGACACACTCCTTTTTAATGGATAATAGCAAAATATTCAAAACGTAGGTGGTACAGTAGGGTTAATCCTCCTGAGTATGAGGATGATGTAGGAACTTCAAAAAAGCACGGACCTCAAGACATGAGGAGCGTCTCCCATTTGCACTCAATGAGAATGTACTTAAGTATCATCACTCAATAACATTTTCTTGATAAGCTTTTCTTCTCAAAGACTTTATTGAGATTGTCATTAATTTACCAGTGTTATCATTCGTTGTGTCATGATAATGGCCGTTATTACGTCATAACAATACTTCCTATACAATGCAGTATTAAACATTCATTTATGCCCAATGCATTTCGGGCAATATGCCCTTCATCAGGGGCTTGAAGGGCTATAATGTAGAGGAAGCATAGGTTAAATACAAGTACGGTCTACAAGCTGAAGTCAAGAGAGTGATGGTGATGAAAACAGTGCTCAAGCGTATGCGGCGGTTCGGGCGTGTTGCGTGAATTGACATGAACAGTGATAGCATTTTGTAGTTAATGAATAACACTATTGAATAGGCCCCAAGATTTCCATTATCTTCTCTCATCTTCACACCACACATTTCTATGCAGCTTTTCTGAGCAAAATTCAACACATTTCCATAGGCCTTCTTTCCCTGTTTTTAAACATGACTTTGCACATATGTGTGCTTCATTCAGGCACTGGGGTAAGAGTGAAAACGAGGGACATAAGTTGGGTGGATTTCTTTCATAGACTCACTATGCAGATGTCTACTGCTCAACCAAGTCTGCAAACTAGCTGATCTCCTTTTAAAATTCATGGGTACCTCCATCTGTGCATAGTATTGCTAAATCTATTTCAATAGCTAACATTGCACTGCCTCCTAGACTCCAGTTATTTTGATTTCCTTTCTGATGTTTCTATTTACTATCCTCTGCAAGGGAAAACATGCAGAGATAGAAAATCCGTGGGTTAATGGCTAAAACTTTCCAAATGTCTAAAATCTGCACAACTATATTTTGTTCATAATGAGGGATTAGTAACGAGAAGGTGTGAGTGGTGGGCACTGCAATTATGTGGCAATATAGGGCCAAAGTATTACGGAACGTTGACGGAATTATGTGACAAGTAACAAGCTATTTATGTTGTACCTTATACAATTTAAGATACATTGTGCACCACATTATGTCTCGTTCTTTATTTGAGAAATCGGATCCATAAATCGTTGTGAGCATTTAAGTCAAACTAAAGTAGACCCAAGGTGGCATCTGTGCTCGTAACTACCATATCCCTTTACAAGAAATCATGATATGATTTTTTGCTGTTGAGACAATTGCCCAGATGTCTGTGGACAATCAACTAGAATGGGTTTGTCCACAGTCGTAGTTGTGATGTCATAATGTTTCCTGAGAGTTGTCATTGAAAATGTGGAGAACCTTTACATCATTCATACGTTTTTGGGTACCCAAACATGTTTAATAACTTATACCTTACTTTTTAATAATGTTTTATTCATTTAAACAAGCTAAATTGAATCAATAACAGCAGTACCTACAAATGAGTGCCTAAAAATGCACAAACTCTGCGCTTTCTACAATATACTAAAATTCACTAATGATTTTCTTTTTTCCACAGTAAGGGTCTTTATGAATGACACGATTTAAGGTATATAAAACTTCAACAATAAATAAACAATAAGATTTCATACAACAGCTTCGATTGGTCATGTTCACAATGTCACTCATAATGAATCTTTGAATGTCACATTCTTCGTTGCGAAGCGCTGTCGTGGTTCCTGCTATATAAAACTTCATTTCGAAAAATCAGTTTGCAGGTACGTTTCAAAAATCTTCCCAGATGACTTCAAAACAGGACGTTATGTCTCTTTTGGTAAAAACAAATATATATTTTGAATTATGCACTTGCACATAAACCCGGGACCCAACTACGAATACCTGGCAGAGAACTATGTTTCCAGATTCATACGTTGATTCTGTTGCCCAACCCTATTGCCCTCCCCAGCAATAATTTATATTTTTTTCAAGAAACCATCTAATCATCACAGTTTAGAGATAAAATGTACTTCAAAGTCTTTTTTGAAAGCCTAACGACATTAGCATTGGAAAAAGTTGTCTTCAAAGCAAGGTGCCTCCTGGAAAGGTCTGATGGTGCACAATTTAAAGCACCTGAGATTGTCCAAATCAGAAACAATTTAACATTTCAATTATGCTAACACCATAAAATAAAATTCCAATGTGAACACTTCAAAAATATCATACACCCATTACTACAAACTGAAATGAAATATCTGAAAGATGCGTTCGGTTTAGGCAATGTCAAAGAAACTATCAGGACGGACTTTAAAATCCAGTGTCAGTTATTTTAGCTAGCTCCTCAAAGGAATCCGACCCTCAAAAGAATAAGGCAACAGTCTCTAAAATGATAAAATACGACCATGTGCAACTCCTTTGTAAATTACAATAGCAATTACTGAACAGAAAATTATTATCAATTCTTTCATCAAAAATTACGATTTGCCCCAAACCAAAATCCCACACTATTCTATTTGAGAGATCCCTTCTTGGAATAGGTTTTCCAACAAAATGCAAAGTCATTATTTTCAATTCTTTGGAGCGCTGGCAGTTCCACACAAAAATTTCCACCGGAAGTTTGACAGTCTTTCTGTGGGCTGCCGCCCCAGCGCCCTGCAGGAAGACCGCCACATTCGTAGTCAATACCACCCGCTGGATTAGAAGTTTCTCCAAGCAGGCGGTCTTTGCTGCAGCAGTTTCGCGGCGGTGCCTTTCTAAGCCTTATAGGAGAATGCACTATGGAATGCACCATGCCATGCAGTCCATGCTGTGAAGGCACTGGAGAGGAACCATACAGGAGGACACAACAGGTGCCCCCTGCATGCATCCTCGGGCCCAGAGGCAACAAGGGGCCCTAATACGGCCCTCTTACTTTCCTCACCTCCAACCTTTTCATGGTGAGCTCACTGCCATGAAAAGGAGGTCGGTGAGGAAATTTGTAATGTGCTCAGCAGTGCCACAGTGGCTCTTCAGACCACTGCACCACTACAGCGGGATCACGGATCACCAGATGTTGAAGTGGTCCTGTGGCGGTCCAACCGCCCAAGTCGTAATAGGCAAGGACCGCAATCACGGGTTGGGCGATCCTATGGACCGCTCCTCGTAATCAGGCTCTATGATATCAGACAATAAGGTGACCTTGCTTGAGGATAAGGGCAGGCTAGGATCAATTCTTGGTGGTCCACTGGGGTTGCAGACACAGCAGAATGACACCATGTCAAGACATTTAGGGTTATGCAAAGTCTAGTCTGATCCATTCATGAGAATGCAACGTTTCCCCAGCTAATTTCTTTCTGCCATTATAGCACCCACATTGGACACAATGCTCCTGAGTGCAACAGAATACATTTTCTTGCATCTCAAGATTGCTTACTGCAAATAGTGTCTTATGTCATTTTTGGGTGTTAAGAGGTTGCACCAAATTATTAGTAAGGGAAATAGAGAGTGCAGAGAGAGTGTAACTTATGCAGACATCAACTATAACATGGGCCTGTCATCTTAGATTTCATTAGCGTATATCAGCATTGGATTTAGTAGTTGGTATTAGGTAACAGGCACCAAATTATAGGCTAGCAGTTGGGGATATCAGAAGAATGAGTGTTTTTTAAAACTTCTTCCTGAAAGTGGTAAAATATTGTTACCTTCCATGATAGTGGGAATCTGTTCTATTTTTTTCAAGGCATAGACATTACAAGATATATCTCTTGAGTACATCATTGTATAGTAGATCTCTCAGAGTCATGCTGATTGTTTCCTACATATATTTCAAGTTCTGGTGTGCTAGGATATGGGTACTTAGTTATCCTGATAAGAAACATAGGTTTCTGTTTCCCTTATTACACATCTGACTATAAAATGGCCACAAATGCAGTTCTTACTGAAGGCTCAAATAGACTGGGGAAAGTTCAGCTCCCTGGTGCGCATACAGATTAAAAGGAAAAAGCAAAGTCACAACAGGTCAGCTTGGGAAGCATCATAGTAACATTACTCAAGATAAAATAACAGAGCATATCTTTAAAACAATAGTGCCATAGGCACACAGTTTGAAAACTTTTAAATACCGTGCCAATGATGTAGATACGATAACAGGGTATTTTGTCAATTAAAACTACGTACACTTTTAATTTGATTAAAGACCCATATTTCTATGTACTGTGTAAAACGCTAGGACCCAATAGCTATACTAACACTTACTAAGGCTGCAATAGAAAGGGGCCATTGATCTACAAAGCTTAGCCATGGGAATGGAAAGCAATGACTTTAACAAGGAAAGCCACACCAATGGTTGACAGAATAAACATTCTCAATCTAAAAAAGAGAAGTATTTATAAAGAAAAGCTGTGCCACCAGTTTGTTACAACAAATAACAAGAACAGCCCTTTATTGATGTCAGCAATATTGTTACAGACAACAAATACCCAAAGAAAACAAGTTAAAAACAGAAAAGAAAGCACCAAGTACAGTGAAAAACTGCTCTGAGCCTCAGCATTACTCTAAAATGCCAGACATGGAGAAGTACTTCTTAGATCCGGTTCCACCAGTAAACTGCTGGCTTTGCCACTAGCAATATGTAAAGTGATGAGGATTATCTGGGGTGCCCACAATGTAGTAGGCGATTATGTGCTATCAAGCTGCTTTCCTTCTTGGCACTCCAAAAAAGTAATGAAAGGTAAATATATGAATGGGGATCTTTATGCTACCTGGAGAACGCTCCTGGATTAGCTCTTGCAGCTCCAGTTTTCTGTTCTACAGGATAATCAGAAAGGTTGCCTACAAAAGGTATGCAATTAGATGCCAGGAGCTGTGTGAAGAGTCCCTTTGTTTAATGATACTCTCTTACCACTGATCCATTAAAAATCCTTTTTATAGGGAGTATGAGCAGAAGTAGGGAGTGTAAGGGTGTGTTTTTACAGCATTAGGACAAAACACAAGGTGAGAGCTGTGGTTTTGAATGCATTCTAATATCCAATGCTGACAGTCTTATTATGTATCGAAAGCCAAACACCAATAAACTATCCTCAGAATGATAGCCTATTCCTGTCTCGAAGAACGTTGACACCAGTTTAAGAAACTTACAAGTGAGTGACAGCGTTGATAACAATGCATGTGCCAAGCGCAGAGTATCGCGAGGCGCGCACTTAGGACCCGGCACCTCCGGGCCCCGCCCCACAGTTGTTATGGTTGGGCGGCCGGGCGGCCAATCGGCGGTCGGCTGCCCCTTCTACTTCCGGGTCACGGACGGCGGCGCACATCCAGAGTGGTGAGGGGCGGAGACCTTTGGCCTATTTAGGGTCAGGCACCAGTGACCGGGGTCTCTGTTCCCTCCACCGCTCCGAGACTGCGTGCTGCCCCGTTGCTGCCTTCTCCGCGAGGCACGGCCTTTGAATTTAACTCGTGTTAATCTCGTGCACTGCAGCAGATTCGGGGCAGGCGGCGCGGATTGGTTCGGCGATGGGATGCCAGGACTGAATTTAAAGCGGGAGTTTTGAAACGAGCGGCCGGCTCGGGAGGTGAGGTGTCGGGTGTCCCTAGGGGCCTCGGGCAGCTGTGGGAGGCGGGGAGGGAGGCAAGGGAGTAGATCGCCGTCATCTTCTACCGCCTGCGGCTGCCAGGGGTTTTTGTTCCGGAAAATGGTTTGGGCACACTCCGTCACTTTAGCTCCCGACCCAGGGCGGAAACGCTGCGGGCCTCATTGTGAAGAGCATTGGGGCTTTGGGGGTGTTTGAACAGCTCGTATTAGCGGGATTAGCAGCGCATTGCGTAGCGCCAGGATGCCCTCAGGTTTCAGCACGAGCTAGAACAACCGCGGGATAGCGCGTTAGATAGGATCACGCTCTGGCAAAGTGTCCCAATAATGCTGAATTTTAAATTCTTCCACATTGTCGGTGTGTAGAAATTATGTGTTTCTGCTCATAATTCTGTGCCAATAATTAAAAGATGTAGATTTATTTCAAAAGTCGGGGCGTTATTACACAATGCCGAATGTTTTAACAAGCGCGTGGAATAGGTTGAAAGGCTGAGAAATTGGGAAGTCACCAGAAAAGTAGCAATAAAGTGCTCCTCTTTGTTAAAGTATAGAGGATTACAAAATTAATTTTATAAAATTACCGAAGCGCTTCCTTTCTGTCTTGCCACTTGAGCAGTTGTTGCCTCGGTGCAAACAGCTCAGCCGGTTAAAAAGGTCAGAGGGTTAATGCCCCTGGGTAGAGATCTGCGTATAGTCATATGTTCTTAATCCTGTTCCTGTGTAGAGATCTGTGTAATCCATCTGTCACTGGTCTAGTGCCTAAAAAATTGGTAATGCGTTAAAACCACACCTGCGGAGTCCGAGTACAACAATGCAGACCATATGTTCTTAATCCGGTTTGAGAGTGTAGCAAATTAATGCACCTTTATCGGGATATGTACCCAGCAGGCCATGCGTTCTAATCACAATAAAAGAGCCCGGTGTACTGAAGACGAACTGCTTTACATGTTGTGAGGTTTGTAGGTAAAGTAGATAAGAGGGCGTTAGAAAGTAGCAAACACATAAGCGTTTGAAGAAGCTAATTGTGCCAGAATTTGGCTGTGATTTAAAAGGTGTGCATATACTTACTGCATTTAAAGTCGATATTTAGTGCATACTAAGCCTCGCTTTAAATGTGCAGTTCCAAAAAATTATAAAATAGCTAAACATGATGTATTATTGTTAATTAGCATGTGTATTTCGCCAAAACTACCATTAGTATGGCATAACAGGGCTTTCTAGTTCAGACGATTTATCTCGGATGATTACAGGTGGCCCAACACAAATATTGTTTATAATAAAGGAGAAAACTCTTCATCCAGTTTCTGATTAATTTATGCATCATAAGTCACTGTGCTTGAACTACTGAGGCCGGTGTAGATGTCGCTTTCACAACATTGAATGTATACGAGTTGGTGTAAATTAGTGGAAGTGCACAACCTAACTATTTACATAGCGGATTGAATTTAAACTTCGGGATGCGGATACATGTGTTCCAATCCCGGCTTTGGCATTCAAGCAACAAGCGTGTGAGTCTAGGCAAATTCGTTTCTCTCCCTCCACTTTAAACTATGAATTCGTATATGGCAAAAGAGTCCACTCTTCCTACTGAAGCTCCTCTCTGCAGTCGGGCCTCAACGGGCCAGTCTTACCTTACTTCAGCAACACTAGAAAATGGCCTCTTGGAAAATCTGCTTTGTGGCCATTGTATCGAAGTTATGCAAGAGCCCTGGAGCATCTGTATGAGCATCTAGACTAGAGTCATAAACCGGGTATGGTTTGCAGCACTCATCATGTTAGAGTTACAGCCTACGACTGGGGGGGCAGTTGCACCTCAGTAGGTATTCTTGGACCCTTCGAGGGCATCTATCTAATTAGCAGCCCAATTTTAAATCTAGTAAACACACAATTACGGCGGCCACCTGCTCTTTACAGTACATTGACATATTTTCAGATGACTTCTATATTACGATGGTAACATTACCATGTTTAATGTATTTGTATAGAGACTAGAACACGTTGTGATAGCCCTGTCCTGTCTACCTCGTAACAAAGGTTAGGGACGCCTTTATCAAATCGCACGTAATTATAGATAAGTAAATTGAACTATATAAAGCTGTAAATAGACTGTTGACTGACTAACTAAAATCAGCACGGTAAGGAAGTTTATCGGTGTCCGTGGCGCTGACTGGCTCACGCACCCACACGACAGCTTGAGCCTCCTAACAATGATGGAAAAGTGTCCTCTATTGACAGGATGGGCGGCAATAAGGTTGTAGGCAGATGCGCGCATATTCGTGTGTTTCGCACCGTTGAGTTGACAGCCAGGTCATGTGATCTTGAGCGGGTCACATATTTCATAACCGTGCCTTTGACTTGTGTAAGCCTAATTCTCCACGGTGTCCGACATAATCCGAGTTTCACCAGTCTTCTCCCTGACAGGTCTCGCGAAGCCACCCTCATTGCTAAGCTATCCTCAACTGGAGCGCGGCAATGGCGTGGAGTCTTGCCGCATGTTATTTACCGATCTGCGGTGGGTGTGAAGGAGTCCGAGTTGTGGCCTGTTTATGCCGTATGTATAGACAACAAATGTCACATGTGCTGAAGGTAATTGCCATTTTATGTGAAAGTGTGTGAAGGGGATGTACACGATTGCTAAAAAATGGAAGGGTAGCGATAACAATGCCTGTGAGTAAGGGAAGCGGGCGCTCAGTCTACGTCATGCAATCATTGGCCTTTTGGCAGGGGGCGCATAGCGAACGTCTCTTGTGCCAAAGGTAATGGCCATGTTGTATAAAAATGTGTGAAGGAGAGGTGCATGACTGCTAGAACACAGACGGCTTCTGAGGGGAAGAAAATGCTGTGTGTACTGATAAAGAAATGGGGGGTGCAGTGTGGCTTCCTCTGGGATATTAGTAATTTTGAAGCAGGCATTCAAACAGGATGGGTGTCATCGCTGCAAAGCTACCAGAGGGTGTGATTCACCCGTGGGAGGCTAGCCCATTCGAGAAGGGGGGGTCCTCGGGATAGGAAAACATACTTTTGTTAGTAAGGAATCTAGGCCCCTTAGTGCAGTCATCCGACCCCCCCCCCCCCATAAAGGGGCATCTTAACCTCATAGTCAAAGAGCCACAGAAAACATTACCTGACTTACGCTAAGTTCTTGGAATCAATGACTGTTTCATAGAGAAACCTGCGTCCAGCAGCTCGGGTCTTCCCCGTGGTTGGATGCTAAATTAGCCAGGAATCGGGGCTTGACTGGGATTGGAGGCCTCAGGCCACGTTAGCTGGGGAATCACACGTGGAACTCGTTCCCTCCTTAGTCGGAATAGGTACAGATTTATCCAAGTGAGAAGGACGTTAAGTTAAATAGTTTCTGCCAAGAATCTGATTCTCTCGGAGGCTAATCAGCTCCGTACCTTGTTAGAGTGTGGGAGGTCTTGTGGCTCTCTCTCAGAACTCGACCCCCCGGCAACCCGCGAGGGCGGCCGGGAAACACGGTCGTCCGAAGGTTATGAGAAACACATTTGACAGGAATGTTTGGGCCAAGAATGCTGTCACGGTGGCCATCGAGCGTTTTAATTTTTTCTATTCTCTCCTGTGCAGGGGAAGGCCCGCAGATGCGGTGTGAGTGCTGGGGGCACTCGTTCGTGCGTCACGCTATGATGCAACTATAGCTGGACGGCCAGGTTGCGCTCAGTGATGGGCCGCCTGTGTTGTATCCTGCACCAGAGGGTCACCCGTGGGGTGAGGTATCACACGAATGGAGTGCGGTCACCGGACATGGTGAGGCGACCCAGGGAAGAATTCGGCAGGTAGTGCTCAGTGAACGGGCCGCTCGTGTCATACTCTGCGCCAGATGGCCGTGGTTGACCGGGGACACCTGGCGGTCAAGGAGGCCTTACTGGCAGAATTTGCATGGTTGGGGCATAATTTTCCATCAACTAGATTGGCCTGGTCAGGCATGTTGTCAGGCAGGTCATGGGGCCCGGAAGGGCGGCCCAGATCGTTGAACGTCC
Organism: Lissotriton helveticus; assembly: GCF_964261635.1. Lineage (NCBI taxonomy): Eukaryota > Metazoa > Chordata > Amphibia > Caudata > Salamandridae > Lissotriton > Lissotriton helveticus. The sequence continues at coordinate 979,210,021 of NC_136059.1, forward strand.
ACTAAGCCGACTAAATGGAGAACTGGCAAGGTTGTGCTCAGTGAAAGGCCGCTTGCGCTACATACAGCACCGGATGATTTCTGGAGAAGCAATGTACCATCGTCATGGGGTGCAGCTGTCGGACTCAGGCACAGATACTTCTATCAAAGAACTTTGGTCGTTTATTTTGAACGCAGGTGGGGAGGGTGTCAGACCTGAGGGCCTTGGCCACCCTTGTGGCGGAAATGTGACCTGCGAGCAGTAAACAGTGATTGATGGGAGGCCGCTTGGCGGACTCCATAGGCCAGCTCTGAGGGGGGATATGGTAAGCTCTCCGCTGGGAGGAAGTCACCACCGGCTGGGGAGGCTAGGGCGACAGAATTCGAGCCTCCTGGGCGTCCCAGGGCAGCCGGGTGGTAGAGGGGTGGGCCCTGGTAATACCGGACAAGGACCAGGGGTGTGGTCCCACCACTCTTAGGGGCAGGTGCACGGCACCTGGCGTAGGTTACCCAGTGCGAGATGCGAGCCAGATGGGGCTCCTCCCTTAGGGCTGGGAATGTAAGAGGATCATAAAAATCTTTGAAAATGTGATTATGAATATCAGATATGCATGCTATTTGCTTGTCATGTTTATGCAATGTGCTGATTAAACATGGCCTTTTTACCCCACAAGAATCTCTTGGTTATTGCAATGTGGGGAATACTGCATGTTTGTGTTCATGTCAAGGGGGAGGCGGGGGCAGAACTGGAGGGTACGGGTCCTATGCCAAGCGCAGAGTATCGCGAGGCGCGCACTTAGAACCCGGCACCTCCGGGCCCCGCCCCACAGTTGTTATGGTTGGGCGGCCGGGCGGCCAATCGGCGGCCGGCCGCCCCTTCTACTTCCGGGTCACGGACGGCAGCGCACATCCGGAGTGGTGAGGGGCGGAGACCTTTGGCCTATTTAGGGTCAGGCACCAGTGACCGGGGTCTCTGTTCCCTCCACCGCTCCGAGACTGCGTGCTGCCCCGTTGCTGCCTTCTCCGCGAGGCACGGCCTTTGAATTTAACTCCCACCCACCCGTCCCTGAGATTAAAGGTTTTGAGGGGGGCGTTGTTGCGTAAATGTGACCTGCGAGCAGTAAACAGTGATTGATGGGAGGCCGCTTGGCGGACTCCATAGGCCAGCTCTGAGGGGGGATATGGTAAGCTCTCTGCTGGGAGGAAGTCACCACCGGCTGGGGAGGCTAGGGCGACAGAATTCGAGCCCCCTGGGCGTCCCAGGGCAGCCGGGTGGGCCCTGGTAATACCGGACAAGGACCAGGGGTGCGGTCCCACCACTCTTAGGGGCAGGTGCATGGCACCTGGCGTAGGTTACCCAGTGCGAGATGCGAGCCAGATGGGGCTCCTCCCTTAGGGCTGGGAATGTAAGAGGATCATAAAAATCTTTGAAAATGTGATTATGAATATCAGATATGCATGTTATTTGCTTGTCATGTTTATGCAATGTGCTGATTAAACATGGCCTTTTTACCCCACAAGAATCTCTTGGTTATTGCAATGTGGGGAATACTGCATGTTTGTGTTCATGTCAAGGGGGAGGCGGGGGCAGAACTGGAGGGTACGGGTCCTAAAGTTAACACACATGCTTTCACCTTGCAAGTAGTACTAAGCGTTGACCTTTACAAAACTTGAAATTACATTGTGGACATTTATCACCCACTTTTGTGATTTTATACACACATATACATTTTTATATGTATATGCATATGTGTATATATATATATATATATATATATATATATATTCACTGAAAAAACCATAGGTTATAGACCATATATAGTTAGGAATTAGCATTTACAAAACCTTATTTTACTCACACAAAACCATTGAAATTCCATATATAGTTAGTTGCACTAACTATATATCGCGCACTTGCAATCCACTGCTGATGATGTCACATATTACATCATTCATGACATGGTCAGTGACATCACTGATGACATCACTGATGACATCTCGAATGACATCACTGATGACATAACAATTCAAGCGCAACCGCTTGACCTGACGCGCACTGTTGCACTTCCAACTGGAATATTTTTAAACGTGGTACATATAATACAGTTTCATTAAACAATTTCAAGTTCTGACAATCAGCAAACCATCACTCTATGTTGACTTGTATTTGTAATTTACTGTGTCTGCTCGTAAACAAGTAACAAAAATTTTTTTCATTTGCATAACGTTACATCATAAACATTGCATTTTTCATGATTTATGACAATCACATTCATCTGTATCTCATTTTACATTGCCCGCCCAATGCATTTCGGGCCTCCAGGCCCTTCTTCAGGGGCTGTATCTATAAAATAAACATAATCAAACATTTTGTTGTAATGTTACGGTCCTTCATACATGCACAGTGAGCAATCTCACAATAGTTACCACTGTGTTACTATGTCCTTATTTTTACAACCAATAATCAGTGAACCTTGTGTAGGTGGACTCAGGTGGTTAACTGTGAATAATATGGAAAATGAAAATGCCAGTGCATATGAAGAACATAATGACGAAAGAAAGAGAAATAACGGATAAGGTGAACCATGAATGTTACCCAAAGGGTGCTCAAAAAACTCTCCGCAAAACCTGTGTGCCAAGGGAAATACTACAAACACCCTGGTGTACTACTTAGGAAGAAGCTAATGACTACTGTACTGACCTTGTTGTCAGATGATTGCACCAATACGGAATAAATAGAAGGATGCGTCCTGTGTCCTAAAATACACCGGTACCTCGTTAGCACGAAAGATTTTACCCAAAGACAAAAAATGTGCATGAGAACTGAACAAGTCGTACCTTGCAGTTCACTCGAGACGCATAGGCTCGTTACTCATGTAGACCGCTGTCTCCGTGGAGTTGCGGCAAGGAGATTCCTCAAACTGCAAACAATGGGGAACGCGGTTAGCATGCTTAGTGGACGGCCGTTACTAACCGAAATGCAAGCGTTTGGGAAATAAACTTACCGGGAGTCATGCAAAGTGCTCACGTATTCAGTTCAACCGCCCATGTTCTAATCCGCTTCCGTGTATTAGGTCGCGCATGCGCAATCTATAGTCAATGTGTAAATACTAAAAACGGACTACCTAGTGGTGAACGGTAAGAAAGGTGGAAAAAAGCGGGCGCCATGTTAGGGAAACTACCCGAGTGTAACTCAGATAGAATGATAAGTATAAGCGGTGTGAAAAACATGTAGGGGAAAGTGTGAAGCATGAAAGTGTGTGAAAAACAAAAAGATGAAGAAAATGGTGAAGAAAATAATAATAAATCTTCAGTATGTATATACATTAGTTACAATTTCCATGTCTATTTACAGTTATATCAATATGCTATGAACCCACTGTCGCACGCAGGCGACTCTTGAACAATATTCATAAATAGCATCCTAAATCCACTCTATCATTGATCCCTTTCGGATCCTGAGAATCTAATTTCCTTATCCAGAAAATTTCCCTCTGCAATAACATTTTGGTTAGGTCCTTTCCTGGGGTGGGCTTGACTACCTCTAGTACCTGGAATTTTAACTGCGCTATGGAGTGTCTGTGATTAGCCCAGTGTACAGCTAAACTGCTATTGGGATTGTTATTGCGTATTGTGCTTTTGTGTTCCGATATACGTGTTTTAATTTTTCGCTCTGTCTTGCCTACGTACATTAGTCCGCAGGGGCATTTTATAGCGTATATCAGATTCGTGGAGTTGCAATCTGCATTATGTCTTGTTTTTATGGTTTGACCTGTGTGTGGATGCTTAACATTGTCACTCATGATGACATTATTGCACTGTACACAATTTTGGCATTTTCTAGTTCCTCTGAAATTTTCTTCTGTGCGCTTGGATGATGATTTCAACATTTCTTTAATATTCATAGATCTTTTATATGCAAAGATTGGTTTTTCTTGGAATTCTCCTTGAAAGTCATTTTCATTGCTCAATAGATCCCAGTGTTGATTTATGCTCTTCTTTATCTGTTTTGAACTCGTAGAGTATTTGGATACAAAGACTTGTCGTTTCGTTTTTGGCTTGTCTGCAGAAGATAGTAGTGATTCTCTGGTTTTGCAAGCGATCCTGAGTTTAGTATCCTCCAGTAATGTTATGGGATATTGTTTTTCCAAGTATTTCTCGGTGATTATTTCAATGTTGGTCTTCAGGGATTGTGTGTCTGTACATATCCTTTTTGCTCGCAGCATCTGTGAGTATGGTAAGTTTTCAATAAGGTTCCTGGGATGAAAGCTTTTATACATCAGTGCTGTGTTTTTATCGGTGGATTTGTGGTATACCTCTGTGTTGATATGGGTTCCATCTATTTGTACTAACACATCCAAGAAAGGTATCATCTTGGTCTCTATGTTCTGTGTGAATTGTAAGTTCTCATCGTATGTGTTGAGTTGTTGGATCTTCTGTTTTAGGAGTTCTTTGTTGTTATGCCATATCAAAAAAATGTCATCTATGTACCGACAATTTATGGTTAGATTGTCAATCCATTCATTGTCTGATAGTAGAAATGTCTCTTCAAATCTCGCCATATAGGTATTGGCGTATGCAGGCGCCCCAGAAAATCCCATGGATGTACCTCTGTTTTGTAAAAAGAATTCGTTTTCGTGCTTGAAATATCCGTGATGGAGACAAAAATGAAGAAGTTCAAGTAGAAAAACTTTATCTGCTCCAAGTTTTTCTTGTTTCAGTAGAGCCCATTCTACCGCTTCAATGCCTCCAGTATGTGGAATGGAGGTATACAATGCTTTCACATCCAGTGTGCATAATGTCATGTCCTCATTAATTTCAACATCTGCTAGTTTCTGTAAGAAATGGGTAGTGTCCTTCGTGTATGAATACCATGATTGTACGAATGGTTGTAAAAAGTGATCCAAATACTTTCCCAGGGGTTCGAAGATAGTACCACACCCGGCCACTATTGGACGAAATGGTGGTTTGTAGAGGTCTTTATGAATTTTAGGTAGCATGTAGATGCTTGGTTGTTTCGGGTGTTGCACTGTAAGGAATTGTCTGGTTTTGGTGGTTATCCATTTCATTTGCTCTGCTCGATCAAGTATTAGATTTAAGGTCTTCTTTAAATCTTCAATGGGGTCCTTATCCAGTTTCAGGTATATCTCAGTGTCATCGATATGCTGTTTCAGACTGTCATTATAGAATTTCTGATCCATGATTACAATGGCTCCTCCTTTGTCGGCTCTTTCAATGCGAATGTTTGAATTCTCGGCTAGTGCTTTCAACGCTTGTTTCTCGTGTCTAGAAAAATTCATACGTTTTTGTTTAGGTGTATTAATGTTCTTCAAGTCATTCAACACAAGCCTTTCAAATGCATCCAGTATTTTATGCGATGTAGGAGCAATAAATGTGGATTTGGGTTTAAATTCCTCGTAATCAGATGCTTCTCGTGTGGTTCCAAAGTCCGGTATGTTCATGAAAAAATATCTTAAACGAAGTACTCGCATGAATTTGAAGAATTCAATTTCAGTCTCAAGTTGGTTGGTGTGATACGTAGGTACATAGTTGAAGCCTTTATTTAATGTCTGAATTTGTTGGTTACTGATAACTTGAGAAGAAATGTTGACCACTATGTTTGCTTCGTGCTTCTTAAGTTTGGTTTTGTTGTTTCTTTTACCTCGCCTTGTTTTCCCTTTGGTTTTCCTGGCGGTTGGCTTGAATCCCCGTCCTGTGGGGAAAAAGACGTTTTGCTGCTTGATGCTCCTTCGTTGTTACGATCAACTATGGTGTCTGATGTTTTGTCTACGGTTTCAGTGGTTGGGGGTGCTCTTGTGGTACGTGTTTCGCTTTCCGAGGTTACACTTTCTTGAGATGAGGTGTTGGTGGTTCTCTTAAAAGAGGTTCTCCTTTGTGCATATACTTCAGCCCATGTATATACCTCGTTTAGTTTGTAATCTAAGGTGTCTCTTTTATACTTCCTTAGTTTACCTTCTTGGATGTCTTTAGTGTATGCATCCAGTCTTGTGTTCATTTCTTCAAGAAATGTTGCCCAATCTGAGGAGTCCATTCGGCTTTCCAGGTCAGTTTCTATCAATGTGATCTCTTCAGTTATTTCTTTAATGACAACTGCTAGTTCCTCGATCAGTAAAAGTAGTAAGTCTAGAGAACATTTATTAAGTACAGCGTACCATTTATCCATAAAGTCCTTTTTCGTGTGGAACCTGAATAGCATAGGTTTGATGGGCATTCTTAATCCACGGGGTATCCGTTTCGCTCTGTGATATTGTACTAGAGTGGACGCGTGCAGTCGTTGGTTCAATCGCCGCTTAGTGAGAAATTCTAGTTGTTTCAATTGGTGAGGAAGATTGCTTCCCTGTATGTTGAAGGAACGAATATCTTCAATTAATGAATATATTTCTTTGGCCTGATCATTAGTGTATGCCAGAGTTGTAGCCCTATTATCTGTGAGGCCAGTGATGGCGTCAAAAGACATGTTTTCAATGGGTGCTCCTGCCTGCGGGGCTAGAATATAACTAATATGGTAGAGGCTGGGCACACCTGTTTTTTTGTTAAAGATAATTAAACTTCTTAGCTCTAACTTATCTATGCGTGCTGCGTAGGTTGGCACGATGTCCCTCTCGTGCATGAACTAATAACACAACAATTCAAGCGCAACCGCTTGACCTGACGCGCACTGTTGCACTTCCAACTGGAATATTTTTAAACGTGGTACATATAATACAGTTTCATTAAACAATTTCAAGTTCTGACAATCAGCAAACCATCACTCTATGTTGACTTGTATTTGTAATTTACTGTGTCTGCTCGTAAACAAGTAACAAAAAATGTTTTCATTTGCATAACGTTACATCATAAACATTGCATTTTTCATGATTTATGACAATCACATTCATCTGTATCTCATTTTACATTGCCCGCCCAATGCATTTCGGGCCTCCAGGCCCTTCTTCAGGGGCTGTATCTATAAAATAAACATAATCAAACATTTTGTTGTAATGTTACGGTCCTTCATACATGCACAGTGAGCAATCTCACAATAGTTACCACTGTGTTACTATGTCCTTATTTTTACAACCAATAATCAGTGAACCTTGTGTAGGTGGACTCAGGTGGTTAACTGTGAATAATATGGAAAATGAAAATGCCAGTGCATATGAAGAACATAATGACGAAAGAAAGAGAAATAACGGATAAGGTGAACCATGAATGTTACCCAAAGGGTGCTCAAAAAACTCTCCGCAAAACCTGTGTGCCAAGGGAAATACTACAAACACCCTGGTGTACTACTTAGGAAGAAGCTAATGACTACTGTACTGACCTTGTTGTCAGATGATTGCACCAATTCGGAATAAATAGAAGGATGCGTCCTGTGTCCTAAAATACACCGGTACCTCGTTAGCACGAAAGATTTTACCCAAAGACAAAAAATGTGCATGAGAACTGAACAAGTCGTACCTTGCAGTTCACTCGAGACGCATAGGCTCGTTACTCATGTAGACCGCTGTCTCCGTGGAGTTGCGGCAAGGAGATTCCTCAAACTGCAAACAATGGGGAACGCGGTTAGCATGCTTAGTTGACGGCCGTTACTAACCGAAATGCAAGCGTTTGGGAAATAAACTTACCGGGAGTCATGCAAAGTGCTCACGTATTCAGTTCAACCGCCCATGTTCTAATCCGCTTCCGTGTATTAGGTCGCGCATGCGCAATCTATAGTCAATGTGTAAATACTAAAAACGGACTACCTAGTGGTGAACGGTAAGAAAGGTGGAAAAAAGCGGGCGCCATGTTAGGGAAACTACCCGAGTGTAACTCAGATAGAATGATAAGTATAAGCGGTGTGAAAAACATGTAGGGGAAAGTGTGAAGCATGAAAGTGTGTGAAAAACAAAAAGATGAAGAAAATGGTGAAGAAAATAATAATAAATCTTCAGTATGTATATACATTAGTTACAATTTCCATGTCTATTTACAGTTATATCAATATGCTATGAACCCGCTGTCGCACGCAGGCGACTCTTGAACAATATTCATAAATAGCATCCTAGATCCACTCTATCATTGATCCCTTTCGGATCCTGAGAATCTAATTTCCTTATCCAGAAAATTTCCCTCTGCAATAACATTTTGGTTAGGTCCTTTCCTGGGGTGGGCTTGACTACCTCTAGTACCTGGAATTTTAACTGCGCTATGGAGTGTCTGTGATTAGCCCAGTGTACAGCTAAACTGCTATTGGGATTGTTATTGCGTATTGTGCTTTTGTGTTCCGATATACGTGTTTTAATTTTTCGCTCTGTCTTGCCTACGTACATTAGTCCGCAGGGGCATTTTATAGCGTATATCAGATTCGTGGAGTTGCAATCTGCATTATGTCTTGTTTTTATGGTTTGACCTGTGTGTGGATGCTTAACATTGTCACTCACGATGACATTATTGCACTGTACACAATTTTGGCATTTTCTAGTTCCTCTGAAATTTTCTTCTGTGCGCTTGGATGATGATTTCAACATTTCTTTAATATTCATAGATCTTTTATATGCAAAGATTGGTTTTTCTTGGAATTCTCCTTGAAAGTCATTTTCATTGCTCAATAGATCCCAGTGTTGATTTATGCTCTTCTTTATCTGTTTTGAACTCGTAGAGTATTTGGATACAAAGACTTGTCGTTTCGTTTTTGGCTTGTCTGCAGAAGATAGTAGTGATTCTCTGGTTTTGCAAGCGATCCTGAGTTTAGTATCCTCCAGTAATGTTATGGGATATTGTTTTTCCAAGTATTTCTCGGTGATTATTTCAATGTTGGTCTTCAGGGATTGTGTGTCTGTACATATCCTTTTTGCTCGCAGCATCTGTGAGTATGGTAAGTTTTCAATAAGGTTCCTGGGATGAAAGCTTTTATACATCAGTGCTGTGTTTTTATCGGTGGATTTGTGGTATACCTCTGTGTTGATATGGGTTCCATCTATTTGTACTAACACATCCAAGAAAGGTATCATCTTGGTCTCTATGTTCTGTGTGAATTGTAAGTTCTCATCGTATGTGTTGAGTTGTTGGATCTTCTGTTTTAGGAGTTCTTTGTTGTTATGCCATATCAAAAAAATGTCATCTATGTACCGACAATATATGGTTAGATTGTCAATCCATTCATTGTCTGATAGTAGAAATGTCTCTTCAAATCTCGCCATATAGGTATTGGCGTATGCAGGCGCCCCAGAAAATCCCATGGATGTACCTCTGTTTTGTAAAAAGAATTCGTTTTCGTGCTTGAAATATCCGTGATGGAGACAAAAATGAAGAAGTTCAAGTAGAAAAACTTTATCTGCTCCAAGTTTTTCTTGTTTCAGTAGAGCCCATTCTACCGCTTCAATGCCTCCAGTATGTGGAATGGAGGTATACAATGCTTTCACATCCAGTGTGCATAATGTCATGTCCTCATTAATTTCAACATCTGCTAGTTTCTGTAAGAAATGGGTAGTGTCCTTCGTGTATGAATACCATGATTGTACGAATGGTTGTAAAAAGTGATCCAAATACTTTCCCAGGGGTTCGAAGATAGTACCACACCCGGCCACTATTGGACGAAATGGTGGTTTGTAGAGGTCTTCATGAATTTTAGGTAGCATGTAGATGCTTGGTTGTTTCGGGTGTTGCACTGTAAGGAATTGTCTGGTTTTGGTGGTTATCCATTTCATTTGCTCTGCTCGATCAAGTATTAGATTTAAGGTCTTCTTTAAATCTTCAATGGGGTCCTTATCCAGTTTCAGGTATATCTCAGTGTCATCGATATGCTGTTTCAGACTGTCATTATAGAATTTCTGATCCATGATTACAATGGCTCCTCCTTTGTTGGCTCTTTCAATGCGAATGTTTGAATTCTCGGCTAGTGCTTTCAACGCTTGTTTCTCGTGTCTAGAAAAATTCATACGTTTTTGTTTAGGTGTATTAATGTTCTTCAAGTCATTCAACACAAGCCTTTCAAATGCATCCAGTATTTTATGCGATGTAGGAGCAATAAATGTGGATTTGGGTTTAAATTCCTCGTAATCAGATGCTTCTCGTGTGGTTCCAAAGTCCGGTATGTTCATGAAAAAATATCTTAAACGAAGTACTCGCATGAATTTGAAGAATTCAATTTCAGTCTCAAGTTGGTTGGTGTGATACGTAGGTACATAGTTGAAGCCTTTATTTAATGTCTGAATTTGTTGGTTACTGATAACTTGAGAAGAAATGTTGACCACTATGTTTGCTTCGTGCTTCTTAAGTTTGGTTTTGTTGTTTCTTTTACCTCGCCTTGTTTTCCCTTTGGTTTTCCTGGCGGTTGGCTTGAATCCCCGTCCTGTGGGGAAAAAGACGTTTTGCTGCTTGATGCTCCTTCGTTGTTACGATCAACTATGGTGTCTGATGTTTTGTCTACGGTTTCAGTGGTTGGGGGTGCTCTTGTGGTACGTGTTTCGCTTTCCGAGGTTACACTTTCTTGAGATGAGGTGTTGGTGGTTCTCTTAAAAGAGGTTCTCCTTTGTGCATATACTTCAGCCCATGTATATACCTCGTTTAGTTTGTAATCTAAGGTGTCTCTTTTATACTTCCTTAGTTTACCTTCTTGGATGTCTTTAGTGTATGCATCCAGTCTTGTGTTCATTTCTTCAAGAAATGTTGCCCAATCTGAGGAGTCCATTCGGCTTTCCAGGTCAGTTTCTATCAATGTGATCTCTTCAGTTATTTCTTTAATGACAACTGCTAGTTCCTCGATCAGTAAAAGTAGTAAGTCTAGAGAACATTTATTAAGTACAGCGTACCATTTATCCATAAAGTCCTTTTTCGTGTGGAACCTGAATAGCATAGGTTTGATGGGCATTCTTAATCCACGGGGTATCCGTTTCGCTCTGTGATATTGTACTAGAGTGGACGCGTGCAGTCGTTGGTTCAATCGCCGCTTAGTGAGAAATTCTAGTTGTTTCAATTGGTGAGGAAGATTGCTTCCCTGTATGTTGAAGGAACGAATATCTTCAATTAATGAATATATTTCTTTGGCCTGATCATTAGTGTATGCCAGAGTTGTAGCCCTATTATCTGTGAGGCCAGTGATGGCGTCAAAAGACATTTTTTCAATGGGTGCTCCTGCCTGCGGGGCTAGAATATAACTAATATGGTAGAGGCTGGGCACACCTGTTTTTTTGTTAAAGATAATTAAACTTCTTAGCTCTAACTTATCTATGCGTGCTGCGTAGGTTGGCACGATGTCCCTCTCGTGCATGAACTAATAACACAACAATTCAAGCGCAACCGCTTGACCTGACGCGCACTGTTGCACTTCCAACTGGAATATTTTTAAACGTGGTACATATAATACAGTTTCATTAAACAATTTCAAGTTCTGACAATCAGCAAACCATCACTCTATGTTGACTTGTATTTGTAATTTACTGTGTCTGCTCGTAAACAAGTAACAAAAATTTTTTTCATTTGCATAACGTTACATCATAAACATTGCATTTTTCATGATTTATGACAATCACATTCATCTGTATCTCATTTTACATTGCCCGCCCAATGCATTTCGGGCCTCCAGGCCCTTCTTCAGGGGCTGTATCTATAAAATAAACATAATCAAACATTTTGTTGTAATGTTACGGTCCTTCATACATGCACAGTGAGCAATCTCACAATAGTTACCACTGTGTTACTATGTCCTTATTTTTACAACCAATAATCAGTGAACCTTGTGTAGGTGGACTCAGGTGGTTAACTGTGAATAATATGGAAAATGAAAATGCCAGTGCATATGAAGAACATAATGACGAAAGAAAGAGAAATAACGGATAAGGTGAACCATGAATGTTACCCAAAGGGTGCTCAAAAAACTCTCCGCAAAACCTGTGTGCCAAGGGAAATACTACAAACACCCTGGTGTACTACTTAGGAAGAAGCTAATGACTACTGTACTGACCTTGTTGTCAGATGATTGCACCAATTCGGAATAAATAGAAGGATGCGTCCTGTGTCCTAAAATACACCGGTACCTCGTTAGCACGAAAGATTTTACCCAAAGACAAAAAATGTGCATGAGAACTGAACAAGTCGTACCTTGCAGTTCACTCGAGACGCATAGGCTCGTTACTCATGTAGACCGCTGTCTCCGTGGAGTTGCGGCAAGGAGATTCCTCAAACTGCAAACAATGGGGAACGCGGTTAGCATGCTTAGTGGACGGCCGTTACTAACCGAAATGTAAGCGTTTGGGAAATAAACTTACCGGGAGTCATGCAAAGTGCTCACGTATTCAGTTCAACCGCCCATGTTCTAATCCGCTTCCGTGTATTAGGTCGCGCATGCGCAATCTATAGTCAATGTGTAAATACTAAAAACGGACTACCTAGTGGTGAACGGTAAGAAAGGTGGAAAAAAGCGGGCGCCATGTTAGGGAAACTACCCGAGTGTAACTCAGATAGAATGATAAGTATAAGCGGTGTGAAAAACATGTAGGGGAAAGTGTGAAGCATGAAAGTGTGTGAAAAACAAAAAGATGAAGAAAATGGTGAAGAAAATAATAATAAATCTTCAGTATGTATATACATTAGTTACAATTTCCATGTCTATTTACAGTTATATCAATATGCTATGAACCCGCTGTCGCACGCAGGCGACTCTTGAACAATATTCATAAATAGCATCCTAGATCCACTCTATCATTGATCCCTTTCGGATCCTGAGAATCTAATTTCCTTATCCAGAAAATTTCCCTCTGCAATAACATTTTGGTTAGGTCCTTTCCTGGGGTGGGCTTGACTACCTCTAGTACCTGGAATTTTAACTGCGCTATGGAGTGTCTGTGATTAGCCCAGTGTACAGCTAAACTGCTATTGGGATTGTTATTGCGTATTGTGCTTTTGTGTTCCGATATACGTGTTTTAATTTTTCGCTCTGTCTTGCCTACGTACATTAGTCCGCAGGGGCATTTTATAGCGTATATCAGATTCGTGGAGTTGCAATCTGCATTATGTCTTGTTTTTATGGTTTGACCTGTGTGTGGATGCTTAACATTGTCACTCACGATGACATTATTGCACTGTACACAATTTTGGCATTTTCTAGTTCCTCTGAAATTTTCTTCTGTGCGCTTGGATGATGATTTCAACATTTCTTTAATATTCATAGATCTTTTATATGCAAAGATTGGTTTTTCTTGGAATTCTCCTTGAAAGTCATTTTCATTGCTCAATAGATCCCAGTGTTGATTTATGCTCTTCTTTATCTGTTTTGAACTCGTAGAGTATTTGGATACAAAGACTTGTCGTTTCGTTTTTGGCTTGTCTGCAGAAGATAGTAGTGATTCTCTGGTTTTGCAAGCGATCCTGAGTTTAGTATCCTCCAGTAATGTTATGGGATATTGTTTTTCCAAGTATTTCTCGGTGATTATTTCAATGTTGGTCTTCAGGGATTGTGTGTCTGTACATATCCTTTTTGCTCGCAGCATCTGTGAGTATGGTAAGTTTTCAATAAGGTTCCTGGGATGAAAGCTTTTATACATCAGTGCTGTGTTTTTATCGGTGGATTTGTGGTATACCTCTGTGTTGATATGGGTTCCATCTATTTGTACTAACACATCCAAGAAAGGTATCATCTTGGTCTCTATGTTCTGTGTGAATTGTAAGTTCTCATCGTATGTGTTGAGTTGTTGGATCTTCTGTTTTAGGAGTTCTTTGTTGTTATGCCATATCAAAAAAATGTCATCTATGTACCGACAAAAAAATGTCATCTATGTACCGATAATATATGGTTAGATTGTCAATCCATTCATTGTCTGATAGTAGAAATGTCTCTTCAAATCTCGCCATATCGGATATTTCAAGCACGAAAACGAATTCTTTTTACAAAACAGAGGTACATCCATGGGATTTTCTGGGGCGCCTGCATACGCCAATACCTATATGGCGAGATTTGAAGAGACATTTCTACTATCAGACAATGAATGGATTGACAATCTAACCATATATTGTCGGTACATAGATGACATTTTTTTGATATGGCATAACAACAAAGAACTCCTAAAACAGAAGATCCAACAACTCAACACATACGATGAGAACTTACAATTCACGCAGAACATAGAGACCAAGATGATACCTTTCTTGGATGTGTTAGTACAAATAGATGGAACCCATATCAACACAGAGGTATACCACAAATCCACCGATAAAAACACAGCACTGATGTATAAAAGCTTTCATCCCAGGAACCTTATTGAAAACTTACCATACTCACAGATGCTGCGAGCAAAAAGGATATGTACAGACACACAATCCCTGAAGACCAACATTGAAATAATCACCGAGAAATACTTGGAAAAACAATATCCCATAACATTACTGGAGGATACTAAACTCAGGATCGCTTGCAAAACCAGAGAATCACTACTATCTTCTGCAGACAAGCCAAAAACGAAACGACAAGTCTTTGTATCCAAATACTCTACGAGTTCAAAACAGATAAAGAAGAGCATAAATCAACACTGGGATCTATTGAGCAATGAAAATGACTTTCAAGGAGAATTCCAAGAAAAAACAATCTTTGCATATAAAAGATCTATGAATATTAAAGAAATGTTGAAATCATCATCCAAGCGCACAGAAGAAAATTTCAGAGGAACTAGAAAATGCCAAAATTGTGTACAGTGCAATAATGTCATCGTGAGTGACAATGTTAAGCATCCACACACAGGTCAAACCATAAAAACAAGACATAATGCAGATTGCAACTCCACGAATCTGATATACGCTATAAAATGCCCCTGCGGACTAATGTACGTAGGCAAGACAGAGCGAAAAATTAAAACACGTATATCGGAACACAAAAGCACAATACGCAATAACAATCCCAATAGCAGTTTAGCTGTACACTGGGCTAATCACAGACACTCCATAGCGCAGTTAAAATTCCAGGTACTAGAGGTAGTCAAGCCCACCCCAGGAAAGGACCTAACCAAAATGTTATTGCAGAGGGAAATTTTCTGGATAAGGAAATTAGATTCTCAGGATCCGAAAGGGATCAATGATAGAGTGGATCTAGGATGCTATTTATGAATATTGTTCAAGAGTCGCCTGCGTGCGACAGTGGGTTCATAGCATATTGATATAACTGTAAATAGACATGGAAATTGTAACTAATGTATATACATACTGAAGATTTATTATTATTTTCTTCACCATTTTCTTCATCTTTTTGTTTTTCACACACGTTCATGCTTCACACTTTCCCCTACATGTTTTTCACACCGCTTATACTTATCATTCTATCTGAGTTACACTCGGGTAGTTTCCCTAACATGGCGCCCGCTTTTTTCCACCTTTCTTACCGTTCACCACTAGGTAGTCCGTTTTTAGTATTTACACATTGACTATAGATTGCGCATGTGCGACCTAATACACGGAAGCGGATTAGAACATGGGCGGTTGAACTGAATACGTGAGCACTTTGCATGACTCCCGGTAAGTTTATTTCCCAAACGCTTGCATTTCGGTTAGTAACGGCCGTCCACTAAGCATGCTAACCGCGTTCCCCATTGTTTGCAGTTTGAGGAATCTCCTTGCCGCAACTCCACGGAGACAGCGGTCTACATGAGTAACGAGCCTATGCGTCTCGAGTGAACTGCAAGGTACGACTTGTTCAGTTCTCATGCACATTTTTTGTCTTTGGGTAAAATCTTTCGTGCTAACGAGGTACCGGTGTATTTTAGGACACAGGACGCATCCTTCTATTTATTCCGTATTGGTGCAATCATCTGACAACAAGGTCAGTACAGTAGTCATTAGCTTCTTCCTAAGTAGTACACCAGGGTGTTTGTAGTATTTCCCTTGGCACACAGGTTTTGCGGAGAGTTTTTTGAGCACCCTTTGGGTAACATTCATGGTTCACCTTATCCGTTATTTCTCTTTCTTTCGTCATTATGTTCTTCATATGCACTGGCATTTTCATTTTCCATATTATTCACAGTTAACCACCTGAGTCCACCTACACAAGGTTCACTGATTATTGGTTGTAAAAATAAGGACATAGTAACACAGTGGTAACTATTGTGAGATTGCTCACTGTGCATGTATGAAGGACCGTAACATTACAACAAAATGTTTGATTATGTTTATTTTATAGATACAGCCCCTGAAGAAGGGCCTGGAGGCCCGAAATGCATTGGGCGGGCAATGTAAAATGAGATACAGATGAATGTGATTGTCATAAATCATGAAAAATGCAATGTTTATGATGTAACGTTATGCAAATGAAAAAAATTTTTGTTACTTGTTTACGAGCAGACACAGTAAATTACAAATACAAGTCAACATAGAGTGATGGTTTGCTGATTGTCAGAACTTGAAATTGTTTAATGAAACTGTATTATATGTACCACGTTTAAAAATATTCCAGTTGGAAGTGCAACAGTGCGCGTCAGGTCAAGCGGTTGCGCTTGAATTGTTGTGTTATTAGTTCATGCACGAGAGGGACATCGTGCCAACCTACGCAGCACGCATAGATAAGTTAGAGCTAAGAAGTTTAATTATCTTTAACAAAAAAACAGGTGTGCCCAGCCTCTACCATATTAGTTATATCACTGATGACATCTCATTTGACATTACTGATCACATCACTGATGACATCATTCATGTGATGATACGATGAACCTCTTCAGACTCTAATATAACCTTAGATACACTCAGTGTAAACAGACATTCACAGACTGTCACTCATCCATGGAGTTACTCACACACCTAGTCAGTCTTGCAAAGAATCAATCACACCTCCATTTCCTCAACTATATAGTTATACACACCTTACTTATTGAAACATATACTAACACATATTTACTCTCTTATACAATCCCTGATACAAATTCACAATGATCCATACAGCCACTCACACATTCACTGGCTCTTATGCACAGTTATTTATATATGTCAACTCTCACATGTACTGTGTTTTACATATGTACTTACTTTGACATGTAGCACTGAGATATCCATTCACTCACCAATACACTCATGCACACAGTCAACCGCCCATACAGCTGTTTCCACATGCACTTTTGAACCCATACATCTAGTGAATCAACTGCTCACACATCTATGCACAGAGTCATACACCTCCCAGACACCCACACACACACTCAGTCTCCCATACAAATACTTGGGCAACCAATCAATAACCCATAGAGTTAGTCATATAGCTAATGATCAACACATGCATCAGATTACAGAACAACAGACACAATGATGCACAATTTAAAACAGTTTAGTCACTAACCCATGCACTCAGTGAGACACATTTAATCACTCACTTATACAGTCAGTCATGCACCTACTAAATCCTTCATCCAGACACGTATACATCCACTCATTCTTCAATATGTAAGACATATTTTAACTTTACAGAAACATACAGTCACTGGATGTTGTCATCAGTGATGTCATCAGTGATGTCATTTGAGATGTCATCAGTGATGTCACTGACCATGTCATGAATGATGTAATATGTGACATCATCAGCAGTGGATTGCAAGTGCGCGATAGATAGTTAGTGCAACTAACTATATATGGAATTTCAATGGTTTTGTGTGAGTAAAATAAGGTTTTGTAAATGCTAATTCCTAACTATATATGGTCTATAACCTATGGTTTTTTCAGTGAATTTCAATGGTTTTGTAAATGCTAATTCCTAACTATATATGGTTTATAACCTATGGTTTTTTCAGTGAATTTCATAGGTTTTTTAATAGCAAATGTTTATAGTTTTAAAAAATAATAAATTTTAAAGCGAATTTTATATTGTATAATTATGTCATTTTTTTTTTTTAATTCTTTTTGGTGCGCTCCCGGGGCGCGGACTGGTGAACGCACGGGTAAGCGCAATCTTGCGGCGCGCCCCGGGGCGCGTACTGATGAGCGTCCCGATAGCGCTATTGCCGCGAACGAAAACAACATCGTGACGTATTGCGTAGCCGCCACGCCTTGCGTCATAAGACACGTATCGCGTAGCCGCGAGATGCGTCTTATGACGCACCGCGTAAGCGCACCCGGAAGCGCATGCGATCGCGCAACGTAAACGCCCCGATGCGCTTATGAAACACGCCCCGGGACGCGCCCCGGGGCGCGTAGCGTAAGCGCGTCAAACCATGTGACTTTAAAATAACACTTTTCATTGGTTCAGAACTTTTATTTTTCCAAATTGTGTGAAACCCACCCATTTCTCTCACTATTGCTTTGTACTTGGAGAGAGCAAGAGCTGTTCTGTGTACTGTCTTCATCTCCTACTTTCCTGATCTACAGCAATGGCTGCAAGAGAGTCATCCAGCAGTGATTCCGACGGATTTTTAGATGAGGACCCTCCTCAGCAGAAGAAAAAAGACCATTTCATCTGGAAATTCTATGACATCCCTGAAGGACAAAAAAAAGTCAATGCTCCCAAAGTAACCTGCAAAATATGTGGTAGTACTTTATCCAGAGGCAATCCTCTGAAAAAAATATAGTTTTGGAAATGCCAATTTAATCAGGCATGTCAAAAGAAGACACCCAAACAACTTTGCCAGGGAGAGTGTCAGAGAGCTGGCACGGAATTTACCGACAGATGGCGGCAGCACCTCCACTGGTGGAGCAACACCTTCGGGACCACCCCGTGGAAGAATGGTCCCTAACATACAGCCGGTGTTTGCAGGCATCAAATTTCTGTGCACGGAGTGTGACGAACTGCTCTGCTATGGGGAGCAGAGTGTTGAACTCATTGCCATAAAGAAACAGCAACACCGCTGCACTGCCAGTCCCTACATTTTCACATTTTTTTGCTCCTGTTGAGCAGTTTTGGAATCCCTGTTTTTGTTTTTCCCCTGACAAAAATCCCCAAAAAATATAAAATCATTTTAAAAAGTCTAAAAAAATATAAAACAACAAAAACAAAAAAAAGTTCTTTTCAGAACTACCTCCAATTTATAAAAAAATGGTACGCTCCCCCGTGCGCGTACCGGGCGCCCCCCCCCCCCCCCCCGCGAAAATCGAATTTATTTTTTCTTTTTTTTTTACCCGCGAGACCCTTTTATGGCCCCCACATCAAAACTAGGGGGTCAGGGGGGTGTACCCTGCCCCCTTTTGCTCATTTCCCCCTTTGATTTTTGCCACCTCTTGTGTCTCAATCCTACCGAGACACAAGATGGCGGCCACTGCGGACTGTTTCGAATGTTTACAGACACCCGAGAACCAATCAGCTTGCCGTGCGCAAGTCGCGCGGCGCGCCCGGAGCGCTCCCCGGTACGCGCACCGGGCGCGGCTCTAGATATATATCTTTTTTTAAACCTAATTTATTCAAAATTCACAGGAGCACATATCTTGAGACCTAGCAAAGGCACATTGGGCAAACAATATCTACAATTTTGCCAACTTTCGTGGAAATCCATTCAGCCGTTCGAGCTAAAAGTGAGTCCAACCGCCCTATGGAAAAATGAATGGGAAAAACACGTTTTGGGACCCCCCTTTTTTCTCGGCCCCCCCTTGACAAAACCCCCCCAAATTTTCGGGGGCTGCTCAGAAACAAAATGTTCCATTTTCCTGAAAATTTCATCCAATTCCGTCCACAAACGCCAAAGTTATTAGACATACTGCTACTGGCTTTCAGGAAGGGCCTCAAAACGTGGCTGTTTACTCAGTAGCCGGTCTCCCGCTAACTTCCGGCCTATTCTTCTGTTAGTTTTTATCTTGGTGTTATGTTTTTTATGTGTGGCAGCATTGTTTCTTTCTCCATTAAAGCGCCGGGACACTCTTTTTGAGTAGCCGTGCGCTATAGAAATCAATAAATAACATAACATAACATAACATAACATAGAATTTTCAAAAATCCCATAGAGAAAAAATCCTAACTATATATACCTACTGGCGACCGCCAGTAGGTAATATATATATATATACATACACACTCACTGAAGAAAACAAAGATTACAGGGCCATTATAGTTAGGTAATAGTATTTTTAAAAACGTAGACACTCACTGAAAAAAACAGAGGTTACAGGGACATTAAAGTTAGGCTTAGATTTCACTCATACAAAACCACATAAATTCAGAAGTTATAATTACCCAAGCTAACTATAACTTAGGACGCTGCAAGGCACTGCTTATGACCTCACATATTACATCACTCATGACATGGTCAGTGATATCACTGATGATATCTACAATTGACATCACTGATGACATCATCCAGTGAGTGTGTTTCCCAAATATTTCTGAGATTCAAAGATACATATTAAGCCACACCATTAGTTAAATAACTATTTTGTCTGCACTACTGAGTGATACTCCTTCTAACAAATGTAATCTGAGTGGTTTTGTGACTGTCTGTATCAGTGTGTGCGCGTGAGTGGCTGTATGATTGAATATGAGGGGGTGTACGTAGCTGTATGGCTGAATAAATGGGTGTGTGAGTAGCGTATGGGTGAGTGACTGGGTGTGTGAGTGATTAGCTGTGTGAGTGGCGTTATGGGTGGATGAGTGACTGTTTGGGTGACTGACTGGCTGTGTGGGTGAGTGGATATGTAAGTGGCTGTATGGGTAAGTGAGTGCCTGAGTGGGTGTTTGGTTAACTGAGTGGGTGTGTGAGTGGCTGTATCGAAGAGTGATTGTGTGAGTGGCTCTAAGGGTAAGTGAGTGATCATCTGAGTGCTTGTGTGTGAGTAAATGGATATGTAAGATAGTATAAGTCAATTTCTAAGGTTTTTTAAATTCTATTTCCTAACTATAACAACCCTATAAACTTTAGATTCTTTGTGTGAACGCTTTTTAAATGTTATTTACTAACTGTAACCTTAGAGAGTGTGTGGGTGAGTGGCTGAATGGGTCTGTGACTGGGTGTGTGAATGGGTTTGTGGGTGTGAGTTGGCTGTATTGATCGGAGTGGGTGCATGAGTGTCTGAGTTAGGTCTGTGTGCTGGTGCTTGTGTGTCTGAGCAGCTATGTAAGTGTCTGGGTGGGTGCATGAGTGAGTGTGTGAGTTTATCTGTGAGTGAGTGAAAGTGTCTGAGTGGGGTTGCGTGTGACTCCATGAGTGTGAGTCAGTCTGTGAGTGAGTGCATGAGTGTCTGTGAGTGTGTGAGTCTAAGTGGGTCTGTGAGTGGGTGCGTGAGCCTCTGAGTAGGTCTGTGAATGGGTGTGCGAGTCTCTGAGTGTTCTATGAGTAAGAGCATGAGTCTCTGAGTAGGTCTTTGAGTGTGTGTGAGAGAGTATGAGTTGTTCCGTAAGTGGGTGCATGAGTGTCTGAGTGGGTGTACGTGTCTGAGTGTCTGTGAGTGGGTGCATGAGTGTCTGAATGGGTCTATGAGTGTCTGAGTGGGTCTGTGAGTGGGGTTGTGAGGGCCTGAGTGGGTGTGAGGGTGTCTGAGTGAGTCTTAGTGGGTGCATGAATGTCTGAGTGGGTCTATGAGTGTGTGAGTGTCTGAGTAGGTCTGTGAGTAGGTGTGTGAGTGTGTCTGTGAGTGGGTTTCTCAGTGTCTGTGCAGGTGTGTTAGTAGCTGTGTGAGTGACTGAGCCACAACGGAACTGCACCTGCCCCCTTATCCAACGAGAGTTCAGTTTTGCACAAAATATCTCCTCACGTGGAGTACTTTCTGCTGGTTAATTAGTACCTGCTACCTCGTTGGGTAAATGTCCAGTGCGTATTCTACGCTACATCAGTGTAATGGACCATGAGGAAATGTCTCTGGTGAGGCTTTGTGCATTTCAGAAATGTGATTGTTCTTTCTGCGTCTTTGTCCAGAAATCTGTGATAACATGAATCCTCCTATAGTGAGGACAACAAGACTACAAAGAGGTAAACCTCCACCAAACAAGGGCACTTTCTCTTAGCTATATGAAGTAAATGCTTCTTTTTTTGGTGGAGAGGTCTTCATATTCCTCGGCATGAAGAATGTGTCACCATAATCAGCGAGAAACGGGCTGAGGGGGCCTTTTGGTAAGTTGTCCATCATCCTGACAAAAGGCAGGAAGACCTTTGTAAACTACTAAAGTGGGAGGGGAGGCTACCCAGCCCCTCTCCCTGGGCCGAATTTGGGCCTGGGGACCCCATCCCCCAGCCACAGGTCAATATGGGAGGGGGTCACAAGGCTCTCCTCCTGGGTCAATTTCGGCTCTGGGAACCCCATCCCCTGGGGCCCAGCCTTGAAATGCTGGGTATTCAGGATACCCAATCATAGCACCCAGTCAGCAGTATGGGGGATTGGGGAGTGGGGGAGCCTAATTGCCTCCATGGTCCCTGCTGGCTCCCTGCCTCCTGCAGGAGCTGGCATTGCACACACAAACAGGGATCTGCTAAACATGCAGCTCTCTGTGTGTGAGAACACTCGTTTTGTCTGTTTCCCAGTGTGTGGGAGAAATATTTTCATCTATTTTCCTGTCAACTTCACAGCGGGCAGGGAAACAGACGAAAACTCAGCTCCTAGCAAGCTGGAGCAGTTTAACAGATCCTGCTTGCTGGGAGCAGAGTTTGCGTTTACTCTGACTTGGCGGGAACTGTCAAAGCTCCCACCAAGTTAGATCAAAAAGCTATGTCCTGGGGGTGGGCACCTGGCCCTGTGGGTGGCGGTCACCAGGGCCATTAATGACTCCAGGAGGGGGGCTGCAATTCCTCCTCCTTCTCTGTGCATGGGCCAGCCCCAGGGAAGTGGTGGTATCCAGGGCCGTATATGGCCCGGGAGAAGGGTCACATGGCCCCCCTCCCAGTATTATATATTGTATATGCCCTGGGGATGTAGTGGTTCACGGGGGGGGTCCACGCGCCCCACAAATTGATTTTATTTTGCCCTGGGGAGGTGGTTGTTCCAGCGTCTTCTAGGAAGCCCAGGAGGCCTAATCCATTATTAAACATTAAGCCCCTTGGAGGTAGTGGTCCCAGGGGCTTTTCCAAAGCCCAGGAGGGTGTTCTGCACAACCCCTTCCATTTTTATAAATAAAGCCCCAGGAAGGTGGTGGTCCCCAGGCCACCAACAGCCTTAGGAGGGGGCCCCATGAGCCCCCCTCCTTTTGTAAAAAAAATTCCCCCAGCACCTGCCCTACCCGGGGGCTCTTTTCAAAACAAGCATGAGCCCGTGCTTAGTTGTTTTTTGGGGATTATTGGTGAGAGTCGCAGATTCGACTGCGATTTCTGCTGAAAAAGAATAAGGGCTATGGGTTACGGTATTCCTACCCTGCCCCTTTTTCTTACTTTTAAATGCTTATTTAGGGACTTGGCTGAATCGGAGTCCTAAGATGGCTGCCAACCCTTTCCTGATCGAAGAGTGCATAGCTAATGAGATTAAGCACGGGGACCGACAGGTCATCAGAGGATCCAGGGCCCTACATATACAATTTTTTTAAATTACTGAAATACACCTGTATCTCTACCCTGACCCTTTTGATACATTTCCAGAAAAAGTTTAAATCCTAGTCAAGACTACTCACAAGGGCTTTTGTGGTGTTTTAAAAAGTGTAGTGGTAAATTCCTTATGAAATATAAAGGAGATCATTAGATTCATTATCAACTTCCTAAATGGGCAAGTATAAGTAAGCATTTTTTTGCTGCGGATGATATATTTGTAGACACAGTCATGAACACATCAGTCAATCAGTCCGTAAGCAAGTTCCAACTCTTCCATTACCCTTAAGGGATTATAACTCTTAATTTCAGGAGGCAGAGCTCTCTGCCTTCAAGTTGTATAAATCATTCATTCGCCTAGCATTTGGGGAGGTACTATATCGGAGGGGCAGACCTAGCCATCTGATTTGGTGTCAAATGGTCTTAATACTGTTATTGAGACAGCCCGAAGCCTGAGGCTGAGGATGTGGCGGAGTTTTTTTTTTAAACTAAGACTGGAATGCTCTAATGTTTAGGGACCTGTTAGAACCGGGAGTCTCTGGTTGGCAAAGGTAAGTACCTTGGCCCAAGTAGGGACCCCTAGTTCCGGTCAGGGCGACGGAATAACCCTCTGAGATAACCCCTGCTCACCCTCTAGGTAGCATGGCGCGAGCAGTCTATGCTAAACTCGGAGGCAATGTGGATAACATTTGCACTTAACACAACAATAATTCCCAATCCACCACAAACTGAGACCACACAGGTAAGTATATATAAAATATAACTTTATCTAGTTTCAGCAAGGTAAATCAAGCAGTTGCACGGTAAACACTTCATTTAGAAAAATGTTGCACTTAATTCTTAGTAGGTCTTGTAAATAGGCAGTTCTCAGCATCAAAATAAAAACAGTCTCTAGTCTCTTAAATCAGAAGGTAAAAGAATATGGCCACTGATTTATATTCCCACCGCTCTCAAGACGAGCAGTAAACACATGGCCCACATGTACTTATCGCTATGGGCTTCTAGCACTGTTCATCCCCTCCCTCGCGAGGCCCAGGGACTCTTTCTCGTCCCCGGGGCAGCCTCGCGTCTTCCTGGGATTCAGGCACACCCAGGCGCACCAGCCGTGCAGATTGCACGCGTCCCCGCCCCGGCCGGTCCCCTCTCCTCTCCCGCCCGCTCTCGACAATCCAACGAGCGGCGGGGGAGGCGGTGAGGCTCACCTGGTAGGGGGACGGCTGGCCAGGGGTGCGGGACGCTTCCAAGTCCCTCGGCGGGGTCAGATCTCTTCCCCGGTCCCGGCGGTGATTACGGCAATTCCTCGGCGCCTCCCGCAGCTTCAGCGGAGGCAGCCAATCCTGTCGCGGCCCTCAGTCGAGCCCCTCTGAGCGCGAGGCCGCCAACCAATGGCAGCGCGGCCTCGCCGATGACGCTCCGCCGGCTCCGCCAATCACGGCACACCACAGCTGATGACGCTGCGCCGCGCGGGCCAATCCCGTCGCGGCGTTAGTGAGGGGGCTCGGCTCCCTCAGCCAATGGGGTCGCGGCGGCTTCGTTCTTCGCCGCGGCAGCTCCTGGACCTCAGAGCAAGTCGCGGGGGGGGGGTTCCTGGCCCCGGGCCGCGGTGGTGATTTGGCGGCAAAGGGTTTTCAAGGGCGCTGGTCTCGACTAGACCCCCCTCTCGACCTTGCCACCACCTGGGAGCAGATTTCACGAGGGGAGGCTCCACAAGCCTCCGACCCTCACGATTAATGTACCGATGAGCACACCGATCCCTTCCTCACGCTCCGCAGTTCAGCACCACGCGTCTCGGGTCCCAACAGCACGATTTTCCAGCCGTTTTCTGGGATAGCTTTAGGAACCTTTAGTCCTGGGTTCCCAACAGGAGGCCAGCTCTTCTCAGGCCCTTGGAGATTCAGTTGCAGACACAGCACACAGCAGAGTCTTGGCAGTTTCAAGTAGGCAGGGTCACAGCACACAGCAAAGCCCCTTTTCTTCTCCTCAGCTTCCAGGTAGACAGTAGAACAGGTCAGCCCTTAGAGCACACAGCAAGGCAGTCTTCCTTTAGTTCCCTAGCTGTCCTCCTTCCAGCAGAGGTTCCTTCTTGGTTGCAGAATTTCAGAATCTAATCTTCTGTAGTCAGGGGTCCTTCCCTTATACCCCTCAATGTCTTTGAAGTCTTTGTACATGGAGGCCCTTGGTCCAGTCTAAACCAGTTCTGGGGGTTGCGGAGCACTGAGGTGTCTCTGGTTTTCTTCTTCCTGTCAGCTTCAGGGCCAGGGGGGTCAGTTGACCACCAGGAGAGAGCTAACGTGGGGGAGGTAGGCAGGCGCAGCTGAACACCTGCAATGTCATCCAGGTAGGCTGCGCTGAATTGCTCCAGCCCTGCCAGTACCTGGTTGACCAATCTCTGAAATGTGGCGGGAGCATTTTTCAACCCAAAGGGCATAACACGAAACTGGAAGTGTCCTTCTGGCGTTGAAAATGCTGACCTCTCCTTTGCCCCGTCAGTTAAGGCAATCTGCCAGTACCCTGAAGTCAAATCAAAAGTACTCAGGTACTGGGCAGCTCCCAACCGATCCACCAGCTCATCAGCTCTGGGGATGGGGTGCGCGTCAGTCTTGGTGACCGCATTGAGCCCACGGTAGTCCACGCAGAACCGAAGTTCTGGGGTGCCACCGGGGGTAGCAGCTTTCTTAGGCACTAAGACCACTGGGCTAGCCCAGGGGCTGCTGGAGGGCTCAATAACCCCAAGCGCCAACATCTTGGAAACTTCTTCTTTGATGCTAGCTCTGACCTTGTCAGCCACCCTGTAAAACTTCTGTTACACAGGCATGCTGTCTCCAGTGTCCACGTCGTGGACGCACCATTTGGTGACACCTGGGGTCAGGGAGAACAGTGGGGCGAACTGACCCAACACTTGGCGACAGTCCTCCCGCTGTTCTGGGGTCAGGGTGGGGGAGAGGACCACACCATCCACTGACCCATCTTGCTCCTTGACTGCCAGGAGGTCAGGGAGAGGATCACTATCCTCCTCCCCTCCAACATCTGTAGCCATGAGCATAGTTACTTCAGTCCTCTCAAAGTGGGGTTTGAGGCGGTTCACATGTAGCACTCTCAGGGGCTGCCTGGGAGTCTTCAGGTTAACCAAATAGGTAACCTCGCTCTTGCGCTCCACCACCTCATATGGGCCAGACCACTTGTCACGGAGCGCACAAGGCTCCACTGGCGCCATCACCCACACCTTCTGACCAGGTTGGAACTCAACCAGAGAAGTGTTCTGGTCATACCACCTCTTCATTTCCTCCTGGCTAGCCTCCAGGTTCTCTTGAGCGAGCTTCCTGAAGCGCTTGGTCTGGTTGCGAATGGCCAGCACATAGCTGAACACATCCTGAGGGGTTTTCCCACGGGATTTCTCCCACCCCTCCTTCACCAGAGCCAGAGGCCCTCTGACAGGGTGGCCATACAGCAACTCAAAGGGACTGAACCCTAAGGATTTCTGAGGCACCTCCCTGTAGGCAAACAACAGGCATGGCAACAAGACATCCCATTTCCGCCTCATGGGCTCCTCCAGGCTCATGATCATGCCCTTCAATGTGCGGTTGAATCTCTCAACCAAACCATTTCCTTGAGGGTGGTAAGGAGTGGTGAATTTGTAGGTCACCCCACACTCACTCCACAGGGACTTCATATACTTAGAAATGAAGTTTGTCCCGCGGTCCGAAACGACCTCCTTCGGAAATCCCACCCGGGAAAAGATCCCCATCAGGGCACGGCCCACCACTGGGGCGGTGACTGTCCTGAGCGGAAGGGCTTCCGGGTACCGAGTGGCATGGTCCACCAAGACCAGGATAAACCTGTTGCCTAGGGCTGTCTTGGGATCCAGGGGCCCCACGATGTCAATGCCCACCCGCTCAAAAGGGGTGCTCACCACGGGGAAGGGTTGGAGGGGGGCCACGCGCCTCCCTCCACTCTTGCCACTGGCCTGACAAGTCTGGCAAGACTTGCAAAAGGCAGAGACATGCGTCTTCATCTGGGGCCAGTAGAAATGGGTGACAAGCCTGTGATAGGTCTTGTCTTGCCCCAGATGTCCTGCGAGAGGCACGTCATGAGCCAGACCCAGTAGGAAGTTCCTGAAGCGCTCCGGTACCACCAGCACACGGGCTGCGCCGGGCTCAGCGAACTTAGGCTCACTATAAAGTAAGTCATCCTCCCAATAGATCAAATGCTCCTTGGACCCCAGGCCTGGTCGGCAGCCTGCTGCCGCACACCAATGAGAGAAGGGCACTCCTTCTGAGCCTGGCAGAATTCCTCCCTGGAGGGACCACCCTCTTGCTGCCACTGGGACAGCTCAGGCAATTCCCCTAGTTCGGCCACCTGCTCCCCTGTAGGTTCCAGGGCATCCCCCTCTGGGTCTGCCTCCTCCTGGACCGTGGGAACAGTGGGGGCCGGTTTCCCGCGCCCTCTACCCCTTCCTCTCTTGGCAGGTCCCTGGGCCATTGTTCCAGGCTCCAGCTCTGTTAGACCGCCCTCTCTTGCTGTCATTGCACGGGTGGACACACAGATCTACGCAGGCAAACCCAACATTTCCAAGTGAGTCCTGTGCTCCACCTCTTTCCAGGGGGAGCTCTCCAGGTCATTACCTAATAGACAATCTACAGGCAAGGCATCACTTACAACAATCTCCAAAATACCGGAGACTCCTCCCCATTCAAATGGAACTTTCGCCAGCCTGCAGTAGCGCACTGAACTGTCAGCTGCCACCACAGGCCGGAGTACCTGGGGAACAATTTGCTCTTCAGACACCCACTGACACCTAACAGATGTCATGCTGGCCCCTGTGTCTCTCAGAGCCTCCACCACCTGTCCATTGATGGTCACCTTCTGCCCGTATTTCTTAGTGTTTTGGGGCAGCAAGGTTTCCTGGGCCATCTCTTGGTCTCCTAGAGAGACAAGGGTCATCAATGCTAACCCCTCCTCCCCACTAGAAATCAAATCCCCTCCCAAAGCTACACTGGCCAACGCCGGAGTTGGGGCTGGAGCACCCGTGGGTGCTGATTTCTTCTTTGGACAGCTTGGAGCAATGTGCCCCACCTCCCTACATGCATAGCAAGTGAGGGTCTTTTTGTCCTGCTGGCCCTTATGGGGCCAGGACTTCTTAGGCTTGGGGGGTTGAGACACCTTCTCTTGGGAACTACTTTGGGGCCCTTTAGAAGACTCCTT
Source organism: Lissotriton helveticus (assembly GCF_964261635.1). Lineage (NCBI taxonomy): Eukaryota > Metazoa > Chordata > Amphibia > Caudata > Salamandridae > Lissotriton > Lissotriton helveticus. The sequence goes on from NC_136059.1 coordinate 979,238,573, forward strand.
TTGATTACCCGTGTCCCCCCCACTCTTCTGCTGGGGACCCTGTCCACCTTTGGCTGGGGTACTTACCACCCCCTTGTGGACCCTGGTGCTAGTCCACCGGTCCGCCTCTTTAGCAAGCTCACTGGGATCAGTTAACTTACTATCCAAAAGATGCTGGCGCAGCTCTGGGACAATAAAACTACTTAAGTGCTCCCTACTAATCAAGTGACACAACCCCACATAATCAGTAACCTTGCTGCCCTTCATCCAACCTTCCAGTGCACGCGTGTACATGCTCACACACTCCACCCAAGTACTTGAATCAAGCTTCTTGAAGTTCCTAAACTTCTGGCGGTACTGTTCAGCAGTGAGCCCATACCTGAGGCACAAAGCCTCCTTCATGGCGGAGTAGGATAAAGCATCCTTTGCGTCTAAGGGTGCCAAAACATCCCTCCCAGAGGCCTCAAAATGCTTCCACAATCCTGCTCCCCAATTCTTCTTAGGCACCTCATTCATCTGTAAGGCAAGTTCATACGCTCTGAACCACGCATAAATATCCTCACCCCTCTGATAATTCTGTACCAGATCCTTTGGTATGTATACCTTACCCGCCTGTACTGGTTGTGCGCTGCCACCATTAGAACTGGACCCCCTCTCTTTATATTTGAAGTCCAACTCCTTCATGCTCCTCTCATGAGCCAATTGGAGCTTCTTTTCCTCCAAAGCGAGAGCATGCCTTCTCTCCTGTGCCGCTCTCTCCTGCGCCTCTTTCTCAACTTCTAGGCGCAGTCTCTTCTCGTCGGCTTCCGCTTTGAGCTTCAAAAGCTCAATCTCATGGGCCCTAGCTCTCTGATTCTCCTCCACCTCCTCTGGAGAAATAATCCTACTGGAGTGGGTGCTGCCGGCCCTAGACGCTGGCTTCGCCACTGGCAAATCACTAGGCAGAAAAACAATCTCCTGTGCGCCACCCTCTTCAATAGTAGCTTCTAGTTCACCATGTTTGGCCTCCCACCAGGCCCTCAGAGCTGTCCGTAGCTCTTCCTTGTTTGCGCCGCCCCTTACTGGGCATTCAAGCTGTCTGCAGAATTTTCTCAGTTGCTCCTTGTTATAGGTGAGCAACTCCTGGATTTCAAATTCCACTTCCACTTCTACATTCATGCTTTGCGCTGTCTGAGACATGGTACCTCCTACCCTTTTTCAACTAAAAAGGTTTCACCAAAAAGAAAAAATCTTGCGCAACCTGTTCCGCTAAACTAGACTAGTGATGTACAAGAAATCACTGCAGGTCAAGTGCAATTATTAGTTCAAAATCCGCACCGCGAGCCACCAATGTTAGAACCGGGAGTCTCTGGTTGGCAAAGGTAAGTACCTTGGCCCAAGTAGGGACCCCTAGTTCCGGTCAGGGCGACGGAATAACCCTCTGAGATAACCCCTGCTCACCCCCTAGGTAGCATGGCGCGAGCAGTCTAGGCTAAACTCGGAGGCAATGTGGATAACATTTGCACTTAACACAACAATAATTCCCAATCCACCACAAACTGAGACCACACAGGTAAGTATATATAAAATATAACTTTATCTAGTTTCAGCAAGGTAAATCAAGCAGTTGCACGGTAAACACTTCATTTAGAAAAATGTTGCACTTAATTCTTAGTAGGTCTTGTAAATAGGCAGTTCTCAGCATCAAAATAAAAATACATTTCCAGAAAAAGTTTAAATCCTAGTCAAGACTACTCACAAGGGCTTTTGTGGTGTTTTAAAAAGTGTAGTGGTAAATTCCTTATGAAATATAAAGGAGATCATTAGATTCATTATCAACTTCCTAAATGGGCAAGTATAAGTAAGCATTTTTTTGCTGCGGATGATATATTTGTAGACACAGTCATGAACACATCAGTCAATCAGTCCGTAAGCAAGTTCCAACTCTTCCATTACCCTTAAGGGATTATAACTCTTAATTTCAGGAGGCAGAGCTCTCTGCCTTCAAGTTGTATAAATCATTCATTCGCCTAGCATTTGGGGAGGTACTATATCGGAGGGGCAGACCTAGCCGTCTGATTTGGTGTCAAATGGTCTTAATACTGTTATTGAGACAGCCCGAAGCCTGAGGCTGAGGTTGTGGCGGAGTTTTTTTTTTAAACTAAGACTGGAATGCTCTAATGTTTAGGGACCTGTTAGAACCGGGAGTCTCTGGTTGGCAAAGGTAAGTACCTTGGCCCAAGTAGGGACCCCTAGTTCCGGTCAGGGCGACGGAATAACCCTCTGAGATAACCCCTGCTCACCCTCTAGGTAGCATGGCGCGAGCAGTCTATGCTAAACTCGGAGGCAATGTGGATAACATTTGCACTTAACACAACAATAATTCCCAATCCACCACAAACTGAGACCACACAGGTAAGTATATATAAAATATAACTTTATCTAGTTTCAGCAAGGTAAATCAAGCAGTTGCACGGTAAACACTTCATTTAGAAAAATGTTGCACTTAATTCTTAGTAGGTCTTGTAAATAGGCAGTTCTCAGCATCAAAATAAAAACAGTCTCTAGTCTCTTAAATCAGAAGGTAAAAGAATATGGCCACTGATTTATATTCCCACCGCTCTCAAGACGAGCAGTAAACACATGGCCCACATGTACTTATCGCTATGGGCTTCTAGCACTGTTCATCCCCTCCCTCGCGAGGCCCAGGGACTCTTTCTCGTCCCCGGGGCAGCCTCGCGTCTTCCTGGGATTCAGGCACACCCAGGCGCACCAGCCGTGCAGATTGCACGCGTCCCCGCCCCGGCCGGTCCCCTCTCCTCTCCCGCCCGCTCTCGACAATCCAACCAGCGGCGGGGGAGGCGGTGAGGCTCACCTGGTAGGGGGACGGCTGGCCAGGGGTGCGGGACGCTTCCAAGTCCCTCGGCGGGGTCAGATCTCTTCCCCGGTCCCGGCGGTGATTACGGCAATTCCTCGGCGCCTCCCGCAGCTTCAGCGGAGGCAGCCAATCCTGTCGCGGCCCTCAGTCGAGCCCCTCTGAGCGCGAGGCCGCCAACCAATGGCAGCGCGGCCTCGCCGATGACGCTCCGCCGGCTCCGCCAATCACGGCACACCACAGCTGATGACGCTGCGCCGCGCGGGCCAATCCCGTCGCGGCGTTAGTGAGGGGGCTCGGCTCCCTCAGCCAATGGGGTCGCGGCGGCTTAGTTCTTCGCCGCGGCAGCTCCTGGACCTCGGAGCAAGTCGCGGGGGGGGTTTCCTGGCCCCGGGCCACGGTGGTGATTTGGCGGCAAAGGGTTTTCAAGGGCGCTGGTCTCGACTAGACCCCCCTCTCGACCTTGCCACCACCTGGGAGCAGATTTCACGAGGGGAGGCTCCACAAGCCTCCGACCCTCACGATTAATGTGCCGATGAGCACACCGATCCCTTCCTCACGCTCCGCAGTTCAGCACCACGCGTCTCGGGTCCCAACAGCACGATTTTCCAGCCGTTTTCTGGGATAGCTTTAGGAACCTTTAGTCCTGGGTTCCCAACAGGAGGCCAGCTCTTCTCAGGCCCTTGGAGATTCAGTTGCAGACACAGCACACAGCAGAGTCTTGGCAGTTTCAAGTAGGCAGGGTCACAGCACACAGCAAAGCCCCTTTTCTTCTCCTCAGCTTCCAGGTAGACAGTAGAACAGGTCAGCCCTTAGAACACACAGCAAGGCAGTCTTCCTTTAGTTCCCTAGCTGTCCTCCTTCCAGCAGAGGTTCCTTCTTGGTTGCAGAATTTCAGAATCTAATCTTCTGTAGTCAGGGGTCCTTCCCTTATACCCCTCAATGTCTTTGAAGTCTTTGTGCATGGAGGCCCTTGGTCCAGTCTAAACCAGTTCTGGGGGTTGCGGAGCACTGAGGTGTCTCTGGTTTTCTTCTTCCTGTCAGCTTCAGGGCCAGGGGGGTCAGTTGACCACCAGGAGAGAGCTAACGTGGGGGAGGTAGGCAGGCCCAGCTCAGCACTTATCAGGCATTCCTTCCTCCCTCCTCCCAGGCAGGCAGATGTGCCCTTTCATCCCCGGGATGGCTCCGACCCTCTCCTCTGGGGCTCTGCAGCCCCTCCCTGTCACATCCAGACCAGGCAGGCATTCCACAAACCCAGGCACACAGAAAAAGGTTTAGACAAGAGAACAGCCACTTTCTAAAAGTGCTATTCTCCAACACAGGATTTAACAAGCATTTGCAATGCAATAGGTCTCGCATTTACGCAAGTTTGAGCTATTGGCAATGTAAATGACAATGCATTTTATTTATGTTTTGCGTTTTAAAACATAAATAAAAGGCATTGTCATTTACAATACTAATAGCTCAAAGTCACGTAAATGCGAGACCTATTGCATTGCAAATGCTTGTTTTATTTGTCTTTCCGCCAATCCGTGCATCCACCCGACAGTCTTCCCGTCAAATAATCTGTCCAAGTGGCTATATGTGCAATCTCTGTAATAGCAGGTCATGTTCGATTCCTGTGTTCTATAAACACCAGAATGATCCTCAGATTTAAATTCTGGGTAAAGTCGGGCTGGCCTTTCTGTGTTCTCTCTCTCATCCGAGATGTTTTCATCTCTAAACGAGGGTGCAGCGCGTGTAGTTTCCTAGGTCGACCCAGGCTGTGTCGAACACTCGTGCTCCTTAAATTAGTAATGACAGCGGCCCTGGCTGTGTGAGCTGCCGGCGGGGCCTCAACTAGCGCCTTCGCGAAGCATCTTCACAAGGCGCTGGGGAATGAACGAACTTGGTATGGGGGTGAGAGGGAACGCTTCAGGACCGAACTCCATCTTGTCAGAGAACCCCCCAGTGTACTCCCCTTCCGCCAGAACGGGCCCTCGGCTCTGGGCGCTGCCACCCTCCACGCCCCACCGAGGCGCCTTCACCAGGCACTGGAACCATGAACGTCCGATCTAAGCGGGAGGCCTTCAGCATCGAGTACCGTCCGTGGAGCAGGGCTGCCAAGGAGGCATTCAAGGGAGCGCCCTGAACCCCCTCCGTTTATTTTTATTTTATTTATGCGTTTTTATATAGCGCGGACTTCACCCGAAGGTGTCAGAGCGCTTCACAATAGGAACAGAACTGAAACATGAGAACATTAGAAGAGAACAAATTACAAAAGCCAAAGTTACATACATGAGGCAAAAGTGACAATCGTGGGCAAACAAAATACAAGAGGTAGACAAACGGTGTTGAGAGGCATCCAGAGCGGAGCACCCACAGCCTGCAACTGCTGCCCCCGCCGCAGGTACTGCCTGATCAGTACTGAGTAGTGGGGGTGCGGGGGGCACTGCTCAACAAAGCCGGACAGAGGACACGGGAATGTGCGTTTTCCAATCCCGTTATTTGTATTATTTCTACTGCGAGAGAGGGTGGCGTTTGTGGTAAATACAGGAAACATGCAAAGGTGCTGCTGCCCAAAAGGAAGGACTTACCCCTCCGGTACCACATCCTGTAAGCAAAACCGTGGCTGGTTGGGGCGACCTGCATTACCCAAATATTACCATCTCTGATCCTTGTGCAATAAGTGCAAGTGCAATAAATCAAACAAATGACGCGTTTCGGCCAATGAGGTGGCCTTGCTCACAATATATATATCACAGTGGAAGTCCTCACTGAGTAGTTATGGTACAGCCGCACTTTCCATTTAACAATGCATTTTTGAATTTGCTTAAAGCTTATGCCTTCCTGGGCTGACTGCCATGAAGCTTGGCAGTTAATTCTACAGGCTACATTTCTGCATGGCATAGCAAGATGTACAAAGGGAAAACAGTTATGAGGTGGTGAAAAGTGTAATATTTCCAATTTTTGGTCCCATAGAAACTTTTGCCAAAAGACAGAGCAAAACTCGCAAAACAGATCACCACACAATTGGTGCAAGCATAGGACTTTACCCAGAAAGCATACTTCTTTTATTTTATATGTAAACATCGTGGGAAGGTCCACTTATGACTAGCACGTGTGTGTTGATTTAATGGCTTATACATGTATTTGCTACAGAACTAAGCTCATTTTTTGTCTTTCCATTGCATTTCAAATCTGTATTTGTTTCAGTGTCTTAATGAATTACATCGTATTATCTGAATAACTGTCTTTGTCGTAAGATAGCTTGGATGGCCAAGGATAGCTGCTAGGCCTTTGGGGGTTCGAAGTTGCGAATAACCCCAAAATCGCCTCAGCCTTTCATCCTTCCAAGTTCAATAACACGAGCGCCTGACAGATGACTGACAGCAGTGAGAGGAAGGGGTCTGTGTGTATGTTACAGGCCGAAGTTCCCACAGACCCCAGATGCCTCCAACTCGCCTCTGCTGCCTCGGATGCTCTCCGTGTGGTCCAGCCCAGACTGTCTTTGTTTGGTTAACCCCCGAGACCCGCGCAGGAAAAAAGCACGAGCTATTTTCACATATCAGGATATGAATCCAGCCCTTCAGGCACCAAGTGTAAACCTTTATTATTCTGCCCGCCGGCGAAAGCCTATGTTTATTTGTTCGTCTTTCGGGGGCTTCGCTCTGCAGCGTCGGGAAGCAGGGGCTGCAGGGGGCTCCGGGCTGGAGGTGGCCAGGCTGGGGGGGCATCCTGTGTATCCTGTAGATGCCGAGCTCGCGGGGGGGGGGGCAGTGTGTGAGGTCCACTGAGAAGGACCAATGCAAGCGACATTGTGCAAACCATGCTAAACAGGTAACCGGAACCGAACAGCCACAGTCATGTAAATCGCATATATCCCATCTCTGCATATTTAAAATGGATTATGGTGTTTTTAGTTGTTTCCCGTGACAATTTTCTGTCTACAACATTTTCCTTCTTGAAATATCATCCACGTGTTTCAATGCAAGGCACTACCACCATCCTCTGTTCTGCTAAATCTACCGATATATCAAAAATTTGGCATTGAGGGCCTTATGTAAAATAATGGCCTTTTCAGGATCTAAAACGTGCATTTACAGTCCACCTATAACATTAATTGCCGCCCCATCCGGCGATGTATCCAGTGTGTTAGTGTAGCACTACAAAGGTACTTGTGTCAACTAGGCACGCGCCTTATTACCAATATTGGTGTCTATGATAGTAGAAACACACTTTAAATACGGGCCTTAATCTCAAAATGCCAGTCGTGTAAATAAAATGTGTTTAAACACAGCTATACAAACTCCTTCCGCGATGTGTCCGGAAGTCAGGCAAAGTCGCCTGTGACGGGGGCGGGGCTGCGTCTGCACCGGAAAAGAAGGCAGGCGGAGTGAAAGCGTCTCGGGACGCCAGAAGGAGAGCGGAGTCCCTCTACATTGAACTGGTAAGTTTGGGGGGGGGGGGGGGGGCTCGGTGCACTCGTGTGTGTGTGTATGATGTGTGCGACGGCGTGTGTGTCTGTGTGTGTATGTGCATGCGTGTGTGTGGTGTTTTGAGCTTCCTAGGAGACAGCGCCTGGCCGCAGCGCTCGTTCACGTGCGCGTGGCAGTTTGGAATCGCCTCCAAGGCGATGCGCGCGGCCAGGATTGTCTCCTGGGAAGCTCACATGGCAACAATAGGGGCTCGGCGGAGACGCGCTTCGCGCGGCTAGCCGAGACCTAAAAACACCCTTCACTAAAAGATGTGTCATTAAATTCTGAGTCCAGGGATATCTTTCACTTATGTCCCATCTTGTTCCTAGGGGAAGATAGGCTGGTATCACATGGGCCCAGCCCCCTCCATGTTACTCTATGGAGCAAGATAGCCTTACAGCAGTGAGCACACAAAATGGCTGCAGCCCACTACCAGAGCATATTACCTGCACTAGCACATGCTCTACCTTATCCATACACTGCACCCTGCCCAGGGGGGTACCTGGAGCCTTCCATAGGGGTGACTGATGTGCACAGACAGGGAAGGGTTAGGCCTAGCCAGTGGGGACACTGGCCAGGCTGACATGGCAGTCACTGACTGCACACAGGCCCTGCGCTGGCAGGCCTGAGTCGCCCTTTTAAAGCTACTCATGTGGGTGGCGCAATCTGCGCTGCAGGCCCACTAGTAGCATTTGTCATCACCAGCCCTGGCACACACAGTGCCCTCTACTAGGGACTTCGTGGTGATACAAATATGCCAATTAGGTATACTCAATCAATATCACAATTTACAGAGGGAGCACTTATACTCTGACACTGATCAGCAGTGGCAGAGTGTCCAAAGCATCTTAATCAGCAAAAAACAAAATCCAGCACAGCATCACAACACATGAGTCAGAGGCAAAAAGATGGGGGAAGAACCACGCCAAAAGGTGTCAGGTCTAACAGGACCCTAATCACAATGAACACATTAGTCAAGGAGAAAGGGATGAGGGCAGGCTCCATCCAAGACAGGGCCTGGAACAAGGTGATGCCAATGTCTGATGCTCAGCAGGAATGTTAACTCAGGTTATCTCCCACGGTTGTATTGTGAGTAAAGACTGTGTAGTCCATTGTTACATCCTGCAGCACAAACGCTAAAATTTATTCTTGCTCTAATTGTTTTCCCCTCACCTGCCAGTTTGCTATTCCTACTTCTCCAAGTGCCCAATGAAAGTAATAACCAGTGGCGTAGCAAGCAGGGGGGGGCGTTTAGCAGAGGGGGTGGTTCTGCCCAGGGCAATACGAGTTTTGGGGGAAGCAGTCTTCCCCCATCCCCTCGCTCGTTCCAGCGGCTGATGCATGGCGTTAGCCACAGGGAAATCACGCCAGCAACAACCACTCCCCGGGCCGTTGCAGGAATCTGTCAGCACCACCCCCGCTCTTACATGCCTCCGCGGGCCACACCGGGAGGCCAATGGTCTCGCCACTGGTAATAACGCATAAGGAAGAACGGGAGCAATGGGGAGAGAGTTCTCCCTCACTGTCTCTAAAGAGAAATTGTTAGGTACCAGCTCTGCCATGAGTAGACCTGCAGGTAATTCGAAAAGGATACTTTCACTTATCAGATAACAGATAACGTCCTGTGCAACATGAGAACCTGCTGCCTATTGTGAGGAGCTGTCCAACACTGAATAGCTGTTGAAGTCACCCTAGGCAAACCCAAGGCAGTGTGCGGAGACAGCATCTGCTCATGGCTATCATTTCACTTCCAGGGAGAGAATCAAAGTTGACATGCATAACCAACCACAGGATACCTCAATTCAATCTTCGTCCATTGCCCTCTCCCTCTGCAGGGCCTTTCTGCACTTTGTCCCCTTTGCTGGAAGTCGCAGTCTGCTAGACTGTGAATATCTCATTATGCCCCACTCCCCTGGTAGATGCTTCAATTTCTGTTCTTGCCTCCCCTTTCTGTCTCCTGGCCTGTGCTTTGTAATTGTCTGGATGCTTTGAACCCTTAAAACCTGAAGCTACTACAGTCCTGAACACGCCACCCAGCTCTGTAACTGTGAGCTGCTGGGAGCTAACCATACTTTAGTCATCAAGAAGTAATTTCCAGTGCTGTACACCCGACCACACACCTAAGACTAAACTGAAATGCAGGCAGAACTTTTTTAGATTACTGTTCTGTTCGGATTAGACATCCAGCATGTACGACAAATTTTTCTAACTTGACCATGTAGATGTTCCCTTAACATGTGTGCTTTGTGTAACAAAGAAGTCAAACTGTCCACACAAAAGTAGAGCACATTTAAGAAGAAGTTTACCCAACTTTACTACTGAACCGGTAGGGAGTAAAAATAAAAATGTTCTAAAGACTTTGTACTATTGGGGGTTTCTATGCTCTTTGGCTCGTTCGCCTGTCATGTGTGCATTCCTTATTAGAATGTTTGTTTGCACTTTGACAGCGGCTGGCCTGAACTACTATTATACAGCAGCTTTTTGTTCGTGGGTGGTGTTGTTTCTTCAATCATCGTGTCTGGAGTACTTTACAAATTTGGTGACGAGCTGCCACACCACCCGGACAGACTCCGCATTCCAGGATACATATGCTCCTTGAGGATCATCTTACTTCGCCTCATTTTCGTTACCTTGATCAAGATCTTACCTGGCTACGTCCAACAGTGATGTTTGCATCTTTCTGGCACCTTCCTACTGTGAGTAGCGTATTTTACTGCTGTTTTTGTTGTGCCAAAGAGCCGCTTCTGCCTCTATTGTAATTTGACGTCACCACCGCTAGCATATTTCTCTTCACATCTGCGGTCGACGTCAGACGTCGTAACCTTGGTTACGATCAACGCTTCCTTTGGATTCTGCATGTCGTAGCTGTGTCTAAGACCAAAGTTACGTTTACTGCCTGAGATACAGCCTGGTCAGTGCTCCAGCATTCCTGTGACGTCCCATGTTTCACGCCACGTGTCGCCATTTTGTTTTTGACATTTTCTTCTTATTGATTTTTTTCGCGTTGCTTTCATTTGAGCAGTGACTTCCGTCTTCCTCATGAACAGTAAGCCTTTATTTTTTTTTCTGCTCCCCCACGTTCAATAATCTTCACGCTGCACTCTATCAGTACGCATTGCATTTTTTGGTCAAGATTTTCTTCACACAAATATCATTTTATATTTTTGATGAAGAGTAAATATCACATTTTTCGTGGCAACTTAAAAGTACAGTGTTTTATTTCTTTATTGATGTGAGGATACATTGACTTTACTTGCTCCTCATTTGTTTTAGTCTTTCCAACTAAGGATGTGTATTGAAGGATACTAATGAGGCACACAATATATTTTTTCTCTCTCTGTGCTAAAGTTTATTCTACTATTTGAGGGTGAAGAAGGGACGCTACAAGCATCCACTTACATTCCTCTTTGGATTTGTATTGTATATTGAGACGTTAGACGACCAAGGAAAAATGTCTCCTGAACCAAAAAAACGCATTTTCCTACATTGTATTGGTCCAGAGGGTTTAAAGGCTTTCAATCAAATGTCTAAGGCTATAGGTGGTGATGGGGACTCTAATGTTTTTGATTGTGACATTGCAGATTTTGATAGGCATTTCTCTCCCAGGGTTGGTATTGGCATTGTCGGGTACAAGTTTTTTCATAGGAAACAAGAATCCAATGAGAGCGTTGATGACTATGTTGCTGTTCTGAGAACAATATCTCTTGATTGCCGTTTTGGTTCTCTTCAAGAGGATTTCATAAGAGACCAGATTGTTATGCATGTCAATGATCCCTCTATCCATGATAGATGATGGGTTAATGGGGATTCTAATTTACAACACATTTTAGCAGTGGTAAGAAAAGCTGAAATGTCTAGCAGAAGTGCCAAAGTTATTCAAGCTGAATCTGTTCCCAAACAAGTTGAAATCGTTAGTAAAGTAAATCCTAGTTCTCCCCTTTTAAAAACTCTGGTAAAATGAATCTCAACCAGATATATAAAAACAGGATCTCAACCAGATAGTTAAAAACAGAGAAAGGTCTCAAATTTGTACTAAAGAGATTTTTAAGTGTTTCAGATGTGATAGTCCTTCTCACCTTGCCAACAACAAGTTTTTTCCTGCTCTTAAACAAAAGTGTTCGTCGTGTGGTTTAATTGGCCATTTTGCTAAAAGTCTGCAAAAAGAAACATAAACAAAAGGTTAAATGTGTTGAAGATGGTGATTACAGTGATGAAGACGTTAATTCTTCTTTTGCAGATGAAAGATTTGTCCTTATTATTAAGGATAAATCACGGAGAATATTTATAATGTTTTCAACAAAAAAAACCTTTGTGTGATCTGACAATTGGAGGAGTGGATATTCAAATGTATGCAGATTCAGGATCAACTTATTCCATTGTTAATGAGAGTGTTTGGAATGCCTTATATTCTTCCAAATTAGGTGCTGTTATCGAAGAACCAGATATTTCTCCAGAGGGGTATTCTGGGGAATTTTTTTTTTTTTTTTGGGTTTCAGAAACTTAGTTTTCAGGTTAAAAAATGGTGGAAGTCTTAGTAAGTTGTATGTATCAGAAAAGGACCATCTCTTTTAGGTTGGTTCGACCAAGGCGAGCTTGACATTTTATTGGATACTAATAGTCCTGAACCCTTTATGTTTCAACCTGTCAGTAAAGTTACTTGTAGAGACATGTTAAAGAAGTTCCCTAATGTTTTTAATGAGAAAATTGGCAAGTTAATTGATTTTGTGCATAAAATTGTCCTTAAAAGGGATGCATGTCCTAAACTTTTCAAGGCTATGAATATTCCTGTTACTGTCAGGAGGGTGGTGGAGAAAGATTTGAACCATCTTGTGTATGAGGATATCATTGAGAAAATGGAATCCTCAGAATGGGTTTCGCCTGTTGTTATTGTCAGGCGTGCTAATGGCAACATTTGTTTATGCATTGATTTAAGATATCTTAACAACAATATTTGTGTTGATTAGTTTCAATTACATCGTATTTTTTAGATGCTTTTGTCTATTAAAGATGCTACATTTTTCTCGTCCGTTGACCTCTCAGCAGCGTACCACCAAATCGTTTTACATGATGACAGCAAAATGTTAACTGCCTTTATCACTCCGGTTGGCTGCTATCAGTACAAAAGGATGCCATTTGGACTTGCGTCCGCTGCTGCTGTTTTCCAGCGAATTATGCATTCTTTATTTGGTCAACTGGAAAATGTACAATGTTTTCAAGATGATATTCTTTGGTATGGAAGGATAAAACAGAACCTGGCTCCATTCTTTACAAAGTTTTGGAAATTGTAGACTCCAGAGGTCTTACTGTTAAATTTTCTAAGTGTAAGTTTGCTGAAACCTCTGTTTCTTATTTGGGTCATGTCTTACGCTCTGATGGTGTTAAACCTACACCTGAGTTGGTGGAAGCCACACTTTCTGCACCACCTCCTAAGGGCAAGGATGATGTCCGTTTTTTTCTAGGACTCACTGAATTTTATGCTAAATATATTAAAAAATGATCTTGCAGGGTGTTTTAAATTAGGCAACTTCTGAAAAATAAGTCGAAATTCTTGTGGTGTTCTGAATTTGAGAGAGATTTCAAGATGTTAAATCTGCTATTGCTGAGGCCACTACCCTATCAGGTTTTGATCCCAATCTCCTAAGTGTACTTACCACTGAAGCCAGTTCAAAGGGTTTGGGTGCTGTTTTATCCCAGAAACAGGTTGATGGTGGTGAGGCCATCATTGCGTATGCTTCAAGGTCTCTTACCTCTGCCGAGGAAAAGTTTTCCGTCATTGAAAGGAAAACCTTAGCCGTTGTTTGGGCTTTGGAAAATTTTAGAGCCTTTATCTGGGGTAAAGAGTGTCATATTAGAAGTGACCACAAACCTTTAGTCCATCTTCTTACCACTGATGGCATGATCAAAGTATCTGCATGCATTGCCAGAATATCTATGCGTCTTCAAGATTTTGTTTACAAATTTTATGTTCCAGGTAAAGATAATGTTTCTGCAGATGTTTTGTCTAGGATTGTCGTGTATTTCTATAGGTTCTGATTCGATCCCCCTATTCCTGACCCTATTCTGGTTAAACTTACTAGCTAGTTAACTAACAGTCAGCCCATGAGGCAAGAAATCCCCCATGATGCAGATACCGTTATCTGACGCAGTCACACTACGGCACAGGAACGTGTTATCTGATTAGGTCATAACGCTTGAGATCTAATTAGACAAGCGACATTCCTCCAGCCCCTGATAAGGCATACGACGTTCTCATAACAAATCAAACCTATGACAACCTGGATAATCCGTGCGGCCATTGTTTTGATTTCACAGAGAACTTTAGTAAAGAATGTGCTAACGAGCAAGTCGTATGACATCTTTATTGACGTACCTATGTCCATCCTTACGTCAATCCCGGCACCTTTAAGGTATAAATATTGCCGACCTTGCCCTATGCAAAACACACGCGTGGTGACAAGACGGAGCAGCCATACTTGCCGAAGCCGAGAGCAGAAGCAGACCCCGCAGGCAGCAGCCCCGCCTTCCTGACGCGCTGAGAGACGCGCTGCTATCTCAAGCCGAGAGACCCAGCACCGGCGCTTCTGGGCAGCCCTCGCAGGCAGCCTGGAATATCGAGAGCAGAGAAAGAGATACCATTCCTCATTCATCCTAAATTCCAGGTACAGAACTGAATAACCCCTCCTAGAGAATTCTTTAGTTATTCACTTGGCAAAAACAAACTTAAACTAAACTGTAACTTTCTATTCCCGCCCACGCATTAGACTTAGGTCAGGTACACGGGGTAGGCGTAGTTAGAAACACCAGTTGAGTACGTTTAGTCAAATGTATATGTGTATGTAAATATATTTTATTCATTTTAAACATCATATGGCTCAGAAACCATATCAATGTTTTTACAGTATTATTTTATACTATTGCTTCTAATGTATGCACTTTACTTAACTATAAGTATTGCAATAATATCGATCCATTTCTCTTGTACGAGAAAAGAGACTGATCAATAAATAACATCTTTTATTGAACACGCCCGTCTCTTCCTTTTCTCTACATTCTGATGAGACTAAGAATGCACGTACTGACTGAGTAAAATAATTGCCTTGTGCTCACACGACTCTCGAGATTGACTCTTGATTAGGGGAGAGCAAAGTTGTCATGTTCTATGGTTGTCAGAAACTAAATCCCTTCTTGTCTAATCAGGGGAGTTAATCCTTCCTTGAACATTCGAGAAAGTTTCTAGCGAACTCTGAGCTTAGCTGGCAAACCGAAAAATTAAGTCTAGTATCGACAGTAGTAGACCTAGTTAACGTCTGGCCTAGGCCTTTACTGCTGTAGGCACTATTCCAATGCGCAGAGCCTATTGGGAAAATAGGAGCTACACTACATGGCGCCCAACGCGTTTGGAAAGGGCGATAAAACTAACGTAAGACATTTAGAGTAACTCAGTCGTGCTTTCTCACTCAGACCCCTTTTCCCAAATACTCCAAAGACGTCTGGAGTGGGTGAAAGGTTATAATATCCTCCAAAACCTCGCAGGAGGGAACTCCTATGTATGGTTCTTGGTCTAGTCAACGTTGAAGGATAAAACAGTTCCAAAATATTGTGCATCTAATCTCTGTTTCCATAAGAAACCTGATCTGCAAACAAACATAATACCGTCCTGTCTGTAAAATGGCAGAGAGTGATGATGAAAGAGAGGCAATTAGATTAGCTACTGAAATAGCAGCAGCTGATACTACAGCACTCGATGCAGACCCGGATATAATACTCATCCAGGTCGCCAAAAGAAGAGCTATAACTCTAAAACTTATAGAAAATGGACTGACACCTAGAGGTGGCACAGTCATATTCGTAATTGAGGCACACGAATATCGGCAGACAGAGGTATACTATACATGGATAAATTTTCCAGCAGCAAATGCTGTAACAAAGTACTTCCACTATTACAAAGTAGAGGAACCTCCTAATGAGTACACTCCTTTCGAGGAGGTGGAAGTACCACTCAAATTCCAAGAGCATTTGCTCTTATTTGATGGCGCCCTAATACATAACAATCACATTACAAGGCTCGGTCCTTTAGGAAGACCAGGAGCAACGTGGCCGGTCCTAGCCGGATACACACCACATCCAGACATCGAAAGAATGCCTGCAGCAGAGCTGTTAATACAGCTAAAACAACTACTAAAAATTCATAGACAATTAGTTCAGTATGTAATGCGGACTTCAACAATTCAGCCAGCGATTAAAATTCCACAGCTGACCCCTCACCAGGGGAACACAAATAAAATCACACCACAGAACATCCAATCCTGCCTAGGTAAAGTTCCAGCTAAACGGGAACAAATACCATTCTGGTTGGCACAGAAAATTACCCAAATAGAGGCGGTGTTTCCTGACACCACCCCATTAGAAAAACACAGGATTCTGACTATATGTCTCCCAATGGGAATCGCACCACACATTGAGGACTGTGACACTTGGGGTACAGTCTTTGCTTCCATCTACACAAAAACGCACGGTGTCCCATCCATTTCGGTGATACCAGATGTGCTAAAACAAATTCAAGATGAATACGGTCCAGAACCTGCTTTAACTCTTGGTATGAAATTACTGAAAGACTTCAAGCAGGTCTCGGCTATATTACTAGCCAACATAAAGGGTGAAGCAGCAAACGTGGCGATCCGCCAGAGGTTAAAAGAGACAGATATAGCAGACCAACCAGCTGAAATTGCCAGAATCATAGAAAAATCCTATGAAGAACTAGGCAGAGATAGTCTAGGTGGAATACCAGTAAAACCGCAACTGACTACAAGTCCAGAAAAAATATTTTTTAATAATAATTCACCAAAAAAGAACTGGGATGGAAATAAACAGTCCAATCCTAAAGAAAAGAAATTCCAGTCCAGAGGAAGGTCTCCTAGGCGAAGAGAGAAATCTCCGAACCCGAGACAAAGGTCACCTCAGAGTGAACCCTCTGGGAATAGATATAACCTTAGAAATAGGGATAATATTAAAAAACCTGATAGATATCAAGACATTGATACACGTCCCTCTCAATCTTTTCAGAATTCCTCGCAGAAATCGGAAAGAAGAGGACGATCAGAAGAGCACGCCAAGTCCAAAGACAAGGAACCTGCTCAACTGAAAAAGAAATCACAATTTCCAAAAAAGAAGGTAGCCAGTATCAAGGTAGTTAACAATGCCGAGAATACTGAGGACACAACTGAAAAACGGAGAATGGGCTCAGACAATGCTAGACAGCGCAGCAGAGGTGAGCATAGCTCGCAAAGTCCTTATGAATCATCTGGAGACAGTGGACACGAATGAATACCTTCAAGTGGAAACTGCAGATACCAGAGTTAGCAAGCCCACAAAATATACGAGATAACATTACGTATAGAGGGAGATAAGACTAGGAAAATAAGGGGACTATTTTGGGATAACCTATCCAAGGGCTATGACATCCTTCTAGCTGAAAAAGACTGGCCACCAGAGTTTGTCAGGGAGTGCCCTCATGGCGAAGAAGTAATTATGCCTGCCTTCTCGAATCAAATACCGATTCATAAAAAATATACACTTGCTAGAAAGTGGGCAGTGGCCTTAGCACCTGCTTTATATAAAAATCATGTAGGATGGGATGAGGATTCTCCTCCTCACAAAGTCCAGTTAAAATCACAACCTACTGCACAAAGGCAGTACCCAATTAAGCAAGAAGCTAAAAAACAAGTAAATGAAATACTAGATCAGCTAGAATACCAGGGGGTGATTGAAACTTGCACCTCACAAATGAACAATCCTTTGTTTCCGGTCTCCAAACCAGACAATTCATACCGTCTAGTTTTGGATTACCGACACCTTAACACATGTTGCAAAACTTTTGCAGTGCAAAACTCACACAGTGCTGCACTAATGAATAACATAGTGCGCAAAAAATACAAAACAACCTTGGACATCTCCAACGGATTCTTTTGTCAAAACATAGCACCAGAGAGCAGATATTTAACTGCATTTTCAGTAAATGGCACTCAAAAACAATTCTGTCGGTTAGCCCAGGGGTACAAGAACAGCCCGGGGGTATTCTCAGCAAGAGTAACAGAATTACTACAACTATATGATGATGAAGCATTATCTTATGTCGATGACATTTACTTAACAGATGATGACTTGGAGACTCACTTGAAAAGAGTGAACACCATAATACTTGGTTTCGCTGCAGAGGGTTACAAATTCAACTTCAAAAAGTCCAGAATTGCCCATCTGACGGTCCTATTCTTAGGATATGAGTTATCAAGTGAAGGCAAAAGCCTGGCAGACAATTTCCTAGAGAAATGTGCCGTAATCCAAGCTCCTAAAACACTAAAAAACCTACAGTCAATTCTAGGCTTCCTAAATTTCGGAAGAACTTACATTGCAAATTACGCAGAAAGGGTCAAACCCCTTTACGATCTAATTAAACCAGACTTTAAAAGATCCAGTTGGACTCAAGCACACACAGAAATTTTGAGATCCTTACAAACAGACATGCTAATTAAAACAAAATTAGAAACCCGTGATAATACACGCAACCTTGTGATCCGAGTCATCCCAGGGAGATACGGATTCACATACCTAACCTCTAATGAGGGAGATAAGGTACCAATTGCATTCAAATCACATTTGTACACAAAAGCTGAACAGAGATTCAACAACAAAGGAAAAATTGTTCAAGCAGTTCAAACCGCAATAGCTAGAGAAAAAGACATAGCTGACGGTAGACATATCACAGTCAGAACAGCAGAATCAGCTTTTGAGGCATTAACAACACCGTGTAATTTACCAACAACAACATTGGATCCAGAATGGTTACAATGGGTAAATTCAATCACAACGGACAAAGTATATTACTTCTTTGATCCAGAACTAGAAGAATTAAAAAATCTAAAATATGAAAAAACGTATCCTCTGCCAATCGACATTCTGCCTCTACGACATTACGCCTGTGTAATCTATACAGACGGACATGCTCAACCCTCCGTTTGGGGAGAACATGCATACAATCCCACATGTGAGATTACAAAAGAAGTGTGGCACGGAGGTAAACTAAGACCTCTATTAACAAAATCACACTCAGTAGAAACTAATTCAGAACTACAAACTGAAATATTAGCTTTGAAAATGGCGCTAGATAATGCGGATCGCGAATTCCCGACACTTATAGTGTCAGATTCATATTTCTGCGTCAAAGCATATAACAAGGATTTGCAGACCTGGATTCAGAACGATTACAAAGATGACACGAATGCACCAATAAAGCAGAGACTTCTCTGGGAACAAGTAGCTCTTTTGAAAAAAGAACTACCAAAGACTCACGTGACACACTCACTGAGTCACCAGCGTGATGGCGTTCACGTTGTAGGGAATTCATTGGCTGAAACAGCCGCAGCGGCAGCCAGTAAACCGGCTCCCGTAGATCGAAAAAAGCGTACATTAAAATACATTGACGGCGAAACATTGCTGGCAGTAAAAACGTCATCAAAAGGCGACTGCTCGGCGTTACCGATCAACTATCCACTCAATTACACATACATCATAGATGCAAACTCCATTCCTTTTGCTCGAATCCCTGGAGTGGGGGATAGAGTGATTCCAAACATGGACAGGAGAAACTTGTTAATCGCAGACGCACACATGGGCGAGGGTCTCAGACACCTTAAATTAAAGGATTCTCTGGAAGAATTACAATCACGGTACTGGTGGCCAGGCATGAGCCTGCACTACACCATGTTTGTAAAAAACTGCCCAAACTGCAACAGAGATCGCAGTGGGGAGAGAAGCAGTTTAATACCTCGTCGTATCAAGGCAGATAACATCACCACTAAAAAGAATGGCTTGCGATTAACATATACAGGCTAGTTCCCACTTATAATGTAGATCCACAGCACTCGGCTGACGTCCGGACTGTTATACAAGATTTGCGAGTCTAAATGGCATATACGCTAAGAGCATGCTACGTTCGACCATTTTTTTTTTTTACTTTTCTCAGGCAATCCAGCCTGGGGGGGGAAAGAATGGCCAAATGAGCACAGCCCAGCGGGAATCTTCTCACTTCCTTCCTGAGGGTATGGGATGGTGTAAAGAAAAAACCAAGACAGAAAGCAATCTATAATAGAAAGGATATTAGGTTCGGGAGCTGGGTGGGTCAAACATCTAATAAGTGTCCAACGTAGTCTTAATAACTTGCCAAGAAATTCTCTGAAGGGATTCAGTCCGTACGAATTATTATTCGGAACTAGGATGTTGATCTCTGACCTTGATAGTCAGACTTCAGTGGTAACAGAAAAAAGCTTTGATGTCAAAGACCGTTTGGCTATTTTGCAGGACTTAAACAAAACAAGAAAAGACCTGAGCAACATACAGTTGAAACAACAGCCAACGACCACTGAAGAATCACCACCTGTCCCAGCAAGACCTGTCTGGATTCCAAAAGTCGGGGATCTAGTCAGGGAGAAGATCGCGGTAAAGAAGGAATTTGGGCCTTCTTACAGAAAAGCAGTTCCTGTCTTGTCTGTCAACGGGACAAGATCAGTTGTACTACCGCCACTTGCTGGAAAAAAGGAGAACCGAGTTGTATCCATCGACCTGGTAAAACCACAACATGTGGCCGATAACCAACAGTAGGCCAAGTGGACTCCCAATAAGTAGCAGAACACCAAGGTTTGCTACCAGTACAGAGGTCCTATCAAAGAGGCTCATCACATTCGAAACACCTACAGAAGAACAACAAGGACTATGCAACAATGCAATAGAACTTAGACCTCTGAAAACCCAAATAAAGACATTTAGCAGAGACACACCAATCTATACAGAAGTACCAAGTGAAAATGCGAGAAACAAAAATCCTGAACCAATTGGAACAATTGACAGAACTGCATCCGGTTACTTCATCAACTTCGATGATTCCTCTGAAGGCTTCAGCGAACAAAAGACACAGCCATCATCAAAATCCTTTAAAGACAAAGCTAAGGAACTTTTGAAACAACTGAAAGAAACATATCTGGTTTCTCCATGGATTGAATTTTGGGTGGGTTTTGGTGCATTTATCCTCATACTTTGGCTCATCATGGTATTTACCTTGGGACGCTTCATTGAGGGAAAATATGCTAAAATGGACACAGCAAGTCAGAACATCAACTTGGTCCTCAAACCACACACATCTTCACACGTCGAGAAAAGAGAACTTTCTTCAGAACTTTCTTCAGCCAACTTCACAGCAATTCCAATACCTGGTGGGGTAGCCTGGGACAACACTGACTATGAAATTTATGGTCCGGTCGAGATCCTGAAATATCCACACCAAATCAAGATCTCCTTGAGTGACTTTGCTAAACCAAACTCATTTGCTGATGATTGGGACTTTGAAAGTATAAACAATATGATGTCTGACTTAGTAATGTCTGCTAAATTTACAAAACATGATTATTTGCAGGGTTCTACAAATTATGACAGCATGTACTGCTATAACCATTATGGTAACCATTTCTTGCATAAATCTGCACAACCTAGAAATGTTTTAAATTTTAATCAATGGGAACATTGTGCTACACCTCCAAAAGGGAGCTCTAGAACCGTGTATGGCAAATATTCATATTTTTCAGGTTTTAACATAACTAATGCTGAAACATTTTATTACAAATTGTCAAACAAGACAGGGATGAAAACCATGATAACCAACACAAAATTGATATATTCAGATTCTTTCTTTGAAAAAATGAATACTTTTGGATTTGATTATTGGGACAAACATGTTGATTTGAAAAGTGTTTGGGGTACAAAAGAATGGCAAGTACAGGGTATAGAAGCTTTGTTTAGAGCCTGCATGATCCCAGAACAAATGATATTTTTAAATGACACCGTTCAACAAACCACCTGTCTTGGCTTAGCCAAAATCAAAGATTTAAATAACCTGTCTATTCCAAAGCCAACAATGTTTAGCAATAACTCTGAAACAGATGAAGAAATAGACATAAACCATATACTTAACCAAAACAGAACACATCCTGATTGGAAACAATGGTTGATCTGGCCCACAGATACAAATAACTGTCAAGATAGATTCCTGAATAAAACACAGGGTTTCAAAATAAACAGGCCAGACCCTAGATATCCCCAAAGACATCACCCAGGGATAATAACAACCTACAGTGTGGGCAAATTATGCCTTCAATGGCTACAAACTTCCACACTGCCTGAAATTAAGCAACACCTAACTTTACTTACTGATGGTGCTGACTTGCGTGATTTCATAATGGGACCACGCAAACAGCGTCAAAAGCGTTTCATAGCAGCCTCTGTATATGCAGCATACAATGAGGCCTGGAAGGTTACTCAAATTGAGACAGCAGAAAGAATACGGGAAATTGACCGTATTAATTTGGAAAAATCACTTTCTGTAGTGGACAATGGGTTAATGACTCTGTCCTCCAGAATTTTTTCATTGAACAGCATTGTGTCTTCAGCAATCGATATATTATCGCAAGACTTACTGTTATTACAACATGGTCAGTCACAATTGCGTTCTATTGTACAGCTTGGCTGGACGTTACAAAATCTGCGTTCAGGCTATGTGCCTTGGCGTTTAATCAACACAACGTCACTATTTCAAATCTTTAACCTTACTGATAGACAGATCGGTATGGCGCAGAAGGGTGCTGATTATACAATCTTGAGCATTGAAAAACTAGAAAGATTACCGTTGACAATGTCAGAACGACCTGTCAGTGAATGGATAATCCACGGAATCATAAATATTCCAATCTCAACCTTCAGGTTTCAATACTGCCAAAAATATATACAGGCTGGCATGTACGAGAAATTGGGAAAGGGGTACCTTAAAACAACTTGGAACCTGCCCTATTCACATGCATGTGTCAGTAACAAAGGACAGAAAGTGTTTCTTAGTGGCAACAATTGTGCAATGTCACTAAGCGGCACGCTTCTGTGTAACGGTATTAGTTTGCACGGAGCCTGTGAAGGGAATTCATACAACCTTTCATGTCACCAGCAAGGCGCACCTGCAACTGAAATAGAACCATTCTTTCAAAGACTCTATAATGGGAGTTACATTCTTATTGTAGACCGCAGATGCTGTAGTCTTATGCCCGGGACTCCTTATCTCGTCACTACGACGGCGAAGGTCAAGTGCTGTGGACGTTCTTTGTTTCCCAGCTCCTTTCCAGACAGGGAGGCAAGGGCATGGCCCGGTTTGAAAATTACTTCTATTCGAATAGATACTTTAAGCAGAATGAAAACAGTGCTTCTACAGACGCCTACAAGGCTCACGTCATCTAAAGAAACGTATGATCTACAAGTCGCAAGGACGACTGCAGAGATACATACATTATTATCAACTAATTCCCCCGTACATTTCGCGGAAATCCTGAGCGAAATCTTAAATATTTCTGATACCACAGGGGTCTCAAAGGTATTTAAGACAGTATTTTCTATGGCATTAACACCATTCAAAGCCATACTGGGTATTTTTCCAGACTTCGTCCATTCGATTTTTGGCGGACTTCCCCTGATCCTAGGACTAATTGCAGGAATCCTATTCCTAGTCCTTATTTTTCGTTATGGCAACCCATGTCACAGATCAAACTCTCGCGACAATGGAAGATACGATCCTAGCCATTGGATACCGGGACCGGATATCAAAAATCCTGGGACTATCCCGGCTTAGAGACCTAAACATGACTTGGTTTCTATCATTTCGACCAATGTGGCAAAGGTGTGTTTTACCTGTACTAAGGTGTCTGCTATGCGGAGAAGAATGCGTGTTAGACACCTGTCTGACGCTACAATCGGATGCGCCGGTGGATGCAGATACACTGTTGGTTCCTACCAAGGTTCACGCACTGTGCTGCCCTCAAAGGCTGCCAATTCTGATGACGGCATTCCTGGAATCTTCACCACTGCGATTGAAGAGTAGTGAAGTTCAAGATGAAAGCAGCATCGAACAGGTACGACCTTCTGTCAGCAATGCAAATCAGAATGTCAATGGAGACAATCATGCGCATGAATGCATGGTTACCCCTATTTCCGACTTAGAGGAACTTTCCCATGAAGCTGTTGACAGTTTTTTCGAAAGCCTGAATGATATGATGTTCTCTCCGGAACAGAAATAGAGACTTTTGAGTAAAACTCGCACACGGCGTTCCCTGAATTCGGCCTTCAACTTTAAAAATAAAGTCACATGAACAATTACAATCCAGTTCACGGACAGCAACTTTTTTCAGCAAGCCCCTAAAATATTTTTCTATATATTTTTTCCCGGGACACTGATTTTCTGCTTAAAGTAAGAGACTATTCCTAGAGAACTAAGATTTCTATTTTAGATACTTTATAGACTTTATAGACTTTAGCTGCCCGCTGGTATGTTCGCAATAGATTTTATGTGATGAAATGGTTTCGACTTTTTTTCTGTATAGCCATATTAAGAGCCATTTCATGTGTATTTCTCATATACCAACAAGCAATAATGCATAACAATGCGTGTTTACTTTTGCATTTAATTCATAGCTTAAGTGCATACAATATATATGACTGCAATTTTTCAGTATATTTGAAAATTTCGAAATGCATTTATGTATTTTGGGGTGGTAAGGTATACACTATACTCTATAGTATGTTGTACTATGTTATACTATGCATAGATTAGTAGATATGACCATAGTTAGCGTGGAGTGGGTGTCGTGTATTTCTATAGGTTCTGATTCGATCCCCCTATTCCTGACCCTATTCTGGTTAAACTTACTAGCTAGTTAACTAACAGTCAGCCCATGAGGCAAGAAATCCCCCATGATGCAGATACCGTTATCTGACGCAGTCACACTACGGCACAGGAACGTGTTATCTGATTAGGTCATAACGCTTGAGATCTAATTAGACAAGCGACATTCCTCCAGCCCCTGATAAGGCATACGACGTTCTCATAACAAATCAAACCTATGACAACCTGGATAATCCGTGCGGCCATTGTTTTGATTTCACAGAGAACTTTAGTAAAGAATGTGCTAACGAGCAAGTCGTATGACATCTTTATTGACGTACCTATGTCCATCCTTACGTCAATCCCGGCACCTTTAAGGTATAAATATTGCCGACCTTGCCCTATGCAAAACACACGCGTGGTGACAAGACGGAGCAGCCATACTTGCCGAAGCCGAGAGCAGAAGCAGACCCCGCAGGCAGCAGCCCCGCCTTCCTGACGCGCTGAGAGACGCGCTGCTATCTCAAGCCGAGAGACCCAGCACCGGCGCTTCTGGGCAGCCCTCGCAGGCAGCCTGGAATATCGAGAGCAGAGAAAGAGATACCATTCCTCATTCATCCTAAATTCCAGGTACAGAACTGAATAACCCCTCCTAGAGAATTCTTTAGTTATTCACTTGGCAAAAACAAACTTAAACTAAACTGTAACTTTCTATTCCCGCCCACGCATTAGACTTAGGTCAGGTACACGGGGTAGGCGTAGTTAGAAACACCAGTTGAGTACGTTTAGTCAAATGTATATGTGTATGTAAATATATTTTATTCATTTTAAACATCATATGGCTCAGAAACCATATCAATGTTTTTACAGTATTATTTTATACTATTGCTTCTAATGTATGCACTTTACTTAACTATAAGTATTGCAATAATATCGATCCATTTCTCTTGTACGAGAAAAGAGACTGATCAATAAATAACATCTTTTATTGAACACGCCCGTCTCTTCCTTTTCTCTACATTCTGATGAGACTAAGAATGCACGTACTGACTGAGTAAAATAATTGCCTTGTGCTCACACGACTCTCGAGATTGACTCTTGATTAGGGGAGAGCAAAGTTGTCATGTTCTATGGTTGTCAGAAACTAAATCCCTTCTTGTCTAATCAGGGGAGTTAATCCTTCCTTGAACATTCGAGAAAGTTTCTAGCGAACTCTGAGCTTAGCTGGCAAACCGAAAAATTAAGTCTAGTATCGACAGTAGTAGACCTAGTTAACGTCTGGCCTAGGCCTTTACTGCTGTAGGCACTATTCCAATGCGCAGAGCCTATTGGGAAAATAGGAGCTACACTACATGGCGCCCAACGCGTTTGGAAAGGGCGATAAAACTAACGTAAGACATTTAGAGTAACTCAGTCGTGCTTTCTCACTCAGACCCCTTTTCCCAAATACTCCAAAGACGTCTGGAGTGGGTGAAAGGTTATAATATCCTCCAAAACCTCGCAGGAGGGAACTCCTATGTATGGTTCTTGGTCTAGTCAACGTTGAAGGATAAAACAGTTCCAAAATATTGTGCATCTAATCTCTGTTTCCATAAGAAACCTGATCTGCA
The DNA here is from genome assembly GCF_964261635.1 of Lissotriton helveticus. NCBI lineage: Eukaryota > Metazoa > Chordata > Amphibia > Caudata > Salamandridae > Lissotriton > Lissotriton helveticus. Next base: position 979,264,214 of record NC_136059.1, read on the forward strand.
AACAAACATAATACCGTCCTGTCTGTAAAATGGCAGAGAGTGATGATGAAAGAGAGGCAATTAGATTAGCTACTGAAATAGCAGCAGCTGATACTACAGCACTCGATGCAGACCCGGATATAATACTCATCCAGGTCGCCAAAAGAAGAGCTATAACTCTAAAACTTATAGAAAATGGACTGACACCTAGAGGTGGCACAGTCATATTCGTAATTGAGGCACACGAATATCGGCAGACAGAGGTATACTATACATGGATAAATTTTCCAGCAGCAAATGCTGTAACAAAGTACTTCCACTATTACAAAGTAGAGGAACCTCCTAATGAGTACACTCCTTTCGAGGAGGTGGAAGTACCACTCAAATTCCAAGAGCATTTGCTCTTATTTGATGGCGCCCTAATACATAACAATCACATTACAAGGCTCGGTCCTTTAGGAAGACCAGGAGCAACGTGGCCGGTCCTAGCCGGATACACACCACATCCAGACATCGAAAGAATGCCTGCAGCAGAGCTGTTAATACAGCTAAAACAACTACTAAAAATTCATAGACAATTAGTTCAGTATGTAATGCGGACTTCAACAATTCAGCCAGCGATTAAAATTCCACAGCTGACCCCTCACCAGGGGAACACAAATAAAATCACACCACAGAACATCCAATCCTGCCTAGGTAAAGTTCCAGCTAAACGGGAACAAATACCATTCTGGTTGGCACAGAAAATTACCCAAATAGAGGCGGTGTTTCCTGACACCACCCCATTAGAAAAACACAGGATTCTGACTATATGTCTCCCAATGGGAATCGCACCACACATTGAGGACTGTGACACTTGGGGTACAGTCTTTGCTTCCATCTACACAAAAACGCACGGTGTCCCATCCATTTCGGTGATACCAGATGTGCTAAAACAAATTCAAGATGAATACGGTCCAGAACCTGCTTTAACTCTTGGTATGAAATTACTGAAAGACTTCAAGCAGGTCTCGGCTATATTACTAGCCAACATAAAGGGTGAAGCAGCAAACGTGGCGATCCGCCAGAGGTTAAAAGAGACAGATATAGCAGACCAACCAGCTGAAATTGCCAGAATCATAGAAAAATCCTATGAAGAACTAGGCAGAGATAGTCTAGGTGGAATACCAGTAAAACCGCAACTGACTACAAGTCCAGAAAAAATATTTTTTAATAATAATTCACCAAAAAAGAACTGGGATGGAAATAAACAGTCCAATCCTAAAGAAAAGAAATTCCAGTCCAGAGGAAGGTCTCCTAGGCGAAGAGAGAAATCTCCGAACCCGAGACAAAGGTCACCTCAGAGTGAACCCTCTGGGAATAGATATAACCTTAGAAATAGGGATAATATTAAAAAACCTGATAGATATCAAGACATTGATACACGTCCCTCTCAATCTTTTCAGAATTCCTCGCAGAAATCGGAAAGAAGAGGACGATCAGAAGAGCACGCCAAGTCCAAAGACAAGGAACCTGCTCAACTGAAAAAGAAATCACAATTTCCAAAAAAGAAGGTAGCCAGTATCAAGGTAGTTAACAATGCCGAGAATACTGAGGACACAACTGAAAAACGGAGAATGGGCTCAGACAATGCTAGACAGCGCAGCAGAGGTGAGCATAGCTCGCAAAGTCCTTATGAATCATCTGGAGACAGTGGACACGAATGAATACCTTCAAGTGGAAACTGCAGATACCAGAGTTAGCAAGCCCCACAAAATATACGAGATAACATTACGTATAGAGGGAGATAAGACTAGGAAAATAAGGGGACTATTTTGGGATAACCTATCCAAGGGCTATGACATCCTTCTAGCTGAAAAAGACTGGCCACCAGAGTTTGTCAGGGAGTGCCCTCATGGCGAAGAAGTAATTATGCCTGCCTTCTCGAATCAAATACCGATTCATAAAAAATATACACTTGCTAGAAAGTGGGCAGTGGCCTTAGCACCTGCTTTATATAAAAATCATGTAGGATGGGATGAGGATTCTCCTCCTCACAAAGTCCAGTTAAAATCACAACCTACTGCACAAAGGCAGTACCCAATTAAGCAAGAAGCTAAAAAACAAGTAAATGAAATACTAGATCAGCTAGAATACCAGGGGGTGATTGAAACTTGCACCTCACAAATGAACAATCCTTTGTTTCCGGTCTCCAAACCAGACAATTCATACCGTCTAGTTTTGGATTACCGACACCTTAACACATGTTGCAAAACTTTTGCAGTGCAAAACTCACACAGTGCTGCACTAATGAATAACATAGTGCGCAAAAAATACAAAACAACCTTGGACATCTCCAACGGATTCTTTTGTCAAAACATAGCACCAGAGAGCAGATATTTAACTGCATTTTCAGTAAATGGCACTCAAAAACAATTCTGTCGGTTAGCCCAGGGGTACAAGAACAGCCCGGGGGTATTCTCAGCAAGAGTAACAGAATTACTACAACTATATGATGATGAAGCATTATCTTATGTCGATGACATTTACTTAACAGATGATGACTTGGAGACTCACTTGAAAAGAGTGAACACCATAATACTTGGTTTCGCTGCAGAGGGTTACAAATTCAACTTCAAAAAGTCCAGAATTGCCCATCTGACGGTCCTATTCTTAGGATATGAGTTATCAAGTGAAGGCAAAAGCCTGGCAGACAATTTCCTAGAGAAATGTGCCGTAATCCAAGCTCCTAAAACACTAAAAAACCTACAGTCAATTCTAGGCTTCCTAAATTTCGGAAGAACTTACATTGCAAATTACGCAGAAAGGGTCAAACCCCTTTACGATCTAATTAAACCAGACTTTAAAAGATCCAGTTGGACTCAAGCACACACAGAAATTTTGAGATCCTTACAAACAGACATGCTAATTAAAACAAAATTAGAAACCCGTGATAATACACGCAACCTTGTGATCCGAGTCATCCCAGGGAGATACGGATTCACATACCTAACCTCTAATGAGGGAGATAAGGTACCAATTGCATTCAAATCACATTTGTACACAAAAGCTGAACAGAGATTCAACAACAAAGGAAAAATTGTTCAAGCAGTTCAAACCGCAATAGCTAGAGAAAAAGACATAGCTGACGGTAGACATATCACAGTCAGAACAGCAGAATCAGCTTTTGAGGCATTAACAACACCGTGTAATTTACCAACAACAACATTGGATCCAGAATGGTTACAATGGGTAAATTCAATCACAACGGACAAAGTATATTACTTCTTTGATCCAGAACTAGAAGAATTAAAAAATCTAAAATATGAAAAAACGTATCCTCTGCCAATCGACATTCTGCCTCTACGACATTACGCCTGTGTAATCTATACAGACGGACATGCTCAACCCTCCGTTTGGGGAGAACATGCATACAATCCCACATGTGAGATTACAAAAGAAGTGTGGCACGGAGGTAAACTAAGACCTCTATTAACAAAATCACACTCAGTAGAAACTAATTCAGAACTACAAACTGAAATATTAGCTTTGAAAATGGCGCTAGATAATGCGGATCGCGAATTCCCGACACTTATAGTGTCAGATTCATATTTCTGCGTCAAAGCATATAACAAGGATTTGCAGACCTGGATTCAGAACGATTACAAAGATGACACGAATGCACCAATAAAGCAGAGACTTCTCTGGGAACAAGTAGCTCTTTTGAAAAAAGAACTACCAAAGACTCACGTGACACACTCACTGAGTCACCAGCGTGATGGCGTTCACGTTGTAGGGAATTCATTGGCTGAAACAGCCGCAGCGGCAGCCAGTAAACCGGCTCCCGTAGATCGAAAAAAGCGTACATTAAAATACATTGACGGCGAAACATTGCTGGCAGTAAAAACGTCATCAAAAGGCGACTGCTCGGCGTTACCGATCAACTATCCACTCAATTACACATACATCATAGATGCAAACTCCATTCCTTTTGCTCGAATCCCTGGAGTGGGGGATAGAGTGATTCCAAACATGGACAGGAGAAACTTGTTAATCGCAGACGCACACATGGGCGAGGGTCTCAGACACCTTAAATTAAAGGATTCTCTGGAAGAATTACAATCACGGTACTGGTGGCCAGGCATGAGCCTGCACTACACCATGTTTGTAAAAAACTGCCCAAACTGCAACAGAGATCGCAGTGGGGAGAGAAGCAGTTTAATACCTCGTCGTATCAAGGCAGATAACATCACCACTAAAAAGAATGGCTTGCGATTAACATATACAGGCTAGTTCCCACTTATAATGTAGATCCACAGCACTCGGCTGACGTCCGGACTGTTATACAAGATTTGCGAGTCTAAATGGCATATACGCTAAGAGCATGCTACGTTCGACCATTTTTTTTTTTTACTTTTCTCAGGCAATCCAGCCTGGGGGGGGAAAGAATGGCCAAATGAGCACAGCCCAGCGGGAATCTTCTCACTTCCTTCCTGAGGGTATGGGATGGTGTAAAGAAAAAACCAAGACAGAAAGCAATCTATAATAGAAAGGATATTAGGTTCGGGAGCTGGGTGGGTCAAACATCTAATAAGTGTCCAACGTAGTCTTAATAACTTGCCAAGAAATTCTCTGAAGGGATTCAGTCCGTACGAATTATTATTCGGAACTAGGATGTTGATCTCTGACCTTGATAGTCAGACTTCAGTGGTAACAGAAAAAAGCTTTGATGTCAAAGACCGTTTGGCTATTTTGCAGGACTTAAACAAAACAAGAAAAGACCTGAGCAACATACAGTTGAAACAACAGCCAACGACCACTGAAGAATCACCACCTGTCCCAGCAAGACCTGTCTGGATTCCAAAAGTCGGGGATCTAGTCAGGGAGAAGATCGCGGTAAAGAAGGAATTTGGGCCTTCTTACAGAAAAGCAGTTCCTGTCTTGTCTGTCAACGGGACAAGATCAGTTGTACTACCGCCACTTGCTGGAAAAAAGGAGAACCGAGTTGTATCCATCGACCTGGTAAAACCACAACATGTGGCCGATAACCAACAGTAGGCCAAGTGGACTCCCAATAAGTAGCAGAACACCAAGGTTTGCTACCAGTACAGAGGTCCTATCAAAGAGGCTCATCACATTCGAAACACCTACAGAAGAACAACAAGGACTATGCAACAATGCAATAGAACTTAGACCTCTGAAAACCCAAATAAAGACATTTAGCAGAGACACACCAATCTATACAGAAGTACCAAGTGAAAATGCGAGAAACAAAAATCCTGAACCAATTGGAACAATTGACAGAACTGCATCCGGTTACTTCATCAACTTCGATGATTCCTCTGAAGGCTTCAGCGAACAAAAGACACAGCCATCATCAAAATCCTTTAAAGACAAAGCTAAGGAACTTTTGAAACAACTGAAAGAAACATATCTGGTTTCTCCATGGATTGAATTTTGGGTGGGTTTTGGTGCATTTATCCTCATACTTTGGCTCATCATGGTATTTACCTTGGGACGCTTCATTGAGGGAAAATATGCTAAAATGGACACAGCAAGTCAGAACATCAACTTGGTCCTCAAACCACACACATCTTCACACGTCGAGAAAAGAGAACTTTCTTCAGAACTTTCTTCAGCCAACTTCACAGCAATTCCAATACCTGGTGGGGTAGCCTGGGACAACACTGACTATGAAATTTATGGTCCGGTCGAGATCCTGAAATATCCACACCAAATCAAGATCTCCTTGAGTGACTTTGCTAAACCAAACTCATTTGCTGATGATTGGGACTTTGAAAGTATAAACAATATGATGTCTGACTTAGTAATGTCTGCTAAATTTACAAAACATGATTATTTGCAGGGTTCTACAAATTATGACAGCATGTACTGCTATAACCATTATGGTAACCATTTCTTGCATAAATCTGCACAACCTAGAAATGTTTTAAATTTTAATCAATGGGAACATTGTGCTACACCTCCAAAAGGGAGCTCTAGAACCGTGTATGGCAAATATTCATATTTTTCAGGTTTTAACATAACTAATGCTGAAACATTTTATTACAAATTGTCAAACAAGACAGGGATGAAAACCATGATAACCAACACAAAATTGATATATTCAGATTCTTTCTTTGAAAAAATGAATACTTTTGGATTTGATTATTGGGACAAACATGTTGATTTGAAAAGTGTTTGGGGTACAAAAGAATGGCAAGTACAGGGTATAGAAGCTTTGTTTAGAGCCTGCATGATCCCAGAACAAATGATATTTTTAAATGACACCGTTCAACAAACCACCTGTCTTGGCTTAGCCAAAATCAAAGATTTAAATAACCTGTCTATTCCAAAGCCAACAATGTTTAGCAATAACTCTGAAACAGATGAAGAAATAGACATAAACCATATACTTAACCAAAACAGAACACATCCTGATTGGAAACAATGGTTGATCTGGCCCACAGATACAAATAACTGTCAAGATAGATTCCTGAATAAAACACAGGGTTTCAAAATAAACAGGCCAGACCCTAGATATCCCCAAAGACATCACCCAGGGATAATAACAACCTACAGTGTGGGCAAATTATGCCTTCAATGGCTACAAACTTCCACACTGCCTGAAATTAAGCAACACCTAACTTTACTTACTGATGGTGCTGACTTGCGTGATTTCATAATGGGACCACGCAAACAGCGTCAAAAGCGTTTCATAGCAGCCTCTGTATATGCAGCATACAATGAGGCCTGGAAGGTTACTCAAATTGAGACAGCAGAAAGAATACGGGAAATTGACCGTATTAATTTGGAAAAATCACTTTCTGTAGTGGACAATGGGTTAATGACTCTGTCCTCCAGAATTTTTTCATTGAACAGCATTGTGTCTTCAGCAATCGATATATTATCGCAAGACTTACTGTTATTACAACATGGTCAGTCACAATTGCGTTCTATTGTACAGCTTGGCTGGACGTTACAAAATCTGCGTTCAGGCTATGTGCCTTGGCGTTTAATCAACACAACGTCACTATTTCAAATCTTTAACCTTACTGATAGACAGATCGGTATGGCGCAGAAGGGTGCTGATTATACAATCTTGAGCATTGAAAAACTAGAAAGATTACCGTTGACAATGTCAGAACGACCTGTCAGTGAATGGATAATCCACGGAATCATAAATATTCCAATCTCAACCTTCAGGTTTCAATACTGCCAAAAATATATACAGGCTGGCATGTACGAGAAATTGGGAAAGGGGTACCTTAAAACAACTTGGAACCTGCCCTATTCACATGCATGTGTCAGTAACAAAGGACAGAAAGTGTTTCTTAGTGGCAACAATTGTGCAATGTCACTAAGCGGCACGCTTCTGTGTAACGGTATTAGTTTGCACGGAGCCTGTGAAGGGAATTCATACAACCTTTCATGTCACCAGCAAGGCGCACCTGCAACTGAAATAGAACCATTCTTTCAAAGACTCTATAATGGGAGTTACATTCTTATTGTAGACCGCAGATGCTGTAGTCTTATGCCCGGGACTCCTTATCTCGTCACTACGACGGCGAAGGTCAAGTGCTGTGGACGTTCTTTGTTTCCCAGCTCCTTTCCAGACAGGGAGGCAAGGGCATGGCCCGGTTTGAAAATTACTTCTATTCGAATAGATACTTTAAGCAGAATGAAAACAGTGCTTCTACAGACGCCTACAAGGCTCACGTCATCTAAAGAAACGTATGATCTACAAGTCGCAAGGACGACTGCAGAGATACATACATTATTATCAACTAATTCCCCCGTACATTTCGCGGAAATCCTGAGCGAAATCTTAAATATTTCTGATACCACAGGGGTCTCAAAGGTATTTAAGACAGTATTTTCTATGGCATTAACACCATTCAAAGCCATACTGGGTATTTTTCCAGACTTCGTCCATTCGATTTTTGGCGGACTTCCCCTGATCCTAGGACTAATTGCAGGAATCCTATTCCTAGTCCTTATTTTTCGTTATGGCAACCCATGTCACAGATCAAACTCTCGCGACAATGGAAGATACGATCCTAGCCATTGGATACCGGGACCGGATATCAAAAATCCTGGGACTATCCCGGCTTAGAGACCTAAACATGACTTGGTTTCTATCATTTCGACCAATGTGGCAAAGGTGTGTTTTACCTGTACTAAGGTGTCTGCTATGCGGAGAAGAATGCGTGTTAGACACCTGTCTGACGCTACAATCGGATGCGCCGGTGGATGCAGATACACTGTTGGTTCCTACCAAGGTTCACGCACTGTGCTGCCCTCAAAGGCTGCCAATTCTGATGACGGCATTCCTGGAATCTTCACCACTGCGATTGAAGAGTAGTGAAGTTCAAGATGAAAGCAGCATCGAACAGGTACGACCTTCTGTCAGCAATGCAAATCAGAATGTCAATGGAGACAATCATGCGCATGAATGCATGGTTACCCCTATTTCCGACTTAGAGGAACTTTCCCATGAAGCTGTTGACAGTTTTTTCGAAAGCCTGAATGATATGATGTTCTCTCCGGAACAGAAATAGAGACTTTTGAGTAAAACTCGCACACGGCGTTCCCTGAATTCGGCCTTCAACTTTAAAAATAAAGTCACATGAACAATTACAATCCAGTTCACGGACAGCAACTTTTTTCAGCAAGCCCCTAAAATATTTTTCTATATATTTTTTCCCGGGACACTGATTTTCTGCTTAAAGTAAGAGACTATTCCTAGAGAACTAAGATTTCTATTTTAGATACTTTATAGACTTTATAGACTTTAGCTGCCCGCTGGTATGTTCGCAATAGATTTTATGTGATGAAATGGTTTCGACTTTTTTTCTGTATAGCCATATTAAGAGCCATTTCATGTGTATTTCTCATATACCAACAAGCAATAATGCATAACAATGCGTGTTTACTTTTGCATTTAATTCATAGCTTAAGTGCATACAATATATATGACTGCAATTTTTCAGTATATTTGAAAATTTCGAAATGCATTTATGTATTTTGGGGTGGTAAGGTATACACTATACTCTATAGTATGTTGTACTATGTTATACTATGCATAGATTAGTAGATATGACCATAGTTAGCGTGGAGTGGGTGTCGTGTATTTCTATAGGTTCTGATTCGATCCCCCTATTCCTGACCCTATTCTGGTTAAACTTACTAGCTAGTTAACTAACAGTCAGCCCATGAGGCAAGAAATCCCCCATGATGCAGATACCGTTATCTGACGCAGTCACACTACGGCACAGGAACGTGTTATCTGATTAGGTCATAACGCTTGAGATCTAATTAGACAAGCGACATTCCTCCAGCCCCTGATAAGGCATACGACGTTCTCATAACAAATCAAACCTATGACAACCTGGATAATCCGTGCGGCCATTGTTTTGATTTCACAGAGAACTTTAGTAAAGAATGTGCTAACGAGCAAGTCGTATGACATCTTTATTGACGTACCTATGTCCATCCTTACGTCAATCCCGGCACCTTTAAGGTATAAATATTGCCGACCTTGCCCTATGCAAAACACACGCGTGGTGACAAGACGGAGCAGCCATACTTGCCGAAGCCGAGAGCAGAAGCAGACCCCGCAGGCAGCAGCCCCGCCTTCCTGACGCGCTGAGAGACGCGCTGCTATCTCAAGCCGAGAGACCCAGCACCGGCGCTTCTGGGCAGCCCTCGCAGGCAGCCTGGAATATCGAGAGCAGAGAAAGAGATACCATTCCTCATTCATCCTAAATTCCAGGTACAGAACTGAATAACCCCTCCTAGAGAATTCTTTAGTTATTCACTTGGCAAAAACAAACTTAAACTAAACTGTAACTTTCTATTCCCGCCCACGCATTAGACTTAGGTCAGGTACACGGGGTAGGCGTAGTTAGAAACACCAGTTGAGTACGTTTAGTCAAATGTATATGTGTATGTAAATATATTTTATTCATTTTAAACATCATATGGCTCAGAAACCATATCAATGTTTTTACAGTATTATTTTATACTATTGCTTCTAATGTATGCACTTTACTTAACTATAAGTATTGCAATAATATCGATCCATTTCTCTTGTACGAGAAAAGAGACTGATCAATAAATAACATCTTTTATTGAACACGCCCGTCTCTTCCTTTTCTCTACATTCTGATGAGACTAAGAATGCACGTACTGACTGAGTAAAATAATTGCCTTGTGCTCACACGACTCTCGAGATTGACTCTTGATTAGGGGAGAGCAAAGTTGTCATGTTCTATGGTTGTCAGAAACTAAATCCCTTCTTGTCTAATCAGGGGAGTTAATCCTTCCTTGAACATTCGAGAAAGTTTCTAGCGAACTCTGAGCTTAGCTGGCAAACCCAAAAATTAAGTCTAGTATCGACAGTAGTAGACCTAGTTAACGTCTGGCCTAGGCCTTTACTGCTGTAGGCACTATTCCAATGCGCAGAGCCTATTGGGAAAATAGGAGCTACACTACAGGATGCATTTAAAATTGTTTCCAATTCTTAGGATGATTTCCATATTGCCTTAATTCATGATGAAGGCCTTTCTTTTATTCGTAAGTAGGTTTGGTTGGAAGCGTATTTTGAAGATTCTGTTGTGCAAAGTGTGTTGTCTTTCATCAACAAGAGTCTCTCAAGTTCTAATTTAAAATGTTTTTGGGAAGTGCACAAAGAAATTTCTTCTGCTGATGGTATTCTTTGGAGAGGGGATAAAGCTGTTCCTCCTTCCTCCTTTCAAGCTTAGAGACTCTATTGTCAAGTTATGTCATGAGGGACATTGTGAAAACTAAGCAGACTGTAAAGAATGGTTTCTGCTGGCCTGGTTTAGATATTTTCATGGAACGTATTGTTAGAAATTGTGTGACTTGTGCCAACGCCAACAAATCCCTTAAAACTCTTCTACCCAACATATCTACCCCTTGTATTCCCAGTGGTCCGTGAGAAACCATTGCCGTTGATATTATGGGTCCCATTGGTACTTAGTCTAAGTATATTATTTCTAGGTGGCCTACCAAGGTTGTTAACAAGATCGACACTGATGCTGTTTTTTTTTTTGCGGGTCATCATTTTCACTGAGGAGGGTCTTCCCACTCAGATTATTATGGATAATGGTGTACAGTTTATTTCTCACAAAGCTCAGTTTTTTTTTTGAAAGACTAGGCCTCAAACATCGCACCACTTACCTTTACAGCCCCAGTGGCAATGGCATGATTGAGCGTTTTAATAGAGTACTCAAGGGTGCTATTCAATCTGTTGGTACTGAGGATGATGTGTGGGAGTTGTCTGTGCTCAAAACCGTATATATATAGTATATTTTTACAGTGAGAAACCTAAAGTACAAAATCATGATATGTAGTAAATTCATTTATTTCTATGTTTTAATTTGTTTTCGCTTACTTTTCATGTACCGCGATAAATGGGGGGTCTGAATGAGACGAGGACCATCTTGAAGGTCCCTATTGCGCATGACCAGTATGCGGCTGGTGGCATTGACCAAGTGCCAACTGAAGGTCCCTGCCAAGACGCGCCTGGAAAGATGCACCTTCACCCAGCTAGAAAACTGAAAATGTCCTGCATCCGATACATTTGTATATTTTTCTATTGTATTCTGTCGAATAGGTCATGGGGACCCCAAATCTGCTAGGCGGTTCCTTAAGATGCAAAACTGAGCTTGTAGAAGTTTGTTCTGATTGGTGTGTTAGCCTATCCTACTTGTGGACCAATCGAAATTGGGGATTCTGACACTTTGCAACATTGGGGGGTGGTACACTGACCCGAAAACAGTATATCTAGCCTAGGTTCAGCTAGAGAAATTGTCCGACTTGTCTGAATAGCTGACCTGTCACTGACCCAACGCACTCAATAGGTGACTGAATACAGAGCGCTGCGGAGCACTCTGTCCGAATTTGACCTTAGACTTTAAAGGTTTTACTAAACCTTAAGTGCTGGCGGAGCACTTTGCTGGGAAGTTCGCTAACCCAATCGGGGTTCTGACCGATAACTGCAGAGAGGGTGGAGCGCAGGCGTTGCTTCCAAACTGCGGGTGCTGGTCGTGCCTTGGTGGTCCTGTCCTGATCCTAATCTGGTTATCCTGTCCGGTCCTGGGGTGTCCATTCTGCACCTGCTGTCCCATAGATGACTGTCCTTTCTTGGGGTATTTCCTGTCCTTGACTGATCCGTGGCCAGGGTTGGTCTGCACACCTTTCTAGGTAAATATAGTGCGAAAACTCTTCACTGCATCTTCTACATTTCTGTCTTTGCTTTAATAAAGACATTTCTTTGCATATGTTAATTTTCCATGCTTTCCGCAACCTGTTTATAAAAGTCATACAGCATATTTTCCTTAGCATGTACCTATGTTTCCCTACCTTTTAGAACACATTCTCTCCATACTGTTTATGAAACATAACTGTGGTATATAAGTTTCTCCTGAAATCTGATTTTACGTAAAGATACTAGAACTATAGCGTGTTCCACTTTTTCCCCCTCCTATAGATGTATAGGATTTCCAATCTTTACTCTTGAAGTATTTCCCAAACAGAAAAAACTCTAGTTCTTGATCCATTCCCGAAATCTATTTAGCATATTATATTTGTTATTACTTTCTTGTAGACTCATAAATGGTTGCCCTGACACTGTTCCTCTATGGCTATGTTCTTTCCGTTATCTTGATTATTGATTGCCTTTTGACTGTAAACTTGCTAATTTCCGAACCTGATTTCTAGATAAACTTTTAAAACTTCCCAGTTGTCTGTGATCATTTAATGCGGAATAGAAATAAGTTGGGTTTTGTATTTTGCCTGCCTTTCTTTTACAGCCAGCTCCCTGATCCATTGTGGATCTTAGGTACCTGCAACGGTGGATTGGTAAGTCAGGTACAATAGAAATAAATAGGTAGGAACCAGGGTTACTGGTAGAAGAATTGGTAGGTCATCTGATTAATGTATAGGTTGAACTGAAATTTATGGGCCCGAAAACTATATGGTGAAATTATTGGTTGGGTGACCTGCGATCTCTATCAGTAATTTTCTGGTAGCAGAGGGGATGGTTAGGGACTAGTTAAAGTTAGGAAGGACTAGTTAAGCTAGATAAGTTGGATGCTGCTAAGAGTTTTTTTTGGTTGTGTTTATGCTGCTATGGAAGCAAAACAATTTGCATGACTTGATCACTCACGTAAAATGTTTGCTTTGAAAAATTATGAGATGTTTTAAATTGTTTTTCCTATTATTGTACTGATATATGTATTAACACATTTGTAAGTTAAGTGTTTTTTGTTGTTGGGAATCCCCGGTAAATTGAATAGCGAGTGGTGAAAAGAATCCACTTGTTTTGAGGTCACTGACTCCAGGAAAGTTGGTGCAGGTTAGGCAGAACTGGAAGCACTAACTAGGGTTTTTTCTGAATGTATGTTTGAAAAAATGATAGCTACGAGATCACTGGCAAAACTTCTATTGTGATATAACCTAGTAAGGGTCACAGCGGAAGGAGTAGCAGGTTCGTCGGGGCTTGAATGATAGCAAAAGGGTTCGCTGGTGAAACTTTGGGCTTGGAATATATCCCGATAAGAAGTGGATGAGTCGAAAGAAGTAGCAGGTTCCCTAATGCTTGAGTGAAGGGCAGGCAGAAGAGATCTGTCCGTAGCGTGTGAAAAGTAGACAGAAGGAGTTTACTTGCAATGAAACAAATCTTTCCTGTCTAGACACTTGAGTACAGTGGCGAATGTGTATTCGTTGTTAAATAACCAAGCACAAGCACTTTAGAGAGAAATTAAGTTTCCGTTACCTTGTGAAGGAGGGAGTCAGTTGCGGAGCTGCTCTGACGTCACTCTGTGCCGCGCTGGGATTGGTAGACGCAGCGGGTGTGTAGCGGAGCCAAAATTGTAAAGGAGGGGTGAGTGCCGAAGCGTGAGAACTTGTCTCGCGAAAGGTCGCGCACCCATTGGTCGAGACTATTTGAATTCGTGCATTTCATTGGTTGCACGTAAAATAAGAGACGCATTTAGATTGGAAGTGATTTTGTAAACAAAGAGCCAGTTTGAAGGGAATTATATGTGGCATACGTACAGACCGCATACTAGACCAGATCCGAGACATTTAGGATTTGAAAACGATCAGTGGAAAGGTCATAACACTAGCATTATGTACGGAAATAAGAGAAAATTGTCCCTGGTGAACAAATTGAAGAATTATTTCAAAAAAGACAAACCAATTAGAACCAGAGAAGGTCTTGTCATTCCACCACCTAATACTCCCGCATCTTTTATGATGTTTGATAAAGGGTACCACTCGTGTGTATGGTTGGAAAATTGGGCAGAATACACGAAAGATGACGGAGTATTGGCTTTTCCGTTAGAAGGTACATTTAACGGCAGGATTCTATTTAATTTGAGAACCTGAATGAATGATTTACATCCCAGACCTAGATTAACGCTGTACGAAGCACTAGAGGAATGGGAAATCGAGGCTTTTGAAAGGGACAAGCCCCGAATGGATAAAGGGCTTACAAAATTTTATCCGAAATTGAAGCAAGAGACCCGAGACAAAAAGATGAAGCAGTGGAGACAGAATATGATTGTAGAGGGACTGTTTCCAATGATGCCAACGGGTGGTCCTCCTGGGGGGGAAAAGAAAACAGAGAAATGCAAACACTGGGTGCCCATTGGAGAATCGGATAACGAATTGTTAGAGGACATGTTTATGAGAAGTCTACCTCCTTATAATGAAGGACACCGACCTTCTAGTGAAGGGGATAATTCTCGAAGACCTCCGCCCCAGGAAGTGGCCAGATCCGCAAGTGTAGGAGGGAGTTGTCATATACCTCCCTATACTGAGAGTCTAGGACCCATAGATGCTAGAGATAGTTATCCTAGAATACCCGCTGGTGGGGAAACGAGATACACGCGCGAAAGAGACTGTTTTCCCAGATCTCTTACGAAGGTGAGGCAAGACCATCCAGTTCAGGAATGCCGTTCCTAAACCCTCTATATGAGGAAGAACCAAGATCCCTAGGCACAGGTACTTTGCACCCAAGACCTAGTTATGGTTAAGGACCCAGAGAGACACATCCCACTGCCCCGAGTTGTGCTCCAACTTTAACCCCACAAGTGTTACATGACAATTCAGTCGAAAGGATATTGGAGGACAGAGAACGAGAGGCACTAGCTAAGCAGAGAGCTGAAATAATTCAGAAGATTTCCCAGTTAAATGCAAGTCCTGAGTCCTTAACAATCCCGGTTACTATTGGACCAGTGGTTCCATTGTATGGGGACCGACAGGGAAGTCCAAGAACTCCAGTTATTACCCCAGTTGTAGCCCAACCGAGATCATAGCCCTTAATTGTAGATGACTTAACAAGTGAGTGTGAGTCTGAAGTTTCGCTAATGGATCTGCCCATTAGGGAAACAGGAAAAAGGATGCAGAAAAAACATAATCCTTTCAATACGAGGGAGATTCAAATGGAATCAGCTTCAGGTAGTAAGAGCGTCACGGTAGTAACTCCTGAAGAAATTGAGAGATGGAGTCGAGAATTAGAAAAACAAACTCTTCAGTCGAAACCTCTAGATCTCTACAAACTGAGAGTAGAAATAGAAGAACTTATGGCAGGAAATGTAGGATTAGACAGACTAAATACCTACTCGGAAGAAGAGCTGTTGTTTATCTGCAAGAGCCTTACTCGAAATGCCAGAGTACTCCATGAAAAACTAACTGACACTGCAGCTAGTATGGGAATAGATATCTCAAAGTCAAAACCTTTGCAAAAACCGTACAGAGCAGATTTCTCAGACAAGGATCTGGAAAACCTGAACATGTCAGGGAAAAAGGCACAGGTCAAAGAATTATTGACAGTATTACAGAAATGGGGAGATGTGGACAGATGGAAAGCCAGGTGGGTCAAAAAGAAAGATGAGGCTAGATCCAAACAAGTGACTCCTCAGTTCGTGCTAAAAGAAGCTGATAAACCAGAGCAGTTATGTCCTATGCGGGAAGTACCAGGTGGAAAATACGTGCATGTTCCATGGTCCAGACAGGATATTGTGTCCTTTACAACTGATTTCCCAAAATTACGAGAGAAACCTGTGGATTGGTACCGGCAGGTGGAAAGGTTTGTAAAGGTACAGAAATGCCTGTGGAAAGATTTGGATGGGTTCTTTGATATAGTGGTTCCTGTAGATCTATGGACCGAGTGTAAGATCGCCATAGCTTGGCCTAGTGAGGAATACACGAGGGATCCTAACACAGGAGCACCCTCTGATGAAGTAATGAAAAAATATGATCAGGTGATTTTACACCTAAAGCAAAAGGTGCCTGCGAAGGAAACTGATTGGACAAAGATAGATAGAACCACGCAGGAAAGGGATGAGACTGTGCACTCCTTTTATGAAAGATTGTTACAGGTGTTTAAAACGTACAGTGGTATAGACAACATCGAGATGAAGGACATGACCCACTTCATTTACAGGTTTGTAAACGGTTTAAGACCTGAAATTTGCCAGTGGATCAAAGACAATAAAATCTGTTGGCAGTCCAAAGAAATAGATGAAGCTTTGCGATACCCAAAGTATTGCGAGGACGAGATGGCAGACAAACGAAAGGCTTTGAAGGAGAAAGTGATGTGGGCACAAGTAAAATTAGCCGAGCAGCAGGAAAAGCAATTAAGTAAAATGAATCAGAAAACCCAAAATCAAGGTTCTGGGGGTGGAGGGAAGCCCAAGGTAAAAATGAGCAGAGAAGAAGCTAAAAAGAAATTTCCCTGTCACCAGTGCGGAGAAATCGGGCACTGGAGAGACGAGTGTCCATATTTACAGCATGATAATACCCAAACCCCTGATTTGACTCCACAGACGCAGAATGAAAAACCAAGAAAGACTCAGCATCAGGTAAAGGCAAGTCAATTGCCCCGAGCGCCAAAGCCAAATTATAAGGGAAAATCACCACAGGGTGATGACATAGAGATCTGGGGAGGCGATGAAAATAGAAATGCAGCAACTTCGCAGTTTTTGTTGAATGATACCTTTTTCTGTGACGATCAATACTGACGGGGCCTGAGAGGGGAGGACAAGGAGTGTGTTCTTGGCGCCTCCTTGCCGGTAGACCAGTCAGGGCCATACATTGAAGGAAAGGTTGATGGAAATGATGTCACCTTTCTATTGGACACTGGTGCTACCCGTTCTACTGTGAGAACAGCGGACGTTCCAAACCGACCCCTCTCGGGAGAAGCAATCCAAGTAGTGGGTGTGTCTAATCAATTGATTAGTACCCCAGTTACCGAGCCCATGGAGATCACAATAGGGAATTTTAAAGAAATGCCTAGGTTTGTAGTGTGTGATACCAGTCCAGTAAACTTACTGGGTCGTGATTTGTTGTGCAAAATGAACTGCACCATCTTTTGCACACCAAAAGGCGTCGAAATTCAAACCCCAGACGAGGATGGCATCTATAAATTAATGTTAATAAGACCTGACTCAGAAATTAAACGAATGACTGTACAAGACTTACCCGAAGAACTTCAAAAGACAGTGAAATCAGAAGTATGGGACTTTACTGGAAAGGATGTAGGATTGATGGCAAATGTAGACCCCATACAAATAGCCATGAAAGAAAATGCAGTTTACCCCAATACCAAGCCATATAAAATGAGTGCCGAAGTGAGAGCAGGAGTTGCGATTGAAATACAAAAATTGCTAGAAGCAAACATCATACAAGAAGTAATGAGTAGCCCATGTAACTCTCCCATAATTGGAATCAAGAAACCTAGTGGCAAGTACAGAGTAGTGCAGGACCTGAGAAAGGTAAACAAAATTGTGGTTCCTTGCTGTCCCATTGTCCCGAACCCGGCAGTAATCTTGTATCAGATTCCCTGGGATGCTGAGTGGTTCACTGTGATAGACCTATGTCATGCATTCTTTTCAATCCCATTGCATCCAGATAGCAAATTTCTTTTCTCATTTGCTTTCGACAGTCACGTGTATGTTTGGAATCGTGTCCCCCAGGGGTACACAGAGAGCCCCTCTATCTTTAATCAGATCCTGAAAAAGTGCCTCGAATCCTTAGTCTTACCTGGAAAGTCTGTTTTGGTGCAATATATAGATGACCTTTTGGTGGCATCTAGAAGTCATAGAGATTGTGTGATTGACACCATTGCCTTGCTGAATCACCTAGGTGAAAAGGGACATAAAGTGGCCCCTGAAAAATTGCAATTCTGTTCAAAGTCAGTAAAATATCTGGGGCACAAGATAGAAAAAGGCATCAGAAAAGTCACTTCGGAAAGAGTCAGAATAATTCAAAAGATGCAGTTACCCCGTACTCAGAAAGAGATCAGAATGTTCCTTGGGGTTGTAGGTTACTGCAGGCAATGGATTGTGGGATTCGCAGTCCTGGCAAAGCCTTTGATAAAAATGACCAAGAAAGGAGCAAAGGACCCAGTTGAATGGGATGATGAGAGCTTAACAGCATTCACTAAATTACGAGACTGCCTGTGTACAGCCCCTGCTTTAGGGATGCCTGACTATTCTAAGGAGTTTGCACTATTCTGTGACACACGTGACAACTGTGCATTGTCAGTTTTAACTCAGGAGCATGGTTTGACTAGACGTCCAGTGGCATATTTCTCTGCCACTTTGGATCCAGTAGCCGCTGGATTACCCGGATGTCTGAAAGCAGTAGCTGCAACCTGCACGAGTTTAGAACAGAGTGAATCCATTGTAATGGGACATCCTGTAACTGTGTATGTTCCACATGCAGTTGTGATTTTGTTGACCCAAACGAAAACTCAGTATCTCACCCCTAGTCGGCTGACTAAATACGAGAGGATTCTCGTGGGTGCTGCAAATGTAGTCATTACTAGGTGTAATATCCTGAATCCAGCCACCTTACTCCCTGACTCAATGGTTGTAGAAGACGGGGGGAGAACGAGCATGATTGCATTGACCTGACAGAATTCAGTACTAAACCACGCCCAGACATTAAAGAAACTCCTTTGCCTGTTAACGATGAAGAGCTGTATGTAGATGGCTCATGTATACGACACGAACTGGTGGGCCTAAGTGCTGCCTATGCTGTAGTCACTTTAAACAGCATTAAAGAAGCATCCTGTTTATATGGAATAAAGTCTGCACAAGTAGCCGAATTGATTGGGTTGATAAGAGCTTGCAAAATTGGGAAAAACAAAAGAATAACAGTATATACTGATAGTCAGTACTGTTATGGGGTTGTGCATGACTTTGGCCAGTTGTGGCTACAAAGGGAATTTTTGACTTCATCAGGTACACACATTAAAAATGGGAAAGTTGTACAAGATTTACTGGAGGCCATACAGTTACCGAAAGAATTGGCAGTGGTCAAATGTGCTGCTCATAAAAAGGGCCTTGACCATGTATCATTGGGAAATAATTTTGCTGATGAAGTGGCCAGACATTGTGCAATAAATCGCATGTCTGTAAATGTCAAACTGGGAGGACCTGGAAACAGCTGCCAACTTATGGTGTTTGAAGAGGTGCCTACATGGGATGAGGTGAGAGATTGGCAGCATGCTGTGTCATCGGAAGAGAAAGAGAAGTGGAGGAAACTTGGTTGTCGACCAAGAAGTGAGGATGGTGTCATTGTGGGCCCAAAAGGTATGCCTGTGTTGCCTAGACATCTGCTTGCTTCTATGGCCAGACTGATACATGGAGATTCACACACTGGTAGGGACGCCATGGTTCTGGTTTTCCAACAAACATGGTACAATCCAAAGTTCAGGAAAGTAGCAGAATCACTCTGCCAAAGGTGCTTGACATGTCAGCAGTTCAACGCTGGCAAAAGAACAGTAGTTGAACTGGGGAAAATTGGAAAATCAGGGGGTCCCTTTGTGAGAATACAGATTGACTTCATCACCATGCCTCGTTGTGAGGGAAAAAGATATGTCCTTGTCTGCCTGTTTTCAAAATGGGTGGAAGCCTACCCTGCCAAACAGAGTGACGCCATAACAGTAGCCAAATTGTTACTACGAGAATTGATACCTAGGTTCGGGGTTCCAGTCACTATTGAATCAGATAGAGGAAAACATTTTCAGAATGAAGTAATCGATCAGCTCTGTAAAGCATTCGGAATCACACAAAAACTGCACTGTGCATATCGTCCAGAGGCTTCTGGAGTAGTAGAGCAAATAAACGGCACTATAAAATCGAGATTAGCAAAAATGTGTAATTCTACTGGCATGAACTGGATAAATGCCTTGCCTCTTGTTCTGATGGGACTCAGAAGTATTCCAGACCGAAAAACAGGCCTGAGCCCCCATGAAATCCTGATGGGAAGAGTGATGAGACAAGCATGGGTACCAGGATACAAACTGTTAAACATTTCTGATGATTTGGTACTTCAGTACTGCAAGCAACTGGGTGACCAAGTACGTTCTATCTCTCGCCAGATTGGAGAATACGCCGTCGCCAATCCAACGACTCCAGTCCACAAATTGGTCCCTGGCGATTGGGTCAGAATAAAGAAACATACTTGTTCGAGTTGCCTTGCACCGAGGTGGGGAGAAAAACGCCAAATAATACTGGTGACCACGACAGCGGTGAAGTGTGCAGGCGTGCCCAAGTGGATCTATGCCAGCCATACACAGAAGGTGATTTCTGCCGAGAAAAAAGGCGCTGAAGGTTGTCCAGCTGAGGGGTCTGCAGACGTTGGTCCTGAAGTAGCTGATGACGAACAACCGAGCACCAGCCAAGATGATTGGATACCCATAATCGACCTAACCGAAGACCCAATCAGAACAAGAGAGCGAACCCAAGAAGATAGAGAGTGGAATAGAGAGGAAGAGATAAGCACAGGCGAAGACCCTCAGATCATTGAGATTCACGTCAAATCTGAGGAAGAAGAGGAAGGTCAGACAAGGACAGAACAGGTGATTGACACACCTCCACAAACTCCTGAAACTGAAAAGGGACAGATTAGAACTAGTACAAAAGTTCGAGCAAAAGAAAATCAAGAGATCGAAGTGCTTGAACAGGATCAGATAGAAATAGAAGAACGTGTTCAGGACTCAGAAATAGAGACATTCGAGAGCCAAAACAAAAATTCCCCTGAACCAGGCCAGCTTAGTAACCAGGCAGAAGAAATAGATACAAGACCTGGAACTAGTCAGACAGGAAGGGAAGAGACAGAGATAGAAGTGCCACAAACAAACGAAAATAAAAGAGTATTAGAAGAAAGCCAAATCGCAGTGCCAGCTAAAAGACTCAAGAAAAAGAAAAATATTGAACCAGGATATATTAAGAAACTGAGACTGAGAATAAAAACAGTAGAAGAAAAACTTGCAGAAAGAAGGAAAAGTCCCCGTATTATCGAACAAGCTGGAGAAAGCTCCAAAAGACGGAGTGACCGAATAAAAAGACTGAGCGAAAAATATCAAGATCCTGAATGGACATATCTAGTGTTGGAAGAGTTTGAAGATCTTGATATTACTGACGAAAGTGACGAAGAACAGACAGCTGATTATTCTGCCGAGGAAGACGAACCAACCTGAAGTTGTGCAGGGTAAGCTACCTGTGCAGAGTTACAAAGAGGGGTTGAAAAATCTTCTTCTGAACGAAAATGTCTGATTCAAATGTGAATGGAAGGCCTAGACGCAGTTGTTCCAAAACATGCTGCAGAGTATGTATATGTAGCATAGTTATAGTGATAATAATTTGGATAGGACTAACAGTTTTCATTCCTTATATGGTGAGCAAAAATACTAATATTGACCCTACTCAGACTGTGACCACTGACACTGAAGAACTGACAACACGAAGTGTAGAAAGACGTGAAAAAGCACTCAGACAAACCAAACGAGACTTAGAAGCATCAGATGAGGAAGGACTACATTACCATGGAGTTAAAACCCAGACACAGTTAAATGTTTTCGCTAATCTTTTAGTGCACTATGTAAAAACTATGGAAATAGAAGATTGCTATGTTGCATGAAGCTACTTACTTCTGTAGCTGATGGCGTGACTTACCATCACCTACCCTTGACCTATGGAATTTCCTGTAGTATTTTAGCAAGCTTATTTTACAAAAGAGGACCGTTACAGTACTACTATTCTAACTCAGACATGATATTTTCTGAACTTCCCATACGTGGAAACTTGAATCCTGTACATACTAAAAGTGACGTTACACGTTATATGGGAGAATACTTTCTGACTATAGGTACCATAGACTTAAATGAAGCACACAGAGATAACTTGACCTGTTCATTACATGAACAAGAAAAGGTTTTTTTAAACATGGCAGAGAAAAGAAGGGAGAGTTTCCAAAGAAAGGCAAATGATAAGAGACAGAAAACTCCTAAATGGGCTGAAACCATGGAAAGCACCTCAAACCTGCTTTGTTGCTGGATTTCGAAAGGAAAGGGAAACTCTGTCTTCATCGCGAAAAGACTAGTTATTATAATAATATTTTCATTGGTTCCAGTCAATGTGAACACAATTACAAGGTAATTGGAAGTTGGGGTTTCAAAAATGGGTCAGAACCTGTGTTTCCCGGAATTTATTATATATGTGGAAACAAGGCTTATTTCAAATTGCCGGATCACTGGTATGGAAGCTGCTACTTTGGCATTGTTTTCCCGAAAATATACCATGTGAAAGAAATTGCTGGAAGCAATGAAAACACTAATGGCTTAGTGCGTAGTAAAAGAGAAAGCGTAGGTGAAATAATGGGTAGTATTTTTAGTGCACTGATACCTGGAGTGGGAGTGGTTCTGAATACACACAGAGGGGCCGATTAGGATGGCGGTTTTTCCGCATCCTCCGGGCCGGCGGAAGTGTCCGCCGGCCTGGAGGATGCGGAAAAACCGCGGCGGAGACTCCAAAGACCCACCGCCAAATTAGGATGGCTGGTGGGTCTGGAATTCCGTCCGCCGCTTTTCCGCCGCGGTCGGCTTCCGACCGCGGCGGAAAAGCTATAACATGGCAGGCGGTGTCTATGAGACACCGTCCGCCATATTATGATGTTGGTGTAAATATGCTTTTCCACGGCGGCTTTTCCGCAATGGAAAAGCATACGGACATTCACTTTGGGGGCCCGTTGCGGGCCCCCTGGGTGAATGGGGGGTGGGGGGTGCACATGGGGGGTACCTATGGTACCCCCCTGCATTTGCGTACACAAAGCAGCAGGCACCGTGCGGTGCCTGCCGCTTTGTGCATGTAAATGCAACACATGCATTTTTAACATTGCGGCGGGTGCAGCTTGAAGCTGCACCCGCCGCAATGTTAAAAATAGAGGATGTGACCGCCACCCTGGCGGTCACATCCTAATTGCCATGGAGGGACCGCCGCTGCCCATGCGGACGGTCCCTCCTACTCAGGGGTGGCGGACGGACGCAAGTCCGTCCGCCATCCTAATCGGCCCCAGAATTTGCAAATTATCCACAATAGTGGATGTGTTGTCTACTGACACAGCTCATGGATTCCTGCTGGTCAATACCGAAATGGTTGCGATCAGATCAATGGTTTTGCAGAACAGACTTGCGCTGGACACCTTATTAGCAAAAGAGGGCGGAGTCTGCCGGATGCTGAAGGCGCAACATTGTTGCACTTACATACCGGAAAAAAAGTGTACAGATCAAAAGATATGTGAAAAACATTACTAATTTGGAAAAGGAACTCAAACCACTGGAGGTTGACAGTGCCTGGAAGAGACTTGTCGATGGTCTCTTCAATGTAGGTCATTGGTTTGCTAATTTAGGTAAAAGTTTATTGTTCAAGGTACTGATGCCAATTGGAGTGATAGGTTTCATCATTTTTCTCCTATTTGTCTGCTGCAAATGTCGCAAACACTCGAAGAAATACACTGTGAATAAGAGAGGTGTGAAACGGAGTGTGGATGAACTAGAATTGGAAGACTTGAATAATCAGATTTATAAAAGGGTGAAAAATTCTCACCCTAATAAAGATGTGAAAGAAAAATTGAATAGGATGTTGGAAGAAATTGAACTGCACAAAGTGTGAGAAAAGTTGGCATCTGGTTCCATTAAGTTGTGATGATAGTAAATATCATCAAAGAGGGGATTGATGAAGCAAGATTTCGCACATTACGCGACTTGCTGAAATCAAGAACCTCGATTCATTTATAACTCTGTAATCCAAAGTTGTATGTCTTACTAATTTCTTTTATTTTTGGATATACATGTATCTTAGTGATGCTTGCTTATGTGTTTTACTAATACGAATAATCCTTGTGTTAAAATGGCCGTCGCTTGGGAATTTACTACTGCGCATGCGTTAGTCACACTCACGTGACGTGACGTAGTCGCAGTTGTGGTGGGAAAATGTGCGCATGCGTATTTGCTGCTAATATGGCTGTCTGAAATACTCACATGGTGAAGCTTGCGCAGATGCTCTCGTGTTATTGTGTGTTGCACTAATCTATAATCGCATAGTATATTTTTACAGTGAGAAACCTAAAGTACAAAATCATGATATGTAGTAAATTCATTTATTTCTATGTTTTAATTTGTTTTCGCTTACTTTTCATGTACCACGATAAATGGGGGGTCTGAATGAGACGAGAACCATCTTGAAGGTCCCTATTGCGCATGACCAGTATGCGGCTGGTGGCATTGACCAAGTGCCAACTGAAGGTCCCTGCCAAGACGCGCCTGGGAAGATGCACCTTCACCCAGCTAGAAAACTGAAAATGTCCTGCATCCGATACATTTGTATATTTTTCTATTGTATTCTGTCGAATAGGTCATGGGAACCCCAAATCTGCTAGGCGGTTCCTTAAGATGCAAAACTGAGCTTGTAGAAGTTTGTTCTGATTGGTGTGTTAGCCTATCCTACTTGTGGACCAATCGAAATTGGGGATTCTGACACTTTGCAACATTGGGGGGTGGTACACTGACCCGAAAACAGTATATCTAGCCTAGGTTCAGCTAGAGAAATTGTCCGACTTGTCTGAATAGCTGACCTGTCACTGACCCAACGCACTCAATAGGTGACTGAATACAGAGCGCTGCGGAGCACTCTGTCCGAATTTGACCTTAGACTTTAAAGGTTTTACTAAACCTTAAGTGCTGGCGGAGCACTTTGCTGGGAAGTTCGCTAACCCAATCGGGGTTCTGACCGATAACTGCAGAGAGGGTGGAGCGCAGACGTTGCTTCCAAACTGCGGGTGCTGGTCGTGCCTTGGTGGTCCTGTCCTGATCCTAATCTGGTTATCCTGTCCGGTCCTGGGGTGTCCATTCTGCACCTGCTGTCCCATAGATGACTGTCCTTCCTTGGGGTATTTCCTGTCCTTGACTGATCCGTGGCCAGGGTTGGTCTGCACACCTTTCTAGGTAAATATAGTGCGAAAACTCTTCACTGCATCTTCTACATTTCTGTCTTTGCTTTAATAAAGACATTTCTTTGCATATGTTAATTTTCCATGCTTTCCGCAACCTGTTTATAAAAGTCATACTTATTTACAACAAGGGGTGGTGATGGACAGAGTCTCTGAATTAAGCAGAGTACTCTCACCCAGTCAAGAGATCAGGGCTAGATCCAACACCGTTTGTTCATCACCACCCCCTTTTCTGAATCGTTTTTGGCCACTATAGGTGTGGCAGGGTATACTCAGACATGAGTCCCTCTCTCACTGCTCCATCAGGATTCAAGCAAGCCGGGTCGAAGAGGCTGAAATGCCAGAAACCGGTCCCCGGTAGCTTGTCTCCTTTCTGGTGAAGAATTGGCTTGGTAGTTTGGTCTGCCCTGTTCCCATGATGCACTGGGCCAGGGACAGACTAATTTGCATATAGCCAGGTTCTGAGCTGGGATGGGGCAGTGAGATAAATAACGGTGATGGATCAAGCCCTGATCTTTGGACTGGGTAAGAGTGGTCTGCTTAATTCAGACACTCTGTTCATCACCACCCCCTTTTCTGAATCGTTTTTGGCCACTATAGGTGTGGCAGGGTATACTCAGACATGAGTCCCTCTCTCACTGCTCCATCAGGATTCAAGCAAGCCGGGCCGAAGAGGCTGAAATGCCAGAAACCGGTCCCCGGTAGCTTGTCTCCTTTCTGGTGAAGAATTGGCTTGGTAGTTTGGTCTGCCCTGTTCCCATGATGCACTGGGCCAGGGACAGACTAATTTGCATATAGCCAGGTTCTGAGCTGGGATGGGGCAGTGAGATAAATAACGGTGATGGATCAAGCCCTGATCTTTGGACTGGGTAAGAGTGGTCTGCTTAATTCAGACACTCTGTTCATCACCACCCCCTTTTCTGAATCGTTATAAAAGTCATACAGCATATTTTCCTTAGCATGTTCCTATGTTTCCCTACCTTTTAGAACACATTCTCTCCATACTGTTTATGAAACATAACTGTGGTATATAAGTTTCTCCTGAAATCTGATTTTACGTAAAGATACTAGAACTATAGCGTGTTCCACTTTTTCCCCCTCCTATAGATGTATAGGATTTCCAATCTTTACTCTTGAAGTATTTCCCAAACAGAAAAAACTCTAGTTCGTGATCCAGTCCCGAAATCTATTTAGCATATTATATTTGTTATTACTTTCTTGTAGACTCATAAATGGTTGCCCTGACACTGTTCCTCTATGGCTATGTTCTTTCCGTTATCTTGATTATTGATTGCCTTTTGACTGTAAACTTGCTAATTTCCGAACCTGATTTCTAGATAAACTTTTAAAACTTCCCAGTTGTCTGTGATCATTTAATGCGGAATAGAAATAAGTTGGGTTTTGTATTTTGCCTGCCTTTCTTTTACAGCTAGCTCCCTGATCCATTGTGGATCTTAGGTACCTGCAACGGTGGATTGGTAAGTCAGTTACAATAGAAATAAATAGGTAGGAACCAGGGTTAGTGGTAGAAGAATTGGTAGGTCATCTGATTAATGTATAGGTTGAACTGAAATTTATGGGCCCGAAAACTATATGGTGAAATTATTGGTTGGGTGACCTGCGATCTCTATCACTTCTATCAACGACAAGACATGGGTGTACTCCTTTCGAGATTATGAGAGGTAGAATTGCCAGAACTAAGATCAACCCTCCGTGTTTGGTTCCCAGTACAGTTTCCAGTTTAGAGTTGGATGTTATTAAACAAAACATCAAAAATACTCATGACAAGTACAAGTGTTCTTTTGACTACAAAAGAGGTTCTAAGGTCAACACCGACATTAGAACTGGTACGCTTGTTAAGGTCAAGAAACCTTGCAAGGTGAAAAAAGGTATCAGTCAATTTTTTGGTCCTTTTGAGGTCACTAAGGTTTTGAAAAATGCTGTTATGTTAAATGATGGTAAAGTCTGGAATCTCAAACGCATTGCTGTTCTCAAAGAAAACAAAGATCTTTATTTTGAATCTACCTCTCATGTAAAGGGCAGCTGTTTGGATGATTTGGATTCTTCTTGAGGAGATTTGGTAATTTCTGAAGAGAATCCTCCTTCCTATTCTCCTCATGTGGAAGCCTCATCCTCCAGCATTGCTTCGAATGAGGTAATATGTGATGTTCCATCTACTGAGGGGAAAAGAGTAAAAAAGAAATCTACATGGATGTCTGATTATATTTATTGATTTTCTTTCTTCTGTTGTATGTTGGGGGCAAGATATGTAGTGTTGGGGGTTTGTATGGTCTTTGGCTCGTGCGCCTGTCATGTGTCCATTCTGCGTTCCTTATTAGAATGCGTGTCTGCTCATTGACAGTTGCCGGCCTGAACTACTGCTGAACAGCTGCTTTTGGTTCGTGGATGGTGTTAT
The DNA here is from genome assembly GCF_964261635.1 of Lissotriton helveticus. Taxonomy (NCBI): domain Eukaryota; kingdom Metazoa; phylum Chordata; class Amphibia; order Caudata; family Salamandridae; genus Lissotriton; species Lissotriton helveticus. The sequence continues at coordinate 979,291,920 of NC_136059.1, forward strand.
TTCTTGAAAATACTTTCTTTCCATCACCATGTCTGGAGTACATTACAGACTCAAACACCTATTGAACAATACATTTATTTTGTATTATTTATGTTAACCAGAAATTATTTTTCAATTTTATATCATTATCTAAAGGAAGCCTTGACTGTTTAACCTCATCAGCCTTTAAAAGGCAGCGCCTAACATGGAGGAAGTTGTCATGTCAGAGAGCTTGTAACAGATCTAGATAGTTCCTGAGGCTCAAGAGGCCAGAAGATCTATTGTGACACACTGTGAGCAGAATTTGCATACCCATTACTAATAACAAACAAGCTGCACTTTCAACACACTTCACCTATGAATCGATTCCAAAAATTCATGTGGTTTCAAGTTAGAGGATATTCGCATTCATGAATCACAAACGTAGGAAAGACAGACATTTTATCATGAACCCCCCGCAAATTAGAATTACCAGAACAGAAATTTTACATTCGCAGATCTAGGGTTAAAGAAGGGTTTGTGGCAATTTATAGATAGAAAAAAAAACAACAAATAACTGTGGGTCTAATGATCAACTCAGGACATGATATGTATGGCTGGCTATGTGTCTGCTAATACTGTTTGAATAGGAGACAGACTGGACAGTTAACCACTGTGAAAAATGTCCATCAGTTACTCGTTCTTAGTCACCCAGTACATCATCTGGTCTACTCCACAGTAGTTTGACCACCACTCTATCCCCATAGATATATATTGGAGATAAGTAGTGTGGGAGGGATGTCTGGTAGGTGTTATTTGTTTGTAACTGAGAGCAGTGCATAAATAATAAGTGAGAGAAAAATATAAAGTGTAAGATTGGATAGTGCATACAATATTCACTTTATTCTGGGGTCATGCACCTCCAATATTAAAAACAACAATAGTGCAAGAAAGTCAGGTGGTTCAAACAAATACCTTCTGACTGGGTGATCTGGTCGACATGTTTCTGCGGACTAAGGTCAATTACTATACCAGCCGCTTCCTCAGGACCCATAAACTTAATTGCTACTGCTTATGTGATTTAAATAATAAGTGAATAACAGGACATTCGTGAACAGAAAAAAGTGTCACCTGTACACTTCCATTTTCCGGGCTGCCTGAAGTACCGACGGAGAGAGCGGTGCTTCATTTTCCTGAGCTGTTTGCCAGGTGAGGTGAGGCAATTCCCCATGCAAATTAAGGAGGAAAATGGAAGTGTACAGGTGACACTTTTTTCTGTTCACGAATGTCCTGTTATTCACTTATTATTTAAATCACATAAGCAGTAGCAATTAAGTTTATGGGTCCTGAGGAAGCGGCTGGTATAGTAATTGACCTTAGTCCGCAGAAACATGTCGACCAGATCACCCAGTCAGAAGGTATTTGTTTGAACCACCTGACTTTCTTGCACTATTGTTGTTTTTAATATTGGAGGTGCATGACCCCAGAATAAAGTGAATATTGTATGCACTATCCAATCTTACACTTTATATTTTTCTCTCACTTATTATTTATGCACTGCTCTCAGTTACGAACAAATAACACCTACCAGACATCCCTCCCACACTACTTATCTCCAATATATATCTATGGGGATAGAGTGGTGGTCAAACTACTGTGGAGTAGACCAGATGATGTACTGGGTGACTAAGAACGAGTAACTGATGGACATTTTTCACAGTGGTTAACTGTCCAGTCGGTCTCCTATTCAAACAGTATTAGCAGACACATAGCCAGCCATACATATCATGTCCTGAGTTGATCATTAGACCCACAGTTATTTGTTGTTTTTTATAACTTGTGTGGGGGGTTATAACTGTGCTTAGGTCTTTAAAAACTTCCCTCGAACCCTCAAATAATTGTTTGTTTATTGTAATTTATAGATAGATCCATCTGAAGATATTTATTCAAAAGCAGGCACATGTAATTATGGGTAGCCACCAATGAAAGAGGTAAAAGTGTATGTGTTGATGGTCTAAAGGAAAGGAAAACTATAGAACTGAATGGGGTATAAGAGAAAGGGTTTCCCAAAGAGTGAACCATTTTTCTAGGGGGATACAGGTACTTACAATTCTGTAACCTGAAATGCACATTTGAGTCATTCGCGAAATTTAACACATTTGCACATATCGAAGAGAATTTTCTGTCATTATCAGAGGATAGGATTCTGTTTCTTCTTTGCTTCTGAATTAGCAGCCCACATACAAATCACAAGAATTCATAATATCCAAAGAGACGGGTTAACACTAGAGTGGTGATGTGGTCTTGATACACAAATCCAATCATGAGTACATCTGTTAATTCTACATTATTATTCAGCCTCTTTTTTTGTGCTAGATTAGCACGAGTACTCCCGTGTTAATGTCTTCTGCTTTGTGACGTGCATGTTGTCAGGAGATGCAGAAGTAGTGTTTGTTGCAGCAAGCTATGTTGCGAGAAACATAGTGAGGTCATAATCTGCCCATGGCCTGCTGGTCTCCCTAAGCAACCTTCTGTTCTGTCTCTGTTGGCTTTGCAGTCCATGCACATTGATAGAGCAATAGTGTTCATGGCTCAGTATTTTTACGATCCAGGCGGTACATTTTGCAAGTGCTGCAGTGAGTAGTACATTTTCGAGCCATTTGGCCTATCACAATCTGGGTTTCTAGAAACATAAAGCGCTTAAGAGCCCTGAGGTGGTGTAGCAAGGGACATACTTAAAGTGTGACCGTGCACGTAGTAGTTGGGTTTGCACAGCCTGCAACAGCACTGCTCAGGCAGTCAATGTCCCTTAGACTACTGGCAGAGTGTCTGGCTATGGATCGACCATGAAGACATCCCTACAATGGTGGCCATTCTCCTGGACGGGGAGCACACCCATGAAAGTTCTTAGGAAGCAGTAGAATTTCATCAAACAAGAGTAAACTTTCGAATATCTCTCAGATGCCTCTCGAATGCTCTATAATTCCAATAATGCTTGTATGATTTTTTTCAATTTCAACTAGCTCAAAGTCACATACAAATGTTTGCTTGTCTCTAAATCTCATGCCCAGCTGCAGTAACATTTACAATGGTGCAAACAAAGAGAAAATTATCTTTTGCAACATTTTTGCTGCCTTTCTTATAGGAAATGGGGCAACTGGGTGTTGCTTCACTAAACGTTACATAAAGGTTTTTGCATCGGTACAAAAAAGGGAGCAAATGGTATTTGCTCTGTTCCTGCTGAATTTACATAGCAGGGAATGGAACAAATGCATTTTCTTCACTTTCAGTATGTGAAAGACAAATCAAAGTTCGAGGCAAAATCAGTTTTCCTCGTTCGAATTACAATGAAATGGTGCAGGATCGGTTTTCTTTATTTTTAACAAGAGATATCAACGAAACAGTTATTTTTCTGTGTTCATTTTTTTAATTAAAAGGCAAATAAATGATTCATAAACAGTGAATGCATTATATATTTATTTAAAAATATTTAACAATGCTTATCCAATCTCAAAAAACGTTTACGCAACAGACAACAGTAAGCTGTACAAAACAGGGCAAAAAACATATTTGCTGTTTGTTTGCATCAGTGCAACGGTTGCAGCCCTACCTTTCCCTGTAGGTGTCGAGATATGACTTTCAGCAGCACACGCCCTATCATTTAAAAATGTCAAATGCAAGTCATAAATAATTGTTGCATACGCTGTACTGCCTCTGGAGGCTGAAAAAAATTAAACTAAAGAATTTCTAATAAAACCTTAACTTCTTGTTGATTTCACAACTTGGTTCAATCCTTCTCACTTTGGAATTTAGGTTTTTAGTTTTTTCCACAATTTTCTTGCAACTACACAAAAATGTGTTTTTAATAATATTAAATGCTCCTGTGGCACTTGGTACAGCTGAAATGGGCTACTCAGAGTTCTCTTAATGTCTGATGAACAGATTAAGAGGTTTAAAGATGCAGACATTTCAAATGATCTGAAATGAATTGAAGTACATTTTTAAAAACCAACTGCATGGTTGTACAGCCTTTTAAACTACATGTCTACAAATGGGAGTTTCTTTGCTTTTGCTTTGTTTTTAATTTCTTTGTGTGCTTCAGTGAAGTGCCCGGAAGCAACCGTTCATGGTATGTAGTGCAATTTGAACACAGCAAAAAACAAGATAGTATGTGTTGCATCTCCAGCATATGGTTTGATTAAGCAGTCTATTCACTTTCTATGATTTTTGTTACATAAAATGCATATTTTAAAGTAAAAAAAATGGTCCTACGGTTAGCGTTATAGTACCTCCCGTCCCTCCCCAAAAGTTCCGTTCGGGCATTTCTTTTGTGTAATATCACCTCAGCATCTTGGGGCTTGACACTAGAAGAAGGATCTCACAGAGGTCTGAAATCACTAAATATGTGGAAGAAAATAAAATGGGCTAGAAACACGAGAAAAATAGTCTGGGCCTATTTATGAAAAGTGTTGCATCGCTGGGGTGAAACAGCGATGTAACACTTTTCAGTGCTCCATCCGCTCCCCATGTCGCAAGGATTTACAGATACGTCAGTCCTGACGTATCTGTCAGCGTAAAAATAGCGCATTGCTGGAACGTGTATGGAAACAGATTCAACTCCAGCAATGTATCATTTCAGGCCTGCCTCACCCTTGCTTCAAGCAGGCACAAGGATTTGACACAGTGATGCTGTAGAAGTAACGCAGTGAAATCTCAGATGTCACAAGCCACTTCTACAGGCTTTTCTGCATTGGAACGCCCACCCTGCCCTATGTTGGTGAACTTAGTCCTAAAACACAAGATATACATCATGTATTGTGAGGTGAACGTTTGTTTTAAAAAATAAAATTACATGATAGACGTTTTGACCTGCAAATTCTGTACTCACTAAAACCAACCACCCCCTGAGGGTGAAATGGAAGAATCAGAGACAAAGAACAAATAGTCACTAAAACTACCATACACAGTCATAACATACTTTTTCACAGAAAAACAATATGTATTACATTATAAAAGCCGCATGCAGTCAAAAAGCCCTTAGCCATGCTCATAAAACCCGTATACATAACAACAAACCTGCCTCATGCACATATAATCCCATATACATATCACGGAAGCCTCATGCAGTCATAAAGCCCTTATGCACAGCGCTTCCATTACCTCTTTGTATCTTAAAAAACGCATTTAGCTGAAACTGAGATACAGAATTAAAAGACTTGGCTAGAGAATACTTGCGAATATACACACTATAACCCTGGACCCATACCGATTAAGAAAAATCAATTCATGCAATCAATTCTGAATTTATTTCTTTTGCCTCAGCGGTAACTCAGATGCTGTCAGAATCTTATTGAAACCACACAGCTGAGTGCAGCTGTTTGCTCCATGAACAACAATTTGTGGAGCGCACGGCTCAGTAATTTCCAGTCATTGTTCCCTCTTCAGAACAGGTCAAAGAGAAATTAAATGGTCTTGACCTCTGCCCTTTACACCCTGCCCTTTCTCCTGGCTTTGACTAATTGGTTAACAATGGGAAACGTTAGCTTCTGGGTGTGAGCTGGGAGGTAACCGAGCTAATCGACGGGCCTGAACAGATTTGTTCAGGGAAAGACTATACAGAAATTGTAATATGCTAAAGGCAACTACAAACAGAAGCAGAACATCTGCTTCTGAGAAAGTCATATGACAGGCAAATTTGTAACGGGAATAAAATGTAATGCAGTAATGCTAACTGTACTAAAATGTACAGCAAAAGGCAAGTCCCGACAGAAGAAGCAATGAGTCTGCTTCTGAAAAAGGGCGTTTGACAGACAAGGTAGTAAGTGCATTTAATATGCAAGTAATTTGAAGGGGTTGTGGTTGGAGGGCATTCATTCCACGGTTGAATGTACGAAGACAGACACATCCCGCCCCTCTGATGCAAAATCCAGTTCATCCTGTTATCCAATAGATTGTTTTGTGGTATTTTGTTGTTTTATACATTTACTTAGTGACACGCAAAAACAGGGAATCACCACTGGTTAAATAAAAGCACCAAACGAAGCTAACGAGCGCTACAAAATGTCAGTATCTGTTATGTTGTGACAAACCACAGGAGACGAATCCCAAGAAACAAAGATCATTTCAGGAATTCTCAGTAAAAAAGACCTCTGGAGCACACCTTCCTGCCAGTCCCCAACATTTTGAAATTGTCTTAAGGAACCCACCAAGCTCAACTCTAACCTGCTATCTTTTAGAAGTCACCTGAATATTCACTGCATCAGTAATCCTGTCAAAGAATAACAGACTTAGAACTTAAGTCTGACTCCAGTCCTTGCGTTGCCCTAAAGTAACTTCAGTTTAGCTAGTTAGAAAGTGGTCCATTGACCCTTGGGCCAGGGCTGAGTTTAATCGTTGTAAATAAATAAATAAACTAGTTTCAAGACGTTCCTGGAATCAACCTGAATTCCTTCACGAACAATTTGTGAAAACTTTGATTTAGATATTAGGTTCTGTCTCAGCAGGTAGTTTAGTTAAAGATGTCTGGCACCACTGGTCAAAACAACGGAACAAAGGCATCCACATCTAATACAGAATATATTTTTCCAACTGCTTCATCCTGCATGAGCACCATCATTGACGAAAATTGACCAGGCTGCTAGGGCTCACAGAAATGACAACATACAACATAAGACCACTGAGGATAACACGTAGGGGCCGATTCTGATGCAGGCAGGAAGTGCTCTGTGCCATTCTGATGGGCTAGGTCGGAAAGGAATCCGACTCAGTTTTCGGGATGGCTTCCGACAGGCTTCGAAAGCCCATCCGCCATCTGGAAACTCTTCAATACTCCCCCCGCCAACTCTTTCCGGCTGAGGGAGTCCGATGCCAGTTTCCCACTGCCTTTTTGTGCCGGCCTTTCCGACACTGGCAAAGGCAGTGGGAAACTTTCTGTGGGAGCCCGCAGCAAGGTCCCCATGGGTGCGAGGTCACCGAATGGCAGCCTGTTGATCCACGCACCCGCACGGGGTGCAGCAATGAACTGCAACTCTGCACTCAACAATGCAAGCATGCATTCCATTCGGAGTGCATGCTCCCATTGTTAAGTATAAGATTGCGACCGAACAGGGTTCAGTCGCATCCTGCTTGCAGATCCGAAACCCACAACAATAGGTCGTTCGGTTCCAGTTCCTGTCCGATGCCGGGCGGACTCCGTTCCATCGGACATTGGAATCAGCACCGTCGTTTATGGTTATAGAATGCTCAACCCCTTGACATCGGCGCAAATTCCGCCGCGGAGCTGGGCAAATAATGAGTGGGCGGGGTTCGGGCGGCGAAGCATGCAAGGGGTTAATATACCCTGAGTGAAGCTGGTTATTAGAATTGACGAGCCATCTAGGATGACCCAAGATTGAGTTTGCATCTTGCTTTCTAAGACAGAAATAAAGAGGTTTGGAAATGTCTGAAAACTCGGATTCTGGTTATTACATACTCTAAGGTACTGGCTGGATTTTGAAGTAAATCGATAAATGGGTAGAATTTTTATTTAGAGTCAAACATAGTCTTGATAAAGATGTCACTGTGAGTGGCAGAAACATTTATTCATACCATATTAACAAAAGACAGAATAGTATGTTTTATTGGCTTATAGTAAACAGTCTTCAACAAGAACTGGCACGGCAAACAGGCCAAGATGTTTTAGGTGTCAGAGATGGGTAATGTTAAGGGGTAGTAAGGGGTTTTTAAAGTTCAGAGAAGGTAGCAATGATAGCAAGAGGTTTTTAGGGTTCGGGAATGTGTAGCGTTAAGGAGAAGTAAGCAGTATTTAACAATCAGGAAAGGGTAATTTAAAATTATATAATATATAAAAATTAATATTTAAGCAACTTTTTGCAAAAATAAATAAATAAATATATATATATATATATATATATATATATATATATATATATATATATATATATATATATATACATACACACACCCCACTTGGGCTGTATTGTTTGTCCGCCGCCTCCTTGGACCATATGCCTTAGTCAGTGTTCTTCAACAGACTGGGTGCGGAAGCACTCTGATCATTAAGTAAGATGCACATAATACATGCATTTCCCGTGTACGCACCCGTCTGTCTGGACCACCATTAGTGTGTTCAAAATTGAATGTAAGCAAGGCATCACTATTAGGAGTTTCCCACTTATGTACTCTAATAAGTTTTAGCAGCGGTAACTCTTCTATGTCTCCAACGTTGCATTGAGCACATAAAAGCACTCTCCCTTGCTAACTGTACACTTGTAACAATACACGCCTGTTGCTTTTCTCATACCTGTCACATTGTGTATTTCATTAAGCATGTTTATACTTTGTTGTGAATTTAGCGCGAACAGTTTCAACAACTCGTAACTTACATATATGTTGGTTTTTTCAACTGTTATACATTATGCGCTATCATGATTCACATACCAATTCTTCTATGTCTCTTAATGACCGACGGTTGCTGTGACAACCATTTTCCTTTGTGCTCTAACGTATGTAGATATAAGCAGTAAGATGCAGAGATACCTGATGTAGTGAGCAAGGCGGTTCGTCCGCCGAAACGCGTCTAGGTGATCATTTTGGAATAAATACTTTTCTTAGACAAAACTTCCCACGGAGTCAGCGCCTGCTTTTATTTGCGATCAGGACTGGTACTATAAATATAAATATATATATATATATATTCATAGAAAGAAAATACAGGTTTCATGGACGTTATAGTTAGTTGGACATTTCATTTGTACAAAACCAGTGAAATATGGACGTTATAGTTACTTCAGCTAACTATAACTCGTGCCCCCGCAATGAACTGCTGATGACATCACATATGACATCACTCATGACATGGTCAGTGACATCACTGATGACATCTCAAATGACATCACTGATGACATCATCAAGTGAATATGTGTTTCTGTAAAGTTTAAATATGTTTTATATATATATATATATATATATATATATATATATATATATATATATATAAAACATATTTAAACGTTTGAAATTCACTGAAAAAACCATAGGTTTCAGGCCTGATATAGTTAGGAATTAGCATTTAAAAAACCTTTGAAATTCACTGAAAAAAAACACAGGTTTCAGGCCTGATATAGTTAGGAATTAGCATTTAAAAAACCTTAGAAATTCACTGAAAAAACTGTAGGTTTTAGGGGAGTTATAGTTAGCTGGACATTTCACTTGTACAAACCATTGAAATTCCGCCGATATAGTTAGTTGTACTAACTATATCTCGCGCGCCCGCAATCTACTGCTGATGATGTCACATATTACATCATTCATGACATGGTCGGTGACATCACTGATGACATCTCAAATGACATCACTAATGACATCATCCAGTGAATGTGGTTTGCTTCGTTATTTAAATATGTATTTGCTTCGTTATTTAAATATGTATTATATATATATAGCAATTTACATTGAAGAATGAGTGGATATATAAATATAAATATCTGGATGGAGGAATTAGTAGCAGTGTGATTAACTGTTTACTTGACTAATTTAAAGTGTCTCTCTAAATATATTGGATAGTGACTAAACTGTGTGAACATCTGTATCACTTTGTCAGTTGTTGTAAAAACTACTTCATTCATTCATTCAAAACTTTATTTCGGTTTGTTTATAAACCATAAAAGTATAGTCAAACATATTTATACATTTGTCATTCACCCTAGATACGTAGGCAATTCATATACTGTCTTTCACATAATTTCATCTGATAAAAGAAAGCATTTTAAAAGCTTAAAACAATAAGTTATACAGTACTACGTTAAAATATAAAAAACAATATGGACCCATTTACTCAGTGGGGCTCATACTTAAAACACAGAATAAAAAGTCCATCATTGACTAAGCAGATTCCTTCTCGTTAGCCACATAGAGAATAACAACTTAGTTACAGCAGTGACTATCAGTGCGTTTGTATCTGTTTTTAAAATTCTGAAAAACGCCAGATAGTTTCTGATTCTAGATTTTTGCACAGCTGTATAATCCACTTTCTTCTACTGTTGCAATAGGTGGGACTACTTCTCCAGTTGGTAACTAGTTATTTGAAAGTCTATATTAGTTATTGATTAGTTAACTGAGTATTTGTATGGGAGAGTGAATGTGTATGTGGTTCGGTGGGAAGTGTGTGACTGCCCAAAGATGTGTGAATAGTTGATTTAGTAGGTATATGACGTTAAGACTACATGTTATAACAGTTGTTTGGGTGAGTGAATATCTTTATGGGTGTGGTGATGAGCAAATATCTCTCTTAATGGTACATGTCCAACAAAGTAGAAAAATAAAAGGCAATGTATGTTTCAGTTGTTGTTTATAAATAAGTATACCACAGACTCAGTGATTGTATGCGTGACTGTATGGATAACTGTATACTTGTAATAGTGATTTTATAATACACTAAGTATAATTTACTATCTATATGAATAGATAAAGTGGTGTTTGTATACGTGTATAGCTAAGTAAATATAAGTATGATCAATTGTTTGCATAAGTGAATAGGATGACTTTATAAGTGAATAGGATGTGTGCTGGTGTGTAATGTCGATATAGGTGTATAAGTATATTTGATAGTGTTCTTTTGATCATTGACTGCATGTATGAGTGAATCTGTAGCTAAGTGATTAGATGTGTGTAAAGATCTAGAAATCACTGAGTGGGTTTTTAGAAACTTGTATTGGTGTGTCAATGGATTCAAATATGGTACTCTGTATTTTACAGTGAGTGATGAAAGGTTATACTAGTGTATGATGAGGTGTATCGCCACGTGGATGATGTCATCAGTGACGTCATTTGAGATGTCATCAGTGATGTCACTGACCATGTCATGAATGATGTAATATGTGACATCATCAGCAGTAGATTGCGGGCGCGCGAGATATAGTTAGTACAACTGTTGGACCTAGCCCTTTTTGACAGGTTCACCCCGAAACATTTTGCTTTTTCCTGGCCTATTTCTGTAACCTGGTGTTGGTGATTTTAGGCCTCTGCGCACTTTGTCACTGTGGCACAGTGTAAAGCGCGTGAGCTCTCTGTGTATGTGTGAGAGTGACCTGCCCTCCTATAGGAATGCATGGGGAATATGTGTGACCATGGTAGTTCCTGGTAGTTCCTGATGTGTGGAACTCATGAGATTGAATGCTGCGCAATGATGTATGCGGCATAAATGTGTCTAGTGTGGAAGTGCCACTTCTAGACATGGGTGTGCGTGTGTAGTGAGTGTGCTGGCACGTGATTGGCTGGAGCTGGCTGGTGAGTCTGGCACCAAGAGTCTGGATGGGTCTGCCCAGTGGTGAGTGTTGAGATTAGCATGCTGATGTGAGGGGAGGGGTGCACCTGGGACCTGAATAGGGCTGGGCTTTCCCCCACACAATGCTGGCTACGCCCCCTGTGGTGCGACTGATGACCCTAGCCTGACTAGTGAATGGGAAGGGTGGCTGAGCTCATCAAGAGTGCTCCCAAACCAGCTGCGCCTGGTTTTGCTCCCACCCTGCACCTTTAGACAAAGGTTTGGACTGTATAAAAAGGGGCTGTGTCCCCTTACAAAATGTTCTTGTCTTGCTACTTGAATCCTGCCAAGGGCGTGCTGCTGCTTGGGCCCAGGGGAAGGCTTTCCTCCCTGGGCCCTGCCCAGCCCCTGGATACCTGATGGACTTGGAGGCTGGAGGACTTTCCTTTTTCTTGGGAGCTGCTTGCTCCATATTTTGGTGCCCAGGACTTTGTGGGTCCCTCCTGCACTCTTCACCTATGGGGGCTGTGTTCCTGGGACCCTCCTTGTTGTAGGGGTCATTTTCTGGGGCCTTTGGTGCTGCCTGTGCCCGTAGCGCCTGGGAAGCGTTTCATCTTGTCCTTCAGCGCTGAGCGCTCTATCTCACTTATAGCGCTTGAGAGCGCTGTATTTTGCTTATAGCGCTGGGAGCGCTTTTACTTTTCCTCCAAGCGCTTAGTAGCGCTTTTATTCCACTTCTGAGGGTGCCACCCCAAACTTGCCCCGTAAATCGTGCCCGCGATTGTCCCTGCCACCGCCCGGCGCCCGAACCGGAAGTCAGGCAGGCCGGGGGCGGGACGACCAGACAACAGGAAGCCCAGGGTGGAGCCTACCCCACGCTGGGATGTGCTGGCAGAAGGAGCAAGGCTATCGGCACTCGCGGGGCTCCCGTGAGGAAAAGAGAGCCCAGCACTGGTGCCGCACCTGCACAAGACGCAGCGCCGGAAGAAGAGCCCCGCCACAGATCGGTGAGTAGGGTCCGGCGTTGGTTGTCGTGAGGGGGCGTCGGGGCATATTGCCGGTGCCCGCCCCCCGTGCTCTCTCCGTGGAGGGGAATTCGTCCATTGAGAGCCTACCAAGGCTCCCGGGGGCAGTATTGTAGTTCGAGTCCACCGAGAGGGACTCAACCAAAGCCCGGGCCATTTCCATTGTTCAGAGGCCCCAGTGGGCCGTTTTGCGATCTCAAGTCCACGAGGGACTCCAACGTCCAGGGGGCATTGTGTTTCGATCCCACGAGTGGCTCTGGGGGCATTCTTTGTTGCAGAGCCCCGAGGCTCCCCGCCCACAGTTGTTTTAGAGCCCTGAGGCTCTTGAGTGCCATTCTGTTCATTTAGAACCACGAGGCTCTTGGGGGATACGAGTGTTTTGGTCAGAGCCTGCGAGGCTCCCCCGTGGGCCCATCATTGTTACCAGAGCCACGAGGCTCCCACGTTGTGGTTGGCCCCATTGTTGTTCTTGAGCCCACGAGGCTCCAACGCGTGTGTTCCCATTGCCTTACAGCTGCCCAGCACTTAGTGGGCAGCTGCCACATTTAGGTTTGTTCTTGGCTGCCTGCGCAGCCTGCCCTGACTTTTGGACTAAGGGCATCTTAGCCCCTGAAAGGCCAGTTGGCCTGGGTACAGTCACAGGTGGTGACTTATGGGAGTGCTGTGCAATTGTTCTTACACCTCTGAATGTTTTTAGGCATCATGTGCTTTCCTTCCCTGCACCTCTGAATGTGTTTTGATGCATCATGTGCCTTGTTCTTACACCGCTGAATGTATGTTTATGCATCATGTGTTTTCCTTCCCTGCACCTCTGAATGTGTTTTGATGCATCATGTGCCTTGTTCTTACACCGCTGAATGTATGTTTATGCATCATGTGTTTTCCTTCCCTACACCTCTGAATGTTGTGATGCATCATGTGTAATATGTTCTTGCTTACGCCCCTAAATGTGATTTATTCTTAGGAGGCAGAGTCTAATGTGTTTTAGACTAGTGAGGAGATTGCCTACTGTATTTTTACTGGTTAGGCCTAAATGTGATTGCTGCGTAATGTGCTTTGCCTTTATGCTTGTGTTATACTTCTAAATGTGCTCATGCTTAGAGGTTTGCTTTGCCTAGTATGTTATACTAGAGAGGTTTGTGTCCCTGCGTGATCTAGGCCTATGGTTATTAGTATGGCGTAGTGTATACCTACCTTTACCAGTGGTTACTGGTTGTGACCTATAATTGTTATTTTTTGCTACACTTATTGTAAGTTCTAGAAGTGCTATTTTTGCTAAGTATTGATTCTGACAGTGGCCCCAGTGGCCCTGTCCTGTGTAAATAATCCCATGTGAATATTGCCCGTGCCAGTTGGCACAATGTATATTGTGTGAACACTATCTGATGTGTTTTGATAATACAAAAGTTATTTTATATAACCTTGTGTGAAGTTCCTTTTGTGGTGTGCCTAGGATGTTGTTGCAGTTGTGTGCGAGCGCAAAAGCTTTACACATCGCCTCCGGGATTAGCCTGTCTGCTCGTGCCAAGCTACCAAGGGGGTGTGCAGGGGTTATCTTGGCGTGTGACTCCCTTGCCCTGACTAGAATGGTGGTTTCTGCCTGGCTTTGGCGTAAGCCTTAGCCAAAACTAATACAAAACAAGACCTAGACTATTAAAGCACTTGAAAAATGCCACCCTTATTTAGGATATTTCGTTTGTTGCATTAGTAAGCCTTAGCCAACCAGAAATCCCAGTTCTAACAACAACTAACTATATCGGAGGAATTTCAATGGTTTTGAACAAGTGAAATGTCCAGCTAACTATAACACCCCTAAAAACCTACAGTTTTTTCAGTGAATTTCTAAGGTTTTTTTTAATTGCCAATTCCTAACTATATCAGGCCTGAAACCTATGGTTTTTTCAGTGAATTTCAAACGTTTTTTAAATGCTAATTCCTAACTATATCAGGCCTGAAACCTTTGGTTTTTTCAGTGAATTTCGAAGGTTTTGTAAATGAAAATTTTTAAATGTATTAATTGTTATATTTTTTTATACTGATTTACTATATTCTTTAAACTATTTATTTTTAGATATTTTATTTTTTAAATTACATTGTAATTACATTATACATTACATTACAAAATATACTTTCTCAGAATGTATTACTTTAGTTAAAATACTTTGCAAATAGGCAATAGACTTTTAAGTACAGTAGTTACAGTTGTTGCAATGGGCAACACAACTTCAAACACAGAGCAACATTGGCCTCAATGTGTTTTTCTAGTTAAATGCAATTAGTTACTTTATGGATTACTTTTCTAACCACAGTACTGGATCGTAGATTCAGTCCTCGGACACCTCCTGTAAAAGGTTGAGTAAAACTGTTTTAGTTACAGTAGTGATTTTTAAGGAATATTATTGTATTTTAAAAGTTGACAGAAATTTTTCCACATAGAATCACCAATGTTATCCTATGGGAGGAAATTCACTTAGCAGGTAAGAAGTGTTATCATTACTTTTTCTTACTCAGTCGTGGATACTGGTTCCAGCACTGGTGCATCTCCTGTAAACAGTTGAAAGAATGTGTTTAAGTCATACAGGCGATTTTTTAGAAATATTTTTAGTTTGTGAAAATAGACACAAACATTTCTGGTGAAAACCAGACAATGGATTCCTATGGTATGAAATTCAAGTTACTGGTAGGTATGGTTAGAATTACTTTTCAGGATCAGTACTGGGCTCAAAGATGCAGCCCTGAGGTCTCTCCTGATAACAGGTGAGTAAATCGGAATTCGTAGTTCGGCTGATTTTAGAGGAATTTTTCAAAGTTCCAAAACTCCACACTTGAAAAAACTTCCAAGTGAAACCAGTCAATGTTAGCCTATGGAAGGAAATTCAAGTTACTGTAACTACGATTAGAGTTACTTTTCAGGATCAGTATTGGGCTGAAAGATGCAGCACTGAGGTCTCTCCTGATAACAAGTGAGTAAATCGGAATTCAGAGTTCGGCTGATTTCAGAGGAATTTTTTAAAGTTCCAAAACTCCACACTTAAAAAAATTCCAAGTGAAACAAGTCAATGTTAGCTTACGAAAGGAAATTCAAGTTACTGTAAGTATTGTTAGAATTACTTTTCAGGATCAGTAGTGGGCTGAAAGATGCAGCACTGAGGTCTCTCCTGATAACAGGTGAGTAAATCGGAATTCGTAGTTCGGCTGATTTTACAGGAATATTTGTACGTTTCAAAAATAGACACTTAGAAAATTTTCAGGTGAAAACCACACAATAGATTACTAACAAAGGAAATACACGTTACTGGTAAGTACGATTAGATTTACTTTTCAGGGTCTGTACTGGGCTCAAAGATGCAGCACTGACGTCTCTCATGATAACAGGTGAGTAAATCGGAATTCGTAATTCCGCAGATTTTAGAGGAATATTGTGCTCAATAGTGAAGGAAGGGGGCGGGGCCTGAGGTGACAAGTGTGCAAACACGCCCTGTGGCGCGTTTTAGGTTGGGGAATTAATTCCTCTTCAATCCTGAGGCGCCCCCTGGCGCATTTGCAGAGGGGGAACTAATTCCCCTTGTATACTGGGGGTCCCCGGGGGCCAACTAGCCCACCAGGAACCTCCAGTATGCGCCAGGGGGCTGCCTTGCAGAGAGGTGTAAAAAGGGGAGTAGCCTCAGAACACCTCTCTGCAAGGCAGTCCCTGGCGCGTTTGCAGAGGGGGAACTAATTCCCCTTGAATACTGGGGGTCCCTGGGGGCCAACTAGCCCACCAGGAACCTCCAGTATGCCCCAGGGGGCTGCGTTGCAGTGAGGTGTAAAAAGGGGCGTGGCCTCTTTACACGTCTCTGCAAGGCAGCCCCCTGGCACATACTGGAGGTTCCTGGTGGGCTACTTGGCCCCCAGGGACCCCCAGTATTCAAGGGGAATTATTTCCCCCTCTGCAAATGCGCCAGGGGGCGCGTTTGCAGAGTGGTGCCTTAATTTGTTTGGGGGGATCGGCAAGGTATGCGTACCCCGCAATTTTTTCAACCTTATGGGACCCCCTAAGCAGGCCTTGGGGTCAGGGTGTTTCTACCCTGCCCCCTTTTCGCGTTTCGTTTTCTGTTTTCTTGTGCCTCGGTTCTACCGAGGCACAAGATGGCTGCCAACACTTCCTGGTTTAGAGTGTTGACAGACAGTTGACAGCCAATCAGCATGCAGCTCGTGCTCGGGAAAGTACGCTTACTGTACAGACTTCTGAAATCCGTGCCTAGATATCGCTATGATTTTACTTTTGATTTTCTCAGGAACTACTGAACGGATTTACACCATTTAACAAAAAGCACACTCTGCGAACCTCTCTGCCAAATTTGGTGTAATTCCGTTCAGGCTGTAGCCCTGGCTAAAGGTCCCTATGGAAAATTGCACGGGGAAAACACGTTTCGGGACTCCCCCTTTTTTCTCGGCCCCCACTTGACGAATCACCCCCAAACTTTCAGGGAAGGAACTGAGCCGAGCAGGCCATTTACTTGGAGAAATTCTCGAAGATTCGTCCACCGGCGCCAAAGTTATTCCAAATAGAATGTTGCGGATTTCATATGGAAACTAGGCCCTAACTATATCTACCTACTGGCGACCGCCAGTAGGTAATATATATATATATATATATATATATATATATATATATATATATATATATATATATATATATATATATATATATATATATATATATTTTTGCTTTACGATGCTACTTCTTCTGGACCAGGAAATGAGGCGCACACCAGTGGAAATTTTCATGAGTTTATTGCCGCAAAAAGATAACCCGATATATATATATACATGCCAAGGTGTATTGAAGAAAGAGTGGGTGTATAAGTGTCTGAATGGATGATTTACTAGGTACGTAACCGTCTGTGTGAGTGATTAAACATGTCTTACTGAATGCATGGGTTAGTGACTAAACTGTGTAAATGTCTGTATCAGTCGGTCAGTTGGTGTGTAAGCGGTTGCATGGGTTGATGGGTAGCTAAATGAGTGTCTATATGAGGTATTGATTGGTTGTCTGATTATCTGTATGGGTGCCTGACTGTCTGTGTGGGTAGGTGGGAGATGTGTGACTCTGTGCATAGATGTGTGAGTGGATGATTAACTGGGTGTATGGGTTCAAGAGTGCATCTGTGATGGATTGTATGGGTGGGTGAGTGTGTATATGGGTGTGTTGGTGAGTGAACGGATGTCTAAGTAGTACATGTGTGAGTAACTACATATGTGAAAGGCAGTATATGAGAGTGTTGGAGTATATAAATGACTATGTGAGAGTGAGTGATTGTGAGAGTGGCTGTATGGATGAGTGTGTGCTTGTATCAGTGATTGTTTAAGAGCGTAAGTATGTGTTAGTATCTATGAGTAAGTGAGGTAGTGTGTGTATAACTGTATTGGTGAGTAAATGGGAGTCTGATTAATTCTTTACATGACTGACTAGGTGTGTGAGTAACTCTATGGATGATTGGTGGTGTATGAGTATCTATATAGGTGTATGTGTGCATTTGATAGACCTGTACTGATGAGTGACCAAGAGTATGAATGACTGTATTGGTGAGTGAGTCTAGATTAAACCTTTTTCATATCCTAATAGCTGTACCAAGGGGCAGTTACAAAGGGAAAGTGTTAGCACCCTGTGGCTGCGACAATAAGTCTCCTCAGGATCTGCTTCACTTCATGTTCTTTTGTATATACTATGAAATATCCAGGACCTTTTATTTAAAACCTATTTTAAAAACATTAAACTTCGTGCAAGTACGTCCCGCTCTCTTTTATTTGCAACTGTTAAAACCTGACTGTATCCCCCATGTGGCCGGATTTTTGAAATGTGCAATGAAATACAGAAAATGTCTGGATTTCTAAATGGTTATAGTGCTTTTATGGTTTTTATCTTTCATCTTACATCCTTTTAATGGCCTGTAAGATTACCTCTTCCTTATGACAACCTCGCTACTGAATCACCACTACTGTCTTTTTAACTAGGGTATTGTGCACACTGTGTTTTTATCTTGTGATTGTGTTGTATTCTGTATCATGTAACTTTTATGGTTTCTTATCAAGTAAACCGAATAAAGTATTTTGAAACTGACTGTATTGGTGAGTGAGTGGATGTGAGTGTAGACCTAAGAATCAGTGAGTGGGTATGTAGTTATTGGTGTTGGAGTGTCTATGGTTTTGAGAATGGCAGTCTGTAATTTAGAGTGGGTGTATCAAAGGTTATATTAGGCTGTGAGAAGATGCATCAGATTATCACGTGGATGATGTAATCAGTGATGTCATTTGAGATGTCATGAGTGATGTCACTGACCATGTCACGAGGGATGTATTATGTGACGTCATCAGCAGTGCATTGTGGGGGCGCGAGTTATAGTTAGCTGAACTAACTATAACATCCGAATTTCACTGGTTTTGTATGAGTAAAATGTCCAACTAACTATACCGTCCGTAAAACCTGTGTTTTTTTCAGTGAATTTTTAAGGTTTTTTAAATGCTAATTTCTAACCATAACGTCCCTGAAACCTGTGTTTTTTTTCAGTGAATTTCAAATGTTTTTTAATTGCTAATTTCTAACTATAACGTCCTTGAAACTTATGGTTTTTTCAGCGAATTTCAAAGGTTTTTTAAATGTTAATTTCTAACAATGCCTACAGAGGTAGGACATGTGCAGAAAGAGGAAGAAAGGTGCAGAAAGAAGCAACAGAAATGCAGAAAGAGGCAACAGAAGTCCAGAAAGACAAATGAAGGTGCTGAAAGAAGCAAGAGATCTGCACAAAGAACCGACAGAGGAGCAGAAAGAGGCCTTGTTGCAAAGTCATCCTGGGTCCCCAACTTTTTGCTGATGGGTACTGGTGGTAACTGACTCTGACTAACCAGGCCTAGACCCAGTGCTATCTTAAGAGAAACTTAGAATACAGCGAAAACACCTATATACACTAGGGAACAACATGCGTTGTGGTACCCCTGTGATTGGCATGACGCATTGTTTTCCTTCAGTATTGGCAATGGGACTGTATGAACTTTGATGCCAAACCCACTTGGGATTTTAAATGCTGCAATTTCGAGAATAATGTGAAACCCACAGGGGTAATACTTAATGCAGGACTCCAGTTCACAGAATGCCTTGAGGCCAGAGGGGCAGGGCACAATTCAAATAAAGGATGTCTGCTTTTCATGTTGTCCTCTGAGCTTTTACTGCCGGTGAACAAGGGCGTGGCGCCCGAAACGCGTAAGGCATACCAGAGCGCTGGTGCTCTGTTTCATCTGAACCCACTGCACCCACAACCCAGGACAATAATTAATGTGAGTGGCCTTTTCCATAAGGTGCAAACCTTCTTTGTTGGATATGAACAGCTGGCTGGGTCGGGGTGAAGGCCCGCCGCAGAACGGCGGATCAAGAGTCCAAGAACTCGTGGGACTTTGTGACGCATTGTTTTCCTGTTGAGGGCTTCGGTATTGGCAATGGGACTGTATGAACTTTGATGCCAAACTCACATGGGATTTTAACGCTGCATTTTGGAGAATATCGTGAAACCCAAAGGGGTAATACTTAATGCAAGACTCCAGTTCACAGAATGCCTTGAGGCCAGAGAGGCTGGGCATAATTCAAATAAAGGATGTCTGCTTTTCACGGGGTCCTCTGAGCTTTTACTGCCGGTGAACAAGGGCATGGCGCCAACGCGTACGGAATACCAGAGTGCTGGCGCTCTGTTTCATCTGAACCCACTGCACCCACAACATAGGACAATAATCAATCAAATTGATCCAAAGTCTCCTTTTTTCTCTACCTGTAATGCTTGTAGCATACATGTTTAACTGCCTCTAGAATAATACCGGTTGGGACATTGTTTTCTTGTTGCAAAAATAAAAATCAGCACTCTCGGGGGGTAAATCCTGAATCTGGATTTATTTGTCACAGAAAAATAAGAAACAAACGCGTTTCAGCAATATGCCTTCGTCAGTGTTAGGTGGCCGCCGCAAACTGACTTCCTGTTATACACAACATGTATCAGGTGACCTGCAGAGTTGGTGACCGCCATAATCAGGTCAGGCAAAACAAAACATAAACTTCAATTCATCATTTAAACTGGGGGTGCTAGAGCGAGTGGAACAGCACCTCCCCATTTTCACGAAGTGTTCGACCTATTTCGACAGACGTGGTAACAGGGAGGCAAAGGGAGACCTCCAGAACAATCAGCCACATATGTACAAGGAGAGATGGGGGGTGCCCGACCAAAAAGAGGAACTGGCACCTACTCCAGACCGAAGAGAACCCAGAAATACAGACAGTAGTAAAAGCGCCTCCACTCAACAACCTGACTATCATCAACCTCACACCAAGGGCATTGACCAATGTGGAAGAGTCAGTCCTCAAATTAGGCCTGACGTTCTGCCCTACTAGCTAATTTGAATTTGTGCAGACAAGATTGATATTTTTAAATTCACGAGAAAGATAAAACTTTTTAAATTCGTCATGATGAAAGGACTACAGAATAGAACTAGCATGGCTCCTCTACAGCCCTCCATAAGTGACCGGCTTAATGAACAAGAGGTGGAACTCGCAATCTTGGAAGAACTGAGGAATAAAGGTGCCACTTCTGGTTTAGATAATTCAACCGAAACGAGTATGGTGACCAGTCAGACAATCCATCAAGAAAGAGCAACAAGCGCCTTTAGACCCACTTCTAGATTAATTCCTCAGACACCAACGGATACGATTGATATCTTCCATGACAAAGTGATACATGATCTCTGTAGCCTAAGAGAGATGAGAATGAACAAAAGAAGTTACCCTGGAATTTCTTATTTTTCTGTGCCAAGTAAATCCGGATTCAGGATTTACCCCACGCGAGTGCTGACCTTTATTTTTGCAACAAGAAAACAATGTCCCAACTGGTATTATTCTAGAGGCAGTTAAACATGTATGCTACAAGCATTACAGGTACAGAAAAAAGGAGACTTTGGATCAATTTAAGGTTTGTTATTCATCATATAATTTTTATGGGAGAAACAAGGAGGAAAAATAACAGTTATAGCAGCACTGTACAGGACAAATCAATAACAACACAATTGCACTTGGTGCTAGGTGCAATTGGGTTGTTATTCAAAGTCTCCTTTTTTCTGTACCTGTAATGCTTGTAGCATACATGTTTAACTGCCTCTAGAATAATACCGGTTGGGACATTGTTTTCTTGTTGCATCCTTCTACCCTGTTCCCGATGTGCTTTATGGGTCACACTCCTGTTATAATTTACCCGACCTTTATATTTAGCAGCTTTGAGATTTTACGCAACTCTGCCGTCGCGTTCTCAGCACCCGCTACTGAGTGCGCAAGCGTATCGGCAGAGACTGGGAGCTTTTGATATATGTATATATATATATATATATATATATATATAGTCAAAGACCAGGTTTGCTCCTCCTGGGAGCTCTGCCCGTCGTTCGGTGTCGCGAAGGTAGCTGGCAGAGCCAGACCAGCATTTAATATCCTAAACAATTGTAATAACACGCGCTGTCAGAATTCCGTTAAGGTTGATTTAATACAGGTTGAACCTGTATTAAATTAACCTTAGGGGAATTCTGAGAGCACGTGTTATTACAATTGTTTGGGATATATATACATATATACTGAAAAAAATCAAAGGTTACAGTGACGTATTTAGGAATTGTAATAATAGCTTACTTTACATTTAAAAACGTATAAATTCAGTGAAAAATCCAAAGGTTAAGGGAAAATTAGAGTTAAGTGAAAATGCCAGTTAAAACAAACCGTTTGAAAATAACAGAACCACTGTAATCAACAGTTACAGTTATCTCTAGTAACTATAACTCATGCCCTAAAGTAACTATAACTCACGCCCACCACTAGGCATGCAGACCCCTGGCCGACTGTCCATTACTGCACAGTTTTTATTTTACACTGTACCCCATTTGTTATTTATGTGTGTAGACGTTTTAATTTTTGTGAGTATGTGGGTATTTAAACAGGTTCCTCCTCGCAATAAAGTTATTCATTAAATGTTATTTGGATATAATTCCCAATCCTTCGATTACTTGAAAAAAAAAAGAGATGGCTGATAGTCACAACACATGGTATTGAAGATGTGTACGTAGAGTAACTGTAGGTACCCATGACCGAGTGTTAAGGTTTAAATCACATGTCTACCCCATAGTACTCATTAATACTCCACTGCCCAAAAAATACACATTTTAAATCTTAGCCACCACAAAGTGATAATATTCTACTTAAATAATCTTCGCAAAGGCACTGGTAAAAATGAGCATAATGTTGAAAACCTAGAAGAGGTGCTATTTCCTGGTATATCACAAAAAATAAGAACAATTGATGGACAGAATGTTGAACAATGTCAAACATTGACCCAAGTACAGAGATCTGGACCTAAATACATAGTTTTTTTGCTCCTCATGCCATGCCATTCCATTTCAAACCCAGCCGTATGCAAATCAGTCATGACTCTGGTCCCCATGGAAACAGTCCAGCCCGAACTGTTGAGTTTGCTATATCGCAAAACAAAACAATCGGTCCTGTCGGGTATATCAATTACTTTCAGTGTTCAAGAGACATACAATTTACTTGTAACAGTATAAGTTATTTTGGGAAAAGAAGGCAACCCACACAGGGGTTAGATTCAAATCGTATATTTTGAGTTATACCAAATATTGTAGGCTGTAGCAATATACATATTTAGTTGCAAAAAAGGTGACTGTGGTGAGGGAATGACATGTGGTGATAAGTGATATATGTACAAAACACTATGCACAAGACAAAAATTGAAAGTGCAATAAAGAAGGGCGGGGGTGAATTTTCTGTTTGTCTTTATCATTTTCGCACATTTGCTCCAAGGTCCATTTAAGGGTTGAACTACAATCCTGGGCGCTGCATTGTAATTGATATACCCAACAGAACCAATGGTTTTGTTGAATACTAATACACAGGTTCTGAGGGACACTGGGTCACCCCATTATTATTACTATAATATCACAAACCAAAGCATGGTTATGTTTGAAAACTGCTTGCCAAGTAAACGCGCCATATAATCAAAATCATAAAATGGAATGGAGAAGGCTACATAGCTAGCAGAGGAGCGAATGAAGATGTCCACACTTTTCAGGATTATGTATGATGAACAACGCATTCTGATTAGCAGCCTATGGCTAACTTCTGAATGTGGCCTTTTCTCCAATGGTCCGACGGGCAATGGAGTATGTTATACTTCTCTAAATATGCAACAATGCAAACAAATAGAATTGATCTAATGGCCAAGGACCCTGGGATTGGCTTAAAGTAGACGGAGGTGAACAAAATGCAATGCTACGATGACAAAAGTAAAATGCAGGGGCCTTAGGAAGTCCACACTAGGGACACTGGGGACTGAAAATTCAGGCTACTGTGAAAACTACAATAGAAGATTGAGTGGTAAAAACCAACAAGCATGGAAGGGTGAGAGTACAACGGAAGTGATGTTGTGCAGAGGGTACTAGAGATGAACGGTGTCATCCAGTCAGTCTGGAAAAAGAATGTGAACTGAAGGTTGCGCCTGAAATTGAGTATTTTGAATGAAATGCTGGGTTCATTGTCAATTCATTTAAGAAACAAAGTGCAACTTTATAGAATAATGGGGAAAATGGAATGCAATTTGCTTGCAATAGTTGGCATAAAATATTCATGTTTATTGCCACCTTGTGGTGAGATCGAAAACAGCTTAAATGGCTGTTAACAAAAAGCTTTTGCACTGGTACTGAGTGTGTACACATGCATGAAATGCCGTCCTGCATGCATGAGCACCCTCACCAGTACAAATTCTAAACAAGCACTGGTAATGCATCAGTTTTGCATATGTGATATCAATCTGCTAATTTTGGCCGAAAAAGCAGAAAGAAGCAAAACTTTGCAACAATATACGTTGGGAAGAAGGAAAGAGTTCCCTGACAAGTATCACAGAAGAGAGGATGTGACGCAGCAGCCAGAACTGCTGACTCGTATCGGGGATCCCAGTTCAAGCCTCAACTGTGCACCATCCATTCTCTTAATCTCAGTGGTGCTAAATAGCGCTATATAAATCTACTAATTTAATTTATAGTATCAGTCAAAACGAAAAAGCAGAAAACTGCACCATTTTATGAAAAATAGTTCCACCAAAGCGGATGTTTACAGTATTTCAGCTACGGGAAACTGATAAGAGAAGCAGGCATGGAACAAGCAGGAAAATATGCTATAGCCAATAGAAATGGAAGCAAATTAAGAGGCAAGCACAGGAACCGATGAAAAGCCAGGAAAGCAAGGGGGTGGGATGTAAGTTCCTTTTAAGATTTATATTAAAAACAATAGATTGCATAAGCACAGGCAAAATCTGAAAAAAAGCCCAACACTGCTACTTGTTACCACTTACTGGTGGGTCGGTAGGAGGGCCTTGATAATGGCAAAGAGCTTAGAGTCAAAGGTAACTTTACTCTGGTTCTTTTCCATTCTCAATTTAGGAGTTGTGTCCATAGCCAGGTAGGATAAGCAAAGGAAAACAAGAACAGCATCATCAGGGCGTTTGGGCCTGTGCACACAACTTGAGCTTGCTTCCTGGCTAAATCTTGTCCTGCTCCAAGAAACAGTTTTAACAATGACAGACATAATATGTGGTTGCTACTTAGATGCCATGTACATTTCTGGAGAATGTCACCGATGCCACCTCAGCTCTGCTACAGTAAGCCCACACACTGGTTGAGGATGGGTACCATACAATGTATAATATTTGTGTGATACATTGTAATATTCCTCTGCCAATGGTGGCCTAACTTGCCACTCAGGAAGCATAATTGCTTTCAAAAGTCATGAAACGTTAGGTACATGCATGCAGGTACCTAACAAGGTGTATCTTGCACACAGATTGTGGAATGATTCCTTGGCTGCAGCACCACAGGGCTATTAAACGAACAATCTATTTATTCAGATGGAACTTGAACAGCACTTCAGGACGAATAAAGGCCTGAAAACCACACCGTCCTTAAGGGACGGACACTGTGAAAGGTTCTGGGGTTCAGGAATTGATGCTCACTTATGTGCATGGCTGCCGGCCACCATGAACGAAATTGTCCATGAAAAATGATTAGTGTTACATGAGGCTATTGGCTCAAACGATATGGTCACCAAACTAACTGAGCTTAGGGTTAGGTCACAGGAGGATATTGGTTGCCTAGGCCTGATGGTTGTCTCTGGACAGCCTTTGTGGTCTTAGAGAAGACTCCTCCTGGCCTTTTTCATGAAGCTCTAATGTCCAGGAGGTAAATCGTGTCTGGGACACCTTCGACTCAAGTGGGTAACCCAAGAGTAACATGACATCATCAACTGAGCTGGTTGAAGGATTATTATTTTCACTAGTACCCAGTGATATAATCTCAGCCATTTCATCTTCTAGTAAGTTATGCTTCCAGGGCCTCTAGGTTATCTGACGACTGGCCTACATGCACAAATGCTCTCTCCCCAGGAACCATATGCTCAAGTTGATGCCATGCAAGGAGGGAGAGTGCTGGAGCTCCTTTAGGGGAAAGTGGGTGTGATACCTCTGAAAAAGATGGAGCAGGTTAAAGAACCATTTGTTGCGACCAGGCCAGTCTCTCTAGGATGACTGGGCATCCTGGGCTATCCTTAAGATTCTGGAGAACCCTATGGGTCAAATAAGTCAGAGGGAAGCTTATAGAAATGCCTATTTCCAATCCAACATCAAGACATCTGCTGGTGACCCAGGCCTCCTGCAAATCCAAAAAATAAATCTGTGATGCTAAGTGTCTAAATGACATGCAACGGAAACAAATGGCTAGGCATTCCTTGGCATAGTTGATGATGGTTTGAGGGCATCCTGGAGAACTTCCCACTACATGACAAACTTAGGTGGCAGTTTAGGCTGTCTGCTTTAGTACTCTCGACACCCAGAATGCAAGATTGTATAAGTTCATGCCCAACTGCAAGGTTAAAAACACAGAAAGGCTATTAGCCAGCTGATCCGTGGGATGGTTGGCAATTGTTGTTCACCAAGATGTGGAATGTGATATTATCTGTTTCATTTATAATCACACTAGAACTCGTTCTCCATGAGAAACCTCACACATACTGACGAGTAGTTGTGACTGGAAACCGCAGAGACGTTATTATGCTAAGAGACAGAAGGATGTGCTCAACATTGCAAGGCTGGATGTAGAGATGGCCGGATCAGAATATGCTTTATTAGTTGTCCAAGAGAGGGTCCCAATGTTCTGCTAAGTGAATTTGCAGCTGACACATTTGGGTCACTCGTTAGAATTATGCCTATAGTCCCTGAAATATCTGAAACAGGCAGGGTGTTGCAGTCTTGTAGGAGTTAAAGTGATCCACCCTCTGGCTGTTAGCCGTTATCCTTTCTGGGGGAGAGCAGGCTTTTGCAGAAGGTAGTCCAAAAGAGTCTCTGGAAACGGAATCCGTTTGTATGGGACCAAGCTAGATTTGCAGTATTTCACCAAGAAATTAAGATCAAAGCGGGAAGTGAGCGTCAGGCTCGATTTCAGCAGATAGAAAGCATACCCGTACTTGTCAGACGACTTTTACACTCAGGCACAACATACACACAGACAAGCCACTTGGGCAGATTTAAAAACAACAGGTTGGTGACTTTCTCAGAGTCCTCAGGAGGGAACAAAAGCGCGGATGAACTAGGGGAAGGGTCAAGTGGAGGTAACAATAACCAGAAGCGTTTTTTAGGCCAAACGAGAATCACAGACAGGGGCAGAGGGAATAAGGAGTAGTTTCTGTCCTGTAACTCCAGTTCTGTAGTAGGGGTATCTCTGTTATAGTCATAATCTAGTGAATAGTCCCGCCCATGTGCGTGGACCCCGGCAATAAAAAATAATCTCTTAAGTTGTCAAAATCATGCAGAAACTGCAAAGACACTTAAGAGAGAATTTAAAGACAAATAATGCAGCCTATAACACAGGCTACACTGTCCAGTACTTCAACTAGAAAATTCCACCAAATAACACCACACATAAGAAATCCAGCCCAGTTTCTACCAAGAGAAACTTGCCTCTACCCTTAAAAACACTCTGGAATGATAGAGAGGAAGGCATGGACAGACAAGCCCCATAGGCTGCCATTATGTGGCTTAAACAGGATACTGTGCCTTTAAGGAAACCTTCTAGCACCTTCTCCCAGTATCCCAGAATGCATAGCAGGTCCAACTGACTTCAGTTCTTTTTGAAGGCGTAAAAAACGCCAGACCTGTAGCATTACTTACATGAACAATTCTCCACCGGGGAGGAGGGCGGGCGCTTATGACTATAACAGAGATACCCCTACTACAGAACTGGAGTTACAGGACAGAAACTACTCCTTCTGTAGTAGGGGATCTCTGTGTATAGTCATAATCTAGTGAATAGAATGGCAAGCCCATCCCCACACCAAAGCGGCGGTGGAGAAAGAACAGAACGCCACTACTGTGCGAACAAATTCCGCAGCGAAGCCTGCCCAACCTGAGCGTCTGCCCTGGCATCAGAGTCCAGGCAGTAATGCTTAGCAAAGGTATGAACCGACTTCCAAGTGGCGGCCTTGCAGATTTCTGCAATCGCACATTACGGAGCAAGGCTGTCGTGGCAGCTTTGCCCCTGGTGGAATGAGCCTTAGGCTTACCTCCTAAGGTCTTATTAGCTTTTAGGTAACACAACTGTATGCAGGACACAATCCACCTAGAAATGGACTGCTTAGAGGTAGCAAGACCCGTCCTGACTGATCCATAATTGATAAACAACTGGTCTGACCTACGAATATCTTTGGTCTTATCCAGATAAAATTTCAACACCCTCCTCACATCCAGGGAATGCAAAGATCGTTCCGCCGGAGAGGAAGGATTCTGAAAAAACGTAGGCAAAGTTATGGTCTGGTTGACATGAAAATCAGAAATAACCTTGGGAAGAAATTTAGGGTGAGTACGCATCACAACCTTAGCAGCATGAAATACAGTATAAGGTTCAGTACAACACAACGCCTGAATTTCACTCACCCTGCGGGCCGATGTAATGGCCACGAGGAACGCCGCCTTCCAGGACAGGTGCTGCAACGAAGCCTTGTGAATGGGTTCAAAAGGCTCCTTCATCAATCCGGACAGCACCACATTCAATTCCCATGAAGGCGAGGGAAGCCTGACAGGAGGGAACACCTTCTTCAACCCTTCCAGAAAGTCTTTGATCACAGGGATCTGGAAAAAAGAAGTCTGTGAAGGGCATTTCCTGTAGGCAGTCAATGCAGCAAGATGAACCCTAATGGAATGAACATTAAGGCCAGACTGCGCCAAATGTAAAAGGTAAGGAAGGATGACATCTTCCTTGCAGGTTGTAGGGTCATGGTTCTTAGACTGGCACCAGATACAAAACCTCTTCCACTTGTAAGCATATGAAGTCCTAGTGGAAGGTCTCTTAGACTCCTTCAGTATGTCCATGCAATCCTCGGGCAGATTCAGATGGCCATATTGCACTATCTCAGGAGCCATGCCGTCAAACTCAAAGACGAGAGGCTGGGGTGTAACAACTTCGTGAGAAGGTCCGGCCTGCACGGCAACCGAATGTGAGGAAGGAGAGATCGGTGAAGCAGGTCCGTGAACCACCACTGCCTGGGCCACTCCGGGGCAATGAGTATCATCCGAGCCCTGGACCGGGCCAGCTTGATGAGCACCGCCGGAATCAGGGGAATGGGTGGAAAAGCGTACAGAAAGCTGTTCGACCAGTTGATCCATAACGCATTCCCCAGCGTCCCCTGCTGGTAGTACCTGGAGGCGAAGTCTCGGCATTTGTTGTTTTCGGCGGTGGCGAACAGATCTATGTCTGGGGTTCCCCACCTCGCGAAGACGTCTACCAGTACTTCGTCGTTTATGACCCATTCGTGGTTTTCCTGAATCAGTCTGCTCAGTGCGTCTGCCTGAACATTCTGCACACCTGTCAGATGGGTAGCCGTTATCGTCAGTCCTCTGGCCAGGAGCCAGTGCCAGATCGCCTGCGCCTCCTGCGACAGAGTGCGAGATCTCGAGCCCCCCTGCTTGTTGAGGTAGTACATCGTGGTAGTGTTGTCCGTTTGCACAAGCAGGGAGCTGGTCTGGAAGGACGGAAGAAAGGCCTTCAGTGCCAAGTGAACAGCTCTGAGTTCCAGGAAGTTGATGTGATACGTGGCCTCCACCGGAGACCACGTTCCCTGAATCTGTAGAGTCCCGGAGTGCGCTCCCCATCCCAGGAGAGAAGCATCCGTCACGACAGTCTGCGTGGGAATGTCCTTGTGAAAAGGAACCCCTCTGAGGAGATTCCCCGCCGAACACCACCACTTCAGAGACTGAAGAGCATGCAGAGACAGTCGTATCCTGTCGTCCCGGGATCCTTTCCTCTGATCCCACTGGTCTTCCAAGCACTCCTGCAGCGGTCTCATGTGCAGTCGTGCGTGCGGCGTCAGGAAGATACAAGAGGCCATCGATCCCAGTAGAGAAGACACCGTCCTCACTGTTGTAGATGGAGTCGTCATAAGAGCCTGAACCTTCCGAAGGAGAGATAATCGTCGCTCTTCCGAAGGAGACACGCTTGCTGACAGCGTATTGATGGAGGCTCCCAAGTACTGTATGCATTGGACCGGAGTCGGGACAGACTTGGCCATGTTGATGTGCAGCCCCAGCTTGTTCAAGAGAACGCACGTCTTCTGGAAGTGTGCTTGCGCTTCCGAGAAGGAGGATGCCTTGATCAACCAATCGTCCAGGTACGGGTAGACAAACACCTTGTTCTTCCGCAGGTGCGCTGCTACCACCGCCATGCACTTCGAGAACGTTCTCGGCGCAGACTTCAGTCCGAATGGGAGTACTGTGTATTGATAATGATTGGTGCCGACTTGGAACCGCAGGAACTTCCTGTGTTTGTGTGCAATGGGCACATGGAAGTAAGCATCCTGTAGGTCTATAGCACAGAGCCAGTCTCCCTGTCGCAACTGAGGATAAATCTGATGCAACGACAGCATGCAAAACTTTTCCCTGCAAATCCATTTGTTTGCCTGTCGCAAGTCCAGAATGGGCCTGAACTCGTTCTTGTCCTTCTTGAGAACCAGGAAGAACCGGGAGTACAGACCTCTTCCTCTCTGGGACAGAGGCACGTCTCCTATCGCCCTTTTCCTTAACAGGGTATCGGCCTCCACCTGGAGCTCTAGCAGCTGGAACCGCGAGCTGACCGGAGTAATCGATGGAGGCGGGCTGGTGAACCGAAGACTGTATCCATTGCAAACAATATCCAGCACCCACTTGTCCTGAGTAATTTTTCTCCACTCTGCCAGAAAAGATTGAATGCTTCCCCCTACCGGAGTGGGTAACGGATCCGGGGGAAGTAAGTACCTAGGGCCTAGACCCAGCTTGGCCCTTGGGCGCCGGAGCAGACTGCTGGCCTCCCCTGCCCCTCTGGCGCTTCTGGAACGGCTTACGGAACTGTTGCTGTTGTTGCGATTGTCCCGAAGCCTGGCCACGTCCACGGCCTTGCCCACCGAACCGCCGTTGGAAAGGGCGGTACGCCTTCTTCGCCTCCTTAGGCTTCTCGAGGCCCACAGCCGTGAGCGTCTCGGCCTCCGCCTTCATGCGGGCCATCTCATCGTCCGCATGCTTCCCAAAGAGAGTCTTGCCGGGTAACGGCAGGTTGGCCTACCTCTGCTGTGCGTCCGGTTTCAGGGACGTAAGACGGAGCCAGGCGTGACGTCTTTGGTTGATTCCATGGCAAAATCCATGAGCAGCCAACAGGGAAGAGTCCGCTGCAGCGCAGATGATCTGGTTGGCCACCAGCATCCCTTCACTCAGCACTTCCTGAAAGTCCGCACGCTGCTCGCGAGGCAAGTGCTCCGCAAAACGCTCGAGGGAGTCCCAGAGGGCACGGTCGTATCGGCCCAACAGCGCCGTGGCACTCGCAGCCTTCATGGAGGTAGCGGCTGTTCCACAGACCTTCCTCCCAGCCGAATCCATCCACCTGGACTCCTTATCCGGGGGAACCGTGGACGACGGTGTGGTGGCATGTTGTTTGCGTGCCGCCGTCACAATTACGGAGTCCGGAGGGGGTTCCGCTCTCAGAAAGGCCGGATCCGAATCCGGGGCCCGGTACTTCCTCAGCAACCTCGATGGCGCCGCCTTCGTCACCGCGGGGGTGAGGAAAAGGTCCATAGCTGGTTCCTCCAGGCCCGGAACCAGAGGCAGGAGAGGGCGAGACAGGTGTTTTTGGTGCAACGTCTCAAATATCACTGATGTTTTAGGCGTGGGCACCGTCAGGGGTATGCCCAGCTTCGCAGCGCCTCTCAAGAGGACATCCTGGAACGCCACCAGGTCATCAATCGGGGACACCCTCGTGTCCGGTGATCCCGACAGGGTAGGAGAATACTCCCTGGAACCAGAGGATCTTGTGCGGGAACGAGATTCGCGCCTCCTATGGCGGCGTCTCGACCGCGTGGACGATCTGTGTCGCGATCTGTCCCGCCTTCCAGAGCGAGAGCGAGACCTGCCAGTCCGTGGCCGCCCCACCGGTTTCCGCGGTAGGGTCTTCCTTGGAGCCTCCTGGGGTGCAGGTTTTGGGGTCCCCTTAGGAGGTACAGGCAAATACGGCAGCGAAGTGGACCTCGGCGGAGGAACCATCGGCTGCGGGGCGGGCCCATGCGGAGGGACCGGTGGTGGTGGGTCGTCCGCTGGAAGTGGAGGCAGGGGCGGAGGATACTCCTTAGGAAGAGGAGGAGGAGGATGGACCTCCTTAGGAACAGGCTGAGGTGTCGACCGAGGCCGAGATGGAGTGTACACCGCAGAGTACACCGAGCCCGGTGACCCCCTAGGCGAAGGGGGCTGAGAGCTCGCCCCTTCAGCTGGTGATCGCTTCCTCTTGCGTCCCCCACTGGAAGCAGCGTGACTTCTGGCACTAGAATACCTCTTGCGCCGCTTTGGAGAGACTGAACGACTCCCAGACGCCGACCTCTTTCTGCTCGACGTCGAGCGTCGCTTTTCAGGCGTCGAAGGACGCTTCCGGGACTCCGGGGTCGAACACCGCCTCCGCGACGTCGACCTCTTCTTCCTCGGCGTCGAACGCCGATCCCTCGACGTCGACCTCTTCCTCCGCGACGTCGTACGCCGCCTCCGCGACGTCGAACGGTCCTTCCTCGACGACGAGCGTCGATGCCGCCGTCTAGATGCTCTCGACGTCGAGGAGCCCCTCGACGCCGACCGGTGCTTCGCCGGCGACCGGCGGTGTCGCCTCGACGGCGAGCGCCGATGCCTGCTCCGTCCATGACGTCGGTAAGA
Organism: Lissotriton helveticus; assembly: GCF_964261635.1. Taxonomy (NCBI): domain Eukaryota; kingdom Metazoa; phylum Chordata; class Amphibia; order Caudata; family Salamandridae; genus Lissotriton; species Lissotriton helveticus. Next base: position 979,324,496 of record NC_136059.1, read on the forward strand.
AGACCTCGACGTCGACGGTGATGATGACGTCGACGGCGGCTTCGTCGGCGGTGCCTACGACGTCGAGTCGTCACGGCGTCTCGACCCGGAGCCCCGGGGAGAAGGTGAGCACACCGCCGTCATCCCTCTCAACGTCGAAGCCCTCGACGTCGACGGAGACCGGGACCGGTTGCCGGACTTCCTGCCCCTGGGGAGCCCCCCAGAGGCCTCAGCAGAGGCAGAGGGAACCTTCCCGGACTGCCCAGACGCACCTGCAGCCTGCAGACGCCTCTCCTCAAGGCCAGACAGCCTGATCCTCGCCCTTTCCTTCAGAGTACGAGTGGTAAACTGCTGGCAGATGACACACTCCTCAGGGACATGATCTTCAGGGAGGCAGACAATGCAGACCTCATGTGGATCACCCTTGGCCTTCTTCCTCCCACATGCTGGACACTTCACAAAGAGTCCAGGCATTTTAGAGCCCTAAAATACCTGAAGCAGCACACAGAAGAGAAAGAGATAAACCCTTGAAACAAGGGAGAGCTCAATGCCAGGGTCCTGTAAGCAGGAGCCGGAAAAAAGAACTGAAGTCAGTTGGACCTGCTATGCATTCTGGGATACTGGGAGAAGGTTCTAGAAGGTTTCCTTAAAGGCACAGTATCCTGTTTAAGCCACATAATGGCAGCCTATGGGGCTTGTCTGTCCATGCCTTCCTCTCTATCATTCCAGAGTGTTTTTAAGGGTAGAGGCAAGTTTCTCTTGGTAGAAACTGGGCTGGATTTCTTATGTGTGGTGTTATTTGGTGGAATTTTCTAGTTGAAGTACTGGACAGTGTAGCCTGTGTTATAGGCTGCATTATTTGTCTTTAAATTCTCTCTTAAGTGTCTTTGCAGTTTCTGCATGATTTTGACAACTTAAGAGATTATTTTTGATTGCCGGGGTCCACGCACATGGGCGGGACTATTCACTAGATTATGACTATACACAGAGATCCCCTACTACAGAAGGTAAGGAACTGAAATCAATACTCAGGAGACCGCCAGGCACGGAGACGCTATTACAAATGGGGTCCAGAGGCCAATAGCTGAGAAAATGAATAACACAGGACAGAAGGATCCCCCATTACAGCACGTAGACACCACAGATGGCAATCATTCTATTCAGTTTATCCCTGTCTTTAATCTTTCAGACAATAAACTTAGCTCGGAAGCCATTTCCCTTCTCAGTCAAGGTCTTTCTTTTGTTCCAACAGAAAAAACTTATTTTTTTAAAATGACAATCGGAACTACATAGATTTTTTAGGACGAGTAGGTTGAAACAATTTTCTCTGATAAGAATACATCTTCCACTTCCTCAACCACCAACCTCAGGCCTCCTTTTACCTTTATCCCTGCCAATTCAAGTATGCCGTCAGAAATGTTGGCTTTTGAAAAAGCTGTGCTGAGTGAGATCGATGTACTCAAAAACCACTAATTCATTCATTCCATTTAACATCTCTCTTCAAGAAAGAAAGGCCTTGAATCAATTGAGAAAAGAGGAGGATATCATCATTAAACCAGCCGATAAAGGTAGTGGTATTGTTATTCAAGACAGAGATAAATATGAAGCAGAAATAATTGGACAACTGTCCAACAGAAAGAACTACAAACAATTTACATCCAACCCCATTCAGATGATTAGGGCTCGAATTTCCGATGAGTTCGAATTCTTAAACAAAAATCCTCACGCACCCGTTTTATACACCCTTTCCAAATTTCACAAGAATGTGAATTCATCACCTGGCAGGCCTATTTTATCAGGATGCTATTCTATTTTGGAACCATTAGTGAATATATAAACACCTTCATCAAAAACGTTGTGCCTCTTCTTGAGACACATGTACGGGATAGCACCTTTATGATTATTCTCATAGAAGGCGCTCATTTTGACCCCTCCCAAGAAATACTAGTGACCATGGATATTGAGTCTCTTTATACAAATATCCCACAGCGAGAGCATTGGGATGATTAAGAACATCCTTAATACACGACCAGCCCCCATGACAGCGCCCACAGGCTTTATTATAGAATTACTGGATATAGCACTCACTACTATCTACTTTATGTTTAATGGTACTTATTATCAGCAATGCTTGGGTACTTAAATTGATCTCTTGACGTTCATTAAGTATCTTAATGATTGCCAAACCTTTTTTTAATTTACATCCAATCATGACAGGAACACCATCCTTTTCCTTGATCTGGAGACAACCAGACACTAGCCTCTCTGTACAGGAAACCCACTGAACAAAACACCTTATTGCAATACAAAAGTTTCCGCCCTCGAGCTCTTAAAGAGGACTTCCATTTGGTCAATTCCTTAGGTTTCGCAGAAACTGCTCTTTAAAAGAAGATTTCGTTATAGAAGGTGCCATTCTGAGCAATAAATTACGTGAGAGAGGCTACCCAAATCGCCTGTTTAGAAATTCAAAGAAAAGGGCATGGTTTAGTCCAAGAGAACAGATTTTACAAACACAGACTAAAGCTAAAATTAATATAATTGACTGTGTTACTACATTTTCTCCTGACACAAACAAGATTTTGAAAATTATCATAAAATACTGGCCAGTGCTGAGGACGATGAACACCTTTAAGGAGCTCCCACTTTTACCCTACAGAAAAGGTAGAAATCTAAAACTGGCCCTTGTCAATGCCACTAAGAGAGAACCCAAAAGTAAAACATCATTGTCTCTAGATGGGGTTTTTCAGCCCATTGTTGGCCACTATAAATGTGGCAGTTGTACAGCTTGTAAGTTTACTTCAAACACTAAAACATTTATACATGAACAAACTACAATCAATCTATAGCACCATACCAACTGTGCATCCATCAATGTTGTTTATTGTATAGTGTGCACTTGTGGCCTCATGTATGTTGGGCAGACTACTCAACAAATCAAGACACGGATTTCTCAACATAGAAGTAGAATCCTCTGCGCGGTCCTCACAGAACCAGTGGTTCCTCACTTTGTAGAGAAAAAACACACCTCAGATGACATCAGATGGAAATGCCTGGAACACCCAAAGCTTCCAACAAGAGGGAGGGACATGAAGTTTCTTCTCCAAAGACTAGAGTGCAGGTGTATAGATACTTTTGACACAATATGGAATGGTCTCAACACCAGTGATGAATGGCGGAACATTGTTTCTTTGATGAACTAAATGAACATATACCTTGCCAGTACTACTGTTGATATATTTTCCTTACACTTTGTGAAAACATATATATCTGCTTGGCTTTTTGGTTAATATTCTATGAATAGACATCAACTATGTACCTTTTTAACTAGTATTTTGTAAACCAATAAGCTGAAGATGTTACATATGCTTCATCATTGGCACTCACTCTTATAAGCAGCTTTAGTAGCACTGTGCTACTCACCGTGAATCCAAAATAACAGGTTTTTAAAAACTATATAGAGAAGGATGCTGCCACATTTCTGTGATCCCTTCTCCACCATCCGAGATGATTGCCACGATCCTGGTTTTCATACACCGCTAAGAGCTCCATGATCGCTCTCTTATTTCCACCATGCATATTGATTCTAACTCTCAATAAAGGTCTTTACAAAATAAAATAAAGAAATCATAGGTATATGACTGGAGTCATCCTGTTTGTGATATTAATACACAAATAGCCTAGAGGTCTTTACACACCGGCAGTCATTTTTACAGTTGGGGTCCGACCCCCGCTCTGCTATCTCCTGCCATAAAAGTTTGGCTAATTCCAGTATGGTTGGGCTCTGACTACACTCACCGAGGATTAAATTCTGCTCTCCTTTTCTTCTTACCCCCGATATTGTTAAAGATGTGACTTAATGACTTTTAGTTCTCACCTTTAGAAATTACATATGGAAGACCACTTAGAAATGCTCCACTTTCAACTGGTCCTTCAATAGCCCAGAGGTCTGAACTCACCATTAGCCATTTTTACCACAGGGAGTTTGATCCCCGCTCCCCCACAACCCGGGATACAATTTATTTTGTTTTTTTCATTATTCCTTAGAATATGAAATATTTATCAATTAGAATTGTCATTAGAGACTTTCCTCGGCATTCTTTATGGCACGATTGTTTAATTAACACACTCCTATCGCATTAGCATCTGACACGCTCCTCCGACACGCCCCTCCTCAACGATGCGACGTGAGGATGGACAGAGTTTTTATCGACGTGAGGATGGACAGAGTTTTTATCTTGGGCATTCACAATGAGCCGCCGAGCAAGCAACAGCATCCTGCTTGACTGTGCATGCTAGAGGCACCAAGTGGCCTCTATGGTAAATTTTTATTTTTTTATTTTTCTTGTCTCGATATCGTATTCTTAATCACCAAGAGTTTGTTGATCTCCTTTTAACCCCAACCTTTATGGACTCTTGAATTTACGAGCCCTATCAATAATCTTTTCAAGATCACTGATTCCTGGCACTTGGCCTGAGGGACTACTGCCCTCCTTTCCCATTGCTCCTTATCCCTGAGAGATCAGCCGTTCTTTCATCCCCATCTCCGCATTTAACTTTTGTCCACAGTTTACCAAACAGTGGAATCTAGATGAGTACCAGTCAATCATATTTTTTGACAATTGCCATTCAATCCAAATTCCCCCTTAGTGATACACAAATTCTCATTGCAGGATTGCTGTCCTTTGGTAAATTAGAATAGATCTTCCGTGAATTCCTATATGAATTAGATGGAATTCCCATTCTAATATAGCCAGTAGGTATTTTTCCACCCCAATTACATTATACACCAACCGTTTGTTTTTAGCCCTCTCTAATATATAGCCCTTTGTTCCCTTAGACCCCGGTCATCTTTAGTCCTGATGAGACCCTAAAATCTTGAAAGGGTCAAAACGTCATTGACACGTTCACTGAGACAGACAAAGTTCTTTGCCGTTGCCGATACAATGATTGAATTTCTATATTCACGAGTGTTTATGATTGACACTGTGGCTCATTTTTGTATCAACCAATCACTTCTCTGTTTGTTGATTTCCATGTCACTTTTCCTACTTTTTAGGTCTCGCCTGGCGAAAGCAGCCATGTGCTGCTCTCGCCATGGAGAGGACCTTTTGTAATCAATTCAGTCAAAGCTGAATGCACGCGCGTGGAGATGTAGAAAGATGGCTGCTCTCGCTATTCACAAATGTAAACATGCACGCGTAGGGACAAAAAATTCACGCGCATGTGGACAGCCGTTCGCCATCTTTGTTTACTTTAATTTTGTCCCTACGCGTGCATGTTTACCTCTGTGAATGGCGAGAGCTGCCATCTATGTACATCTGCATTTGCGTGCCCTGCCCAGCATCCTCCCCTTCAATCCATTTAGTGACGGGAAGCCGCGCACTCTCCTCTCAGCATCGCGAAGTGTCCCGAGCCTGGCCAATCAGGTTCAGCACTTCCCCCTCACCCCTACTCTCCCATTTGGCGCTTGTTTTCCTTGATGTATCAAGGAATGAATAAACCTACAGCCAATACATAGGATATGCCTACTCAGCTGCGGCTGATTTTTCGCTCCCCACTCCACTCATCTCTGGGAAAATGTGAGTACGGGTCTCTGAGAAACACACAACTGAACTACTCAGATTTGACTGCTAAATAAGTACCAAACCAACGCTGGCAGCCCCATGTCATGTAGTTCCTATCAATCGATATAGGATCTGCACGCTTAGACAACATAAACTGTGGGATTGGTGTCCAGACTGATTCCAGACACCCCTATATGTTCACCTGTATACCAGCTAGCTCACATTGCCAGTGGCAAAGTGAGCAAGTGGGCTAAAGAACGGTGATGGATTAAACCCAGATCTGTTGACTGGGTGTGAGTGTTTGATTGGTTCAGATCCCCGTCCATCACCACCCCCTTTTGTACCACCTTGTTCGCCAAAAGTTGGCAGGGTATGCTCAGACGTGAGTCCCTTGCTCACTTTGTCACTGGATTCAAGCAAGCCTGGCTGAAGACGCTGAAATGCCAGAAACCGGTCCTAGGAAGCTTGTTTCCGGTCCAGGGAAGGCATGGCTTCGAAGTTCGGGCTGGACTGTTCCCATGAGGCACAGGGTCAGACTGATTTGCATATGGCCATGTCTGAACTGGGGTGGCAGAGTGGGCTTAAGAACAGTGATAGATTAAACCCAGATCTTTTGACTGGGTGTGAGTGTTTGATTGGTTCAGATGCTCCGTCCATCACCACCCCCTTTTGTACCTCTCTTGTTTTTCTTGATGTAGCGTCCCTGCTCACACGCAAGAGCTTTCGGTTAATTTAACCTTACGGCTTCAGCCCGCCCTGGGAATGCCAGGACTCACGCCAGCTCTTGAATTTACTTCATTGCTGCGGCAATATTGGCTTCCGCCACAGCCCCAATTCGACTTGAGTTAAGCCCTTGCTGGAGACACCCATAATTTTTGCATGTCCCTTTAACTGTGTTTTTTAATCTTTATTTTATTAGCAACATGCCCAGATTGTAAAGTTGCTTTCCAGCGTCTCCCTCCAGCAACTTAGTTGCTTTGTTCTTCACCTCCTGTGGATGCCTGGATTCTTGCTGGCTCCCGGGTTCCCTTTTACCTGTTGCAACTCACCAATGTGGTCCAATTAATTAGGATCACAACCTCGAGGTGAGTTAAGTGACTTCCTCCACACCTTTGCTTTGCCCCATTTCGGAGTAGTGGTTACGCGTCTGGGAGCACTAACCAGTTGCCACGCCCCCCCCCCCGGTGCACTTTACCACTTGCCGCGTCCCCGGACCCTTTACTTACAGAGCAAGAGTTGAAGTCCCGCCCAAAGTTGTTAAGGGGCTGCTTGGGGCTCTGCCCCCGCTCCCCCACCAGGGTGATGGAGATGCAGTCCACGGTCACGGCCTCTAGGAAGCAGCCAGTGGTCACCGTCACCTTGTACGTCGCCATCGTGAGAAGTGCGGCAGAGCTCTCCTCAGAGCAGAGAGTAACTACAAGCAGAATGACATGGTATGGTGTGAAATCCCTCCTCACCTCATCACACGTGATTTGACGCCTCCTCTGACCACTACAGCTGAGCTGCTTGCAGTTCCATGGACGATTTATAACATTCATTGGTTTCTCCAACTGACTGTAAACTTACCGTCCATTGTAACTTGACTACATGCACCTTTTATCGCAACTTAGGAGTTAGAAACCCAACTCCTGTCCTCTGTACAGTTCTACCACAGTAGTTTGCTATCAGTCTCAGACTGCGCCGTTCCAGACATCACTGACTCGCGCTCTCGGGCCGGCACTACCGCAGGTGGTGCCCGGTGCTTTAATGACGCCTTGTCCACAGATTCCCGCACGCTCCTCCAGACCCCAGACTCTTCCCTATACATACTCCTGTGTTTCAGATGCTCTGGCTCAAAGAACATGTTCTCTAAAGGTCTCCTGTGATCATGCTGCCTGGTTTGTGCCGCATCAAATAAATACAGGTTCTGTTTATCATATTTTTACATGATGTTTGTTGCATAATTTATATGCCATACATTTTCAAGGGCAGGTCATGCCCGGCCCACTAACTCGGCTCTAAATCGGCCCTCCTTGTTATCTTTTTGGCTTGTCCGCCTCTACCTGTAAGCCATGCAGCAAACAGGAAAACGTGAGTCTTTCAAGTCAAACTCCTTTTTAGGTCTCGCCTAAGCAGCGTGTCTCATTAGTACCAGTTTAACCCCCAAATATAGAACAAGCATTGAAAATGCAATAGGTCTTGTCTTTTACTAAGTTAAAGCCATTTGCTTTGCTATACAATACCATTAGAAAAACAAATGGCTTCAACTTAATCAAAGGCGAGATCTATTGCATTTTTAATGCTTGTTCTTGGTTCTGGTTCGATTACACAACCGGGGTTCTTTATCTTCTCACTGCTCCCTCTTTTTTGTATTTTTATACCAATTTGTGGGCTTTAATAAAACTCGGTTCAACTGAACCGTGTTGCATACTGGCAAGTTTGTCATTGCTTATTCTAAATATAAATGTTGTTTAATCTTGTATTAATGTTTTGTTTGATTCTGTCTGCACAGGAATATCTGTGACATTTACATGTTTTTGTTGTGAATGAGTTCCATGTGAACATACTTTTCAAGGGTTACTTGATACCCCTGTTCGCATGGACATAAGGGTTGCTCTTGTTTTTTTTTAGATAGAGGCTCGATTTCACATCCTTACTTGATGGTGCTCAGAAGAAGCAATTATCCATATAGGGATAGCAATCGACACTCTGAGGCTGCAGAAAGACCAAGACTGGAACCAGTATGGTATGGAATAAAAGAGTACCACTGAGATTAAGAGGCAGTGTCCTGCACCAGTACTGCTAGTTTCAATGTTCTTCTGGGATGGGTACAAGGTGGTATGCTACAGGGACAGTGATCATAACCAGTCCTTTTCCAGAAAAGCTGCCAGGCTTTAAGTTAAAGACCACATCTTGAATATCTGCAGTACGAGGAACTGTTTAGATCGAACAATTCTAAGAGAGAGAGAGAGTAACACTCGTTTTTACTTTACTGTGAAAGAGTGGAGTTAAAATCTCTGGCCCATCATGCAGGAACTGTTTGATTGCTCCTAGAACAAGGAGCTTTTCCACCTCTCGCAGAAGCAAGCTGAACAGGGTAGAGACAGGCTAGAGAATGGTGATCATAACAGCTGCAGGGCATAGACACAATTCACTACCGAAAGCACCAATGATTATCTGGATTCCATGGTGGTAGCAAAGAGAAAGCTTCTCCGCATAGAAGTGGAGTGGACCTTCTGAGATGGTGCAGAGGAGGGCGAAGGATCCCCTGGAAGTTGAGTGAGCTTCTTTGCCTCTATTGAGGCAAAGGGAACGGGCTTGATCTCTGCTCTGAAACACCTCCTGAACATCTTTCTATTCCTGAGAAGGCTCAATCTGAGGTTTACAAGGGGAAGGAGACATGAGTATTGAAAGCCTAGAAGTCCTTTACATACTGGAAGAGAAATGAAGAACTCTGCGGTAACATCTGGAAGGCACTGGATGGAAGAACAGGATGTAGGTATAAAACTCTCAAGTCTCATTCTCCTTGGGGAGGGAAGACTTACTACTAACCGGCCTTGGAGTTTCACATAGAGAATTTGTTGTCTATAAAAATACCATGATTTGGTTCAAAACTGTGCGATCATGCACAAGTTAACCACTGGGTGTCGGTAAAGGAAAAAGATACATTGTTAGTTATTCAGGGCATCTTTGGGGTAAGTTCAGTGGGGCAGATTTACAAGCCCCCTGCGCCACTTTTCGTGACGTACTGGTGGCGCATGGGGCTCTTCCATATTTACAAGGAGAAGAAAAGCCACCCTCGTAAATATGGCCCCTTCACACGCAGCACTGTGTGTGGAAGGGGCATTCCATGGGTGTTGCTGTGGGTGTTTCCACGCAACACCCATGGAACCAGACACATCTCCAGATTGATGAGAAATCGTAAACCTGGAGGTGGCGTAGCAAGGCGCAAGAGGAGAAATGTTTTCATTTCTCCTCGTTCTTTCCTCTTTCAATGCGTGCTGCATTCTACAGCACGCATTGAAAGAGGAAAAAGCCTCTTGTGTCCCTTCCTGCACAAAAACAATCTCCCCACAACGCAGGCACCCTTGCACCATGGTGCAAGGGTGCCTGCGCCGGCGCATGGCTGCAGTTTGTGCGCCAGCGCGGGGGAAGCACAGAGATGCAACATATTCTTGTAAATATGTCGCATCTCTGTGCTTTCCAAACTAACGCAGCACGGCGCAGCAAAATGACTTGCTGCACCGTGCTGCGTTACTTTGATGTAAATCTGCCCCAGTGTGTTTTAGGCATAAGTCAATAACTAAATACTATAAGGATAGTGAAAGCCATCATGGCATTCTTCACCGAATGTAATAAATACATCAAATTACATTTTACATTTTGTTTTAGCAGTTATGCATGTAAAAATCAAACAGTATACTTTCTGAACGTAAATACAAAAATGTGAGCATAACATGCTCTACTGAAAATGCGTTTGCAAGATTGAGAACATTACAAGAGCCGATCTTATAACACAAAGATAAAGAAAGCCAAGAAGCTAAATGTAAAACCTGGCTTCCAACAGTGGAATGCTGCGGGTATGAAAAACAAGGAAGCGGAAAGGGGAATGCCGCGAGAAACGTTTAAGATTAGATCTAAAGATGGTTTTTTTACTGTTCCGGAGGTGGAGTAAACACAATTTTCAACAGCCCACTTGGCTCTGCAACAGTTGCTTTTGAAAGGCAATACGGCGTAATGGGCATGAACGTACAAATCCCGTCCCCTGCAGAAACCCCCAACAGCCCGAGGCGACTGCTAACACAGATGTAGTACAAGGCATTACACGGCAAGGGTGCTGCTGCCGCCGGCAATTATCCTAGTATTTAAACAAATCTCTCTCTCATCAGGAAAGCGTTTAGTGAAGCAGGTGGAGCGAGACAGGCTGACATGGAGCACAGCTACTTATCTGTCCCCTCCAGCAACTGCACTTTCTCAACCCGAGTCGTGTCAAATTAAACAACTGCACATTGACTTTCCACTTCTATAAACATTATGGAGTGATTGACAACTCTGGGAAGCAGTCGCTGTAATCAGCTCACCTCCTGCTAGGGTAGTTGTGGTGTATTTTACATTAGCGCCTCGTCAGGGGTAGTAAACGCTATATAAATACAAATCTCTCGCAGCCACTCCCCACGTACATTTTACATACTGCGCAATTACAGTACAGCTACTGCTCCAAGGCAAGTCACACTCGCTCACTCCAGGAAATCACAGGATCAAATCACCACCAGACCTAAGCATGTGGAAACTGATGAAAACAAATAGGATGTAGTCAAGTAGTGAATGCCACATTAAACTGCGTCAGAAACCGCACTGACTAGTTCGCTGCTGGGCTTTGATCAATGGGAAATTGCAAGGGATTCAAAATAATGCACCAAAATAGGAATTACATCTTTGCCAAAGGAAAAGCATCATATTTCGCTATCTCTCTATAGCTAGAAGTTCTGCCTTCAAGGCATGCCACATCCTTGAAGGAGCCAACTGAGGCAAAGGCCCAGTGTTAATACAAACACAATCACAAAGATACTCAGCAAAAAATATTGTTCTAAACTAGCACCCGAGCTGTCATCGCTCCCTCCCACTCAGAGGAAAGAGAATATGTTTGGAAATGTACAAGATGTAGAAATAGCGAAATCTCTGCCAGTCCCAAAGAAGAAAAGAAACATCCAGGACCATCACTTTATCGTTTTCCTCTGTGCAATGGGTATGTCCAGATGTGGGTCCAGGTCAAAAGAATCAAGCTATTCTTCACGAACAAGGCATACATAGGCAGCAACTGGTCAGGGTTTGCTTGTATTTACATCTGGTGGGGACTTGGCCTGAGAGTTTGGGCTGAACCGTGCCTACAGGAGAAGCACCATGGCTGATTTGCATAGCAGGTAAAATATGAAGGACTGGGACATGGTCTGAGTAATGACCAGTGGCTGAGATTACTTTGAAAATGTCACCTATGGCTTTTTGTTTTCCTCAGTGCAATGCCATAAGTGCGTAGGAAATGCTCAGAAGTCTTTCTTTTTCAGACTGCGGGTTTTTTACAACTTGCGTCACCATACTTTGCAGAGAGGGGCTTTGAACTTGGAACGCTTTGACCTTATCGCTTTGACCTTATCGCGGGCCAACTATTCTTCATAAAATTTATGTTTGTAAAGCATACTCGCTGAAAATATAGGAGCCTGGGCAACCATACGAGTGTTCCGAGTACTATCCTGTGAATCTAAGAAGCTTCATCATACTATACTTTCGACACAACGTAATTATCTTAGCCTTGAAAAAGTCGTTTCAAGACTAAACACGTGTCGGCTGTTCTTGTGTTGTCTCTACGTGTCAACATTGGAGAAGATTTAAGAATAAAATTCCTGTTGCTTATATTACCGGAGTTGCGCTACAGTTGTTTATTAAATTGCCGACTCCCTTGAGTCATTTGTGTAACTTTTTTGTGTTGTGCTCTGTCAACCAATTTATTGTCTTGTTTATGTGGAGGTATCCTGCACATAGAGTAGCATTGTGGATGGCACAGTGCTTGACATTGAGCACGCTGGAGAATATCTTATTTATCTCATAACTTTGGGGCAAACATATACAGAGGTGCTGGCTGCTGTGTACCACTGCCATCAAATGTTTTATTGAAAAATTGAATGGGAATGCATTTGGCTACATCTGACCATCTTCACACAGCGTAACACCTGGGTTAATCAGATGGGACTAAAACTCCTCTGTTCTCAAAATGTAATATCCTGTACCTGTTCTTAAGAAACGGCAGAACATTTAGAATGCTGCTGTTTGGAAGCTTTACTGTTAAAGTGTTTTGGTCATGAGTCTAACACCCGCACACAGCTTCACTGGTTGCTGGTAGCTCAAAGCGTTATGTTTAAATCTCTACTAACAAAGCACAGAATGTTCTATGACACTGAAAGTGGCTACCTCTGTGACAGCTTCTCGGTTCATCAGTCCTCCTGGACAATGATCCAACACCGGTCTGCTTCTGAACATTCCCTTTGTCTTTCAGGCACAATCTGGGCACCAGTTGCAGTTCTTTTTAGGACCCAAAGCCTCAAACACACAGTCTTTGTTGTTCAGGCCCACCTTGAATATTTTTCTTCAAGAAAGCTCTAAAAACGTTTCTTTTTTGCTGAAGCTGGTTTAAAGTTTTTGTCTCTCTCTCCCTTAGGCACCAAGATGCCCGAGAAGAACGACAATCGAACAAGTTGGCTATCTTTGGTAATGTCTTATCTGATAGAGACTCTATCTAGCAGCAAGTTCCTTACCTCAGAACATTGGTATTCAAAGTACGGCCCGGTAGACCATTCCTTGCGGCCAGCTGATCATCTTCTGGGACCCCTGGCAAATCAGGAGACAAAGCTTCTCCGGTTGGTTATTGGCTAATTCTGTTAACCCAGAAACATCGCTTTGTGATTCTGGGCTTGGTTTCTATAGATAGTTCATCTAGTTTTATGAGTTACTTTGCCTTGCTCATAGAACAAGCAAAATGACTATAGAAACAAAGCCTAGAATCAGAAAGACAAAAAAGATGTTGCAAAGGTACTTTTTTGTTGCTCTTTTGGTTATGGGCTTTGTTTCTACAGCCATGTTTTCCTTCTACTTTAAACAAGGCAGCCTTGCACATTGGTAAAAGGTTAGATGAGTTATAGGAAACGTTATTATGAGTATAATGGGGCAGGGGACAGTGAGTGTGGGGAGGGGAGGTAGACAGATAGTTAAAAAGAAAAAAAGATTCTGTGACTATTGTGATGTCCTTATAACTACAGGTTACCTGAATATAAAATGTAATGCAAATACCTTAAATGAAAAATAAGTGCAAGTAAAGCTGATCTATAGAAATGCATGATTTTGGTAGGAAAGTGCAGTTAGTTAATGCGATCTCTACAGAATTCACGTCTATGTGTGTAGCTAGAGGGTGGGTCACTGAGTTACATCCTAGTGGGACCACTGGGGAAAGTGATATGCATATATAATGCTACAAAGTCCCTTCCTATGACAGCTCTGTGAATACACATGTAATGTATTTAAGAATGTATTACACACAGTATAACCTAGCCTACACAATTTAAAAAATGTATAGGCTACACACAGTTTAAGATAAACTGCTGCAAAATTTTAAATTTTTTTTTTAAATAAAACATTACCTGGCTATATATTTTTTCCCTTTCTGTCTTGATAAACTCCTAACTTACCCCATCTCCTAGGGAATGGCACGGCATCAATGTGGCCCTCGGGCACACCCCATAGTGTACACTTTGGCCCCCGAGAAAATGTTGGTTAGTACCCATGCCTTAGAATATTCTCCAGGCATCAGACTGGATCAGGAAATTTTTGGTGAGCAGTACCTCTGTGCGCCGGTAGGTGGCATTGTTCGGCTCCTTGATGCACCATCATCACCAGAAGTGACATGCGCGGAGTGCCTATATAGGCACCACCCTGGCACGCTGACGTCTGTTCCTTTTTGCGACTTTCCATGCCAGAAGCACGGCGACAGAAAGAACACTGACCAACTGTGGTGTTAAGCTAAGGCCCTTAAAAAGGAAACAACTCTTAACTCTAAAATCCGTTCACAGAGAGGGAAGTATGGGTGGGTCTGTAAGGAATCAACGGCTAGTAAGATTCTCTACCAGATAAGGTGTTACCAAAGGTAAATAACTTGTTCATCTAATAGAAACTTCTAGTTGCAGATTTCTTACCTTAGAATAGATACCCAAGCAATGCCTCCTCGGAGGTGGGGCTGTATTTTGAATTAGATTAGAAAGTAATGTAGGACCGCACAGGCAGAATGACCATCACACTTGACCTGACAGTCCAGGAAGTAGTGCTTCATAAGCATGTGCAGGGAATCCCACATTGCTGTCTGACATATATCCAGGGCAGGAACTCTGCAAGCTAACCCAGTGGTCGCAGCCTTGGCTCTGGTGGAAGGAGCTTTCAAGTCTTCAGGAAGTTGCTTTTTGGCCAATGTATAGCAGATCTTGATATAGAACACTATCTATAGTGAGATGGTCCGTCCCTGCACTGCTTTCCCTTCTTTCCTCCGACGTACCACACAAATTGTTGATCGTCCACTTGGGTAGTCAAGGTAGAACAACAATGCTATTTTCGGGTCCAGTCGAGGAAGTCTCTCCTCTTTTTAGAGGGGTGAGAAGGAGCATAAAATGTAGGCAGTGATGATTTGGCCTACATGAAAGCAAGCTAGCACCTTTGGTAGAAAGGATGCTCTAGTCCAAAGGGCTAGTTTGTCTAGCTAGATGTTGAGGTATGGAGGATGTGCTGACAGTACCAGCACCTCACTGACCCTCCGGTCAGATATTATTGCCACTAGGAAGGTCTTTTTCATGGTAAGAAGCCTCTGTGGGCAATTATGTAGTGGCTCGAAGGCAGCACATATAAAAAAATTTAAGAACTAGGTAGGGTCCCACTGCGGCATAATGAAAGGTAGGGGTTTGAACGTAAGTTGGAGACCTTTTAGAAAACTATGTACAATGGGGGATTTGAAAAGGGAAGTATGATCTGGCAACCGCAGAAATGCTGAGATGGCAGAAAGATAACCTTATAATGTGCCCAAAGTAGAGACCTGCGAGGCTAAGGTAAAAATAAACAAAAGAACCTGGGAAAGGAGTGCATATAGAGGGTCAACGTGTTTATCAGTACACCATGCCACAAACTTGGTCCAATGGCAGGCATATACCGTCATGGTGGAGGGTCGCCTGGCTGCCAAGATAACATTGCAGAGTTCGGGCACAAGGTCAAAAGCTGTCAACTATTGACGCTCAATCTCCATGTATGAAGGCAAAGCGTTTTCAAGCTAAGGTGCAGAACCCTGCACTGCTGCTGCAACAGAAGATCCTCCCGAGAAGTCAGGAGAACACGTGCTCATGTGCAACAGCTTGGGATACCAGACTCCCTGTGCTCAATTCGGAGCCACAATAATGAATAGGGCCTGGTCATTCCTGATATTCTTGAGAACTCTGGGCAGGAGTGGTATTGCCGGAGAAATGCACAGGAGGCCGTAGATCCACTCATTTCAGTTTTTATTGATTTAGACATTGGTTCTTGCTCGCTGTGCCACCGGATTCAAGCTAGCCTGGCTGATGAGGGGTGATATACCCCCAAACTGGTCGCAGGATTCTTGTTTCCGGTCCACTGAGGACCTAGCTTGGCAGTTCGGGCTGGACTGTTCCCATGAGGAGCAGGGTCAAGACTGATTTGCATATGGCTGGGTCCAAACTGGGGTGGCGTAGTGAGGAAAAGAACAATGGATATAACCCAGATCTCTTGACTGGGGAAACATTTTGATTTATTCTGCATTCTGTTCATGATTGCTTGCAGCCACACTTGTCATATGAATAAGGCACTGGCTCAGACATGTGGAGTATTCCCCCGGTGGGTCCCAGAGCTGGAGTTGGACGGCACCCATCCAGCTCCGTATTGGAGTCAAGAATAATAATGGGGGCGGCGCCACCACTAGGCTTCAGTGGTGCCGGCACTGGAACGAGCACCAGGGAAGGTCAAGGTTGCTTGATCGGCACCACTCTGGATTCACCAATGGATCCTTAGGGCCTGAATGGGGCCGAGGGCTAACCTACTGGCTGAAGACCAATAGGGGCCCCTCTTGGACCCGGGGGCCGAGGGTGCTCCAGAGGGGTTGGGACACCCAAAAATGAGGTGCATGCCCTCCTAAAATGTCTTCAGTTGGGCGGAGGTCGCTCCCGCTCCAGGAAATTCAGGAAGGCATAGAGACGGCCCAGGCACAAGCTCCACCACAGAGCTAGGCCTTGAGTGCCACCAGCCCTGCAACTTGTTCAGAAACTTGCGTGGTGAAGTCAAAGACCTCTTCGACTTCTTTTTCTTATTTTGGGACTTACCCGACGACTTGGAGTAGGACGACGATCGCACGGTAGGACTTCACAACCGATTTCGGAACCTTCCTTGCGACCAAGGCCAGGAGCATCGCGGAGTTGAACGACATCGGACAGTGAATACCTTGAGGGAGCGTTCCCGTAGCGCCTTAGGGTGCATGGTGAGACAGCACTCGCTTGTCTTGGAGACATGGTGTCGGGCAAAACACCAGAGACACACCAACTACGGGTTCATCACTGACATCTATTGATGAAAGGTACCGTAGGGCTTAAAACCTGCCTTTCTGGTGGACATCCTGCACACCAAGAGACAAAGTTAAAAAAAATCTTTGACAAAAAGTTAAAAAAAGGTCAATTAAAGAGTGACTGAGGGAAGCTCTTCGCCAGATCTGCGCTGACTGCCGTATAAAGAAAAGAACTGGTGTCAGCATGCTGGGGTAGTGCTTATATAGACACAGCGCACATTACTTCCGGTGCGAGCAATGCCACACAGAGCCGAATATCACCACCTACAGACGTGCAGGGTTGCGTCTCACCAAACATTTCCGGGTCCAGTCTGACGCTTGGGAAATATTCTATGTTAAGGAATCTGTGGCTAGAAGTCTCTGTTAGATTTAGATAAGTAAATGAATCCCTCCGCTCAAAATCCATAACTACATGGGATGCTCAAAGATTTGCAAACTCAGCTGAATGTGAGCACTGCATCACAGATCCATAGATGCAGATATCCAGAACAAGTTAAAGGAACTATGAGCCATAATTAAGCAACAAAATATGATGGAGCACATTTTATGTAACTATGAAAATACCTCAAAAGGGCCATTCGGGGCAGAGGAGGTGGTATGACATCATGCCTGGGTTGCTCAGGAGAGCGGCGCAGTGCATAGGGATTCATGTTATGGGCCAAGAGTTTGAGGGGCAGAGTTTAGGTTCCTGGCAGGTTACAGGCTTGTCCTGAATCCTGCAGTCCTGGTGGAGACTAGGTTAGACACTGCTTTAGGTAAGCCTTAAGCAGATTAGGGGTGCATTTTCGATTGAGGCAGGAATATTTTCGAATTTATTCACTGGAGGCTAGTGATAAGTTGAAGCCAAGGACTCCAAGGACTCAAGAGCCTAGTCTGGATAATTTCATCCTTCCCATATTCTTAGAGCAGGAGTTGTGGGATGGCCCGCCATGGAGACACGAGTAAGTTGAGCGCAGTGGCAGCTTGCTCCTCCCTGCTGGGAAAGAATCAAGTGAGGTAACTCTTATTTAAAGGGAGGCAGGTGTAGTTTAAGAGTAGAGGCAGCAATAGTGGCCTACATTCGAGGAGTTAGAGGGTGCTCACTCCATCTTCTTAGCTAAACAGCAACATGCTGCACGCGGGCAGAGGGGAGGAAGTCTGACAAAGAGCTCTGTAGGGGAAACAGAGGAAGGTATGACCCACATTGATTAGAGTGGAGCCAGATTTCTGATAAAAGAAGAAGCAATATTTTATTACACAAGTGCAGTGGTGAATGGCGTTAACTATTAATCCTGGCAAAACAGCTTTTTGGGATGCCATTTGTTCACGGTTAGGGGAAAGTGAGAATATGCAAATTCAAATTTCAAATCTTTATTTCGATCAAGAGATCATAAAAGATATACAATAAAACATCATTTAAAATTCCAGAGCATCAATATTTCATTTGTGTTAGGTACATGAGTTTAAAGGAAATGTTAAAAACATGAATAACATTGTATCAAAATGAAAGAGGTTTTTTTCAAGGGTCATCTGCCATCTTTAAATAGCGAGTTCGGGCATGCCACATTGCAGTTAAAAATTTGGCTAGGGCAAACACAGTTGGCGGGGATAGATCAGTTTTTAGAACTCTGAGTGCAGGGAGGAATGTTCTGAATCCCAAGTTTCTAAGCAGGGGGACGAGCCAGAATTGCCTGCTTTTTCGGTAGGCTCGACAGAAAAAGATAACATGTGCTTCATTCTCTTTGGTACGGGCACAAGCAGGGCACGTCTCTGTGGGGGACCGCCCAGGCCATGCTGTGGTAAAAGACATTAGAGGAAGGGTCCCATACCTCCATTGCAGGAATTGTTTCCTGGTTAGAGCAGGAGTCATTCCATCCAGGACACTTTCGAGATAGTATGAGTCTTTAATTGTGATAAAACGATGTGTCAAAGAACCCTCCCGTGCATTGTCCAGGAGACTGGAAAGCATTTTGGCATAGTATACTCTGGAGAACACTTTCCTTGGGATCCTGTTGCTTGCGCTTTCTGGATGGGTCCACAATTCTGGTATTCCAATGGTCCCGCATATTCTCTTGATGTATTTAAACCAAGGGATCTTGGTCACATTAGGAAGAGATAGGAATCCCTGTACCTCAGATCGATAAGAAATGAGATCTTGTCTACTCCAGATGCGGCGCCAGAATAGTAGGGGTTTGAGCCCTAATTCCTCCGTGATGGGCCTCAGACCCAGGTCCAATCTTAGAGGCAGTAGTAGGTGCTTGGCGGGAGAGCGGTCAACTGTGGTCTGCAAGGTGGGGGACGGAGTGTAGCCCCACATCTCGCCCCCATAAGTTACACCCGCCCGTGCCTGGGCTTTATATATTTGAATGGCGGGAGTCAGAGGGCGATAAGTTGATTTAGTCGCCATTCTCATGATGCCACTCACCTTCTGGGCCAGCTTCATATTCACTTTGGCCTGGTGAGCCCCCCACGTAAGGTTTTGGTTTAGGGTTACCCCCAAATACTCTATTGTAACAACCCTTTCTAGTCGTACTGTGCCAAGCAAGGGATTTGGACGCTTTGGGGACTTAGAATTTAGGATCATAAATTTTGTTTTTTGTGAGTTGATTTCAAGACCCCTTTCTGTGCAGAACTCAAGGAAGCCATCGAGCACCCATCGGGGTTTTGGACAGCAGCAGGGTGTCATCCGCGAACATGATTGCGGGCACCCTGCTGCCAGTCAGTTTGGGTGCATCAGTATTGGGGATCCCGGTCAGGTGTGCGATTACCCCGTTCACAAAGAGGCAGAACAGGGTCGGTGAGAGCACGCAACCCTGTCTCACCCCTCTGCAGACGGGGAATCTTTCGGTTAGTTTTCCACTTCTCCCACAACTGACCCTTGCAAAGTTGTTAAGATGTAGTTTAATCAGAATTGCAAGGATGTCTTTTGGGACGCCTAGCTCTGCCATTACCTCCCACAGCTTTGATTTTGGCACCAAGTCGAAGGCGGCACGTAGGTCCACGAAGACCGTGTACAACGTGCCGCCGAGTGCAGTTCTCCGGTACATGAGGTTTAGTCTAAGGATTTGGTCGATTGTGGAGACCCCCCTCCTAAATCCTGCCTGGTATGGACTTAGAGTGTCTGTCTCCTCCAGCCAACTCTGCAACCGATCCAATATTAGCCTGCCGAAAAGTTTCTGTGAAACGTCGATGAGGCTTATTGGACGATAGTTGGCTGGGAGCAGAGGGGATCCCTTTTTAAATATTGGGACCACCTCTGCGCCCAGCCAAGTATCGGGGGCCTCCATACCCTTAAGTACCGCATTAAATATCAACAGGAGGTACGGGGCCCATATCCCAGGTTCCTGTTTGTAGAGATCTCCTGGGACCCCGTCCAACCCTGGTGCTTTCCCTCCTGCCAACCCCGCGATTGCAGCACAGACTTCTATTTTCGTGAAGGGTTCCACCCCCTGGTCACTCTGGAAGGTGCGGTCGGGCCTACTCCGAAACACGTCATCCACTGCGTATAAGGATTGGTAATGCTCCTGCCACATGGCAGGGGCTATGTTGGGTTCAATTGCTGAAGGGAGATCTTCTGACCCATGGTTAACCAGCCGCCAAAATTTGCAAGAATCCTTGGCTGCTAGTGCTCCAGAAAGGTCCTCCCAATACTTTATACCCCATTCAGCCTTAGCATTTGCCAAAAGTGTCTTATAGGCCAGTCTTTTGGCTTGAATCAACTCCCGACATCCCCTCGCTTTAATTGTGAGTAGGAGCTCTCGTTTTGATTCCCGGCATGTGGCATTATACCAAGACTTTTTGTGTATCCCCTTGTTTTTACCTGCACTTTTGGCAAATAGGTCTAGCTGCAGGGTATGTATTAGATCTTCGTGGGTTTGCCACAATTGATCTCTTTTTTCCCCGTTATCAAGATCGTTTGCGTGGGCAAATGCTTTTTCAAGCACTGGCGTAATTCTGGCATAAAGCCTGGCTAACATGTCGGCACCTGTGACCAGTTTCCCCCACTTCACTCTCCTCCTGTTATTCTCCAGGAGTAATCCTGTAGTTGCACTTTCTTTGTCCGGTCCTATGTCCTCGATGCCTGGCATGGCATATTCGAGCTCAAGAGCGTTGTGGTCACTGTCCTCTCTATCTAGTACCCTAAAATCGATTATTCGTGACCAACATGACAATTGGACTAGGACATAGTCAAGTCTGGATTTGCTTCCTAATTTATTGAAAGTGTGTTTACTTGGGGTGTCTGATTTTGTGCGCCCATTACATGCTCTTAGACCATAGTTGAGGGTCATTGCGGTTATCTGAAGAGCAAGGGGAGTCCAGGCTCTTGGTGGGGGTGCCACCGTAGCTGGTATCAACCATCTTGAGTCCTCCTCTAGGGAGGGTCCATCAAGAAGGCAAGGAAGTGGCTCATAGTGTGAGTTGAGGTCCCCTGCGAGCACGTGAGGGAGGTCCCTTGGGATTTCGCTTAGAAAAGCTGAAAGTTCATCGATGGTGTTTGATTCACGTGATATAACCACCGGTCTCGAATAGACATTTATGACCAACAATTTGGCGTGGTTTGGCCATTCTAGCAGGACAGGTAATATATCCTCAGAATCAACAGCTAAGCACCTAGCCTTGCAGCCCAAATGGGATGCAATCATGGTTGTCAGCCCTCCTGACGGACGTCCCCTTCCCCCCCATTTGGCTTTTTTTGAGAACACTGCGAACCCCGGGCATAAATACTCCTCTCTTGCCCAGGTTTCTTGCAAGAGGCAGATACTTTTTGAGCTGATGAACGACATCCACTCCGGGCATTCCATTTTGTTACCAAGGCCGGCTATATTCCATGAAATCATGTCAAGTGCGGCAGATCTTTGAAATGGTAACTCAATGTTCGAGAAGTTATCCTTTTTGGTGACAGGATTTGGGTTTACCATTTGGTTTTGTGGCAATTCGCCCTGTGTAGTCCCTATAGTACTAACATTGTCCGCTACCTCTGCTGTAGGGTTTCCGGGATCTTGGTCGTGGCTGTGTTCGTTAAGAGCAGTTGTTAGATCTGTTGGAGATTGAGTTTGTTCGCAGGGGGCGGATCTATTCTCTATACGGTCTGTTAGATGGGGACAGTCCTTGGCCCTAACTTTGGAGTTGGGTAGTCAGTCAACCATTTAGAGGGTACTATATCTATTAGAAGTTGAGAGGTAGGCCGGGTGATGCATTCTGTGTGACCCTGGCACTCCTCTCGGTCTTCCACCCCAACCACCCCTCCTCTTAGTGCTGAACTCCCACCCTTCGTCGTCACCATAGATTGGTAAGTACTCAGGCCACGTGTTCCTCTGGTAATGAGGCTCCCTCCTTCCTACACTATTACTCTCCCAATAACTCCTGGTGGTGCCCCCATCTTGGATCTTCTGTTAAATACATATTTGATGGGTAGAAGGATGAGAGAGGGAGAGCCTGGATAAGGTTCCCTTGGTCGTCAGTGGGCCAGCTACAGATGTACGAGGCTGTCCTCGGTTCCCTAAAACTAACCACAATGCAGTCACCTCTAGTTGTCTTTCTCCGATTGCCCACCCAGGCAACACGTCTCACCATGAGAACGTCGCTGGTTATGCCTTGGGGAAGAGGTCTGTATAAAGACAACCAGTTGATGACTTTGTTTTTGAGTGAGGCAGTCGTCTCTGTGGCAGTGGGAGATAATTCGGGTACACCCATCAGGATCACTGTGTAGGGGGATGCCTCAGGTGGTAAGTTCACAGGTTTGATATTACGAGAATTATTTTGCATACTGTCCGGGGGTCTTGTATCACTCTTTGTTTTTTTCCGGGGGATTAGGATTGTCTAAGGGTTTTGTGGATGTGTTTGATGGTAGGGGTACCGATGCCTGGATTAAAGTGGGTGGTATGACTTTATTTGGGGTAGCGGATGGTTGCTGAATGTTATTTTGACTAGGTTTATGTTGTGTGGTTTGAGGGGTGGGTAGCCTAGTTTTCTTCGTTAGATTTACGGAGTCTGTGCTCTTTTTGGACTTTTGATCTAACCACCCTTTGGCTCCCTTAGTTTCTGTTTTAAGGCTATCTGCCAGCTGGATTGTAGATTTTTCAATATTAACCAACCTGGCTTCGATCTTTATCAGCCGAGCTTCAAGGGGGCTAAGGAGTGACCTGAGGAGTGTGCCTAAATCTGCGAGTGTGAAATCTTCGTCGCAAGAGTCTAAAGAGATGTTGGGATGGGAGGGTATATCTGCAGGTAGAGTGGCTATTGGTTGGGGCTTCATGGCGCTCTTGGATAATTGACCCGGAGTGTTTCCGCCAGAGCTAGCAGCGCCCTTAGCAGGGTAAAGTTTGGATGTTTTTGCCTTGCTACCTCCTTTAGTTTGTCCCCCTTTCTTCCTTTTTTGAATGGCTCCCTCCCTTGCTCCCCTTGCGGGGTCAGAGGGGTTCACACTGGTGCTGGGTATGGCCGAGTCCTTATTAGTGATTGAGAGGGGGACAGATGGTATTTGGACCGTTGGTAGGGTCATGAGACTCATATCCTCAAGATCGTTAAAGTCCTCCATAGTGAGTTCCGGGTTGGTAGGTACTGGTTTGTCTCTGAACCCTCCTGGATGGTATTGGGAGGTTATGGCCTTCCTTCTGGGGTCTTAGCCAGGGCCATTGGTCCCAGTGATGATCTCCTCACCCACTCGATTTCTTGGGAGATGCGCCTTTCTAGAACGGTGATTTCATCTATCAAGAGTGAACCAGCTTTGACAAAGTAGTTGTCGATGGGACCTTTAACGGCTTCGACCAAAACCTGTGCGGATTTACTCCTTGTTTCCCTGGTACACATCCCTGTGTCTTGGTGGTCCAGTTCAGTAGCGGGCAGTCAGGAGGAGCGATGGGACCAGACCGACCAGGGGGGATTGCCCGGTCCCGGTCTTCGAACGGCCTCAAACGGCCCGCTTTGCCCCGCGCGCGTCCCGCGTACGCGTCAGACGCTATCTGATTATATCGGGAGGTGGGCGGGAAGAGGACCAGCTGCGGCGAGTCTCCAGGCGCAGCGCCCGCTGGTCCCCGCAGTCCCGCAGGGGCGGAAGCGTCTCTAGGAGGCTCCTCTCGTTATCAGGAGGTCCCCAGTGATGGCAGACCTCGAGCGGCACCCGCGGAGCGGGGGCCGCGAGGAGTGGGTTAAGAACAGGAAGATAACCACTTTGGCAGGAAGCAGGCAAGGAACCACGTCGTCCCTCTGGTTACAGCGATGCACAGACGCGCTGGACGCCCAGCCCTCAGTTCTTAAATCCAGGCGGGAGGGGGGCGGGAAGAGGACCAGCTGCGGCGAGTCTCCAGGCGTAGCGCCCGCTGGTCCTCGCAGTCCCGCAGGGGCGGAAGCGTCTCTAGAAGGCTCCTCTCGTTATCAGGAGGTCCCCAGTGATGGCAGCCTCGAGCGGCTCCCGCGGAGCGGGGGCCGCGAGGAGTGGGTTAAGAACAGGAAGAGAACCACTTGGGCAGGAAGCAGGCAAGGAACCATGTCGTCCCTCTGGTTACAGCGATGCACAGACGCGCTGGACGCCCAGCCCTCAGTTCCTAAATCCAGGCGGGAGGGGGGCGGGAAGAGGACCAGCTGCGGCGAGTCTCCAGGCGCAGCGCCCGCTGGTCCTCGCAGTCCCGCAGGGGCGGAAGCGTCTCTAGGAGGCTCCTCTCGTTATCAGGAGGTCCCCAGTGATGGCAGCCTCGAGCGGCTCCCGCGGAGCGGGGGCCGCGAGGAGTGGGTTGAGAACAGGAAGAGAACCACTTGGGCAGGAAGCAGGCAAGGAACCACGTCGTCCCTCTGGTTACAGTGATGCACAGACGGAATATGCATTATGATAGGATTTCTGAAAGTGCCAATGAGGGTTTGGCACATTGGGCTGTTAGCGTTTGTTAGGTTCAGGGTTTGGAAGTAGCTGGGGCACGTCAGGAGATGAGAGATAGGGGGAGGAGTGCTATTGTGGGAGTGTAATAGAGATCATCAACAACATAGTAAGCGGCTAGAAGAAGCACTGTGCTATGGACGTGAAATGGATTTAGATTTCAGAGACCGAATTACAGAGGTTACAGGGCGATAACTCTGGGGTAGCTTGTGGGATGCAGAGGAGTGTACACCTTTTATGTACGTGCAACCTGAAAGAAAGATTGCTGTTAATCCTAGTACAGAAGACCAAGGAAGCTTCTGGCGGAGCTCGCTGTGGCTCAGGGACATAGACATACGAGGGGACAGTAATCGTGATGACACGCCTGACTTCATAGGATGCTGGATCTGGCTTGGCACTGGTGGTGTTAAAGACCCAAACATGTTTTCTAGATGTGTGTGATGGTTGTGTTGGGGATAGGCAGCGCCAAGTACAGGTGATAATGTTGGGCTGTGTATGATGACAGACACACGGTGGAAGAATTGAATTATGAGGAGGATATGAAGAAGGAGAAGTTGCAGAATGGTGGGAAGAGAGTCAGAAGTGCTTGCATGAGGAGCAGAAGCGGTGGGCATGTGAAGATCTCAGCAGTGTGAGGAGTAATAACGAAGAGAGCAGTTTAGAGCTTTTCAGGTGAGAGGCAAAAAAGATGATAAGAAGGCATCAAAGAAATTGGATAAAAAAAAGAGTGACAGAGTTGATAAAGATTCCGCAATGAGGAGGCCTGAATGATAACATCAAGGCACAAAAAAGGCGATGGTCCACCTGGGTTTTGGAAAAGATGGGGGCAAGAGAAGTATAATTACGGTTAAGTAAGTAGGTTCTGAAGGGGGTCAGGTTAGTGTGGTCTGGCAGATGAACCGTAGAGGAGCTACCTATGGACGAAGGGGGGAGAACAGAGGTTGGTAATGATGATAAAAAGAAGCCAAGAGGCTAACCAAGGGTTAGTTATTTCATCTACCGCAAGGACTAAGAGTGTCAAACGTGAAAAGGAAGGTTAGAAGAGGATGGTGAGCAGAAAGTATAACAAGGATGTTAAAAAGAAATTGCGATTCATGGGTATTACAAGGTCCTTAGGCGCTCACTTGTGGACAGTCACAACAGAGATTTGGAAAGGTTATTATTGGATGAATAGATGCGATTACATAGGAATGTGCAGGTTAAGTAGGGATCTAATGAAAAGTTGTCGGCGTTAAGTAGACATCCTACAGTGCTGGTGAATACTGACACTGAACATCTGCCTAGTTGATCTATGTCAGCATCTTCTTCGAAATATATTTCTTTCTTATTATTATTTCCTCTTTAAATTTGATCTGCATTCTGCAGAACAGAAGATGGTAGTGATCAAAACAGACTACTTCAATTGGAGGTGGCACTGAACAGACTTTGCTTGTTGATACATATCATTTCACATTTCAGGTTCAAAATTGCAAGCATTCAGAACCTCAGCATGGCTTTGAAGCAGGCTGCTAGCACCTGTTCATAATGCATAAATCTTAGTCGGAATCTAAAATAAATTGTTGGGAACATTGAGTTGGATAAACTACCATATGCAGGTTAAAAGAGACCAGCTAGGTTGATCAATTCAATATAGTTTTCATTCCTGCATGATGCTCTGAAGATGCAGTACAGCCACAACTAGGAAACCCATGTTTCAATCATTAGAGTTTTGTAGAGCGAAACATGTAAACTTGTGGTTGCTTTAGAGCACTGTTTTCCTGCAGACAATATATATTACCTTTATTTCCTTTGATCCCCCAATAAGTAGGCACTGACTACAAAACAGTACAAAGCAAAACAAAACAAACTTTAAGAAAACCTGGTCACCACACCCATCTCTATGCTCTGGTTCATTTCTAAGGGTGAAAGCTCAAACCCTTAGCATCTGCTGGGAATACCAGGAGGTCTTACACGCCCAGGCCATTTTTTCTTCATTTATATTTACTGAAGATTATTGTCCACAACACATTTATATGTTGTAATCACTGTACATCCACTCTACCGATTAACATCACGAAAGAGAAAACCGCTTTTAAGAAACGTTAAAATATACATCAATCTTTTTTCTATAACTAACCTCACAGTTATTGATAAAATGTCAGTTGATCTGCGCCCTCGTGTAACACTGTTTTTTTTAAATGAATTTCAGTCATATTTAAATGTAAGGCTTTGCACCTTGCACCAATGAAAAACACTTAAAAACATGTTGCCCCAGTAGCCCTGAGCATGCACTTAGCACTGCGTGTAGCGCAGGTATGCAACGCCCATTGGGCTAAAAGGGCTTTAGCTCCCCTGCCCCCCGTTTCGGGTGTCTCAGCCAGGGCTGCAGCTCAAGATGCTGTGGGCTCGGCTGGGAAGTATCTGGAGTCTTATTTCCGGCATGCTAGAGTTCTTCACAGGTCTTTAAAGACCATTTGCATATTTACATACCTTTCTAAACTGGTTACAGAGGCTTCGTTTTTTTCTGATTCCAGTACCCCCTTGGCCTCCACTCTGCCTATTCCTTACATTAGTATTTTACATTAACTGCCGTAGTGTGAGAATGCATTACATAAAAAGGAATATAAAGTAGGGCTGCCCAAAAAAAAAAATGCCAGCCATGTGTTGTTTTAAGAGCCTGCAAAGACATCGTCTTGACACTAAATAGGGTTGTGAATAAAAAAATATATATTCATTTGTAATGTGACTTTTCAGTCGTTTAATTATCAGGTATGGATCCTTCAGGCAGCCCTAGAACACAATTAAAAGTGCTTTCTGTTTATGTTTGCTGTTTGAAGTATACACAGATAAGTGCTGAAAATACGGCTTTAGGTGACTGCTTATTTTTTTACTGTCTGGGACATCAAAATAATGAACTGGCAACTCTAATCATAAAACTGGAAGTTTGTTGCAGGATCAGCACATTATTTATTTCCTCCACCCTCAATCCCTGAGTAATAGCGTAATAGCAATAGTTTAACTTATATCTGAAACCGCCGTCAATAACAATTGTCTGGGAATGCACCCTGCATTCAGACAACTCACTCCCCATTCTCACCCTTCCCTTTCACGCTTACCCTGCACTCACAGCGTTCACAATGCACTCACACTGATCACCATGCACTCACACCATTCACCCGCTCACCCTGGACTCATAGTGATCACTCTGCATTCACAATGCACTTGTTCTGTCCACCCTATACCTCACCCTGCAGTCACACGAGCACACTACTCACCATGCACTCATGTGACACTTCACTCACATGTCCCCCTATCTGCAATCTCACTCAAACAAGCCCATCACTAACCATGCATTTATTCGTCCCACTCTGCACTTACATCCGCACCCGAATTCCTATGTTCACCTCACTCACCCTGCAGTCACTCCTCTTACCCTACTCTCAAACCGTTGCATCGATCACTGTGCACGCACATGGGGACTCCTGCCACCTACACAGCGCAGAGGGTTAATGTGTCTGCTACAAAGAATGTGTACCATGCAGATCACAGAAATCAGGCTGAGTAAACTATGAGTAGCGTTTCAAAAAATTAAATGTTTGTCAGAAAGGTGTTACAGGGGGATGAGGTGCATTGTTGGTGAGTGGTAGTGAGGGAATTCATGAAGGAGGAAATGGCAGAGGGGGCGCCAACAAAGCCTGTTGCACCATGTGCGACCAGTGCTAGGGCCAGCCCTGGCTCGAGTGTTAGCCCCACCCGAAGTTCGGGTCTAGTTGCGCCCCTGATATAGAGACGGGTTTGGACTATTCCCCCCCCGCTTGCGGTGTAAGAATTGTTACCAGGGCCCAATAAACAAAAATAGCATTTACTTATGTAGGCGACATTGCTATTGTTTTACATTGAATCCATTCGATAAGAAAGGCAGGTAAGCACTCAGCCTGTCAGTAGTTCAGTTCAAATAAACTGTAACTACGGATGAACCTGCACATACCAGGAACATTGCTAGGAGTTTCCAACCCTCAGACAACCCCAGCCATCCACTGGTCCTCTCTGCAATCAGACTCTTTAAACATCAATACCAATCAACTACCGCTGCACCTTCCCGGGGCAGCCAGCACGTGGAACCGATGCAGCCAGGACACCCCTTCCAGAGCATCCCTCACGTGCTCACTTAAGGCAGTCAGTGAAATCGAGCCCTGTCTCC
The DNA here is from genome assembly GCF_964261635.1 of Lissotriton helveticus. Classification (NCBI taxonomy): domain Eukaryota; kingdom Metazoa; phylum Chordata; class Amphibia; order Caudata; family Salamandridae; genus Lissotriton; species Lissotriton helveticus. Next base: position 979,353,199 of record NC_136059.1, read on the forward strand.
TCCAGTCATACGTGCACCATAATTTAAACATGAGTCAGGTATGCAAAGTACTGACTGGCACTTACTCAGAAATATGTTAGTGGCCAAACCCACTTACCCAGACTGTAGTATCAGTATACTGCACACAATGACACAACTCCAATTCAACACTAGCTTATCTTTTGGGGATGTCTGCAAAGTGCGTGTGGGTTTACAAAGGGTAAAGCTGCGATTCTCTATTTTTCAATAGCACCATAAAAAGCTACGGTCTACCTCAAAGCAAAATGAATGGATGGAAAGAAACAGATAGACCTTTACTGTTTGCACGTTACTGTGCGATATGGTATTTTTTGTACATTTCTTACTACTCTGTTGCCCCAAGGTCCCTGTTGGTGCACCACCAAATATACTATCATTTACTGTCCTGGTAAAGCACAATGGACTCCTTCTGGACAGAAAATCCGAATTAAATATAATACATACAAAAATCTTTGCAAAGCAAAACCTAACAATAACCGGAGATCATAATGTATACAATTTTAGCAAATGAGCCATGTTCGTCTTCTAATGGCACCCCACCCAACAAATCACCTCAGGGGTGGCACTTATTCCGATAACTGATCCCATGGGAACCCCGCCCTCCAGCATCACCGGGGACTTCTGTAAATTCACCACTCATCCCAAAGGACAGAGCAGACCGAGTCCTTCTGCTGTTATTTATTTGTTCTTAGTTTGGTCAACATTAAAACACAATCAACATAATAAATTGCTAAAATAAATATCCGAAGCAACCACGACAACAGCAACGATGATTTAGGCGGCGGGGGGAACAAAAAGAAGCAAACTTCCAGCGCTCGGAAAACAAAAGCTATCCCCATATAACAGCCAAATTCCTACATAACTCAATCTGGACATCTCATCTGGTGTGAACTGCACTCCTTGCCGGTGTAAACCCCGGCGCGCTCTGCAGTGATATACTGTAATGTCACATGGCAATCTGGATTTACTATAAGGGGCCGCTGACGAGCCTGAGAGCAGTAAACACTGCGGAGAGGTGTATTTCACACTGAGCTGGTTTTTATGAAGAACACTTCACCGCCCAGCCGCGGCACCCCGGTGATGGATGGTGAAAGATGCGTGACAAGCTTCATCATTGTTTGTAAATCTTAACTGTTCGAGCTCACTAACCCTGGAGGCAATTTTCAAAGACAGCGCCCGCGACAGAAGGACAGCACAGTTTTCCTGAAGGTTATCCAACTCGTGCTAGGCCCAAAAATTTCCTGCCGCGGGACGGTCATATTTTGCCAACCAATGGAATGCATATTGACGAGCCGCTAACTTTGGAACCCAGGAACCCAGGAACCCGGATGCAGTTTCATTTTGGGGCATCCAGTATATGCTAAAGCAAAGCCAGTATGAGCTTTGGGCGCCTTTCCTACTAGGATGGGCAGCTGCGCAGTACAGCAAGAACACTACATACCTTTATTCAACAAGAGACTGCAAACAATCCCCTTTGGTGAAGGGGATTGTTTGCAGTCTCTTGTTAAATAAACCCAGTTTAATGTATTGAGCGAGTGCGGACATTAATCCTTTCTTGGTGAAAATTTAACTGTGGGGACGTTCATCTCCGCTGTCCTGCACCGGCCGTGCAAAAGTGTGCACTTGCAAGTGAACAATTTGATATCTGTGAGGGGATGCCTTTATACAAATGTAACCGAGGAAATAAATAAAAAATGTACAGTTTGCATACTCTAATTTCACTGTCACAGTTATCTGTTATCAGGTTCTTACAAGAGTTAGGCACTCCCACAGGAGTTGCAGATCTTCAAGGAGTATGGTGCCTGCTGCTCCAGAAGAGGCAGGGGACCTTCACCCAGTGCTTCAGTCGTGGGAGGCTGACGAGGCGTTGCTAGCTGCACTCGGTGGTGCAAGCATTCCTTGGACGTGCAGCCTGCTCTTCAAGGCTGAGAGTCCGTCGGGCTGACCTCGAGGTTGGACAGGCCGCATGCAGGGGAGGCAGCACCTTCTGTGCAGCTTGCACTTGTTGCTTCGGGGATGCTAACTTCTGAGGTACAACTTGGACCACCACACGCTGTACTACTCTCAGGGGCACACACGGCCTTATAAACGGGGGAGGGAGGGGGATACATAGTTAAGCTAAGTTAAACATTTTGTAAACGGGCATGGCTGCCCCAGCAAGGGGCGTTCCAGTGCAGAAATAAACAGACAGAAAGAGCAGCAAGAGCATTAAACAGAGAACAATCAGGTGTCCAGGGCTTTCATGAATGACCAATGGTTCTGAATGATCCTAATAGATGAGGGCCGTGTGTTCAAAAGGGCAGGTGCTTTGGCGCGGAAAGCGTGGCCACCTGCTCTTACTATTTTAATACGTGGACGCAGGACAAATTAAGGTTGGCTGAGCGCAGGGCCGAAGAGGGTAGATACGAAAGAAGCAGATGGACAAAATGGGGGGCCCCTGGGAGACTAGGATCTCATGGGCCGTGCACAGGACCTTAAAGTGGACACGCTTGTCCACAGGGAGCCAATGCAATCCGTGGATGGGACGAGAGACCGGGCAGAACCTCGGGAGAGAGAACAGCCTTGCCACAGCATTTTGGGCCAGCTGGAGTCTTCTAATCATCGCCGTATTAGATGCTTGATATAGGATATTACAATATTCTAACATAGAGAGAATGGCTGACAGAATAATAACCTGTTGAGTGTGGGAATCGAAGAATCCAAGAAAAGGTTTGAGCCCACGTTGAAGACCGAAGCATGTACACAGGGCTCACAACAGTGACAGGCCCTCTCACTCATTTTCTCTCGCAGGGTCACATGCTGGCCACGTGCCTGTATGCTGACGGTACTCACAAATCTGACTGGATTTCTCATCGGCTGCCTATTGCTTGGTCACATGCAGGCCTCATGCCTGCATTATTTCTTCAACTGAGTTGCTAATTTGTTCAACTTCGGGCTAGGCTGGGCTGCTGAGACTTGTCTCCAGTCTTAGTAAGAGTTGGAACCTCTAAACACCTGACAGCAGCACGGGCACATGGGATCACATGCTCTGACATGTAAGGAAAGTTCTAAGCAAGCAAGGCAGCCTCCCTCCTGCTCAGCAAGGCTCAGCAGAATCCGTTTTCTCCACAATAAGTAGGATTTGCTCCAAACCCTTTAAAAGATAGTCACAGAAGCAGTCTCTGGTCAGTTCTTCTTGTACACGAATGGGCACAGTTTCAGTGAGTCGAAGAGTGAATACTGGATGTGTAAAAGGTGCTCTTTTGTATCCCGTCCAGGGGACAGCTGTTATTTCTAAGAATCCAATCAGATTCAAAGTTTGTTCCAGACGTTTGAGGCTAGCCAGTTTTTGCAGAGTGCATTTCTCGATCTGGTGTCTATATTTCTGTGGCAAGAATTAGGTGGTGAAACTGCCCTCTTGTTACTTGTAAATTCCAGTAAGACAATTTCTATTTTTAGCACAACGCACAGACTGTGTGGATGGATCGGCCCAGTCTTTACTAGGAGGTGTGCTGCACTTGGCCTAGCCACCAGAACAACGTTTTTTGGGACACTTGATCTAAGGTTATACCTTGACCTGCTGGAAATGGGTTCCGGTTAGAAGTTATTCCTAGCAATACTACAAGCAAGACACTGAGCTTGGCTTTTCAGTGAATGTTAGATGGTGGATGGAATCTAAAGGAGCAGAGCGAGGAAACATGCAGCAAAGGGGAAGACAGCTACTGTTGAGCACCACTAAATATGGCAAACCCAGCAACCATATGAACTGCTAAAAATACTGAACCATTTGAGCACCATTTCACTAATACTCACCCATACCGTTTTTTTAATTTTAGGAGCATACATTTTGAATAGTGTTCAAAGCTGTAAACAGGTCGAACAAAAACAGTCCACTCTACCCACACTTGTCCACTTCCAGAATCCAATCATCAAAGATGGACACATTAACTGCCATGATATTGACTGAGATCCAATGGGTTTGCCTGTTCTTTTTTTTAATAAGGAACAATACTGCTGCTTGTTTTAACATTCAGGCACTATTCCTAAAGTCATAATGCATCAATGAGATCTGTCAGCCGTCTTAATACACAAGGTTTTTTCACTACCTCTTTAAATGTTTTGAGGTATGATTAAACTCTCTCATTTTTGGTTAAAATCGATTTTTACCAGTAATCACCCACAGGATGAAAATCACTGTTTCAAGGTGGAAACCAATAAGCACTTCCACTACAGGGACATAGAGTCAGTGCAGGAGCTGCAGAACAGAAGAAAAGAACAGGGAAAAACATACTTGAAGTCCCCTCTGCCTCTCTTACTAATTCTACCTACACTACACTTACACTACACCTACACTTGTTTTGCACAGCAGGTGGCATTATAGGGATAGGCGCTCAAGGGTTTCCTATAGATCTTAAAAGCAATTCTTGTACTGCTGCCACCCCCTTGAGGAAGAGGACCCTACACACAAAGACCGGACCGCAGGACAGCAGCAAAGCACAGGTAAACTGCCCTGCACTTTCTCTTTCTACCTGTGCCTACAAGGGTCACCCTGCCTGCTGGGGTCCAGGCAGACCACACGAGAAAGGAGCACTGCCTGCCGGTGCCGGGGGTGGTCTTGGCAGGCTAGAGGTCTGGTCATGGGGACTACTTTGAAGCAGCTCCTCGACTCTCTTGGGGGTCATTCTGTGTGCCGCGCTTGGGACTCTGGCAGGCACTAGGAGATGGGCTTAGTGGGGCAACAACACTGTATGTGGAACTTAGGGTCCAGGCAGGCAAGTACTTGCGGTGAGAACACTATGCCAAGCTCCCCCTCACCCGTAGAGGTCATTTTGCCTGCTGGGTTTGGGATTCCGACAGGTACTTAGTTGAAGGCCAGGCACAAAAGCTACCCTTGTGCTGGGCTTGCGATCTCAGTTCTAACAAAAAGCAGGCAAAACCCATAACCCCAGTTGAGACCTTGGTGAGTACAATACCATCAAACAATGTCTCAATGGGAATCAATAAGCAAGAACAATTTGAACAGTAAATTAATTATACATAACACATAGTCACACATCTTAAGGTTCAAGTATTTGTATTAACAAAAGAACATGGACTGTATACTTTACAAAGAATAAGAAGCAGCATCAACCATGTTTTAAACAGTGTACTAGGTGCAAAGTGAACACATTGTGCTTGTGAATAAGTGTTATAAAACGGGCAAGTGAAACATGTAAAAATGAAAATCAGTGTTTTCTTTGGGAGCTATTTGGTACACATATTAGGCATGAACATTTATTTTATGATAAAAGTAGTGAAAGAATCATGGCATAATTAGCAATCCCAATTAGGCAGATACAAGTCAACGGCGTTTCGACTTTCATGACTTGAGGTCATCATCAGGACAAGAGAACACAAGCAAGAGAATAGCTGCCAGAAGGGAATTCAAGGCACACTGTCGAAACTGATGGCGTGGATTTGTCAAGAACTGAGCCAGCACCACTGGTCACCAGGAATGGAGTGAGGGGTCCAAAAGTAGTCCTTCAAGGTATGGCATAGAACCAGGGAAACCCTTGTTCAAGAGGCCAAAGGTGCGAGCTATTTAAATAATATCAACAATGGCTCGTTTGATTATGGTCAAATCTGGAAATGAATAGACACAGAGGTGTGGGGCACTACCCTCGCAGCTCGTCCTGAATGAATCAGGAAGCATTCGGGCGAGTCGCTAGTGTAGTGCCCCACGCCGAATACTTCGATTTATTCCAGACCGGCTGGTTGTGTTTATTTATTTCCAGTAAGAGACTGTCGAGGAAGTGGTGTAAAGGGGAGAATTGTGTTTGAAACACTCTAAAGACCACTAACCTTCTACGGACCTCAGTAATATTTAATTTACGGTCTCATGTTTTCAGAATTGAAACATTTTAAATTTTAATTATTTACAACTAAATCATTGTGGTTACTCATTTATCTGCTACTGCTAAAAAGCAAGCATTGGCTAAGCTTATAGCTCTGGCTTGATTTAGGTGATGGTTATTGTTCTGTGATATGGCTAGATGCAATGACCAAAAACTCACAGAGACCCAAATACTGATCATGCGGCATGCTCAGTGGAGTACACAATTTTAGTTCACAAGTTTAAAGCTATAAATGTGTAGACCACACCACTTGGAAATGATTTCTAGCTATGCTTCTTTGGCCGCACCCATTTTAGAGGCCCACCTTTTTCACCCCACTTAAAGCACTAGGTGAGGGAAACCTTTGCTGCAGCTCCTCCACCCCATCGAGTCCCAGGACACACCTGGGGATGGCAGGGCGGGAGCAGCAATACTCCCGGCTGGGCTTGGGGTTCCAGCAGGCCAGTATTATGGGGATGGGAGAGCACTAAGCAGCGGTTCCCCCACCTGAGGTGTGTCTCCTTTCAAGGTGTTTGTGGGAGTTCATGACGGGCAAGATTGACAACCGAAGAGGTACAGCAACAGCACTGCTTTGTTACTGCTATCAGAAATAATAAACACATGGGCCTTATTTATGAAAGCCTTGCGCCACCGATGCGTCACTTTTCCCCATGTTAAAAGTGACACACCGGCGGCGCAAGGCCTTCATAAATAAGGCTCATGGTTCTGCCCAATCATGGCTTCTTATTTAAGGAAGCAAAACAGAAGGGTCGAGGTAAAGCGCTGCCGCACCTAACATCCAGGTTGGATGAGTCTGGAGTACAACCCTTTTCTACTCCAATTTGAAAACAATTTTTCAAAATAACTTATCCCTCTAGTGGCCCATCACACACAGAACTGTAAACAGTATATCCAAATTACTGGGAATGATGCATAAATTCGTCAATAGGTTTATACTGAGCGTATATCAAAAAACAGTATCAAACAACAGTAATGCACGCCATTTAATCACAGCATCCGGCCACAATGTTTCAGTTAAAATATTCTTTATTCTTTTCTCGGTTCCTTCTGTGCTTGCTGCACGACGATAAGAGAGAGGTTGTAGCGATTTGGGCACACTCACCCAATTCTCTGTTATCACACAAATGGATCCGACTTAATAAAATATCTACACTGATTGAAAGAATTAAGAATCAAATATACTTGATATAACATTTAACATTTTAAGCCCTGAAGAAATCCATGAAAGGACGAAATGCGTTGGCTATGACATTTTTTTACTCAATGACGTTTTTTTTTAAAGATGAAGAGAAAAGAATAAAGAATATTTGAACTGAAACATTATTGCTGGATGCAGTGATTAAATGTCATGCATTACTGTTGTTTAATATGCTCTCAGTATAAACCTACTGGCAAATTTATGCCGGATTCCCAGTAATTTCGATATACTGTTTACAGTTCTGTGTGTGATGGGCCACTAGAGTGATTTCTTATTTAACACCTTAACTGCGGCCGTTATTTCGGCGCAGTGCGGGCGTTCTAAAAGGTGAGCGGGGCCGCGTCGGCCGTTGTCCGACGATAGCACAGAAAGAACATACATATTCACCAAACCCTATGGAAAATGGTATTCACCAACAAAGAACGACTTTGCTTTTCTTATCTTTTTTGCATGAAAGCAAATGAACACCAAGTGCATGATTTAGAGTTCGGCAGATGAGTTACTCCATCACAAACGTGACGGACACCCCGTCTGCCATATTACAAGTGTCACTGAATCAGGGCACGAGTCGGGGTACCACGCGGGTGGACGGCATCCCCCCACTTATTTCCGAGGGTTTTTCAGGGTGGACGCCGTCCACCCTGCTAAATCAAAACCGCGTCCATCATTACAAACGGCAGTCCCGCCCACCTGCAACATGCCTTTCCAGCCTAAAGTCCTCTCAGTTTACAACCCAAATATCGCCCTTCCTTAAGACACTTTACACAGCAGCAAAGGAGGAAGGTTAAAGTCAGTCGTTCCTCACATCCTTAATACCGCCTCCTCCTCCTTTTCCTCAATACACTCCCCTGGGCCATCTCCCGGTTTCGTTTCCTCGGAAGCAAGGCGTTTCTGCCCGCGAGTTTACCCTTATGCGTCACAAGACCTACTTGTTTCGATTCCTCACGGCACTCGCTGTCACTCCGAGGCAGCCGGACAAAGCGCACCGAAGCAGCTCTTTAGACATAGGTACCAACTTATATACGGCCCTGGGTCCTCGGTCCCGAGCGCCCATGATGTTTCAGCTGAGGGAACGACCGACCCCCAGGCACTCACCCCCCCCCCCCCAGCAGCAGCAGTGTCTCAGCTGAAGTGCAGAGAGGGCAGTGTGCAAATGAGCTGGGTGACCAAATGGTTCCAAGCATGGTGGACTGCGTCCCCCCACTTATTTTACCAGGGGGACGCTGGACTTCACTCTCAGGCCACTGGGACGAGATCGGAGCGCACCTTCCGTGACGTCACTTCCTGTCGTGACGTCACTTCCGGTGACAGCGTCCCCCCACTTCTCTTTTTAGGACTCGTGCCCTGCACTGAATATATTTCACTTGCAATGCGGCGGACGGGATATCTGTCACATTTGTGACAGAATAACCTGTCCACCGAACTCTAAATTAGGCCCCATGTTTTTAAAATTATCTCTTCTAATTTGTAAAGCAAAATAGTTTGCGTGAAATATGCAATGTTGCACTCGGCAGAAAACAAACTTACAAAATGCACAATTATTAAAATACAAAGTGCACCTCTGTACCTCTCCCAGTAATGGTTTAAACCTGGTCATCCTCCTAGAAAAACAAATTTGGCATTCAGCTAGAGTTAAGCTTCTAAATTTGAAGAACTTAAACTGTAGTAGAGGACATACATAGTAACCCGCATGTCCAAACCACTCCAAATATTTCATTTTTTAATACTTTCATATTGTAAGAAATTGGTGGCTCTAGTTGGCAGAGGTAAGTACCTTTACCCGAGTAGGGACCCTTGCTTCTAGTCAGGGTAAGGGGGATACACACTTTAGATAACCCCTGCTCCCCTCTTGGTAGCTTGGCACGAGCAGGCAGGCTTATCCCAAAGGCAATGTGTAAAGTGTTGGTACCAACACCCACAGTAACACATTGAAAACACCACAAATGAACACCACACCAGTTTAGAAAAATAAAATATCTTTACCTAAACTTAACAAGACCAAAACGACAAAAATCTAACATACACAGTTAAAAATATGACTTTGAAAAAGGTTTCAAGAACTTGTACCATAGAAAACTATGGATGTGTGACTTTTATACAAAGTACCTGTAGTTGCGTCAAAATTCACAAGTCCAAACAGCCGCAGAGTGAAGAAGCGTAGAAAACAAAGAGATGTGTCAGTTCCTGAGACCTTAAGGAGGCGATGCAACAAGTCTGTTGCACGCAGAAGTGGTGCGTCAAATCTTCATGACGGTTCCGTTCAGCTGGTGAAGCATTGGGAAAACTTCCTGCACAGGTGCAATGCGTGGCAATCCGGGATGCATCGTAATCGATGCGGCAGGGGCGAGCGGTGCTGCATTGGTTTTCTTCAGCCGCGATTCCTTGATGCGCCGATTCTTTCAGCTGCGACAGGCGCTGCGTCGGTTTTCACAGCGGCACAGCGATGCATGAAAATTCTTCTCGCGCAGTGGAGATGCATTGGAAAAACAGCAGCAAAAAGAGAGATGCTTCTATTTTTGCAGTTCTTCAAGTTTCTTCTTTCTTCCAGCTCCCAAACAGCAACAACAACATCCAGAGGCCTAAACTGGCACCGCCTGAAAGGTCAGAACTCACAGCAGCAGAGTTCAGGGGAGCTGGGATTGACTTCAGAACAGGAGGACATCACACACAGGTCCTTGGAGATCTCCTTCAAGCAGGGAACATAGCATACAGCAAAGTCCTTCTCCTTTCCTTGGCAGAAACAGCAACTGCAGGCCAACCCCACACAGCACACAGCAAAGGGGCAGTACTTCTCCTCAGTCTCTCCAGCTCTTCTCCTTGGCAAAGGGTCCTATCGAATTTCAGGGATGATCTAAAGTTCTGGGATCTGGGCCCAATTATTTATGCTACAACATCCTTTGCTCTCTGGTGGCAGAGAAGCCTGTGCGCAGTCAAAACCAGTTCTGTCCTCCCTGGTGCAGCTTCCTGGCAGGGTGTGGAGACAGCATTATGGAAGGCAAATCATGCCCATTCAGGTGAACGGAAATCTCCTCCCCCTACTCTAAATGCAGCCCAGGTCTATTCAGCCCGACCTGACTCATTAAGACTCTCTAGAGCCACTGCACCTCCGCAGCCCCTGTCACCCTAAAGCCAGACAGACAATACACATCCTAGCGACGGCACACTGGATGGCTAAGCAAGAAAATACCTACTTTCTAAAAGTGGTATTTTCAAACAGAGAATGTAAAAATCACCCTCACTAAACTATGCATCTTAACATTCTGAGTTCAGGCATGTCAAACTTTATTTTCTGATCTTGTTCCCAGGGTTAGTTATGTTTATAAAATGTTATAAGCAAACTCCCCATTCTATCCTATGGGAACAGATAGCCTTGCAATAGTGAAAAACTAATTTGGTAGTATTTCACTATCAGGACATGCCACACACACACCCCAGGGCAACTACATTTCACATACACCGCACCCTGCCCACAGAGGTACCTTGAGCCTACCTTAGGGGTGACCGATATGTAAGAAAAGGGAAGGTTTAGGGCCTGGCAAGTGGGTGCACTTGCCGGGTCGATTTGGCAGTTAAACCGCGTGCAGGCACCGCAGTGGCAGGCCTGAGACATCTTTTCAGGGCTACTCATGTGGGTGGCACATAAAGTGCTGGAGACCCACTAGTAGCATTTGGGTTACTAGCCCTGGCTCACTTAGTGCACTCTACTAGGGACCTACTAATAAATCAAATATGTCAATCAGGGAGACTCAATCATAATAACAATTTACACAGGGAGCACTTGCACTTTGACACTGATCAGCTATGACAAAATGCCCAAAGCATCTAAGCCAGCAAAAACTAAATCCAGCACAGCATCAAAAGAACATGCCCCAGAGGCAAAAAAGTAAGGGGAGACCACGCCAAGGAAGCCAGGTCTAACACATATCTAGCTAGCCAATAAATATTTCTTCGATAGAAGTTAAGGTAGGCCTGCATTTGCCAGCACTGCATTTGGTTGCTGTTGCATTTACTCCTTCTTTTCCACTTGCAGCATAGGCGAAGCGCGTTTCAGCACAGGACCAAGAGTCTTCAGTGAGAGATGCCAGAGCTGAAGAAGATGTCTATAACACAATGGGAGGAACCCTAGAATCACTATCATTATGTACCTGGGGTATTAATAAAACTTTAAGGAGCAATGGAGTAATAAAAGTATGCCAAATGTAACCACCAATCAAGGGGAAATAAATTGTAGTATGCAATATTCATGAGAGATTGCGCCAGTGAGGTAAAAAACAGGCTTGGGGCTCAAGCAAACGAAATACACATGGGGTCATAAAGCAATGTGGATGTGTATCATAATTGTTTCACATACGTACAGCTGTATGTCACAAAGTCATTCAATTAAGACCAATTCATAACAAAAGGTTGACACCTTTCGATCCCTTTAAAGATACATCATCATCATCAGGACTTGAATCTAATTAAGAGCCTGAGAAGAGAAACAGAGTTGAGGTCTAGTAGAGAATAATGAACTGGAGGTCATACTGGGGTGCACATGTAATAATGAATGAATCAGTTAGAGACATTGCAGCGGAGTTTGTGAATGGGACTCTAGCTAAATGGTACGACCTGTGGAGACACAATGCAACATAGAGCCAAGTGTAGCGCCTACCTGGGATGTTGGGGTCAGGAAGGGACGGAGAGTGGTGATCAGAAGATGTAGTTCCCGCATATCGCCACTGGAGGGAGCCAGGCGATTGCGGGACTACATTCCCCAGAGACCCTGCAGCCACGGAAACGGAAGCGCTGGATTGACAAAAGCCTTCCGAGGTAACGGCTCGGGGCTTGTCAATCAAGTCTTTGATTGTGTTCCGGACGGAGCCTTGCCGGTGTAGCCGGAGCGAGTATCCAGGTACTTTTGGCCCTTTGAGCAGAACGGTTTCTGCTTCCCCGCATTTCCCCGATACTTTGTGTTGAGCTTGGTCAATTCCGCGAGTCCCCGCAGTTATAAGACGGGCGCCCTCGCTTCTGCTAGTGGCGTTTGCGAGACCCGCGCAGGAGCGCGTTGTCGTCTCCGCCACTGTACTTTTCTCTGAACTTCCTTCTGGCTTTAGTTTAGTGGCGTTTGTGAGACCCGCGCAGGAGCGCGTTGTCGTCTCCGCCACTGCATCTTTCCTGGGGAATTCCTTTTGTGCATCCAGGCGTGCCGGTACCGGTGCGCACTATAAGAAGACAACCCTTGCTGATTTTGTTTGTTTATCTCTTCCTTGCTGATTTTGCCGACATTGGGATAACCTTAGACGCCAGTTGTCAGGCTGCTCCTGAGAAGGCTTGGTTCCATTCAACGAAGTACTGATTCCTGTTTGCTTTTCCTGAGAGCATTACAAGCGCTTCAGTCCACCCCTACAGTTAGTACCTATCAGTTTGTGACCATTTGTTAACGTGTTTCCTGTGCAGTACTGGGTGTCTAATGTTGGTTCTTATTCTTTCTTTACCTGCAGCAAACACCGGGGGTTCATAGAAACTGGTGAGAGAGTGGGTGGACGGCATCCATACAATTCCCAGAAGCCTTCGGAACTTCCTTTATTGTTTAACCCCTTTCCCCTTTTTCCCTGGGAGGCATTCATGCATAGTTGTGTTACCCTTACACTGTGTATTGTGCGTTCCTGAGAAGAGGGGGACTAGACATCCATCCATCGTTCCTGCTGACATCTTTCAGAGGTTAGTGGTACATTCCATTGACGTCGTGACAGATTGACAAGCCCACGAAATTCGTCAGCCTGAGCGATGGATACTAACACTGTGTTAACTTCCTTGTTGGAAAGTATAACTGCTCTCCAGCAGGAGGTACATGCCACAAGACAGGAGAATGTGGACCTCCGAACAGAAGTGAGTTCGTTAAGACGGGAGGTGGCAGGCATATCACGAAAGGGAAGGAGTTACATCAGAGAGGGAACACTTCCCCCCCCAAATCAAAATCCGGATGGGGCGTCTATGGGAGGTGGGTTTTTTGCTTCACAACCCTCTACTCCCTCTCCTTTAGGTCCCGGGCCTACAGTCCATGTCATTCAAAATCCAGGTATACCATTAGCACCTCCTGAGCGTTTCTATGGTGACACCAAAAAATTTGAGACCTTTTTAAATCAGTGTAGGCTCCATTTCCTCTGCAAACCAACCGTTTTTGTGGATGATGCATCAAAAACGTCATTCATGATGTCCTACATGGGGGGAAACGCCGCCAGCTGGACTATTCCACTGATGGAAAGGAATGACCCAGTGCTACACAATTTCCAGGATTTCTGCAGCGAAATGCGAAAACTGTTCGATCGGAAAACACACATGCTGTCTCTGGATCGAGAACTGATGACTCTCCGTCAAGGATCACAAGATCTGTTGACCTACATAACCACCTTTAATCGGCTAATTGTGGAAACAGAATGGCCCCCTGAGAAACGCACCTCTTTGTTTTACCAAGGATTACGGGGGGAGTTGAAAGACGTGCTCTCCCAAGTTGTACAACTACCCAAGACATGCGACGAAATGATTGACCTTGCAGTTCAGCTGGATCACAGAGTGCAAGATAGAAAAGGGGACAAGAACAGAGGAGAAGTACGTTCATATTTTCCGAAGCCTCGCCCTCCTCCAGAGGATTACAACAAGACCGGGACGGGAGTAGAGCCCATGCAAATCGGAGGGGTGAGGGGTCCTTTAACTCCTGAGGAAAGAGAGAAAAGACGCCTGCAAAAGCTGTGTCACTATTGTGGAAAAAGTGGCCATTTCATCAGAGAGTGCCGAGCGAGAGGAAAAACGTCTAATCCTAGTCCGGGTCCCCGGAAACAAGTAGCAGTAACCCAGGAGTCGGAAAACTAAAGAGCCCAAGTACGGACGGGGTCTCCGTCTTGGGTTTGGAAGAGGAAGAAAGGATCCCGTTATATCTTGCAAATACCATGCAGTCGGCAGTGGCTCATATGAATATTACAGTTTCTTTGATACTTGCCGAGGACGTATCGCTTACAGTGTCTGCCCTCTTGGATTCGGGGGCTACAGGGAATTTTATCGACCAACAGTATGCTCGGAGAATGGGCATTCCCTATGAGAAGAAAAGGATCCCTGAAATGGTGAAAGCTGTGGATGGAAAGGCCCTGACCTCTGGCCCTGTTCGTTATCACACAGTACCCCTTACCATGCACATAGGTGAGAACCACCAGGAGATCATACATTTCGACATCATAGACGCTCCCCAGTTCCGCCTCATTCTTGGAATGCCTTGGTTGACGTTACATGATCCAGTTGTGAAATGGGCTGCACGCTCGGTGTCTCTGACTTCCCAGTACTGTCGTGAACATTGTTGCCCTCCAGAAGTATCTGAAGAAACGCAGTCTGCTCTTCTAGCCCAAGGATGCGTGGACGAAAAGTATTGCTGTGCTACCCTGCTTCCCAGTGACTATTCGTCTTACCAGGACGTCTTCGACAAGAGGAAAGCAACAAGGTTACCACCACACAGACCTTACGATTGTCGTATTGACCTCGTTCCTGGAGCGGATATTCCCTGCAGTCGAGTCTATGCCCTTACCGAGCCTGAGACACGATATCTGAAGTCATACTTGGAGGAACACCTTGCTTCGGGGTTTATTCGCCATTCAACCTCCCCTGCTTCCTCTCCTCTTTTTTTTATATCGAAAAAAGACTGCGATGAACTCCGAACGTGCATAGACTACAGGGCTATCAACAAAGTGACCGTAAAAAACCGATACCCGTTGCCCCTCATACCCGTCCTTTTGGACCAGCTACGAGGGGCCCAGGTCTTCACCAAATTGGATCTGCGTGGTGCCTATCACCTGGTACGCGTGAAGCCTGGTGATGAATGGAAAACCGCCTTCCGCACGAAGTTCGGTTTATTCGAATATCAAGTAATGCCGTTCGGACTATGCAACGCCCCTGCGGCCTTTCAGTACTTCATGGATGAGGTATTGAGAGGGCTGTTGGAAACCATCTGCATCGTGTATATTGACGATATATTGGTCTATTCTCGGAACATCTCAGAACACATCGGCCACGTGAAGACCGTCCTTGATCGTCTTCGGGTCCATTCCCTGTTCGCCAAATTGGACAAATGCCTTTTTCATGTAGGCGAGGTGGCCTTTTTGGGGTATGTCATTAACGCCCAGGGGTTCCAAATGGATATGAGCAAAGTAGAAGCAATCACCCAGTGGGCAGCTCCTTCCCATGTTAAGGCTGTACAAAGCTTCCTTGGGTTTGCTAATTACTACAGGCGGTTTATCAGGGATTTCTCTCGCATCATCACTCCCATATCCAGACTCCTGAGAAAGAATGTACCCTTTGAATGGACTCCCGAAGCGAATCAGGCCTTTGAAACATTGAAGCAACGTTTCACTCAAGCTCCTATTTTGCGGCATCCGGATCCCAATCTGCCGTTTGTGGTTGAGACGGACGCCTCACAGTATGCTGTGGGTGGGGTGTTGTCCCAGCGACATCCTGATACGGGTCAATTGCATCCAGTGGCCTTCTATTCTAGCAAACTCACACCCTGTGAGGTGAATTACTCTATCACAGACAAAGAACTGCTAGCCATCAAACGGGCATGTGAAGAATGGAGGCATTATCTGTTAGGGGCTCTTCATACAGTCGAAATGTATACAGATCACAGGAATCTGCTGTTTCTGAAAACGGCAAGAGCGCTGACTCCCAGGCAGCTACGGTGGTCGCTCTTTTTCTCGGACTATGATTTTATCATAAAGTACAGACCCGGACCCCAAAACGGCAAGGCCGACGCTCTATCCCGTAGGGAGGACCTCATAGGACCCCTTCAGAAAATCGATACGGAGCCACCTACCATCCTGTCTCCTTCGGCTTTTCCGGAATCGACGCTGGCCTTTGTGATATCACAGGATTTTTTGGAAGACGTCAAAGTAGCGGTGTCAGGAATAGATGGCGAGGCCTGGATACAGGAAGAACCGGAACATAGAAGCTCCAAGGACAATCTCCTGTACCATTATCATGCTTTATACGTACCCTTGAGCACACTCCAGGAACAGGTTATGCTTTGGTGTCATGATTCTACGTTGGGAGGCCATCTGGGTGAATACAAGACCATCGCTAACATCGAACATTCATTTTGGTGGCCTTCACTGCGAAAAGATTCCAAAGACTACGTACAGAAATGTGCTGTTTGCGCTCAGAGTAAATCCAGTCATTCCAAGCCTGTGGGATTACTACGTCCCATTCCTATTCCTCCTTCACCTTGGCATACAGTATCAATGGATTTTATTGTTGAACTGCCCCCTTGTGAGACCTATACCACGATTCTAGTCTTGATCGATCATTTGACGAAAATGGGTCATTTCATTCCCTTGAAAAAACTGCCTACCTCTTCTGAGTTGGCCTTGGTGTTTCTCCAGCATGTTGTGAGAGCTCATGGTATACCTAGAGTCCTAATCACCGACAGGGGTTCTCAGTTTACCTCTCTTTTTTGGAAAGCTCTCTGTCAAGCATTACATATGGAAGCTCGGCTATCGACCAGTTTCCATCCCCAGACAGATGGCAAAACCGAGAGGCTTAACCAGTCCCTGGAACAATACTTACGGTGCTTCACCCTGCAGAACGCGGGTGACTGGTTTCCTCTGGTATGGATGGCGGAATTCGCCTACAATAACGCTGAACACTCCACATTAGGATGCTCGCCCTTCTTTTGTTCCTATGGGTACCATCCTGACATGCTCCCTTTCGAGTGGCCAGTCACCTCCACTCACCCTTCCATTCAGGAGCATCATGCTCACCTCAGGGCGGTGTTGATAGACGCTAGGAACCAGTTGGCCCTGTCCCAGGCCACCCAAAAACGATGTGCGGATCGGAAGCGGGTCCCAGAACCCGAGTACAAGGTGGGGGATAAGGTCTGGTTGTCCACCAAGAACCTGCGTCTGAAAGGGAGGGGTAAGCTGGCTCCCAAGTACATAGGGCCCTATGGGATTGAGGGGATCATTAATCCTGTGGCTGTCCGATTGTCCCTTCCCTCTTCATGGCGACTCCACCCCGTGTTCCATGTGTCCCTGCTTCGTCCCTGTCGGGTGGGTATGCGTCTCCCCTCTCGCCCTGGCCCCGTTGATCTTGATGGGGAGGAGGAGTACGAGGTGGAGGAGATTCTGGATTCCCGTTTGTCCCGTGGGAGGTTGCAGTACTTGGTGTCTTGGAAAGGGTATGGGGTTGAGGACAGGACATGGGAACCTGTGGCCAATTTGCATTGCCCTCTGTTGGTGGACCGGTTTCACGCAGCTCACCCTGGCAAGCCTGGTAGACCGCCGGGACGTCGGTCCTTGGGAGGGGGCTCTGTAGCGCCTACCTGGGATGTTGGGGTCAGGAAGGGACGGAGAGTGGTGATCAGAAGATGTAGTTCCCGCATATCGCCACTGGAGGGAGCCAGGCGATTGCGGGACTACATTCCCCAGAGACCCTGCAGCCACGGAAACGGAAGCGCTGGATTGACAAAAGCCTTCCGAGGTAACGGCTCGGGGCTTGTCAATCAAGTCTTTGATTGTGTTCCGGACGGAGCCTTGCCGGTGTAGCCGGAGCGAGTATCCAGGTACTTTTGGCCCTTTGAGCAGAACGGTTTCTGCTTCCCCGCATTTCCCCGATACTTTGTGTTGAGCTTGGTCAATTCCGCGAGTCCCCGCAGTTATAAGACGGGCGCCCTCGCTTCTGCTAGTGGCGTTTGCGAGACCCGCGCAGGAGCGCGTTGTCGTCTCCGCCACTGTACTTTTCTCTGAACTTCCTTCTGGCTTTAGTTTAGTGGCGTTTGTGAGACCCGCGCAGGAGCGCGTTGTCGTCTCCGCCACTGCATCTTTCCTGGGGAATTCCTTTTGTGCATCCAGGCGTGCCGGTACCGGTGCGCACTATAAGAAGACAACCCTTGCTGATTTTGTTTGTTTATCTCTTCCTTGCTGATTTTGCCGACATTGGGATAACCTTAGACGCCAGTTGTCAGGCTGCTCCTGAGAAGGCTTGGTTCCATTCAACGAAGTACTGATTCCTGTTTGCTTTTCCTGAGGGCATTACAAGCGCTTCAGTCCACCCCTACAGTTAGTACCTATCAGTTTGTGACCATTTGTTAATGTGTTTCCTGTGCAGTACTGGGTGTCTAATGTTGGTTCTTATTCTTTCTTTACCTGCAGCAAACACCGGGGGTTCATAGAAACTGGTGAGAGAGTGGGTGGACGGCATCCATACAATTCCCAGAAGCCTTCGGAACTTCCTTTATTGTTTAACCCCTTTCCCCTTTTTCCCTGGGAGGCATTCATGCATAGTTGTGTTACCCTTACACTGTGTATTGTGCGTTCCTGAGAAGAGGGGGACTAGACATCCATCCATCGTTCCTGCTGACATCTTTCAGAGGTTAGTGGTACATTCCATTGACGTTGTGACACCAAGAGTGCAGAGGATTCTTCAAGAGAACATAAAGATTTTGCAGTAGAGAAAATGAAAGGGGAAAATTGCTAATTTGCAAGTTTTCCAGAGAGACCTTCTCCATAGTAACTGGAAAGACAGTAAATCATATTGCAAAACATCTTCATTCAAGACCCACTTGAAGATTAAAGAGTCTCCTAGATTTGGGGATGCACTGTAACAGACTCCAAGAGACGATGACCCACTTTCAAACGGAGCATGACAAAAAAAAGCTATTGCTCATGAGTTTGATCATCCTTTCATGCAATCTGGCACTAGTTTGAACCAGCAGATGGCCCCACTGCAAAATCTATTTTGCAAACACGACCAGTAGCTAAGATAGTTCCGTGATCCATTCAAATATATATAGTACGACTGTTTTCTAATGAAAATCTTGTGATATAGAGTTGGTTCAGACATTCGTCTTCGTAATAATAATCATATAAGAGCAAGACCCAAGTGTATCTTGCCTATGATGTTATATAGTCTAACTGGAATCCAAGATGGCAGACAAATATAAAAAATCACTTTAAATCTTCCGAATTGCGTCAAATTTGGTCAAATGTTAATGTGTACATGTCAGTGCATGCCCACGTTGGATCTATCGGGTGATGTCATAAATATAAACCCAAATGGCTGCCAAAATCATGTAGAAAACTTTAAAATTCAAATCTGTTATACATTCAATGTAAATATTGATACTTATTGACATAATCTTTCTTATTTTCTAGCTTCAACACATCTTCTGTAATGCCTGAAAATAAGTAGCATGTTAAAACGATACCTTATTGCAACACCCACAACCAGTGGTCAAGCTGTTCAGCACGATGATGTTGCTGCAACAAATTGGTCCATCTGTGTTCTTTGTCAGGAAAGTACTTCAGAAATATGTTATTAGCCCAGCAAATGCTACACACAAACATTATGGGTCTGGATAAAGTGTTTTATACAAGAACCTGAGGAAATATAATGAATTGGAGTGGGTACCTATGAATATCGAACGAGAATGGCTTAATGATGGCTCTGGTATTGAGCATACATTAACCCCTTCGCTGCGGGGGTTATTCCCCCCCTGTGCTGGGGGGGAGGGGGGCACGCACAGAACCCCCATGCTCATGACAAGCTCAGCTCGTCATGAGCTACGGCGCTCCTGTGCTCATGACGAGCTGAGCTCGTCACAGGTGTATTGCCTCCCGTGGAACGCTCAGCACAGCGGGGGAATTCTCCCCGCACCTGAGCGTTCCACGGGCCATGACGAGCTGAGCTCGTCATGAGCACCGGAGCGCCGTGGCTCATGACGTGCTCAGCTCGTCATGAGCGTCCGAGGTGTTAAGAACTAACAATACAGCATGGCATCAATTGTGTTTTAACAAGTGCGCCAATCTAAATCTGAAACAGGCTCAGAAAGAAAATGAGTGATGCTGCTCTATATGGTAACCCCGTTAAAACATGTACAGCAATTCCAGCTCCAAATAAAATTCCTGGAAGAAAAGCATGCTTCTTCTTCTTTTTTTATTTTTTAAAACAAATTTCATTGTGTCAAAAAATCACATACAGTGCAGTGCTCCTTAACCCAGGAAACATCTGCCACATCAAGCATTGCAGGTCAATGTCTTTGACAGTAAGCGTATACATTATTATCATAATCGTTTCAATCGTCACTGCATCACTCATTCAGTGAATCAATTCATATACTATACATCCAGTCCCTTACCCCAGTGGCCCACAGATCAATGCAGATACGGATGCGCCCACCGGGGGCAATGGGTCCAATTCCAGGCCGCGGTAATCTGCCCATCGTTTCCAGATTTTGAAGTGTTTTTGCGGGCAACCCCTGGCCTTAAATATCGGAATCTCTAATCCCATAATAAAGTCCAACCCATTTTCCCTTCCCGAGAGAGATGGAGGGGCCGTGGCATTCCACAGCCTTGCTATATCTCTTTTGGCCAAGGTCAGCCCAGTAGTAGTAAATACCTCTTATATATGTTACCTCCTATACCCTCCATGACATGCAGAATTGTCAACCTCGTGAGGAGGGGCGCTCCTACCCCAACACCTCCGCCAGACAGGCCAACATTCCTCTCCAAAAATTTTTGAGCGCTGTACAGTGCCAAATAGTATGCATTAGGGACCCCTCTTCTCGTCCACAGCGCAGGCACATCAGGGATGCCACCAGATCCACCCTCCAGAGCCTGAGCCTCATGTAATAAACCTGATGAAGATATTTAAAATGAATGAGACAGGGGCGTGGCCAACTGTCATGGCAGATAGGACGTGATCCCGATCGGCTCGGTCCCAGGCCCCACGCAAATGGACGAAATAAGGCATACCTAAGGCTCTCTGAGCGTTTTCTGCGGCAGCTCAGCACTGGGGGACGACAAAGACTGCCTTGGAATTGCCGTGTAACACCTGCGGTGGCGGGAATCTAAGCTGCAAGAACTATCAGAGCTCGTCAGGCGCTCACGGAAAATGGCGCCCGACTGCGCAGCGGTCTCCGGCAGTAACGCAGAGTGAGCCCCGGGACCGCCTTCTGCTGCATCGATGTTCTGAGTTAGTGGCGGTTGGTAAGTGAGGAGCTTCGATCATAGTTCTGACCCCTGGCAGTACGTACAAATACCGAAGGAGGCAGCGGGGGAGGACCGGGCTAGAGGAAAACCCATATACAAAATGGCGGGCGCGGCACGCTGCACAGAGAGTGCCAGGAGGCGGATTTGAACTCCGAGCATTAAGTACATCGACTCCTCGGGTTTGGGCCACATACCCCCCACCAGCGCGACCTCCACATGAGCCCTATTGCTGGCGGGGAGCTCCGGGGGACAGGTGGGCACAAGTGCTGGAGATGCAGTTCAAGGGAGGACTGTCCAGAGGCCACCATCTCGATGTGTTTCCTGACGCCTGACCCTAACATGGCCGAAGAGCAGTTACTAGAGGAGTCCCAGCAGCCCTTCGGGGGGTGCTGGGCGGGTCTCCTTGCTTGAGCTCCATTGACGGGGAGGCCCTGGTGCCCTACTCACCTGGAGAGTGGGGCAGAGGGCATCTTGGGGACATAGAGGGCTAGTCACGTGACAGTAGGTCTGGAGGTTGGGGAGACCCCCGAGTGGCAAACAGAGTGGTCTGGGGCCTATCCATGAATGCAGTCATGAGGCATTGGAGCTGAAGGTCAGAAGAGGTGGTCAGGTGCTGGCCAGAGAGTGCTATGCCACCCAAAAAGACCCCCCAAAACAAGGTCTCCAAT
Organism: Lissotriton helveticus; assembly: GCF_964261635.1. Taxonomy (NCBI): domain Eukaryota; kingdom Metazoa; phylum Chordata; class Amphibia; order Caudata; family Salamandridae; genus Lissotriton; species Lissotriton helveticus. The sequence continues at coordinate 979,374,959 of NC_136059.1, forward strand.
TACTTTGCTTCCATGGGCACTGGATTGGCAGGTGAGGAGGCGGCATCTCCACCGGGGACCATGGCGATAACTAGAGAAGAACTCCTGTCCTCACTCAAGGACTTCAAAAAGGAACAGCAGGCGGACATCAAGGCTGACATAGATGCTTCCTTCGAGTCATTCCGCGTAGAAATGAGAGAAAAGATGATATCCATTCAAGCGGATGTGGACTCGGTGGGCACCAGGACGCTGGATCTTGATGCGAAATATCAGGAGCTGGCCGACCGTCTCACGCCCTTGGTGGAATGTTCCACAGACCTAAGTGACCAACTGCGAGCCACCCAGCTTAAATGTGAGGACGTACAAAATCGCTCTCGACGCGATAACATCCGAGCCAGAAGCCTAGAGGAGGATTGTGAGGGTCTGGATCTGGAGGAGTTCATGGTTGGATTGTTCTCATCAGTGCTGTGAGAAACAGGCCCTGATATACGGCTGGAAAGAGTCCACAGGGTTGGTCCGAGGCTGCCAGGAGAAAAGCGTCGGCCCTGTGAGGTGCAGGCGAAGTTTAACTCGTTTAAAATCAAGGAAATGGTCCTCCAAAAATCGAGAGCCACTGACAATGTCACCTTCCAAAATACTTTGTGTGCACTCTACCAGGACGTGGTACAGACCACGCTCTTACGACACCAACAGTTCGGCCCGACCTCCGAGTTCCTGAGAGACAAGAAAACCAGATACCGATGGACACTTTGATATTACCTTCCAGTAAGAAAATAAGTCTCACCATTGAATGGCGCTCAAAGAAGCTGCGGATCTCCTGGGAATTGAGCTCTCCTCCTCCAGTGTCAAGTTCCCTTCACAAGACATGGAAGGTGAACGGTGGCGAAAAGGTGGAGGCCAGTGACAAACTATGGGCCCAGGGGGCAAGAACTCCACGGAGTAAAGCTACTGCTGATGACCCGTAGGCTGTACTTCATGAATCTTAGAGGAACTCACAGATCCAGGCTGACTTGCATACGTCTTGTCTGGGGGACTCACACCGGGCCTCCTCCTTTGGAGGCGTCCGGAATAAACCAAGGAGAGCTGGATGGAGCGGAGGACTTGCAAGGGTTGTTCCCATGCGGGGCTCAGGCACCTGGGTCTCACAAGACGATCTGGTCTCGGTCTCTGTCCTTGGGGCCAATAGGACGCACGATGCCAGTTGGGAGAAGATGTTGGGATTGTCCTTTCTCCGCTGCGGTAAGGGGGTCCCAGGTTGAGGGTGGTGGATGCAGAGGACTTGTTGTTTTTCTCCCTATCGCCTGCGGTGCCTCTGGAACTCTTTGATGGGACTGTTTCTTTTTTTGTAGGGATCTTCACTGAACATTGTCTATATGCTGTTACAAACCACATGCCTTGATTTTTGCTCATAAGAGGGGCTGGGGAAACGGGAATGGTAAAGTTCCTTGAGTGTGTCTTAATCAGGGGGTTTCCCTCTGGGAGGGAGATTATCCACTCTCGTTTTCATTGTTTGTTCTGGTTAGTTAAGTTAATTCGATGTCATGGTGCCCTTCTTATTTTGTTTATGGGTCTGGGGGTGGATGGGAGGAGACCCAGGAGCTTTACTTGGGCAGGGACCTTCGTTCAGGGGGTAACATCCCAACCAGTTATTAATGGCGGTCAAGGCTATCACCTGGAATGCCCGGGACTTGAACTCCCCTAACAAATGCAACTGCTTCTGGAAATACCTTCTAGATCACAGTGTCCAGGTGGCGGCTCTTCAAAAGACTCACCTCAAAAGATCAGAAGAAATTAGGCTGCATCATAAAGCCTTTCACCTCATATTTAGATCTTCCCGTTCTTCAAAACAGAGAGGGGTGGCGCTGCTGTTTCACACGGGGTCCCATTCCAAGCACAAGACACCAAAACGGACAAAAATGGGAGGTTTATTTTGGGTCAGGGAGATCTCAGGGGCCGACTATGCACCTTTGCAGTCATCTATGCACCTAACACGGGCCAGCAGGAGTTTGTTCTCTCCTTCCTTTTGACTTTGGAGAATGTCGCTCAGGGGGATATCTTGATATTAGGGGACTTTAATCTTGTTTGGGACCAGGTGTTGGACTCATCCTATTCATAGAGAGCTCAGGGCGGGGTTTTCAGCAAGGCACTTAAGTCATAGCTTCAGCTCATGGGGTTTGTTGATGTATGGATAGAGGCTAATCCCACGGTCTGGGACAATTCTTTCTTCTCCCATTCCGATAGAACCTATTCCAGCATTGACCACATTTTCATGAACCAATCCCTGCTCCCCTCAGTGATGCAAACACACGTCCATCCTATTTGTCTGTCAGACCATGCCCCTTTGGAGATGGCGCTCAGCTGACCCAATCTGTGTCCAAAACATGCGTGCTGGTACTTCCCCAACTTCCTCTGCTGCGATAGAATTCTCCGCGATGATCTCCGCAAAACTATTATGGACTTTTTGCTCAAAACGACCCGGAGGCTACTTCCCATGCAATCACCTGGGACGCTCTCAAAACAGTAGTCCGGGGTAAATGCATCGAGATGGCCACCACCTTGCGTTCCCAGCACTGCAAGGACCGCCTCCCATTAGAATGGGATTTAGTCACCGCAGAACAGGCCCATAAGGCCAGTCCCTCGGTTCTGACAATGCGGAAAGTCACGGCTCTAAAGGGGAAACTTCAGGCCATTTATACCAACAGGGCAGAAAAAAACATCTTAGGCCTACAGACGAAGGGGTATGAGGGAGGGAACAAAGTAGGGTCCCTACTAGCCCGTCAACTACAGGCTAAACAGGAAAGGGAATATGTCAAACGTATTGTGGCTAAGGGTGGCATTTCCCATACGACGGAGGAGGGGAAGGTGCAGGCTTTTGAGAAATTTTACCGAACTCTTTACACTTCGGAGCTCCCTGGATCGCATGACCAAGTGGAGTATTTAGGTTCCTTGGACCTCCCTCAATTTGTCGCTAGTGCCAATGACGACTTGGCACAACCCATAACCAGGGCGGAAGTGCAGAAGGCAATTAGCTCACTTAAACTCCAGAAAACACCAGGGCTGGACGGTTTCTCAGTTCCTTTTTATCGCACCTTCGCGCCGGAACTAGTCCCCTTTTTAACTCTTCTGTTTAATGTCTTTGCCTCTACGCAACAAGTCACCCCCTCCCTCGATGGGTGAGGCAATCGTGGCAGTGATCCACAAGCCGGGCAAGTACCCCACAGCCTGCTCTTCTTATCGCCTGATAGCGCTCCTAAACCTTGATGCTAAAATCTACTCCAAAATGTTGGCCTCCTGTCTCGAATCAATCCTCCCTGGCCTTATAGACCCAGACCAATTGGGATTTATTAAGAGTCGACAGACCCATGATAATCTGCGTCGCATTATCCATTTAATTGAAAAGGCCCAAAAGAAAAACATTCCAGCAGCGTTTCTCTTGCTCGACGCAGAGAAAGCTTTCGATCGCGTGAAGTGGTCCTTTCTGTTCAAAGTACTTCAGCTCTTTGGCTTCAACAACGCCTTTATAGGGATGATTCGAGCCAATTATAACTTTCCTAGCTCCCGGGTCCTGGTCAATGGAGTTGCTTCCCTTACTTTCAACTTGGCACGCAGGACGAGGCAAGGTTACCCATTTCCCCCTCCTTTTTGCTTTGAGCATAGAACCCCTGGCCCAAAGGATTAGGGGGAATCCGGACATACAAGGGATACGTTTTGTCACAGACAATCATAAGATTTCGCTGTTTGCAGATGACGTGCTTCTCCCAGTCTCAGAACCCTGGAGCTCCCTGCCGGCTATTCAAGATAAACTGGTAAGGTTCGAGTGGGTTGTAGGATTTAAGATTATCTAACTAAATCCTTCTTACTGAATTTGACCCTCCCCAAAGAAGAATGAAGATGGGTAAAAAAGATGTTGCCGTTTTGTTTCAACACTAAAGAGATCACATACCTAGGGGTTACGCTCACCCCCTGCATTCAAGACCTTTATAAAGCTAACTTCCCCCCTCCTCCACCAGCTAAAATCTGATCTAGTTAACTGGAGTGTGGCATACATTACCTGGCTGGGCAGGATTAATGCCATCAAAATTAATGCTCTCCCCCGATTGCTTTACCTCTTTCAGGAGTTGCCTATCCCATTGGAGAATGGTCTCTTCAGGGAGCTCCGACACATGATTACTAAATTTATCTGGCAAAGGAAGAGAGCGCGGTTGCCTTATGGCCTGCTCAAGAGACCGTGTAAAGAGGGGGGCCTGGCATTACCGGACTTCCAGGCATATTATCGGGGGGCCAATTGCGAGTAATCACGGAATGGTCACTGCGAACCTTGGAGAAGCAATGGCTTCACATAGACAGACAGGTAACGGGGCACACCATCTGGGATCTCCTATGGAAACCAAAGTAAGACAGACCGCTCAACGCTTATATCAGCACACCCACTTCTACCACTTTAAGGGTTTGGGATGTCCTTACTAAAAGGTTACACCTTACGACCTTCTCCTTCCCCTACACACCTATCTATTTTAATGCTGCGTCCCTCCCTACACTAAAGGAGGGTCCTTTTGAGGCCTGGAGGGTTGGTAGGTGCACATGATTTCCCATCTATTGGAAAAGGGTGAACTCCTTACCTTCCAAGAATGGAAATCACAATTCGCTCTGACTGCCACAGAAGAATATCATTACTTGCAGTTCAAACATTGGGTTTAGCAACCCCTGGTGTGGCTGGTCGCTACCAGGGCTCTGCTCCCCATTGAGAAATTCGCCCAGTCTGGGTCCACCTCCAAGGGATGTATTTCCTTCTTATATGCTCTTATACAAACCCTGAGCCCTAGACCGACCCCGCACTTTAGCGCTTCTGGGACACACTTTTGGACTCCCCCCTAGAGGACAAGCAATGGGAACATGCTAGTAGGGATATAGTGAAATTCAATCGCTCAATGTTCCTAAGAGGAGCGCATAATAAGCTCATGTACGATTGGTATCTCTACCCTCAGAAACTCCACAAGATTTTTCCCGCCGCGTCGGATCGGTGCTGGCGGGGTTGTGGCTTGCTAGGCGACTTCAGGCACATTTGGTGGGACTGTACCTTTATACAGCCTTTCTGGAAGGAAATCCTATCCCATCCCTATCCTATCCGATTCCAAGCTCTTTGGAACACACGCGGGATCCTTCCTTGAAACGCCAAACACAGGGCGGTAGATCTGTCATGTGGCTTTGTCTGGGGGCAGCAAAAATGGCAGTGGCTGCTGCACGGAAAAAACAAGACGCACCATTTTTAACCCAATGGCACGCAAGGTTATGGAGGGAGCTGGCGTTGGAGCGCATGGCTAACATTGTTGATGACTCCAGAAAAGGCTTCGATTATATTTGGTCTCCCTTGGTGGGCTACCTTTCGGAGGGGCTCCCACTGGCGGCCTGTGCCTTGCGCCTTAGAGCCCTCAACTTGTTCCATATCTAATCAGTCTGCCACTATAGGGGTACCGTGCGGTGCGGGGGCCGCCCGAGTGGTGGTCCCGGCTTCCCTATCTCCTGACCACAGTATTATAATTTGCACCATGATATCATAGGTTTGTTCATTTTTTACTTATATGTAAGTTTTCTGTTCAGGTTACTCTCTTACGAGGGTTGACGGACGTTCATAAGAAATAGACGGATTGCAACATGTGGTGATTGTGTTCATTCTGAAAGCTTACTAACTACAGATCTAGTGAAGAAGCTGTAACCGACATGTGAGATCTGTAACTCTGGGCTGCTTTTTTTCTTTTTTTTACTTGACTAATGTTGCATATGTCATGTTTCTGTTTCACTTTGAGAAAATTCTAATAAAAAGAATTTGAAATACAATGAATGAGACGCAATCTCATTGACATCGCTGCTCCTCTAGGGGAGGCCAGTGCGTCCATCCAGTTCGCCCGCATCCGCAACCCATGCACCTCTTAGGATATCTAGCGTAGTGGAACTAAGGGTCACCAAATATTGATAAATCTTTGATATCTTATGATCTTGTAGGTCGCCCATGAAAATCTTGGCCTCAATCAGACTGAATTCAGGGACAGCCTCCAACCTCAAGATACTTGGATAAATAGCATGGCGAAATTGGAGGTATTTATAGAACGGAGTCCTCTGCATATGGTACTCTTGCTGAAGATCATGAAAAGATTTGAGCTCTGAGCCTCTCATTACATCCCCTAATGTGGAAATTCCTATATTGTCCCATCCTTGAAACACAGTTAGTGCCGCCAGCTTCGGTAGACGGCAATTATGCCACAGCGGGTCTCCCTAGTCAGCCTGTTCCACACACGAAATACCACCTGAGTGGCCGGCAGTAGGGAATTACTATAGACGCAGAGTACAAAATGGTATTCAAGGTGGACTTCCCCATACACCTCCACTCCACTGCATAGGCGGGATCTACTCGGTTTCCATACCTCCAATCATTTAGCACCAGGAGATGCGAGGCCATGTAGTACGACTGAATATCTGATGTGGCCAACCCCCTGCAATATGTTGACTGTAAGCAAGTCCACTGCACCACCCTGGAAGCTCCCCCTGCCCACAGGAAATGTCCCAGCGCCTCATTAACCTGGTGAAACCACGAAGGGGGCACCAGATATGGATGATTCTGAAATTTATAGAGCAGGCGCGGCAGTGACACCATTTTAACAAGCATTTACAATGCAATAGGTCTCGGGGTAATTAAGTTTGAGCTATTGCCATTGCAAAATATTGCAACACCAACTTTACAGATGTCTAAAACGTGCTGATTACATTTGGTAAGCATCTGACATGAGGTCATTAAGCTTCATATGTCCCTGCACGAGTCCCACTGTACCCCACTGAAGAAGGCTGTGGCTTCCCTGTATGTTGAAGGTGCGTTGGTGCTCGGAGACCATCTAACAGAATTGTGTGATACTGCTTATAACACTGAAAGCTGCATTCAGAAAACAATCAGGCAGCTCAACATGCACTCTTGCGCCCGTACTCCCCTCTCATGCCGATGCCCCCACCACTTAGTCTGTGCAATGACATACCTGGCAGTCCCCGCTCTGCTCCGCTATTCCTGCCGCTGGTACTAATTCTGGGCCATAGCCACACCTCGGAGAGAATTACAAACAAGTTTCAGCGAAAATAGTGCCCACACGCATGTGAAGCCCAGTTTCCAAGGCCACGCTTCTCACAGGGGCCGCAAGATCGCCACACAACACGGGCGATTCCTGTTGTCTGCCCTCATTAAACGGTGCACGCAGCGCCCCTCGGTCAGTGATCAGAGGACACGTGTGAGGCGCTGAGGTGGTCCGTCTGTCCGCAGGCATCCTCCGGTGAACGCTCCCAAGTTTCAAAGCCCCCGCGGGCACGGCTCAGCGTGAAGTCTCTTCTGCCCGCTGCCAGCCTGGTGAACTCACCCCCGTCCACAAGCGAAGGTCACAAGACCGCTGACACTACAAACAGGCAGAGTCCACCCAGCCCGCACGGGACAGGAAAGACCCGCAGGAACTGGGGGCAAAGACACGTCCCGGCAGAAAAGAACTGAAAGGGAAGAAAAGTAGCGGATCGAGAAAATGGCCATCCGGCTGCAGCAGCCCGGGAGGAGCACCTACTTCCGGTTTGGCCGGCAATGCTTCCGGGTCGCAGCAGGCAGTGCGGCGGCCCGCCCTGCACGGGGAAGGGAGGCAGCTTTCGAGGAGGACAGCACCTGGCCGCGAGCGCGTTCTCGTGCGCATGACCTTAACAAATCGCCGCGCGCGGCCAGTGCTGTCCTCCTCGAAAGCTGACACGCTAACTATAGGTCTTTGGCGAGAGCGAGCTTCGCTCGCTTCACCGAGACCTAAAAATAGTTGATCTGCCATATATAGAGAGGTGCAAAAACAACAGTTGATGGACAGAATGCAGAACAATGTCATACATTCACCCCAGTACAGAGATATGGGCCTAAATCCATAGTTTTTTGCTCACCACACCATTTCCAGATTGGAACTATATTTCTGTGCCGCGCTACTCTCTGCAGATCTCTGAGGAAAATTCACAGATATTTCACGCCCTCTGTCGACGCCAGTACCCCCGTAGCCCAGGACCCCAAGTCTGCCGTTCCCACCAGCACCCATAGCGTGGATTTACTCAGATTAATTTACAGTCCTGATGATTTGCCAAAAATGTGCATGATGCGGCCCGTCCTATTTATGTCTGTTAAGAAAAAAAGGATATCATCCGCATATAAGGCTATGTCCATGATCCCACTCAATCCCACCACCTGCACGTCAATCCGTACCCACGCCGCCAACGGCTCCATCGCTAGCGCAAACAGATATGGCGACAGAAGACATCGCTGTCGAGTGCCTCTGCCTACAGAAAATGTAGAGGATACGGATCCCGCCACCCGGACTGAGGCCATGAGGTCCGTATATAATAGTTTTAGATATGTCAAGAATCGCGGGCCTATATTAAGATGATCAAGGAGCGCGAATAGGTATACCCAGCTGAGGGAGTCGAATGTCCTATCCATGTCCGCCAGCAAAAGGGCAGCCGGCACTCCTCTTCCCTGGATGCCGGATGTTGTGATGTGTGGCCCGCTGAGGCATAAAGCCCGCCTGATCTGGATGAATAAATGTAGTTATATGGGATTGGAGGTGATTGGCCAATAGTTTAGCCAGAATTTTGGCCTCAACATTTAAAAGTGAAATGGGGCGATATGAGGCGTGTTGGTCCGGAGACCGACCTGGTTTATTGAACACAACCACTTCCGCATGCCGGCAATCTCGTGGCAGACATCCCCAGTCTCTCGCTTCTTTGATGACTTGGTGATAGTGCGCCCCATTTGGGAAAAGTATTTCTTAAAGAATTCGCAGGGGAACCCATTTGGATCCGTCGCCTTACCTGAATTCAAGTCCCCCTAACACAGTGCATATCTCCTCCTCAGTAAACGGAAGTTCCAGGTCTGCTCGCGCGTCATCAGAAAAGGTGCGGGGTTGTAGGTCGTCTAAAAAGCGATGGATCGCATCTTCATGCAGGCATTCCCTAGGGATATAGAGCTCTGCAAAGCAAAGTACTGTGCAAAACTCTCAGCTCTGAGGGAAGGGGTCACTCAGGACCCATCCATCAGGACCCGGTATAATTGGGAGAACCTGGGCCTGCAAGGTCCCTTGGCATAGCCTACGCAGCAATTTACTGGACTTGTCGCCCCATTGGTAAACCCTGCTATGGGACGCGAGCAACGCAAGGCGAGCCTCCTCCATCTGGGTAATGGCATAGGTTTTTCGCGCCAGCACTCCAAATTCCCTTCCTCTTCCCTACTACTCTGCTCTAGTTTCATTAGCTGGGCCTCCAACCGCAGCAGATCCTCCCGCCGGGTGTGACGTGCTGCCCCACAGATGGAAATGGTCACTGAGGCCTCGGCCACCGTCCCAACATTCGTATCTAAATATTGTTCAATTGCCTGCCCCATGTGCTCCAGATATTTGTCGTCATGGAGATGCCATGAGGAGAGACGCCAACAAAAGGGCGGTTTCTCAGGGCCCAGCTGCACAGTCAGACCTACTGGAGAATGGTTGGATAAGCCTCGTGTGAGCATCTCCATAGCCCTCGCCCTCCTGATGGCTCTTAAGGGCACAAAAAAATAGTCGAGACGGGAGTACAAGTCATGAGAAGTCGTGAAATATGTGTAGCAGAGATTCGTTCCATGCAACCGCCGCCAAACATCTACCCATCCCAGTCGCTTCGCTAAGGGGCTCAGTTTAGTACTGTGTTGAATGGTGGGGTGTCCCCCGGATCTCCATCTGTCCACCGCCAGGTCCATTACATCGTTCCAATCTCCCCCTAATATTGCCAACCCCTCCAGCATGTCCGACCACAGAGTAGTGAGACGCTTGACAAAAGCCCATTGTAAAGGCGGGGGAGCATATACCCAACCCAAAACCACCTGCTCCTCATATATGGTGCCTTCAATGAAAAAGTATCTCCCTTGTGGATCCGTCCATGTCTTAACATGCTTGTACGGGACTCTACGATGCAACAACATTTCGACTCCACGCGACCCCCTGGTGAAGCCAGAATGAAACACTTGGCCATAACCATAGCAGAGGAGACACAGCGCTTTAGCACCCATTAAGTACATTTCCTGAAGCATCAGAACATCTGCTCGGCGCTGTTTAGCCTTTGTGAATATGGCCCCTCTCTTGACCTTATCCAGAGCCCCTCTGACATTCCAACTCATTATTCGGAGAACTCTCATGTGGAGTCGCGGTCTATCCACAAGACTCGCCATCTAAGGGTCTCTGTACCTCGAATTCTGGGACAGCCTTGAGTCAGTGTACAAAAAAGAACCATGTGTGACAAAAACACAGTGCAAACATAAAACAAAGATTCCCCAACATCCCCAAACCTCAAAACAGCTGAAGTATCTTTTGCGGCGGAGGTGGCTTGTTGACATCAACGGAAGCCATAGTCAATGGACGTTCCATTTTTTGGAATTCGAACAGAGGTACTAGCCCCTGCTTACTTTTCGTCGCGCTGAACATAAGGCAGCAACAGTCCCCCATCCAAGAACATCATGACACTACTATGATGCCGACGATCCCTGCCGAGGCACAGATGAAGATCTACTAGGATCACTGCAGGATTTGGAGCGGCGTCTCGATCTCGACCTCCTGGAGCCTTTGATCTTAGGTTTGGGTGGTTTGCGGACGACATCACTGGACGACGAATCAGACTACAACCTGGGCGACGTGCGGCGCCGGAGTTTTACAGTTTCATCCGTACAGTTGAAGACATCCTCTTGCGATTCGAAAAAGAGAGTACGGGACTGATAGACCACTGCAGCTTGGCTGGATACAACAATGCGTAGGGAAGTTTCAGCTCACGGAGTCGGGCCTTAGCTGCCATGAATGATTGTCATTTCTGCTGGACTTGTCTGGTATGGTCCGGAAATATGAGGATCCAAGTGTTTTTGTACAGCAGAGGTTCCTTCAGTCTAGCCTGTTTCAAGATCACATCTCTGTCATGGTAATTCAGGATCTTAGCAATGACAGGTCTTGGTCTGGCACCCAGGGGCGGTTTCTGCATCAGGGCCCTGTGCGCTCTTTCGATAGCTAAACAACTGGACAACAACTCTGAGGGGAGCCAGCTCACCAGCCACCGAGTGAGGAACTGTTCAATGTCCCCCCCTTCACATCCTTTTGGGAAACCCACAAAGCGGAGGTTGTTTCTTCTAGCCCTGCCCTCCGACTCCTCCACCCATGATGCCAGGCCTCTGGTGATCGACTCCAGCGATTCTACCTGTTTCTGCAGTGTGACGTCTGAATCCTCCACTTCGGAGACTATGGTTTCGGCCTCAGTAATGTGTTCTACTGGATCTCAACGATCTTGCCGCAGGAGTGTGACGTCAGAGCCCACCTCTCCAATCTTTGTTTCCAATGCAACCCTGGACTGTGTGATGGCCGCCATGAGCGCTGCATTGTCTGGGATGCCCCCTTGTGCCCCTTCCTAGTCTGCAGTAGAGACCCCTGTAGTAAAGCGGTCTAGTGTGCTCTGATTGAGGATCCTCCCACTGGTTTGTCCTTCATCATGGTGGCGTTCGGATGCCTGTCTTCTAAAGTGGTGGTTTAGCTGCCACCCAGCCAGGCTTCCAGCACAAACCCCGGGGACTCTGCACACCTCCCGCCGATTTCCACTTCTCACAGGCTCATGTGATCTGTTGCAGGTTCAGGCCTCTGAACATACAGGACACAGGTAGAAACCTCCCTCCCACAAACAGCACCGGGTGCTAGCCCGGCCGCTTCCGCGGACAGTCGTGTCCCCCCCACCTAATGGGTGTCCCCCTGTCCCATCAGGTGCCACCGCCAGGCAATGGGTGTCCCACTGTCCCATCAGGTGCCACCTCCAGACAACCAGGAAGGCCCACCGACCCCCACACCAGTCTCCACCGTTAATGCAATGTTCTGGCCCAGCTCTTCACAGCGAAGGACACCTTGGACTTGTCTAGCTGTCTCGGGCCAGCCCCCCAATCACTGTTCCCCTGGCTGACATCCACCAAAGCACTGCAGACTGCAGAATAGGGCCTCCTACCCCTGCACAGAGTTCGGTACCGACCCCAAAGTGCACCTCCACTCAAGGCCCACAATCCGCGCTGCCTCCTCACCTGTATTGCAGCGCGCACGGTTACTGACCGGGGCAATCTATAAAGGGGAGCAGGCCGTGGTGTACTTCCCTTCCATGGCGTCACTGACTTTCTGCCCCTAGAGCAATTGCACAGGGCCCACGTGGCCCAACGGCTGTGGACCCACACAAGTCCTGCAAACTCCAATCGGTTGCTGCCCAGGAGACGAGGCCTCGAGCGCCGGGCCTCCGATCTTCGATGAGGCCTCGGCGACAGCCCCATGGCGTGCCGCACGGGCCCCGTCTGGCCCCATGACGGAGTCTGATGCTCGGGCAGCCCGCCAAATAGATGCCAGCCCCATGGGATTAGGCGTTTCACCGCCAGACCTCACCGGCCTCCGGACAAATCAGCACTGACGCTCGCGTCTGCCCTTGTGGCTGCTCCAATGACGCCGCCGCGGGTCAGCTCACAAGGCCTCTCTGTCGCACCTCCTGACTGCCGCTGCAAACTTCTCAGTTTCGACTCTTCTCCCGGTCCGAGTACCGCCACTCAGGACTCGACCACCACAGGGGGCTTTGGTGGGGAATTTGACTGGCAAAACAGGATAAATGTAGGATTTTGTCATTGGGCTGGCGGAGCTTGCCTAACTCGCGTCTACAATGCTGGATTGCTAGGTCACGCCCCCCCAATAATGCTTCTTTTGCAATAAATCAGATACATCTGTAATGCAGAAAGCGAAAACAGATGATGTAGATGCTAATGTTCGTCAGTGTGCAGAGTTAGTACAAGATACAGCAATTATTGCAAAATTGGCTATGGGTGATATGCATGTACAAGATGCTGAATGCAACCATAAATGTTTAGTTGGGCTCTATAACAGAGCACACAGTGTATGCAAGAACAAAAACGAATCACCTAGTGAGACCTCAAGTAGAGTGGGAGATGTTAAAACTATTTTCAAACTATGTGACTTAGTAAACCTTTACGCAAGCAGAGTAAAGCAGCTCGATTCCACTGCAGGTAAGGTAACTCAACAAGACTAAAAGAACATTCTCAGAAATACAAGAGGTTTGAAGGCATACAATGAAGGAAGAGATGTCCTGTCAGCTTTCGAAGATGATATAGGATACCCAAGCATTTGGCTGTGATAAGTCAGATTTTGCCCCCGTAAGTACTGCTAATGCAGCAAACATTGTTAGGAGGGAATGATGCATAAATCTGAAAACTTCAATAGAACGTCTGTGAATGATTGTAGAAACCCATCAGTTTCGCAATCCATTCTTGTACTTATTAAAAGGTTACTTGATGGATCTGACGTAAGAGATCAGTATTCCTGTGAAACAATCACTATAAATATAACATTGTCTATTTCCAAATTACTGATGATTACCTGTGTAAAGAATTCAACAACAGGCATAGTCCTAGTCATAACAGCAACAAAGAAACTCCTCTGTCCATAAAGATTGCTTTCTATCCACAGTCAAACTAGAAATCGAGAACTTAAATGTAAGTTCCATAAACTAGGCACCTGTATTTCATGTGACAGGGTTTTGCAAATATCTGCGGACTTAGGAAATAGCATTTGCTCACTGTGAGTGAACAAGTTGTGTTTCCAACAAAACTGAAATTGCAAGTATTCACCAGTGGAAATACTGATAACATAGATCATAACCCAAGGTCCATGACAGCTAGACTCCTTCCATGGAACAGCAATAACTCTGACACAACACACATAACAAGAACTAGAAGTAATTGATTGTGGGATTGTATTGATCAATACTAATATGGCGAAGTCAAATCAGATTTAAAATCTCCCAATACTGTATGCAAATATCAAACCAGCTTCAATGAACAATACAGATTATCTTCAATTATTATCCGTAGTAGTTGATCGCCTAAGTGATCTAATTGATGCTGCTAACACCTATGTATGTAAATGGCATGAACAAGTGATCGGCAATGCTGAGAGTGGAAATATTTCCTTTGATGAAAGCACATCTTTGGCATACCATACATCATTGCTACCACCTATCAACAGACCACTGTTAACTACTGCATTGTTGCTGCCGTTTACAGAAAGTGCTCATTCTAAATCCATGGTCATGCATTGCACGAAAGTCATTAAAGAGTCTGTTCATTATCTCAATCCATGACAAACACCTATTATTTCAATGGGCCAACCTCTCTTTGCCCTTGCAAAACAAATTCAAAGGGATGTACCAGATCTATATGATGAAGATAAATATGTTGTGATGATGGGGCGGGGGACTTAATATCAAAATTACTTTCTTAAAACTTTCTTAAAATTACTTAGAGACTTGCCTTTCGACAAGTATGTTAGTGCGAACATCACCACGGTAGGAAACGCTGATGATATATTGAAGGTTTCCCAGTTAACCCGTAAACGTCATGCACATCAAATTACTGTTGCTGCGCTGTACATATTAAAAGGAAGGCTTATCAAAGTTATCTTGAATCCAGACAATCTCATGAAGAAATAAGGGATTTTTCTAACTGGATTAAGTGGAAATCAAACACGCACCCACACTTCCATCTTTGGACAATTGTTATGGATTTGTGACACAAGCAGAACGCCACCCAAACATTCACTCAGAGTTTTGTAAAACAAAGTTTGTTGTCAATAAAAGCAACCGCGCATTCTCATCAATTGCTCTAGATCAACATAATGAGCTAGAAAATGCTATCATCAAGGGAGATGGCGGTGCTGTAGTCTGGTGAGAAATCCAGGAGCTCTCAGAAGATGGATGATATCTGGGCCAGAGATTTCCAGGGTTGTAAATTAATTTGAAAAAACATTCATGAATGCCCAAAAAAAACAACCTATGCCACCGTGAACAAATACCTAGTGCACAAAAATCTTTTGCAAAAGATGTCAAATCTCTACTGTACCCAACTGAGGAAATTGGTAATCCGTTTATGGAGAAGAGCTGTGTTCTATACAATCTGGACAACAACGAAGTTATGCCTGCTACAGTTGTCATATCAGTGAAAATAGCATATGAAATACGTAGATCGCAATATAATTTTCATGAGGTGTTGCAAAGGTGTTCAGAGCCCATAACAGATACAATACCAAGGAACCTACTTCAAGTACTCAACCTGTTTAAAACGTCGGAATCCGAAGACAAACTATTCCTTGTTAAAAAGTAATTGCACTCTGTTTGCTAGATTATATATCGGGTGTCAGACAAGAAATGGTAATTTGGAAGGATTTTTCGAGCAGGAGAATCAGTCTTTTCCGCCATTTATATCTGTGAATAGGAAACTCAGACAAGAACAGAAGTCACAGCTATTGGACTGTGTAGCAGGAAGTACCACCATACACAAAGCTGCTCCAGAGGTGGATGTAAATATATTAGATGGTGCAGCTATAGTAAATATGCTACCTTCCAAGTCTTGTAAAACATTTAATGATTAGCTTCAACAGTTTTTATACCCTACATAGAAACTCAAGCGAGGAAAGTGAAATGATTGGATCTTGTGTGGGATATATATGTTACTGGAAGCATCAAGCAAAGTGTTCGAAAAAATGAGGTGAGGTTCTTCGCAAGCAAGTTGAACCTAGCACTCCTGTACCCAAAGATTGGCATAGTTTCCTTAGACAAGACGAAAACAAAACAGAGTCGCTTGGTTTACTGGGTAGGCATGTGCAACTTATTAACATCGAAGGGAAACAAGAAATTGTCACCAGTCAGGATGAAATTGCAAGTTCCACACCAATTCTGAATTTCAAAATGATATCGCCTTGCAATCATGCGGAAGCACACAAGTTATGCTTCAGTCTTTCCATGCAGCAACTGAAAGTCATTCCAAAATAATGATTCGTTCAGTAGATATCGATGCAGTTGTTCTTGCGATTGCTAATTTTAAAAACATTGGATGTCAAGAATTGTGGTTATCATTTGGTACAGGAAAAAGTTCTGCTCCATACAAGCTCACAGTATTGCAGCAAGCTTAGGCAATGATATATGTGAATCTCTGCCCTTTTTCCATGCTGTTACTGGTTGCGACACCACATCAGCTTTTCATTGGCGAGGGAACAAAAGGAGCTTATGACACCTGGATGTCCATCAATTGTTCTTTTTGCTCTCTTCTGCTACTCCAGCATTTAAATTTCTGTCAGATCGACCAAGTTATGTTGATTGTGTTTACTTCGGAAATGTCGAGAGATTAATTGTACTAATGGATAGCTGCACTTTTCCATTGTATGAAATAAACGGTGCTTGCCAATTCATGGTTGCAAGTGGAAACAGCACTATTGAAAACATCCCACTGTTAGACCTGTCATCCAGAGGGTGGTCTTTCCCCAGACTGTTTGCCTTTTACTTCCTGTTTTTGCTGAATCATTTGTTGTCTTTAGGACTCTGTGCACTTTACCACTGCTAACCAGTGCTAAAGTGCATGTGCTACTCCCCTAAACATGGTGACATAGGTGTATACCTGATTGGCATATTTGTTTTACTAGTAATTCCCATGTAAAGTAGTATAACATATCCAGTGTCTGTAAGTCAAATGCTACTAGTGGACCTGCAGCACTGATTGTGCCACCCACAGAAGTAGCCTTTCCAACTTGTCTCAGGCCTGCCATTGCAGTGCCTGTGTGTGCAGTTTACTGCCACTTCGACTTGATATTTAAAACTGCTTGTCAAGCCTTAAACTCCTGTTTTATTACATATACGGCACTCGTAAGGTAGGCCATTAGTAACCGTAAGGGCAGGGTGCTATGTAAGTAGAAGGTAATTCATGTACTTTTATTTTTTTAATGTGCTGGTAGTGACAAACAACCTATTTTGCTTTTCACTACTGTGAGGCCTAACCCTCTCATAGGCCAGCGATGGGAATTCCTTAATAGACTTTTAAGCTGTAATTACTGCTCAGAGAGGAGAAGCTTTTTCATATTTCATATCATTGGAATGCCAAGTGGACATTTCTCTGCACTTACTTCTCTATATGCTTGTCAGCCTGTCTTAAATACATGACTGGGGTGAGTACCAGACACACTTTGTGTATTCCCTCTAGACAGCCACAAACACAGGAAGGAGAGGCTCATCTGTATTTTGATGGGTCTTCTTGGGCAAGGAGGAATGAAAGGGGCTGACACTTACACTTTAATATAGGCAGTGTCTTATACACACACAAATAACTGCTATACACCCCACAGATAGCCTGGTAGACATGACTGGGTTGAAAGGGATTCTTGTGCACTTCGGAGAGCTGCTTTGAATTCACCCCCTACATCAAAGGCACTTTTGGGATTAAGTACTGGGTCTCTGATCCCCTACAATCAGACACTTCTGGATCTTGAACTGAACCTCTGTCAGAAGGACTGATGTGCTGCATAAAGGACTCAACTGGACTGCTTTTCTGGAAGGACTGCTTTTATGCTTGTTGCCCCACTGCCTGTTTCTTCCCGACTCTGTTGAAGGAGAGCTGGAATCTGCCTTCCCTCTAAGTAATCATCAAGGACTTGCCTTCGGTTTTCTGAAGTCTTAGGGACACAAATGACTTCATGCAATTCTGCGGTTGCTGCTGGACTTTGCCTTCTGTGAGTCCTGGTACCCTCTCCAAGTTTTGGGCCTCAGAAATGGGTTCTGAAGCTGTTTAGCAGCAAAACCAACGCATCATCACCTTTGTGCTGACTGAAGTAGACGCATCGCTCTTTGACACAGAGGCTGTTAGACGACAGCAGTTCTGCAGCCTGCGCACGCAGACAATGATGCTCTGCGCAGCTCGACAACGACTCATTGCCTTCCCCTCAGCCAAGCTCAACGACGACGCAGCGACCCGACTGCATGGAAAAGATCCACGCATCGTGCCCCCAGCGTCAACGTTTTGCTCCCTCTAAGGTACTTTCTCAGTGTGCCCTGCGTGGGTCCTGTAGCCAGCCTGCCCTCCATCGCGATCGGCCTGAACTTTGGATTTGCACTGGTCCCTTGTGACCTCAAGTACATTTTTAAAAGTTAGTGACTTCTAAGCACTGTTTTTGCATTTCATTTTTAAAAATTCAGATCTTGACTTCAACTGATGTTTGTTGTTTTGGTATTATTTTGCTCAGATAAATATTCTCAATTTGTCTAAACCTGTGTGGAGTCTTTTTGTGGAATATTTATTGTGTTACTGTGTGTGTTTTTGTTTGTTGTACAAATACTTTACACAGTGCCTCTTTAGATAAGCCTGACTACAACGTGCTTACCTTAAAAAGGGTGAGCACAGGTTATCTTCTAGTGTGTATCTAGCTTACCCTGACTAGAGTGGTGGTTCCTGCCTGGCCTGGGTGCATACCTCAGCCAACCAGGAATCCCATTTCTAACATGGACCTCTTCTTCAACATGTAAAACAATCTGTGTACCAAGGAGGCCATGTTTGGGGTCAGACTTAAGTGCCCATGAAAGTATTGCCAAATTTGAGTGATTCGGGCTGAAAGCAGATTGATGGAGTAATGGTACCACACTGGACAACCATTCTGGAGGCATCTGAGGTCTACAAAGAACGTATTTGTTGTGGGTGCAAAATTTCATGCCAAAATCAATACAAATGCTGAAAGGTGAGCCTCCAGTGCACCAGCCTTTGTTTTTGCAGTGGAACTGTTATCAAGACTAAGACAGAATACAAACTCGAATCATCATTGCTTCATATTATAGAAATGTTATCAGAGTTTAATATAGTCTTATATGGTTTAATTACAATGGAAACACTATCCACATGTTCATAGTATGTGTTGTAAGAATACAAATGATGCAAATTATAAATTTACTTTTGCTGCAGTGTTAAGTATTCCTGTCGTACTTTTTGGCAGCCATTTCGGTTTTATATTTATGACGTAACACTCTAGATCCAACATAGGCATAAACATGACATGCACTGACATGTACACATGAACTTTTGTGCCAAATTTGATGCAAATCAGAAGATTTCAAATGATTTTTTGATATTTGTCGGCCATATTGGATTTTGATTAGACCATATGACGTCATAGGCAAGATCCAATTGGGGTCTTGCCCTTTAATGATTACGATTACAAAGACAAATGTCTGTATCAATTTTTCAATCTAACAGCTATACTAATACAAACATTGATGTGTTCCAGGCTGGCATTGAATATATTTTTCCATGGTGTTGTAAAGATTTTTATCACTGTGGATGAAACCTCAGAGTTGTACATGGATCCAGCACTGAAAGAACTTATCATATTTTGCGAGCAGCAAATAGGCGAGTCTGCTGTACTACCATTGCTGATCTGGATGTTTTAGAAACCTTCATGAATTTTGAATTGCAGTATTGCACCAAATCAAGCTTGATAGGATTGTTAAGAACTGGAGTGATGTTGTATGCGTCTTCAGCGATTCTTCTAGCTAACTTGTAAGGAAGCTATTCAAGTTACCAAGAACTGAAGTGAGAAGTAGACTAAGGGGTCGCTGAAGCCACATACTCTATACCACCTTGTGTTCGTGGAAGCTAGCACACTTGCGCATAAAGGGTGTTTTGGTGTGAAAGGGAAGAGTTTCCAGATTATTTGGCAAGATGCTTTAATTTAGGAGGACCATGGAGACCCTGTGCACCTAACAACATTGCACTTAGCAGGGTTTTGCAGTCAACAGTTCATCCACCATTTCTTAGCTCCCTCACTTTTTATATTTTCTCCCTGCGCTCCACCTCCTTCAGCCACAGAGGTTGGGATTTTGCATGTACCTCTATTTGTTCTCAAATGTTACTTGCACCACACTTGCAATCTCTCTACCTCCTTCTGGTGGTCTCCAAAGGAACAGCCTCTCCACTCTTCAGCACCATCCTTTCTGAAAAGGTATTCTAGGTGCACCACACTTACCTCGCTAACAGTCCAACTGAATGGTTTATATAGTATGTTGAAATTTAATTTATGCTTGCTGAGTTATTCAAAAGTGACTTTTTCTTTAATTTAAAAGTGCTGAAGTCTATTTTCCCCAATTACTATTCCCGAATGGCATGATGGTAGAATTAATTGGGTGCTACACATCAGTGAGTTACAATGTTTCTCTTTACTCCCAATCCCCCTTGCCTGTTTTTACCACTGTAGTTTGACTGTGTGCAGGCTAATGGTCACTCTAGTTAGTGGGGGAGGAGCTGGTGAAGATTATCACCGTCCTCCGCCAGTTCCTTACCATCTGCTCATCACAAGACAAATTACGTGAAGACCCATCACAAAGAAGTCGAGTACAAGGCCTTCCCAGTCAGAGACTCATGCTATTTACTAGAAATGATTTAAAAAACAGCTGACTTTGTTGTACATTCTCAAACACACCGAAGGTGATGTGAGGTATGTTTGCACATCATCTAAACCACTGACAATCACTCTGGGTAGCATTCCATCCCATCCTTCCTCACCCATAGTTCCACTTCAGACAGAGGCCAGTCCCATGCAAATCAGCACTGATCCTGTTCTCCAAGGGAACAGATCATCCTGAACTGCCACAGGACTCAAGTTGCACTCTACCAATGAGGCCTTAAAAGGCTGAAACCAGTCTGAGTATGCTTGAATACACGCTTAGAAGGACCTGGCCTGGCAGTGTGGCCTGGACGGTTCCTATGGAGCAAGGCATGTGGCTCTCTCTTGTCTGAGGTGGCATGGTGGGCAAACAAAAATCATGACTGGGTTGGTTGGTCTCCAGAGTAATTACCAGTCGTTGAGATGAATTCAGGAATTCCCCCCTTCACTTTTTTGTTTTCTATAGTTGTACGTTCTGCACACTATTTAGAGTGCATCTTGGATCAAAAGGAAATATTTATCCGTTTGCAACTTCTAAAGCATAAAAGAGAAAGTGATTCCAATTGTATCGTTCAGAAGGCGTTTTCTGTGCTTGGGGCAGTGAGCGCGACCCCTCTCCATGAGGGGACTGCTCACAGATTTTCTTCTGAGTGCTGATACAAAAGCCTATTCGTGCAGAGCCCTTGGAACATACATTGAGAGTGAGGTTAAAAAAGTGTATAGAATCCTTTACTCTCTACAAGAGAATATGACTGCAGTCGTATAGTTCACAACATTAAAAAAGTTAGACTCAGAAATGGCTTAACAAAACATATGATTGACCTTGAAGTAAAACTTGATAAAAAGCTGGGGGACGCTTTCAATGACGTTGGTCTTGCACCATGTTCACTGCTGAAGTATTTGCCAGTTAGTAGTCAAAGAACTGTACAGGATAAGTTACAGATATTTTATGCAACAATGTATGAAAACTGGCAAGAGAGGATGTGTTGCAGTATCCGTCTAGAACACCCTTTCCTTTCAATGAAGCATCTTTATGGTACTCGATGCAGGTTTTTGAACTATTTTTCAAAGAACGTTTTCCATATTATGACTTATTGGTGTGCCAAACACGCAAGTACTACAAAAACTTCAGCAAACACTGGAAAAACAAGGTTTCTCCAACTGATTGTGACTTCAAAATATAAAAAAAAACGATAACCCTTGAATATGAGAATTTTGGGAAGTATTGGAAAATACCCAAAGTAAACAAATAAACACTGAACACAGTAAAGCGTAGGCATGATATAATTATGGGGACTTGGTCTTCCATACCCCATGCCTTAAGCTTGAGAGCGCTTTGGCTCCTCGTGGAACAGATTTCAGGTTCCAGCAGAGATTTGTATTCTGATATTAGGCCCCTGTAATACGATTTTACAGCCTCCCAAACAGTTCTTGTAGTGATGGTACAGAACAATATCAAGTTCCTGGAGTAATGTCACAGTCTAATGACAAATTCTATGAGTGATATCATAGTTTGAAATTGGATTCGTAGGTAGTGGACACAATAATGGCAGGTGCCTGGGTGAAGCCAAAGTATGATATCATGTCACTGGGGTGATGTCACTATTGATGTTGAGTTCCTACAGCAATGTGCCAGTGTGATTTCTCCTCTCAGGAACTGTGTTATCACTTCAGGAACCGAAGTTTAGACTATAGATTCACACCAGTAACCTAATATCAGACAAATACGTCAATCTTTGATATCAGAATCACCATTGATGGGAAGCAAATGATCCTGCATCGCTCTGGAACCCTGCACTGTGATAAAATGCTTGGAAAGTTGCAGTATATTTCATCCAAATTTTTGTCTCAAAAACAAGGTCTTAAGACCGGAAGCGTAGTTCTAAGGTCAGGTGAAGCACACAAAGGGCACCCCCACTTGAGAGTGACTACAGTTCTCTTCCTGGGTTGAAAGGAACTGGAAGTGGCGGGCACAAATGATTATAATCAGAGAGGAGGGACACTTTTCTCTATTGATTTCAAGCTGATATTCACACTGTCTCAAGATGCTACTAATGCTCCATTCCTGCTTATTAGAGGTGGCTGAAAGGATGAGCCTTGGCTGTTTGAAGATTAAAGCAGGGAAGACCAAGGTCCTCATCCTTGGAAAACAGCCTACAATTTGGTCTACGGCCTGGTGGCCTGACTCTCTAGGCAAGTTACCTACACCTAAGCCAAAGCGAAAAACTCAGGAATCTGGTTGGACTCGGAATTATCTTTGGACAACCAAATTACGAGTCTCGCGGGGCAATACGTTGGAATCTTAATGACCTTAAAAAGATATATTGTCTTTCTGCCAGAAGCAGCCAGAAATACAGTGATCCAGTCTTTAATCCTGTCGAGGCTGGATTACTGTAATGTCCTGTATCTCGGGGTGGCACAGGATTGATTAGGGAGACTACAGCGGGTGCAGAATATGGCAGCTCGGCTACAATTAAATCTGCCTAGACACTCACCATCGGCCCCACCTCAAGCAATGCTGCACTGGCTCCCTTTAAGGCATCGGGTGTCTTTCAAAGCCGTGTACTATTTGCCACAAGATTTTCAACCATTAAGGTCCTGCGGATTGTGGTGACCCCCCCTTTGAAGTGTCCTGGCCGCCCCTATCCCTTCTTGCTTCAGATATCTCTGGCAGCTTAACTGCAGACAGGTTTATACACTGGACAGTGAGGACGCCTTTCTCGCTTGTGTACTTTTGCTTTCCACAACCTGTCAAAGAACACCAAGCTCTACTCCTCTTCTGCCAAATTAGCAGACTAAAATGCCACATGTGCACACCAGCACTATTCAGGGGTGCAACAGGGTGTCAAAGTGACACCCATGACTCTTTCCCTATTTTACTGAATCGGTATTTACCGATTCGGTAATTGACATTCATTCCTATGGGCCTTCAGGCCCATAGGAATGAATGTCAAATACGGAATTGGTAAATACCGAATCTTAACGATTCAGTATTTTTTACCGATTTTTTTACCCACATAGCATTTACCGAATCGGTAAAATTCGGTATTTTCGAATCAGTAAATTTTAATTACCTACATCTAGCCCTAAATGATATGTGGATGGACAGCCCGTGTCAGAGATATCCCTGGCCCTGCAGCCAGCCCTAATCCAAAACAGAGAAAGGATCTGGAATTCAGATCTGTGTCTACCTGTCAAGGATTAAAACAGGACAGGAACACTAACTCACTGTTCCAGAGATTTCTCACTGACCATTGTACAAGCTGGATACCGCAGTGTGGAAGTTAAGAGTTCTGAGTTTCATGGCTGGGGTCCTTGACAGCCAACTCTGCACTTCTGCCAGGTTGGGGACAGCACTTGAAAAGAGGCCCAATGTGGAGGAACTGTATGCTGGATTTGGGGGATTACTGGACTGCATCAGCTAGAGAACTGTGCATGGGACTTGGTGTTTGGTAGAAGGCCAGGGTGACTCTGCTTTAAAGGAGGAAGCCGACTTAGATTAAAGAGAGTGATATGAGTCTATCCCTGCAGGAGGAACAGCTGCCCAGAGGAAGAAATCACAAGTCAGAGGCTTGCTGTCTGAGGAAGCAAGGCAGAAGACCAGAGAATCATCTGTAAAAACTGCGAGGCGGGCGGAGGGTTCAGCTCTACAAGCAACTGTGCTGAGCTGACTTGCCTGAAAACATCAGTCTGTGCCTATGATTGCCAGCAAACGGACCTCAGATATCCTTCAGGTTCTGGGAGTGTTCAGTGGAGTCGCAAGTGAGTTTGTAAACGTTCAAACCCCACAACCTGCACCCAAAACATCCATTGGTTGTACAGATATTTGAATTTAAAGCCCCGCTTCAAGGGAGCCTTTGTGTGCATGCTTGTAAGGAGTATGCCAGGAAGGAAACTACAAACTCTTTACTCGCCTGGTGTGCCACATAAGCCGTGGGTTACTGATTGTGCTGAAGCCTTTGTAAAGCCAAAAGGCAGAGGCCCATTCTCAGGGAAAGACATCTGTTGAAGTCTGTAGGCAGAGGGTGGTTTATCATGAAAACCTGTAGCTAGGCCAATAGGCAGTGGCTTATTGAGAATGAAAACCTTTTGTCACAGTTTACACGGACGTTTTATTGTCCATGGCAGCTTGCTGTGAAAGCTTATAGTCGTGGTTGATTAATGATAAAAAGCACTTTTCCAAAGCCAATAGGTTTGCCATGTCTACCTGTTATTTTGTATTTCGTGCATAGTACTTAGCAGGGTGCTGAATAAAGTGTTTTTTTCTTTTCAAAGTAAAAATACTGGCAGGAGTTGCAGTGCTATTGATTGGTATTATTGTCTCTGATGAGTTCTGAGATCTTAGCATACACCACCTCCCTTAGTAAGCCCTAGACTTGTGTCCTTCATGACTTTGAGGCTTAAGTAATAAAGGGTGGTACTTGGTACTCAATTCAATTTTCAATTTTCAAAGCTTTATTCGATTTTCTCCATCTTTAAAAATCATAAAAGCATTTCATATTTCACATTACAAAGTACGCATAATAGATAAAAAAAGTATTAAATTGTTTGAAATAGTTAATCGATTAGACATTGATGCATAGTAAATTCCGTTGTTTTAACACACTTTTTAAAAACATTGCCATAGTCCTAATGCATAGAGGATTTCCTAGTTGTTGGAGATTCAAGTAAGCTAGCCTACATTGTCGCCATGTCCCCCTTCTCAGATAATGTTTCAACCATCTAACGCGCTCTTTCTTGTACAATTTACATAGTAGTACAAGATGGAAGGTGGACTGAACGGATACATTGTCACATGGGCAGGGGGCCAGAGATCTATTCCAGTCATTTTTATCCGGATAGGAGACCAGGTGGTGAAAAATATTAAACCTGAATCTACACAAAACAAAGCGTTCGAACCCCAAGGTCGTGATGGTCAAGTATGGTTGAATATTGTACGAAGTCAGTAGCGGTTGGTGATCAATCACAGTTCTTTTACTGACTTCACTCGCAAGCCTTAGATTGTTAAAATGCTCCATACATAAGTTTCTTAAAGATTTCTTGGGGATTTTCCCAATTAGCTCAGGTTTGTGGTACCATTCTGGCCTTTCAATATCCACAAAAACTTTCCTCACATACTCAAGCCATTTGATACTTTTTACATTGTCCAGGGCCATGACATCATTAATTACTTCTCGATTTAGAGCCAATTCTGGTGTCACCCAAATTCTCCTCCATAATAGAATTGGCTGCGTTTTAATCAGGTCTGTCAGGTGTACCATTCCTAGTTCCATGTGGCAATTGTAAACTGAGATACTTTTTGGAAGGGACAGAAGGTATCGGAAAAAATCGTTTTCGATGATTTGGAGAGCTGTTACATCCTGATATCCCCATATTCCCGCTCCATACAGGGCGATGCTTGTACACTTAGCCACATAAATCCTAAGCATTATTTCTGGTTGTTTTTTCCCTAATTTGCATGCAAAATGCTTTACAGCCACAACCGAACGTTTAAATGCTAGGGATCGGTTTTTCACCTCGGTGGCCCACGCCCCTGTTGCCTCGATTGTAACTCCTAGATATGGAAATATTTTTGTAGCTTGTAAGTGAAAGCCTGCCACGCTAAGTTGCTTGCATCTTGCCCCACCTTTGCCAGATCCCATCACAAAGGATTTTTTAGTATTAAGGATGAGGCCCCTCTCCCCCATGTAGTCTACATATTTTTTAAAGCTTTTTGGGCACCAACTTTTGTTCTTGCCATCAGCACAGCGTCGTCCACATACAGAAGGGAGCAGATCTGTCTATTCCCCACCTTAAGGGAATCAATGTTGCTGGCTACCAATTCCCTCTCCAGGCTGTTGGTATATAATGAGAACAGGAATGGGGCCAGCACACATCCTTGCCTCACCCCCTTCTGTATGCGGAAAGACCTAGTGCATTCCCCGCTCAGCCCATACCTTACTTTAGCAGTAGCATTCATATATAATTGTCTCAAAAAGAGGACAATAGCTGGGTCTACCTTCATCTCTTCTAAAGTTTCCCATAATTTATTGTGTATCACGCAGTCAAACGCTGACGAAAGGTCGACGAAGACTGCGTAAAAACAACCTTTTTTTGCTCTAGCGTATTTCCCCTGTAATAGGACGAGATTCAAAACTTGCTCTACTGTGCCCATCCCTGGGCGGAATCCATATTGTACTGGCGTAAGGATATTCTTTTCTTCTGCCCAAACCTGCAACTTAGTCAACACCAC
Organism: Lissotriton helveticus; assembly: GCF_964261635.1. Classification (NCBI taxonomy): domain Eukaryota; kingdom Metazoa; phylum Chordata; class Amphibia; order Caudata; family Salamandridae; genus Lissotriton; species Lissotriton helveticus. The sequence continues at coordinate 979,401,512 of NC_136059.1, forward strand.
TCTGCCTGCAATTTTCGATAGTGAATCTAAGAGTGATATTGGTCTGTAATTTGATGGGCTATCCCTATCACCCTTTTTATGTATAGGGATAATTAATGACTCCGCCCATGTTTTAACAAAGCCTTTTTCACAACAGGCCTCCATTACACGTAGGCAGACAGGAGCCCAAAGATCTACATTCAATTTATAAAGATCACTTGGGATCCCATCTAGCCCCGGTGCTTTATTATTCTGTGTGGATTTTATAGCCGTCACGACCTCCGCTAGGTTAAACTCTAGCGGTATGGGGCAGTAATTACATTGTGCTTGGGGCTCCTCCTGGGCATTACAATATACTTTTGAGAAAAACTCAACCCATAAATTCTCATCAATAGCAATTTCCATTTTGGCAGGCGCTTTGTTATTAATGAATGGTGAATTAACTACTTGCCAAAATAACTTAGGGTCACTATTCTCCGCCGCGTTCATTAGGTCTCTCCATGCTTTTTCCTTAATGGCCTTTTTTCTTTGGACTCTTGCTAAATTATATGCCTTCCTGAGTATTGTAATTGTGGCATGGTCCCTTACTGTTTCTTTTAAGGCCATTTTAAGGGCTTTGTGTGTCTTGCTACATTGGTTGTCGAACCATCCTTTGTTAACAGTATTCTTCCTGGAACACGTCCTAGTCAGCACTCCCTGTATGCTCCAAGTGATATTACTAAATGCCTCCAGGATCTCACCTTTTCTAGGATTGTCCTGTAAGCATATGAGTAATGATGGGAGTGCGTCTTTCACAATTTTTTGCGAGGTTTTTTCGGGGTCTACCATTCTCCATTTTAAGGCTATACCGTTTTGGCGTGCAACCGCTAAGTTTTGTGTCCAAGCCAAGGTCTCAATTAATGAGGGAGTATTTATTCCCGTTATACTAAGAAGAATTTTTATTGGTAGGTGGTCACTCAGACCAGAGATAAGGGTCTCAAAGTTCATCACCCGACTGCCATATCTATTGGGCAGGATAATAAAATCAATGATTGAATGTAGTCCCCTTGCCAAAAAAGTGGGGGTAAACTTTACCTTAGGGTGGCATAACCTATTTGCAAACCCAAGATCAAACTTGGCCATGATGTCATTTAAGATTTCCCCTTTCATATGGTGTTGAAAGTGGCTGCAATCCCCTTGCTCGCCCACACCATTTTCTTGATAACCACATGTTTCCACTGTGCATAAATTTACGTTAAAATCCCCTACCCAAACCCAAATTAAATCCTTCCCTTGTGTGGGTTTTACCGCCCTCATTTCTTTTGACATTTTCAGTAGTTCTTCCCTAAAGAGGACATTCTCAATGTTGTTATAGAAGTTGACCACTATTAACACATTCCTACAATTTAGATGAATGGTAACCACTTGGAAGTAAGGTGAGATTGATCTACCTGAGCTGATTGAAGTATTTAGGCGGTTAGACACATAAACGCATAATCCCCCTTTATGCCTACCGTGACTGGAAGGTACTGCGGGGACATGGAATGTCTTGAAGCCATCTATGTGCACTTCTTTTAAGGCCCAGGTTTCCTGGACACAGAGTATGTCTATATCGTTTACAAGCTCTCCCCATGATGTTTCTGACACCTTGTTGGCAATCCCACACACATTCCAAGTTACTACGCTTATTTGGCATGCTTTTGTGGTTATATTATTTATTTTAGGTGTATTTCTATCTTTAATTATTATGTTCGAAGACAATTTTCCCCTTTCCTCCCTCCTTGTTACCCCATCTATTATGTTTGTGTTTTCCTCATCCCTAGTCTGATTTTCAACTTTGCTATTTTGAATCTTCCCTGTTTCATTAACTCGGTTTATGTTTAACCTGCTACCTAGTGTCTGTTCAATTATAAGTGTCTTAGACACAGCCTACTTTATCCTCCCTAGCTTTCTGCTTGGGTTCTTTATAGAGTCATCAAGTCAGTCATTTAGATCTATACCAGAGAGTGGATCAAGGAGGCTGTGTAATGGAACATTCCAATAATGATTTGGGTTAGTGGAATAATGATTATGATCAAAACGGAGGTTATGTCTATTAGAATATTGGCGAATGGGGGGAAATGGGGGGAATAGGGGGTCATTAGAACTTTGTCTTACTGAGGTGTAGTATGGTTTATGTTTACCAAAGGCATAGAAGTTGGGGTGCCCCTCTTTTAGAGGATGTACATGGGGCTTCATCATAGTTTGTGGATAAAAATAGGTCAAATTGCGGGTAGATACACTCCCCTCCTGTCTTCCCGAATACCAGTCTGAGATATGGGTGACAACTCGGTGATCCCTAAAGTTTATAATAATTACATCGCCTTCTATATCTTTTGGTCTCACACCCACCCAGTCACATCTTCTCACAGACACTATGTCCCCGTTTAGGTGTGGTGGAAGTGGTCTGTTCGTCCTTAGCCAATGTATAACCTTATTCTTTAAACTGGTATCTGACTCTATGCTACCTGTTTGTACCCTGGGGACCCCAGTCAAAATAATAACATAATTCATTGACTCTGGGGGGAGGTCGACGTTACCCTTATGTTTTGTTTTAACCCGCTTATCTAGTGATGCATTTCTTCTACTTGCGTCTGTGGCTGTGAAGACCTTCGTGGGCATAGTCTTGGTTTTTCCCTCATGTAATGTTTGTGTATCCGCTAGGCTAGAACTTATATTGCTAATCACAGGAACTTTTTCCGGGAGGGCCTTACTTTGGGTCGCTATTAGTTGCGTCTTTACTTGACCAGTTTCCTTGGAATTATTTTGTCCTATGGCTTCATTTGATGTCCTTCCCGCTAAAATGCGGTCCATAGTCTCTCCCAGCTTTTTAACTCTTTCTAAAAGGGGAAACATGTAGGATCTAAGGAGACGTTCAATGTCCTCGATTATCCCTCTATACATCTGATCTTCTAGTGGCATATTCGAATCCGCTTGCGGTTTACTTGTTACCTCATTAACAGTAACTTTGTTGACTTTAACCGGGGGGGGGGGTCTTTGCTAGCAATGGTGTTTTTATGTTAAAAGACTTTTTTCTCCCCCTTGTATTCCTCCTTTTTTTTCTTGGTGGCGAGCGACACACTTCGAGGCTTCTCTTTTTATGTGTTTTCCCTTCAAGTAGTTTAACTGTTTGAAGTGAGCGTGCCTCTCCTTGTGAGCCCTCCTCCACCGACCAAATAGGTAGAGTGGGAAGGGACAAGTGGCAAATCGTAATCCACGATGATGGGAGAGTTTAAGTCAATCAGAGCTTCAGTTCCCAGTAATGGCTGGATCGTGTTACTTACGTTTATAATCTCCTTATCGTTTATTTGTAGGGGGCCTTCTTTAAAAATCAGGGGGATATCATTAATATTAAATAAATCCATATCTGACTCTCCTACAGATGTAACATTGTTATTTGAAAGTGGCCCCTTTACCTCAGTTCTTACGGGTACCAAAGGTTTATGCTTTAGGAGTTCTATAGAGAGGCGACGTTCTGCTCTCCTTTCTGCCAACTCTATTTCTTTGTCTATATCCCTTTTTGCACGTGCAAAATATTTATCCAAGGGGCCCAGTATACTTATAGTAACGGACGTAGGAAGCAAAGAGTTCAAGTTGTCTGTTGCCATATTATAGCAGATGAGCCGGGAACTCACAATGACGGGCGCGTTAATCGGTTACCTTATCCTTACACCAGTTCCAATGTTAGATGGTGGGCCCGATCCGGCCCGCCCTTTGCCCGGGCTTAGCCCCAGGCGCTCCCGCGCAGCGTTGCTCTCTCGTATATATAGGGTGAGGGCCGTTAGGAGGTGGAGCGGGGCGGTCAGGGAGAGCGGGCCAGGTGACTCGGCCAGTGGAGTAAGCGGGACTCCTGGGAAAGCGAGTCCCGGTTCCACGCTCGCAGCCCTGCTACCTGTCGCACACCCCTCAGGAACCACAGGAGCCTGACGGTCGATCCACAGGGCGATGCGGGACCCGCGAAGCAGGTTCCCCGAGGCTTGGGTCTGTAGTTTTAAAAACGGCAGCAACAACGAGTAAAATAAAGTTTCAAGGTATCCCATGACGCAGCTGTGTCCTCGCCTTTTCAAATGGATGGAGGTGGGGCGGGGCGGTCAGGGAGAGCGGGCCAGGTGACTCGGCCAGTGGAGTAACCGGGACTCCTGGGAAAGCGAGTCCCGGTTCCACGCTCGCAGCCCTGCTACCTGTCGCACACCCCTCAGGAACCACAGGAGCCTGACGGTCGATCCACAGGGCGATGCGGGACCCGCGAAGCGGGTTCCGCGAGGCTTGGGTCTGTAGTTTTAAAAACGGCAGCAACAACGAGTAAAACAAAGTTTCAAGGTATCCCACGACGCAGCTGTGTCCTCGCCTTTTCAAATGGATGGAGGTGGGGCGGGGCGGTCAGGGAGAGCGGGCCAGGTGACTCGGCCAGTGGAGTAACCGGGACTCCTGGGAAAGCGAGTCCCGGTTCCACGCTCGCAGCCCTGCTACCTGTCGCACACCCCTCAGGAACCACAGGAGCCTGACGGTCGATCCACAGGGCGATGCGGGACCCGCGAAGCGGGTTCCGCGAGGCTTGGGTCTGTAGTTTTAAAAACGGCAGCAACAACGAGTAAAACAAAGTTTCAAGGTATCCCACGACGCAGCTGTGTCCTCGCCTTTTCAAATGGATGGAGGTGGGGCGGGGCGGTCAGGGAGAGCGAGCCAGGTGACTCGGCCAGTGGAGTAACCGGGACTCCTGGGAAAGCGAGTCCCGGTTCCACGCTCGCAGCCCTGCTACCTGTCGCACACCCCTCAGGAACCACAGGAGCCTGACGGTCGATCCACAGGGCGATGCGGGACCAGCGAAGCGGGTTCCGCGAGGCTTGGGTCTGTAGTTTTAAAAACGGCAGCAACAACGAGTAAAACAAAGTTTCAAGGTATCCCTTGGTACTCAGATTTGAATCTAATACCAAGGCAGATTCAGGACACAGAGCTAAAAAGCTCCAACTGACACCACTGGTTCCTAGTAATGCCTGAACATACTGTTATCCCTTCAACCAGTTCCCATACCCGCTTGAAAAAATTAAGGATTTGTACTCTATATCACAAATGTATCATCAGCAGAAGCCCACTATTCAAGGGAAAAGTCCATATCATGTAATTCTTGATCTGTATTCGCAGATGCTCTGCAATTTTTTGGATTACTCCACCCAAAAATAGTGCCTTCGTTCCTGGCACTAAAATTACAACGTCAAAAAATAAAGCGGAAGGTTACCCTTTGTACTTTGACCTTTTTATGGTTTTTATTGTTTTTATTCTAGAGTGTAACCCCTAGTGGGAGGTATTTTAATAAATTTTTGTTATCACTTTCAATTTTTCTGGTGTGCTTACCTGCTTTACCTGTTTATAAATAGATGTCTATTTTGCATCAAAGTATATCATTTTCCCTTGGGATGGTGTTTGTTATATAAGTTTTTCCACATGCTAAAGAGTGGCTATTAGTTTTAAGACCTGAATGTAAGTAGGTTCTGTGCAGATATTGGTATTTTCCAATCTATGACTCTGGACTTTAATAGAGTCTTTTTCCAAAAACACAGGCCCACTGTTTTTAAATGTACTAAAATTACAACGTGCATGACTTATAGTTAAGTTAGTCTAACAACAGGAAAAGAAAGGTTTGTAATTCTGAGAGCTGGCATAAAACAAAAATAGTTTTAAAAATGGCAAACAGCAACCAACGTGATGGCAATTTCTGGTTAGTAGTATTCGAGGACAGCAGAGGACTTACCATGTGCTTTTGATTCAGTGTATGAGGGGCTCTCGTCGGAGGCATGCACCTGAGATACACACGCGCCCTGGCTGAGGTACGAGGCTGCCGCGGGGTAATAGGAGTGCATCCTGTACTGGGAACTGACATGGCTGGACAAGCGACCCTCTGGGGTCTTCATCTGGTAAGGAAAGGAGAACAAACTTAAAATGGAAGACATTAGGCCTCGGGCATTTATTCTTCTGCCTCTATGATAGAATTATAACAAATATAGCTAATAAATATATGATACAAACACATTTTTTGTGCACAATATTTCATCAATCGAATTGCAGGTAACCAAAATATGTGTTGTAGAGTAACATAATTGGACACATTAGGAAATAGACCTTGTGGTTAAGCTATGCTCAGTAGTGCAAGAACCATTTTCAGAATGGAGGTGCTGCTACTAGAGTTACATCACTGAACTCATAGGGAGTGTAAAAATCCAAGCGTTACACAATGAGCAAGTCTAGAAAATGAGCCACACCTATTCAGCAAGAAAGTGATAAGTTCGGAGGGGGGGGGGGGGGGGAATAGATGTCTTGGATCTTGTCCTGAAAGAAATCAGATAGCCCTGTGCACAAGGACAGCATTTAGCTGGTGGTGCACTTTGGCGCACACTGTCGGAAATATATAGCACTGTCATTAACAGACAGGATATTCTCCATTGAAATGGCCGCTTAATTGGTACAGCTGCATTTTACTAATAAAACTATATATTGAACAAACAATATTTGGGAACCGGCTTTCCACGAATATTTGTCATTTGTGCACCCCCTAGAATAGTGTCTCTTGTCTTGTTTGAGCTTATAAAATTTTTTGTTTCCATCACATTTGAGAACTACAAAGAAACACCTGTTTTGTCCTTTCATAACTGCTGGTACATTTGGAAACATTAGCAGAGTTAATTTATAGGTATTTACATTTTGCTGTCTGTTGGAAAAAATGACATCCTACAGTCTTTCCTTTCACAAAAGAAAGATTAACACAAAGTTCACTTTACAAAATTCTCCCACTTTACAGTTAAAGAAAGGTAAATACCAATTTCCATGTTAAAAGAATAAGCAGCCTTTTGTAAGAAAACAGCCTTACATTTGACCTCTCTTTCTTAAAGCACAGCAAATGCGACAAGATAAAATAACTTTTAAAGACATCTTTATTGCTCATTCACCATCATAATTCAGGCACAATTATTTCTGGGAGTGCTGCGCCGCACGACCCCTACTTCTAGCACCGAATCCTATGCTATGGAATATGAAGGGAAACATTTTTGTAAACATTATGGATGCAGAAATTATGAACACTTGAGGCACAAATCACTGTTCTGAGAAACATGAAAAATAACAGAAGAAATAAAAACACCTTCTAAACTTCTATCAATCCAAATATCTAAGTTCAAAATGGCATAATTTACTGCAGCACCGTAGCTGACCAGATTTATATATGAAGGAGATCACATCCACATGGGTAAGGAATGCCCAGCCATGGCATTACATTACTAGTGCCCAGAGAGGCACTGTGAATGCAAGTGTTATCCTATGACCCTGTGGCTAAGACGGTATATAAAAAAAGCCCTAAAAAATGTCCACAAACTAAAACGCACTACTATGAGAGACTATTTCACTAATAAGGTCCACTTGGCGGGGAACTCAGCTAAAAGCCATTTTTTAAACTGTAAAATAATTCACTAAGCCAGTCCGGATTCAGAACTGGCTACAGTACTGAGACCGCCCTCCTTGAAGTTTCCGAGAGTATCCGTGAGAGCGTCGATTTGGGCAAAGCAGCTATGCTGGTGCTTCTTGATCTGTCCGCGGAGTTCGACACGGTTGCCCACCCTATCCTTCTAGATAGGTTAAGTGACATGGGTATTGAGGGCACGCCCCTATCCTGGATCCGGTCCTTTCTGGGAAGCCGGTCTCAACAAGTCTTCCTTCATCCTTTCATCTCTGCAGAGAAACCCCTGCTCTGCGGGATCCCTCAAGGCTCAGCCTTGAACCCTCTCCTTCTGAAAGCCTACCTATCACCTCCTGTGGCGCTGGTACAATCCTGCGGGGTGAGGGTTATCTTCTACAAGGATGACACCAAACTGGTGTTCTCTTTCGAAGACCATTCCGAAGCGGAATTTTCTAACTTTAGAAACTGCCAAACATCTTGGCTTGGATGTAATTGAACTGTCTCAAGCTTAACTCTGACAAAACCGAGATACTCCTTTTTAACCCCAAAACTCCGCTCCTGGCGTTTTGGTGGCCGTCAGAGATGAATCCTTCCCCCAAGCCTGTTGACTCTGTGAGAAATCTCGGCTTCAGATTAGACAATGAACATTCTTGCAAAACCCAAATCAGACTGGTGTCCTCCTCATGCTTTGCATGTTACTGAAATGACTCCACTTCCTCACCCTGGAGTCTCGTTGGACGGTAATTCATGCTTTAATTACATCCCACTTGGACTACGCCAACAGTCTCTATCTGGGGGCTCCTGCCTATTTGATTCGGCGTCTGCAAATCATACAAAACGCTGCAGCCAGAGTGATTTGTAAAATTCCTTTCCACCACTTGATTACCCCGCATCTTAGGAATCTACAATGTTTACCGTTGATTAAACACATTGAATTCAAGGCCATTACACTGGCATTCACAGAATTCCGGGGACAAGGCCCTGCGCACCTGAGAGCTAGACTCAAGCACTATCATCACGACCGGACCCTTAGATCTAACCAACATCCTCTCCTTGCTATCCCCCGTTTTCGCAAGACAAGATCTGGTGGCAGGGCCTTTGCGGTCATAACCTTTAAAGTCTGGAATGCCCTGCCACTCTCCATCCGCTCATCAGTCAGACCCTTTTTTCGATGTGTTTTGAAAACCTGGTTGTTCACCAACCTCTAGTTCTCTTTGCCTAGCCTTGTAACCTGTTGCCTGCCTCAGCGCTGGGACACCCCCGTTAGGGGTAGCTGTGCGCTTTATAAACTCCTAAATAAATAAATAAATAAATAAATAAAGTGTTACTAGATCTGGCCTTTGCTCAAAGAGCGCCCTGGACAAAACCAACTTTGGATCCCCTCCCATTCGCTTTCTTTAACAGTCTCTGTGCTGAAACTATGGGAGACGAAGGGGGGAAATGAGGGGGCAAGAGAAGAAGAGCCATGAGAATGAACGTAGTCAAAATGCAGACATGGGAACCATTATCCTCCAGAAACAATGTTTGAATGCACTTTTCCAGGTCATAAGAAAAATGCTGCTGGCAGCTGCTTTGCCACTCTAAAGATCTGTGTCTTGGGCATGAGCCTACCTAGCACATGCTAAAGGCGGGCCCTGAGTGCTGCCTTGCTATCTAGGACAAACTGTTCTAATAATGTTTTAAAAGTCTTACAAATTTATAGTTAACCGATATGCACAGACAATATATGGAAACATGTGCCATGTCATTGACGTCCTTCCTATTTGCAAGCGAAGAGAATGTCCTCCGATTTAATCTTCATAACAATATCAGTCAAGCAATGCAACCAAGCCTCCTCAATGTAACGAAAGAAAACTGAAAAAACAAATGATAGCTAAAGTACCACTACCTGTAACGTGACTTACTAAAGTAATGAAGGTGCTGTTCAGTTTGGTCCAGTCCTTCAAACACCATTGTATAAAAAGTGCATTAGAAAGCTCAGTAGAAATGAGCATGCCCAAATTGAAGGGCATCCAGTTTCATATATATAGTTCTCTTTACCAAATACGAAACACACAACTAACAATTACCAACAACAGCCATTCTACAATGTTCCTTTGTGTGATTTCAGCTTCCAGCTCACAGACTCCTCCTGAGTAAGAAGCCAACACACAAAAGCTACAAGGCAATGGAACTTTGCTCTCCATTAATTGATGAAAGGCTTCAAAAGTGGCCTGAGAATTACCTGAGCTGACTATAACATACGCCCCTGCAATGCACTGCTTATGACCTCACATATTACATCATTCATGACATGGTCAGTGACATCACTGATGACATATCAAATGACATCAATGATGACATCATGAGGTGAGTGTAAGTGTTTTCTAAGAGTTTATGAGTTTAAAAAAACCGATATATGTATAGATATATATATACACACACACACACACATATATATATATATATATATATATATATATATATATAGTATACTAGGGGTACTAGTAATAAGTGTTACTATTTCGAACATATGAGATCTGAGTAGCTGCGTGACTGTGAGTGGATGTATAAGTGGTGTATAGGTGAGTGAGTTGGTTTCTGAATAGTAGTGAGGATGTGGCTGTGTGAGCGTGAGTGGTTTTGTAAGTGGTTGTGTGTGTGAGCGGGGTTGTATGGATTTGTGAATGGGTGTGGGGGGTTAGTGCATGTGAGTGGTTGATTGGGTGAGTCGGTGTCTGTATGGATAAGTGAGTGTGTGTGAGTGCCTTTATGGCAAAGTGATTGCATGCATAATTGGCTATATGGGTGTATGAGTGACTGTGTGTGTGAATGCATGTATGGGTAAGTGACTGCATGTGTAAAAGGCTGTATGAGGGCATGAGTAGGGTGTGTCAGTGGCTGTATGGGGGAGTGTCTTTGTGTGACGGCCTGTATGGGTAAGTGACTGCATGGGTGAGTGAGTGGTTGCCTGAATGGCTTTCTGGGTGAGTGACTGGGTATGCAAGTAGGTGCATGGGTGAGGGAGTGGCTGTTTGGTTAAACGAGTTGGTGTGTGAGGGCCTTTATTAGAGAGTGAGTGTCTGTGTGAATGGTTGTATTGTTGAGTAAGCAGATCTGGGAGTGCTTGTATTGATGTGTGAATTGGTATGTAAGTGGTTGTGTAGGTGTGTGAGTACTCGTATGGGTGACTGGCTGTGCTGAGATAGTGTATGGGTGAGTGAGTGGGTGTGTGAGGTGCTGTATAGGTGAATATGTGTGTGTGAGTAGCTATATGGGTGAGTGACTGCTTCCCTGTGACTTTTGGATTTTTAAGTGAATTTCAAAGGTTTAAAAAATATATATATCCTAACTGTAACCTGTAGCCTTTGAGAGTGTGTGTGAGTTAGTGCATGAGTGTTTCAGTGGGTGTATGAGTGAGTGTCTCAATGGGTGTGTGAGTGGGTGCGTAAATGAGCGAGTCTGTGAGTCATGTCAGAGTGGGTTTGCGAGTACCTCCATAAGTGTGTGTCAGTCAATGAGTGATTGCAAGAGTGGGTGCGTGAGTATCTGAGTGGGTCTGTGAGTGGGTGCGTGAGTGTCTGAGTGGGCCTGTGAGTGGGTGTATGAGTCTCTGAATGGGTCTGTAAGTGAGTGTATGAGTGTCTCAGTGGACCTGTGTAGGAAACTGGCTCTCTATATGGTGTACTAAAAAGAGGTACACTGTGCAGAGAGTCCAGGGAATCCCTAAATGGTACACAGAGGTAAAGCAGATAATTCTAACACTCTTTTTGTGGTAGCGTGGGCGAGCCGTCAGGCTTATAAAAGGGTAGTGCTAAGCATTTTTTGTACTTACAGAGGCAATAAATGAGACACACACTCAAGAATAAATCAGAGACAAATAAAAAAAAATAAAGTCGATTATTATGTCTTTTTTAAGACCAGGAAGGAAGTACTTTCAGAATTATGATTTTTCAAACTTCAGAAAATATATCACTTTTGTGTGCAGTTACGCACCATGGCAATTTATCGGGGAAAAAGAGGAAAAATGCATATGAAATCAGGCAATGCTTTCACGAAGTTCACCTTCACCTTTCAGGACGAAGTCAGGACCAGGTCCAAAGTTCTAGCAGGAGAATTTCTAGAACATGCCAGATTGGGCAGAAGAATGCTGAGGGTCTTGGAAACTTGTGCACAAAGACGAAGGGGTACACTCGAAAATGCACCACACAAGTGGACTTACTGGTAAGTCCGGTGGGTCTCCTTGGAAGGATGAGGTCACAAGGGCCTGGGGACCCCAGGAGCAGAGCGAGTTAGTCAGTGCTGGGGCCGGGTGCAGAGCGAACAGGTCAGCAGGGTGTCATGCTTCTTCAGGTTCCTCGCGGTCAGGAGCAGGCAACTTGGAGAGGTGGTCTCGGGACAGTTTGGCCACTCAGGAAGAGGGTCTTGGGTGTCTTGATGTCCCTCGATGGGTGCTTGCTTCTGGTGCTTTGGGAGTCCAGAGTAGACTCTTCTTCTTGGTTTTTACCATTGGGGGTCAGCTAACCCGGGTATTGTTACACGATTGCTCCGATTGATCCTGGAGCCTCCAAACGCGGTGGGGAGGCAGATCAGACCCTCTGGAGCTGTTGTACCTCTCCTTGCTTCAGTGCTGCGTCGAGGTCATCGGGGAGCAGCAAGTCGACAAACTGGACTTCACGGTGCTGTGTCGAGGTCATCGGGGAGCAGCAAGTTGACAAACCGAACTTCAAGGGATTGGTGCCTGCAGTGTGCAGGGGAATGATACCTTCACTCTGAGGCAGCTTCTCAGCGATTTCTCAAAGGATGTAGGTGCTTTGGGGTTCTTGGAAGCCTTGTAGGTTCAGGACAACACAGCAGGCAGCGCTTTTAGAGTCCTTGGAGCATCAGGCAGGGTTTGGCACCATTTTCGTCTGCGGCAGGGCCTCAGTTCTTGTGCAGCGGGTCTTCTTTATTCTGATCTTCTTTGGTCCGATGAATCTGTGGTTCAGGTCTTGGGGAGCCACCTAAATACTAAATTTAGGGGCATTAAAAGGGGAGACAGGTAGTAGCCAATGGGCTACCTACCTTTAGGGTGTCTACACCCTCTAGTGACCACTTCCTGTGGGAAGATGCACTACCCTAGCCCGATTGAAGGTTTTCTCAACATCTCGAGATGTTGGAATTTCAGGAGAAGGGTTTACTTTGCCTGTCCCGCCCTAGGGGTGGTGCAGGGTGAGGGGGGGAACCCTCCTACTTATCTAACTAACTGTCCCAGCGTTCCTCCAGCCAAAAGTGGAGCAGGAAGGGGTCTTGACCTTCCCCACTATCTGGAGGTTCACTGGTTGGATTTCAAAGGCTACATTGCCTTTGTATCTTCCTGCCGGGGAAGCCCATCCTGTCCTAGAGAAGGTGTGTACTATGTAGACTCTTCTGATTTTCCACACCAATACACGCAGCCAGCAATGGCGGAGTGTATAGCCTTGGCGAGAGGGCCCTGGGGTGTCACAACCAGTGCTGCAGCCCCAGAGGACCTTCTTCAGTACCCATACCCTAGGTACAGGGCTACCTGAAGGTGTGCCAAACGTGGTACTGTGTTTTGGGAAAGAGCTCTGGCACTGTGAACATGGTTTGAGGGACACAGTGCACTTACAGTTCGAAATTACATCAGGCAAAAAGAGGCAATTCCTACAGTCTGTGAGTGGGTGCATGTGTTTCTAAGTGGGTCTTTGAGTCGGTGTGCGAGTGTCTGGGTGGATCTGTTAGTGGATACATAAGTGTCTGAGTGGGATTGTGAGCGCGTACATGAGTCTGAGTGGGACTGTGAGTGAGCGCATGAGTCTCTGAGTGGGTCTGTGAATGAGTGCACTAATCTTCAAAAGGGTCTGTGAGTGGGTGCATGAGTTTGAGTGGGTCTTTGAGTGGGTGCGTGAGTTTCTGAGTGGGCCTGTGAGAGGGTGGGTAAATGTCTGAGTGGGTCCATGAGTCTCTGAGTGGGTGTATGAGTGTCCCTGTGGGTCTGTGAGTCTCTGAGTGGGTGTGTGAGTGTCTGAATGGATCTGTTATTGGATAAGCAAGTGTCTGAGTGGATCTGTTAGTGAGTACATGAGTCTTTCAGTGGGTCTGTGAGTGAGTGCATGAGTATATGACTGGGTCTGTGAGTGGGTGCGCGAGTCCCTGGGTAGGTCTCTGAGTGGTTGCGTGACTGCTGTAACCTTTGGATTTTTCAGTGAATGTCTAAGTTTTTTAAAATAAATTCTATTTCCTTACTATAGCACCCCTGTAACCTTTGTTTCTTTCAGTGCACACACAGACACACACACACACACACATATATATATATACATATATATATATATATACACATACATATAAATATATATATATAACATTTCTTAAAACCAAAAGGTCTTGGCTAACACCAGCCCAAAAAGGAGCTGCAGTAAACATGTTCCAGAAGGAAGGAGACATTTTTGAATACTTCACGAGTGGTGCCCACCAAAGCAAGCAAGAAAAGTACTTTAAAGCCATTTTCTATGCATGGGTAATAACTTATCTCTACATATGCTTTTTATACTTTACCTTAATCACCAACATGAATATGTCTCTAGTCTGCCTTTTTGCCATTCCACGTGTACATCAATATAATTTTTAACGTGTGTTTGTTATCCCAAGAATGAAAAGCTAGCAGCCCGACATGTCTTCAATGCAAAACTAACCTGCGAACTTGGCTTGCCGAGAGCTCGAGGTGCTGGGGCAGGAGTACCTTATGTCCATCTTCACTATTATTTCTTGACTATGATTCGCGACGCGTTGGGTAAAACGAGTGTTTCCATAAAAGATTTTGACCAACTCCATCTCAGCATAATGAGGTAGTGCCAACTGCTCTCATCTTGGAAGTATATTTTAACTAAGCCTCTTCTTGGAAGTATATTTTAACTAAGCCTCTTCTACTTGCAAATGGAATCATTTTTAGCACGTCCCTTGTCCACACCCCTTGTAACGCAACCAAATCCGGTTCCGTTGCGCTTCAAACCTGTTGACCAAACAGTACAAATACAAAACCCTTTTTGTATGGTTGGTGAAGTAAATTGTTTTATCCAATCCAGGGTGACATCTGGCAATAACAACAGCAGTGTGTAACACAGGGCGGGTTTGCCAAGCCTAAGTGATTTATGTTCGACATAAAAGCCTTAATGAATGTATCACTGGTATCACAATTGTTTCTCCTCATAATAAATGGCACCGAAAAAACACAGAGGGTGAAAATCACAAAGAAATGAAAAAGAATTAAAAAGCAGGAAGTTAAGTGAGAAAGAGGGAAGGCTTCCCTGACTATTGTTTCATCTTTTGTAAAACGTCTCAGGTCACTCACCTAAGATTATCGCTGAGTAGACAATGTGCCCTCAATATACCTTTAAAAGGATCTGATTACACGCAATTATACAGCAAAGGCACGGCTTGTAAATGCTCTGTAGACTCTCAATGGGCCATTATCTGTATCCGACATACCTAATAATTATAAAACCAATTTAAGGCGCACAATGCAATAGGCCAGGTAGAGGAAACACAACTTTACCGGGAACTGGTTCTTTCTCGAAAGCACAGAAAATAAATATTCTGCCAAATTAAACCATACGAGGGTGATTCTATATCAGGTCACATTTAAGCCCCACATGCAAATGACTCGTTGCTTTGTTGTCTGTGTATGCCTAGAGGTCGCCAACATTCAAATAATGGCTAGAAGTCAGTGGCTCTACATATTTCAGGAAATGGGTACACTCTGCCAATTTAACCTGATCCACAGGAAACATCTATAAAAAGCAAGATGGTAGCTCATTTTTATTGTCAATTAAATTCCCGTTGGTTTAACTGTAAAGTATGGTGTTATTCAGTAAGCTGTGAGCAGTTGCTTTTCATTTGCTACACAAAGGGACAATGGCTGAAAGTAAATGGCTATAAAGAACGCAGACTTTTCAAAGAGTGATATTCACAAGCGGGCGCCATGGCAATAATCAACTCTACACCATACTTCGAAAAAAAAAAATATATATATATATATAAATATCTATGCCAAGCAACTCATGAACTGCAAAACAGGTGAAATAAAATACTCCTCGTAACAATAGGACACAAAATAGCAGCTCTAGCCCGAAGGTTATCATGAAGCATTAAAAGCTGATTGAAAAGCTGGACTGGTAGCAGTAGACAGGCTGCATACAAACCTCACCTTTATCCTCTCCCTGACTGGGCAACGGACGTATAACATGCAAGGCGTGGCAGTCCGGGTGGGAGAATCAAACAGTGGCAAGGACGCAAGCACTAACAACATGGGACTTGCCCATGTGAAAGTACACATTGCTGGAGTTGCGTCACTTTTGTGACACACTCCAGCAATGCGCCACTTTTGCGCCTACAGATACGTCAGAAATACTGACGTATCTGTAACTCCTTGCGACATGATGCGCCATATTATAAATATGACGCATCAATCATGACGCAAGGAGTGCGCACTGAGAAGTGACGCATCGTTGCTTTCACGCAGCGATGCGTCATTTATCATAAATGAGGCCCCGGATGTTTATTGGGCTGCACATAGAACTGTGTCATTGTGAGTCTGTCACTAATGACATGTTGAGTATCACCAAAGAGAATGGGGCAAACACAACTCATTTGTCTGGTGTCTAAAACTACCGTGGGTCGCAAGTCCTAATAAGGCACTTAAATTTTAAATATGGGGACACAAACAAAGGTAACAGCTCAACTGTGGAACGCAAAGAAATGTTCAGAAAAATCTCCCACGAGTTTCTCGGGCCATCTCCAGCCTCCTTCTCTAATCTGACCGAGGATAACCACTGACGGGGATAACAACTCAGGGAAGCCAACAGGTGTGATGCAGGCGAATGAAGCTGGGCCCGAAAGAGAACCAAAACAGAAGAAAACTAGTAGGCATACAGCAAGTACACAATTTCTGAAAGGAAACTGAATGACAGCAGAAGCCCAAAGGCACCTTAAGAAGTATCCTCACAACCAATCCAGACCACCTGAAGTGAATCTTGGAGAGATAACCACAGGCAAAAAAGAAACTCCCTCCGAATCTAGAGATGACCATCCTAAATCATGTCAGATTAATGTAAATCTTTGAAAGAAGAGGAATTCAACACCTGCGCTCAACTAATCTAAAAACGTGCAACAGGGTCCTGTGTCTGCGCTGACTAGAGCGAAGTGTTCCAGCAGTAACACCAGCTTTGCAGCTATTGAGGAACATTTACATGAGAAGAGTCTAGATACCTGGCATGCTTCTGCTGAAGTTACGCAGCCCAGTGCTGGCTTCTCTGCTAAGGTCCACAGCTCACGCAGCAGTGTAAAAAAAATAAAAATCATAATAATAGAAGTTATTTCTGTTATTATCATTTTTTTTTGTTCGGCCAAGTTGGGTGGGGCTCCGCTCCCGTGACGTCCAGGAGGAGGAGTGGTTGCTGCACATTCCAAAGTGTTCATGACTGCTTGGACGGCCCTCTCGGGGAAAATGAGACGTGGACAGGCTACATCAGTTTCTGGACTCGTTATATTGGGGACCTGTTTCTGATTTGGGATGGTCTGAGACATGAGTTGCATGTTTTTTTTTACACACATCTCACAGAATGATCTTAATCTGTCTTTTACGCATAAAATCCAAGAAAGTGAGATGGATTACCTGGACGTCTCTGTCAAAGCAATTGATGGCAAAATACAAACTGGCCTTTTTCGTACAAAGAATGCAGGCAATAGCATTCTCCATGCCAGCAGCCACCACCCTAACTGGTTAAAATGGAGTATCCCGTACGGGCAACTCCTAAGAGTCGAACAGGTGTGTAGTAGTATGTTATGTTAAGTGCAACTTATAGAGCGCGCTAACACCAAAAGGCTTCATGGCGCTTTAAGAAAGAGTGAGTGAGAGGGAAGCGTGAGTGGCGATGTTTTTAACCAAGGGGTGGGAAGAGGTGAGTTTTGAGTGATTTTCTGAAATTCAGGAGGGAAGGGCTGGATTTAATGGAAAGAGGGAGAGGATTCCAAAATCCGGGGGCTAGGTGGGAGAAGCGACGGCCACCGAATTTCTTGGTTTTAGCTTTGGGGGTGACTAGCAGATGAAGTAGTACACAGTGCTTTAGTGTGGAAGAAGGCAAAATGACTCAGAGGTTCAGGGTAAGGGGTTACCCATACAAAGTGTTGAGAGAGGCCAGTAAAAAAGAGGGTCAGACACAAAGGGAACACCTTCTGATACACAAAGAAAAGAAAAAACAGCACACCCACACAGTGAGACTGATCACTACATATAGTAATGAATCAGGTGCTCTAAGAAAGATCTTCAATAAACATTGGCACTTAGTCAGATCAGATCCCGCAATTGGGAAGAGTATGGCCTAACACCCCCAGATCACGTATCGTAAGTCAAGATCCTTGAAGGATCATCTTGTGCATAGTTATGTCAACACACGTACAACTGGAGGCAGTTGGCTGAGCAAACAGAAAGGGTTCCACAAATGTGGCAGGTGCAAAGACTGCAGGAAGAGCACAAATCGAAAAGAGTATACCTTAACTACTGGAAGGAAACGGTAAATGGTCACAATATCGATTCCAAAATATAGACAAACCAAAATATCGAGTCCAAAATATAAAATGGACAAAATATCGAATGGACAGAATATAGACATCAAAAATATCGTTTTGAAGGTAAGTAATGTAATATTGATTTTAAAAATATAGACAGTCAAAATATCGAAGTACATAATATAGTTTATAAAAAATATCGAATTTTTAATAATATCGCAATTTTTATGTCAGTATATGTGTGAAAAGTGTATATATTTTTTTAATTTATTTTCAATAATTAATTTTGTTATTTAATTTTTGTGTAATTTAATTCTGTAGCGGGTTGTGGGTTTATAGGGGAATAGGGTGGGAAGTAATTTAATTATAATTAATTAAATATGTTAATTAATTGGTATTTATTTAGAATAAATTGTTAATTAATTTTTAATTGGTAATTAAATAATTCTTAATTGATAATTATTTTTTATTAATTGATTAATTGATAATTATGTGAATTAAATTAATTTATTTTATGTAGCGGGTTGTGGGTTTATAGGGGAATAGGGTGGGAAGTAATTTAATTTTAATTAGTTAAATATGTTAATTATTTAATTGGTATTTATTTAGAATAAATTGTTAATTAATTTTTAATTGGTAATTAATTAATAATTCTTTTTTATTAATCGATTAATTGTTAATTATGTGAATTAAATTCATTTATTTTATGTAGCGGGTTGTGGGTTTATAGGGGAATAGGGTGGGAAGTAATTTAATTATAATTAGTTAAATATGTTAATTATTTAATTGGTATTTATTTAGAATAAATTGTTAATTAATTTTTCATTGGTAATTATTTAATTCTTAATTGATAAATAATTTTTATTAATTGATGATTATGTGAATTATATTAATTTATCTTCACTAGAGTGGGAATCGTAAATTTTACCCCTATGCTATCCAACGCTTTCCCTACTGTTGCACTCTCTGGAGTGGGAACAGTCATTTTTACCCCTACGCTATCCAACGCTTTCCGTACTGTTGCACTCTCTGGAGTGGGAATAGTCATTTTTACCCCTACGCTATCCAACGCTTTCCCTACTGTTGCACTCTCTGGAGTGGGAATAGTACATTTTACCCCTACGCTATCCAACGCTTTCCCTACTGTTGCACTCTCTGGAGTGGGAATAGTAATTTTTACCCCTACGGTATCCAACGCTTTCCCTACTGTTGCACTCTCTGGAGTGGGAATAGTAATTTTTACCCCTACGCTATCCAATGCTTTCCCTACTGTTGTACTCTCTGGAGTGGGAATAGTAATTTTTACCCCTACGCTATCCAACGCTTTCCCTACTGTTGCACTCTCTGGAGTAGGAATAGTAAATTTTACCCCTACGCTATCCAACGCTTTCCCTACTGTTGCACTCTCTGGAGTGGGAATAGTAATTTTTACCCCTACGCTATCCAACGCTTTCCCAACTGTTGCACTCTCTGGAGTGGGATTAGTAATTTTTACTCCTACGCTTTCTCCACTGTTGCACTGTGTGGAGTAGGAATAGTAATTTTTACCCCTACGCTATCCAACGTTTTCCCTACTGTTGCACTCTCTGGAGTGGGAATAGTACTTTTTACCCCTGCGCTATCCAACGCTTTCCCTACTGTTGCACTCTCTGGAGGGGAATAGTAATTTTTACCCCTACGCTATCCAACGCTTTCCCTACTGTTGCACTCTCTGGAGTGGGAATAGTAATTTTTACCCCTACGCTATCCAACGTTTTCCATACTCTCTGGAGTGGGAATAGTAATTTTTACCCCTGCACTATCCAACGCTTTCCCTACTGTTGCACTCTTTGGAGTGGGAATAGTAATTTTTACCCCTACACTATCCAACGTTTTCCCTACTGTTGCACTCTCTGGAGTGGGAATAGTAATTTTTACTCCTACGCTATCCAACGCTTTCCCTACTGTTGCACTCTCTGGAGTGGGAATAGTAATTTTTACCCCTACGCTATCCAACGCTTTCCCTACTGTTGCACTCTCTGGAGTGGGAATAGTAATTTTTACCCCTACGCTATCCAACACTTTCCCTACTGTTGCACTCTTTGGAGTGGGAATAGTAATTTTTACCCCTACGCTATCCAACACTTTCCCTACTGTTGCACTTCCAGGAGTGGGAATAGTCATTTTTACACCTCTGCTATCCTACGGTAATAATATTGTGTATTTTTTATTAATATTATGTTAATATATATATATGTTTTAACAGATATGATTGTAATTTTTTTTATAAGTTAAATTAGTTATTTAATAATTTTAAGGTAATTTAAGTATTTTTAAGTATATTTTAGCTATTTATTTTAAATATTTTTTTAATTTTACATTAATTTTAAGAAATTCGATATTTTTATAATGTATATATATATATATAAACGATATTTTGGGGTCCATATTTTGGTACTTACCTGTTTGTAGATAGGAATTCGATATTTTGGAATCTATATTTTGGGTAGTCTATATTTTGTCCCTCGATATTTAGTCAGTGATCCGAAGGAAACATTATATCAACACATTCATTACATGCTCTCATGATTTTGTGGTAAATGTTCTTGTATGCCGTGTGGATTAGCTAATGTTGGCAGCACCATCTGCCCGGTAAAGAAGAGGGTCCTGGAACACTATAGAGCAATTAAGAATGTGGATGAGAGTTACCCGGTGGCCAGACACTGGGCAAGAGTACATAACAAAAATGCTGCCCTCTTATCCTTTTTTTGGTGTTGACAGTATCCTTCGCAGTGCTTGGGGCGGAGATAGAGAGCGGAAGCTCAGAATACTGGAATCGGAGTACAGTGTACTGCTAGGTAGCAAGTCCCCAGGGGGTCTTAATGAGGATGAAGAGCTACACGTGCTTATCGGCTGATATCGCATAGGGTAAGTGTAGTCTGTTTTCTCTCCATCTCCCTCTATATTCTCCCATTTTTCCCCCTTCCACCCCCCTTTTTTATCTCTCTCTCTCTGTCCTACATCAGTTTCTTTGCAGTGTTTTCTGATATATTTTTTATGCATCAGACATGTTAGATTACAAAACTATTTATATACTACCTTGAATATGTATCCCCTCCCTCTCATGATCACGTTTGTTTCAGACAAGAGATTCTAACAATTTTTGTGATGGTTCATATAATTTGTACACTGGGTGCTGACAATTTTAAATTCCTGTTGGGCTTGCAGCTAGTCTTTTTTCTGCATCCGACCTTGTGACCATGACTTTATATAGTTTTCAATTTATTATCTATCAGATTTGTATTAATTGCTTGCAATAATTGATTGTTTTTTTGGATGCATGTGGCTATTTGAATCTGTTTTATGCCTCTGAACTTATATTTTGCCTAGACAAGGTGTTTTCTTTGCTGTGGTATAATATGGGCACTTGCCTGGGATTTTTTGTTTTGATATAATATGGGCATATGATCACTTACCCTGTGAATGTGGGTTTTGTGCTTTTTTACAAAACCGATTAATTGTTCAATGTGATTATTTATCATTTACTGTTTTTTTCTACATATAATTATTGGATCTTCATGTAATTGTTAACTTGATGAATTTGCTGAAGTAATTTACAACAATCTTATGAAAGAAAAGATGTTGGCAAATTTCTACTGATAACTCTTCTATGTCCATGGCAAAACTGACCGAGCCCTTCTTTGTTTGTCATTAAATATTTTCTTTAAAGGTGGTTGTGCACAACTGTGTATGTTTTGTTGGCAATGAAGAAGCCCGGGATCGGGTGAAACGCGTTGCCTTAAATAAATGTTCATGCTCTTATACCTCACTGCGGAGTGCGAGGCTTCTTTGGTATTTATTGCTTCCCTTGATCGTTTGTACATTTATATCAGGTCCTGCACCCGTTCAATCACACCAGGCCCCTAAAGATTGGATGCGGCTGGCGAGTCTGCAGGATTGTGGTTGTATATATATATATATGTGTGATCAAGGACTGGAGAAGTCTGAAGCACGTCACTGAGGGGAAATAAAAACATCTGAGCCATACCTTCCCGTGGTCTGTGTCTCTCTTGCCCTCTGCAGGTATAGCGGGAGAGTCGTTTGGAGGTGATATATATATATATATATATATATATATTCCACACATCTCCCGGTGTCCCAGGAAAAAACGGGCTGCACTCCAAACAGGTTGTATATGCAATTTCTGAATTTATTCGTCTGTATCTTCCATGAATAATAAATCCTTAGGCATGATAATCAGACAACAAAGTTCCTATGCGTTTCGGCATTACAAATGCCTTGGTCACAGTAAATTTTCGCGCTTGACTCTTGTTTATTTAAACTTTCAAAGTTAAGTTACATCATTTCCTATACGCCCATCATGGGGTCAGGCCAAACTCAGTAAGATATAGTCATTTAGGCATTGCATTTTATGCTTCAGTAGATGTTTGTGTGCACTGGGATGGCTCCTTGGGGGGAGGGGCCCTTTTGTGGCAGCTTCTTCAGCAGCCGTGTTGATAATCGGATAGAGGGAGAGGGGGTGCAGAGAACAACTGGTCTACTGCAGTCCGTGCCAGCCCAGCGTTCCGTTTCTATGTTTGGTCACTAGAGGTTGTCTCGTTGTGTGGCAGCCCTTTCCACCCAAGATGTAATGCACTCTGGCGCTGTCCCTCAGTGTGTTCCCGTTCTAGAGCCAGCTGCAGAGTCCAGTGGGCACCATGTAGGTCAGGCACCCCGAATAGAGCAGCTCCGCCGTGGTGTTTACAGTGAAAGTATGGAGATGGCCACCTGCTCACTAACCTCTGCGACGCGGTGTTGGGTCGCTCCTCGTGTCTGGATCACCGGGTGACGAGGGACCGTGCTTTCGGTTGTCCCAGAGGCTTGGAGGGAGGAAGGGACCCCGATCATCAGTCTGGCCCTGAGCGCTCCCGCGGGCATCGTATCAATTCACGCTGTGATTTGGGGCATTTTGGGAACTGTAGTTACTAACACAATACTTCTCATTTTCTCAACCTGGTTTGTGAAAACGTGGACTGGGTCATAATTTTACTGGGAGCGAAAAAGAGAAAGAAAAAACAACAACTGCTTTTTACATAATGATTTAACCATTCCATTAGTTTAACATGTACAGGAATTATCCTGCTGCAATACTTATTTAAGTATATATGATTTGTGCTTATAAATCCACAAACTTGGCACCCATACAAATATTGATTAAATAGTTCAAGTTTTTTCAGTTCATGTATTTTTAAGCCTTTAGATCTCTGTTGGATTCACACGTTTTTTCTTTTGATAATTCAATAGTTTTCCCTCATCTTGATATAATTTCTTCTGTTGGGGCCCATTTTTTGTGTGTATCTTTAGTCATTTGGTGCAATACTTTTTACAACATCAAAGATCTTTCACAAATGTATATAAAGTTCCTCCGTTGATACAATCCAAAGGGGGTCTTATTTCTCATATTTAGGATGTGTCTAGACTCTTTTTGACGGAGGATTTTCTCCCTGTTGCCTCCTCTTGTATGGAGAGGTACCGTTTCTATTCCATAGAGCTTGAGGCTTTTCCAATCACTTTTATGAGCTACCCCCATATGCTTTGCCACTGCATTGCTTCTGTCTCTGTTTGTTGTTGCACGTACGTGCTCAAGGATTCGTTTTTTTAATTCACACGTATTGACATATTTGAGTGCGCAGGGGCAACCAAATATGTAAATTGTATATTTGCTTTTACATGTGATCAATTCCCGAATCTTCCAACATTTTTTATTCTCCATTTGGAATTCCGTCATTGGTTTCGAGATTTGGCGGACCTTGCAGTTGAAACATTTCACAAAGCCTTTTGTCTGTAGCCAAGATTCATTCTGATCTTTTCCTTTTAGATGGCTATGCATGAGATGATCCTTTAAATTTTTGACTCTGCGATAGGTCACAATTGGATGGTTCCCCATGATTTTAGATAACGTACTGTCCAATTGCAAGATTTACCAATTTTTTCTGAGTATTGACGTGACTGCTTTTGAGTCCTGCGAAAAATCCATGATTAATCTGATCTTTCTCTGTTCTGTTTGATATTCATCCATTGGTGGAGATTTTGGTTTCAGACATTCCTCTTTGGTTTTTTCATTGGCACCGGTCTATCCTTTGTTGATAACGATCATATTGTATTTTCTGTTTTTAAATCTTTTTTTGGCGATGTTGCTATGTTTTTTCCATTCCATGTCTTCACTGCAAATCCTTCTAATACGTAGGAATTCTCCGTGGGGTATGCTTGTTATGAGGAAGAATGGTTGAAAACTGCTTGCTTGCAGTGTGGCATTTGTGGCTGTACACTTTCGGTGGAGCGTGGTCTGTATTTTACTTTTACTTACATATATCTCAGTGTCCAAGAAGACTATCCTCTGATTGCTTAAATCTAAAGTGAATTTCAGATTGTTTAAGCTCTCATTCAGGATATTAAAGTATTCTTGGAACTCCACTCGGGTACCATTCCAAATAATAATCAAGTCGTCGATGAATCTCACCCAACTTACTATTTTTTTTCACAAATCTACGATGTTGAGGATTCCAGGCCACCTGTTGTTCCCACCATCACATTAGTAAGCATGGGTAATTTGGACTTAAATAAAATCCCATCGCAGTGCCACTTTTTTGTCGAAAAATGTCCTCTCCAAAAAGGAAGATGTTCTCTGTTAAACACAGTTTCATCATTTCTAATAGCATTGTATTGTGATATTTTAAGTGAATGCTCCTTTCTCGCAGGAAATAATTGCTAGCCATTAAGCCTGAATCATTGTCGATGGTCGTATAAAGTGAGATAACATCCATAGTTATCATTTGGTATGTATCCTTCCACTCTATTTTCTGCAGTGTCCTCAATATATGACTAGTGTCCTTTATATAAGAACTTAGTTGTTCCACAAATTGCTTTAAGAAGTAGTAATCAATGTAATTGGCAATAGGTTCCAGTAACAAATCTTTTGCAGACAGGATCGGTGGCCTGTTGGTAGTCGTAGTGCCCAGGTTTTTCTCATGTGAGTCGCTGTGCAGTCACTGTTAATAAACGCATGAGAAAAACCTGGGCACTGTGACTACCAACAGGCCACGGGGGGCCACGCCCATCTGGGCGGGGTGAATACCTGTGAACCGCCGATATCAGAAACCGCCATGCTTTCACTGAGCACGATGTCCTGAGCCCCTGAAGAAATGCTGTGTAAGCATGAAACGCGTCGGGAAGGATTTCAGTATTGCAGCGTAGCGCAGCTGTTGGTTTTGGTCTTCACTTTCCTCTATCAAATAAAGAAAGCATAAGAAAAGTACCTGTGAGAAGCTCTCTTTTCAGCAGGCAACTGTTTATTTGGATATTTGAGGCACAGCCTGAGTCGCAAGAGGAGCCCCGCTGCATTCCTGCAGTCAGGCTTTGGCGCCACATGACGCCAGAGTATTGGGTCAGGTACGGCTGATTAAAGATGTGATCAGCGTGACAAATGGCAGTTGATGACATCGCAACCCACTTGGGATTTATAGCGTTTATTAACAGTGACTGCACGGCGACTCACATGAGAAAAACCTGGGCACTACGACTACCAACAGGCCACTGGGGTGGCCACGCCCATCAGGGCGGGGTGAATACCTGTCAACTGCTGATATCAGAAACCACCATGCTTTCACTGAGCACGATGTCCTGAGCCCCTGAAGAAATGCTTTATAAGCATGAAACGCGTCGGGAAGGATTTCAGTATTGAAGCGTAGCGCAGCTGTTGGTTTTGGACTTCGCTTTCCTCTATCAAATAAAGAAAGCATAAGAAAAGTACCTGTGAGAGGCTCTCTTTTCAGCAGGCAACTGTTTAGTTGGATATATATATCAATTATGATGAAGCAGCCAACGTTACGAATTACAAGCAAATCAATTCTTATCAATTATTTTGCATATTATTATTTGGATTGTGTAAGGAAATGGTTACGCACAAAGGAACAAAAAATGATTACTTTCTGACATATGTGCATTGGGCAAGAGATGAATTCAATCCATGTCCGAATAGATTAGAATCTTACTTTACACATGCATAATGAACATTGACTCCACTATAAGATGGCCGCTGAGATAAAGTCCATTTTCTATTTTGTTAATTCACATAAACACTTTCTAGGTCTATGAACTTGATTCACTGTTTGTTTTAAGCACTGTTCAGTAAAGTTTTGTTGACACTGCTGAAGGCGGAAACGCTGAAACGCGTTTGTCAACTTTCGCTGTAACTTATGAAATATATACAAACCTTGCTTTGACTTGATATATGGCTCTGGAGTGCACTCGTTGAAACAGTTTTTGGAATTGGTAAACTGGAGTTGTGCAATTGACCGGCACGTTTCACCGCGCGCAGAGGACGCACCCACAACAACGAGGAGCGGTGGCTGTTGAACTGTGTTTTGGGAATATATATATAATATATATAATTATTACAACTATTTACAATTGCGTTATTTTTTAACTAACAAACTGCTTTAAGCACATTATTTCAAAGTATATATATATAATTCTTCAGTTTTTTTTACAAAAACTAAGGAAGGGACAACTTATGAAATATTGACATTCTGAATAAGACTATTATCTAATTTGTCAATTACTTGAACTACCACCTCTACCGTTATAAGGTTGTAAGCCCACTGGAGGGCTTAATCAGAAAGTTTACTTAACGAAAGTTTATTTAACTAAATTTAGAATTACCAAAACGGACTGTGTATTTGGAAAATCATGTTCAAAATGTAATTGACTGGCTTTAGCAAGAGGTGGTACAAATGTAAAAAAGAATGGGTTAAACAAGATGAAATGCAATGTAAAGTCTCAGTAAGAAATGGTTTAAATGTAATGAAAAACGGGCAGAAACGCAACAAGTCCCCTTAACTACATAGACCAGAATCATACCTGTGAGGAAACAGGAAGTCATGTGATTACTAAATTTTAAACTTGTATATATGTGAAAACAAACGAGATAACCTCCGACCGTGACCAAGGTGGCAGCAGTCACCGAATCGCGTTGGTTGTGCAATGTTTCTCTGAAAATATCAAATAAAAGCAAAATATTTGGAAAAGTACCCGGGAGTGCGAATCATTTCTTCCTCGAGGAGCAGAAGAATATATATATAGTGACAAAGGGCGACTAAGCCCGAAACGCGTTGCTATTTTTCGTGAATAAAAGCTAATATCTCTGCTGTACCTGGCTGGTCCGTCTCCTTCCTTTGCCGTTACGCCGCGCTGGGCTGTGCCAAGCTGTGTGGAGCCGATATATATATATATATATATATTTATTTTTTAAACAAGATTTTTACTTATTTCTGGTCCATATACTCTTCCACAATATTTTTGTTGTTCCCGTTATAAGTACAGGAACACACTATTGCAGCCTTGTAGCCCGCTGCCAAGGGCTATATTGGTTGTTAAAGACCCTGAACTTGAGCTATAGGCCAGAGCTGCAGGCAAGGATCGATAACGTCGCAGAGGGCTTATAACAACAGGTATAGCATGAGGCAGAAGGGCTTTAAGGGAATTAAAACATTCCACTGAGGGTAAAATGTTCTAAATTAAAAAGGGAGAAGTCAAACATTGGAATATTGGAGCTCAGGGGTTATACCAGCCATTATAAGCCAGGAGCCAATGCACTGTCTTCAACAGAGCTATCAACATTCCAATGTTCTAATATTGTGAACAATATTTTTGACAAAATATTTGTGTCTCTCAATATTTTTTAGCACGATATTCTGTAAGAGAACCAGTTTTAGCAATGATGATAGAAAACTTAACATTTAATTATGACTTTATCACTTAGAAAAAATATGGTAGTTGTGAACTCTATATTAAATGTCTGGACATGTTCCACAACACAGTGCATTTATCTGGTGAGAGTTTCTCTAAGTTTCACCATCAGAATCACTCACACCACAGTTCTGTAATGAGCGACATCAGTCAGTCAGATTAGCTTTATTCGATTTTTAGTCAAAAACCATAAAAGCAACAACAATACATACATGCATAGATATCTCAACATTTCATTACAAAGTTAAGATCAACTATTAAAACAGGATTAAATATATGTGACGAGTCAACTAATCAATGTTCGTGTATATTCAGGACTAATTAGAGGCTAGAGGGTTAATAGCACAGGGTACACGGGATCCCCATCTCCAAGAATTATAATTCATTGTCATTGTCATTTGTCTTGGTAGCGGAATATGTTGGGAGCCGGGATAAAAATCATACAAGTCCCAAATGCAAATAGGGCCATCTCCTTCTTTGGTCTGGCAAAATCGTAGGTAGGGGACAATGTTCCTATTCTTAAATTTGATTAAAATCAAGTCCCCCGAGATGTCTTTGGGCAACGTACCTAGCCACCCCACCCTCCTGACACTCAGGATTCCACCATCTAGGTCAGGTGGCAACGGTCTGTTGTGTTTTAGCCAAAAAATGACTTTATTTAGCAGGTCCTGGTGTGTTTCGAGTTTGCCCTGGCTAAGTGCAGGGACCCCATAGAGGACAGTCACGTATGGGGCGGCTTCGGGAGGTAGATTAATGCGGTGCCTTCTTTCTAGAGCGACCCTGGGAGCTCTATAAGGTATGAATGCGGGATTAAAAGTAACGTTAGGGCCAGTTGGAATAGGTGTGGTAAGAGGGGATTCAAGAGTTTGGACTTTCCTGCATGCAGAGAACTTAGGCTTTTCTTGGTTGATGGGAGGATTAGGGCAAATAGGTATAGCAGTTTTTTCAGTTGGTAGAGAGTTCTTTTTAAGTGTTTTTTCAATGCTGGTCAGCCTGTCCCCCAAATCATTAATTTTTGTGACCAGACGTGATATTGCAGATATTAACAATTGCTCAAACTGGGCCAGTGAGGACAATTGGAGGGGCGATACAGGGTCGTATGTTCTATTCACAGCCTTATCCGACATAAATATAGTTGGGTTAGAGGGGGTTGATGAAGGGCTGGTGCACGATTTATGAGCGTTAGATTGAATCTCATTGTCATTATCTTTTTCCTCATCATGCTTCCTTTTACAGTTTAAACCCCAGGACAGTGTGTTGACTTGAGATTGGACTTTATTGGGAGATAGAGGTACATCCCGTGGAGTGCTGTTTAGTTGATCAACGTCTCTACCCATTATGGGGGGGTTGATACGTCCGGGACGTACTTTGTTCCACACAGGGCATTCAGCTCCTCCCAGATGGACATGGTTAATGGAATAAAGAACTCCAGAAACGACAATAGGCAGTACAATGCGAGATGAATAAAGAGTTAAAGCGTCTCTATACCTCCTCCTTAGAAAGAGTCAAGTGGGGTGGCCCGTCCCGTCCTCCTCTGGCCGTAGAGGGCCCGCCCTTTGCCCGGGCTTAGCCCGGCATCCCGCGATGCGAAGCAGAGCGCAGTTTTAAGGCACCTCCTGGCGCTCTCGTGATAGCAGCGCCGCCGCTGAGGCTGCCGGGAGATGGAGTCCCGGGGCGGCGGCGCTATGTACAGCAGAAATTGAGTCCTGGCGGTGGCGGCTGCAGTGGGGGCCTCCTCACCTCCCCCCTCCAATGTGGTAAGTGTCTCCCCGCTCCGCCAAGCAGAGCGCAGTTTTAAGGCGCCTCCTGGCACTCTCGTGATAGCAGCGCCGCCGCTGAGGCTGCCGGGAGATGGAGTCCCGGGGCGGCGGCGCTATGGACAGCAGAAATTGACTCCTGGCGGTGGCGGCTGCAGTGGGGGCCTCCTCACCTCCCCCCTCCGATGTGGTAAGTGTCTCCCCGCTCCGCCAAGCAGAGCGCTGTTTTAAGGAGCCTCCTGGCGCTCTCGTGATAGCAGCGCCGCCGCTGAGGCTGCCGGGAGATGGAGTCCAGGGGTGGCGGCGCTATGGACAGCAGAAATTGACTCCTGGCGGTGGCGGCTGCAGTGGGGGCCTCCTCACCTCCCCCCTCCGATGTGGTAAGTGTCTCCCCGCTCCGCCAAGCAGAGCGCAGTTTTAAGGTGCCTCCTGGTGCTCTCGTGATAGCAGCGCCGCCGCTGAGGCTGCCGGGAGATGGAGTCCCGGGGCGGCGTTGCTATGGACAGCAGAAATAGACTTCTGGCGGTGGCGGCTGCAGTGGGGGCCTCCTCACCTCCCCCCTCCGATGTGGTAAGTGTCTGCAACATGCAAACATGACTTTTATTATTCCTTGCCCCTTATGACCAATTATGTATTCTTGAACAATCACTTTTTGAACCTTTTTTCTACTTTTTTTTAACAGAGACATGAATTATTTAAATGAAACCAAACACTGGTTGATGTGATAAGCAAATGGGACTGTAAACTATAGAGGAGAGAAAACCGTCTCATGGTCCACTCACTAAATGTGGTATATTGAGAAAGTTATTGACCTTGATAGAGGAGGTACTGCAATGTGGTTTTGGTACGTACCCCTGCTTCACCAAACTGGTCATGCACAAACCAAGGTCCTTCCCATGCTGTTGTCCCCTTAATTGCCATTATGTGATAGAGGTGAGCGAGCCACTATAGGAAGGTGAGACTCAAGCGTATCCAAATGCCTGGCTCTGGCTCAGATTCAGGTTCTCTTGGATCCTTGAGCCCCAAACATGCCGAGCCTTCATGCAGCTTGTGTCTGTCACCTATGCTCTTACCTCATGCCCCAAGGTTTAATATAAAGTATTTATTTTTTTATGCAAAATGAGAGATAGAGAGCGAGAGGGAGACCCACCAGTGACTTAACCACATATTATGAAACCAGAAAACCTTGGATCAAACCAGGTTTCCAAATTGTGTGATCCTTGGCAATTGTTTTATTTCACCGTACCTCCTTTTTCTTTATTATCACAAATGAGAGCACTTTGAATTACATGAGCTGAGAATGTGCGCGGACTAAAGCTTCTCCAGACTTTATTTCAATATAGTGTTGTTCCATGTGAAATAACAACCAAAACCACATCGAAAGTGGACATGGAAACTGACTTGCCTCTTGGTCCACTAATGGCATTGTTGTGAGACTTGTGGGTGAGGGCATGAACGTTTTTAAGTTCCAGTTTGAGAAACTACCATTTATAATAAATGCCACTCAATGCTGTGATATATTCTGATGTAGTAAGGTGAATCACCTTCTCGTCAGAGAAACACACTTTTTTGAACTTTGAAGAGACATTATCATATTTTTACATGTTTCTTCAACAATGTCTTTAAACTTGAATGTATTCCTAAAGATAAACGTTGCAGGACTCTTTCTATGTTTGTTTTCATTTACTTTAGTTAAGGTGTAAATACGCGCTTGCTTGTCTGCTTACAATCTTTCTGGATGTTAGTGCTCATCGCTTGAACACCAGCTCTGAGCAACTGCTCACCAGCGGCCACGTGTAAAGCTCAGGCAAGTGCCCCAGGGTTCGACAGTGAGTTCCCCTACTCTAGACAAACCCTGAGATTCTTGTGGCTGGGAAAATGACTGGAGTGTTGAAGCATGCTGGACCGTTGGGCAGTCGTGTAGAGCAGGTCTTGTGGGAGGAGTAACAAGGCTGTATTTTGGCACTTTGCGCCTCAAATCGCTATTGCTCATTCAACCGTTGGTGGGTTTTTGGAAGAGGAAGACGTTTTCATCTAAACCACAGACTTTGATGATGCTCTGAACTCTTTACAATGTGTTCTGTTGGATGTGGTTTATTGTCGGGTTGTACGCAAGACCATTGAGTACAAAAATATCTTGAACAGAACATATACTACCAAAGTATTGTGACGGTGAGTATTTACAGGTAAACATAGATCCAGTATTCTTAACTCCACATATGTGTACCACGGCGATATACATATCAGCAAGGTACAGAAATGAGGAGTTAAGGACAGTAGACCCTATACTTTCCTCTACCTTCAAAATATTTTGGAAGTCTATATTCCGAGCACTACATTTTTGTAGTTCAAGATTTCTAACTCGATAGTGTGAAGTGTTGTTAGTATGGTTTATGTATGTAAGCTGTTCTGTCTGATAAGTGCAGGTGAGTCTTTAGGGGGTGTATTAGGGAGGAGAGCTGTTCGAAGCCAAAAGGTAACTAGATCTATGGCATGCCAGGGCTTTGGTTGTATTAGGAAATTTGTTTTATTTAAGTTGTGTTCGCGGTTTGGGTTTGTTTATTGGTGGTGCATCAGTGCTAAATTTGAGGCGCTGGTTGCTGGCGGGGCCGCCGGCACTCATTTTTGGGGACGGGCAGTGATTTTTCCTCTTCAGACTTTTCCCAAGACCAAGATAGGGGAAAACACACACAGCGGAAATAAATTGGAAAAGAATCACGGAAACCCCGTCACAAAAGGGAGAGAGCCTATTTAAGGCTGCGCAGCCTTGGTATTTAGTGAGCTGGCATTTAATGGAACCGACCGCGGGCTTCTGAGGAGCGCTCTGGGCACCGGCTCTCATTATTTTACAAATAAAGCAGTGGGAGCCATTTGCTAAAGAATCGTGTACTTGGTACCAATTTTAGAGGCGTCATCAAATCCACTTTTTATGAAAGGACTCTGAAAACGTGTTTTTTTTTACCACCAATCATGTGTTGAACATTTATGGATACTGTTTTACGCGAGCATACAGGATTCACGTCTGATTTACTTGCTTTTTTTGAGTTTGCATAAGTTAATAAAATACTTTTCGTGTCCATTCATTTGAGTACTTTAGCTCTTGCCTTTGGGAGTAGAAAACCATGGGATTGTATTGCTTGGACGTGGCAGGGGTGTCAGAGATTCATATGCCAAGGACACCACCCTTGCGGGGCGCGCACCCTTCAATCCCACACAAGCAGCCTAACAATGGGCCCTGGATGAAGGCCTTACTTTGGTCGTGGTTGCTATTAAACCGCAAACGCACTTTGATATTTTAAAATACCGTCCTTAATCCCGACAATGGCTTTTCAGGTGTGATTTCAAAATGCGCTTATTCACCTGACATCAAATACGTCACTTTATGAAATGGTTGATAGTTCAGTAACTAACTCAGCAGCAGACATTTCAGTGTCACGCTTGGGAAAATACCTAAATTGGTAATAATGACATAGTTTGTCAGAGTAACAAAAGAATAAAACAGTGGCGTGCTCATGAAATGGTGACATTTGCTTTGTCTTGGCACATCTGTCACGAGAGAGCCCACATCACACAGGCCTCCTCCTGAAGCATCTTTCACTGCCGCTGATAGCTGCTTCCCCTATGCGGCTCGACAGATTTGCATATTGTTAAGGGTCGTCTTTATAATTCTCGAATTAAACAAATGACCCGTGCGCTGCAAATGTTTTCCGGCTCATGACTCCCGTCAAAGCCTTCTCCTCTTTGCTCTGTAATTCTTGATGTTCTCCCCGTGTCCACACATGCCCGGTGATAAATGCAGGGCCTACCTCCCCCTTATTGACCTCACTTCCAGGGGGTCATATTTCACTAAGGGGTCACCTTCAGTCTGGCTGAACCGCTCGAGCCAGTTAAAAGTACCCTATTCCAGGAAAGGACAGCCGTTCGATCTCTTGTGTAATTTCTTCCCTCAAAAAAGCCCATAATGCACCACGAGAACTTTCTCCTCACTAACTTCACCATGCTTCTCATCCAAGGAAAATCAACACATTTATTTAAAAAGTGCCACAGCTATCTCATACTTATCAACACATTGGTCCTCCAATGCTGGTAAAGTGATGTGGTTAAGAGAGTGATAACGAACAAGTTACTTAACCTTTGTTAAAGGTCTTTCTGGTGAATACTCACTCTATTTAACCGCAGGCTCCTCACCTTAGAATACTCCCCAGGTGTAAGACTGGATCCGGAAAGCTTTAACCAGCAATGATTCCAAATGCCACTAGGCGGATGGTGTGCCACTCCACGTTGATTCCATACCACCCCAGAAATGGTGGAGCAGAGCCACATATTAGCGCCACCCCTTGCACGCTGACATCAGTTTCTTGCTAGTCTCCGTATTCTCAGATGAGACGCGTCAACAATTGGTAGCTCCACTGTGCAGATTTTTAACTTGAGCATTTTTAGATGAAGAAAAGAGGCCAGTGAGGAATTCGAGGTAAGATACAGTATACACCAGGAAAAGCATTATCAAAGGTAAGTAGCTTGACACTAGTAATTGCAGATTCCTCACCTTGGAATCAATACCAAAGCAGTACCCCCTTAAGCGGAGGGTCTGTGGAGTGGACTCAGACCCAAAAGTTTTGCAGGACCAAGGGGGCAAAACGTCCTTCCCGCCAGACTTGGCTGCCAAGACAATAGTGCTTCATGAACTTTATGCACAGATGTCCGCTTCGGAGCTTGGCAGATGCCAAGGACAGGCACTATGCATGCCAACTCAATGGAAGGTGCTTTAGCCCTGACTGAATAGGCTCTCATACCTTCTGGGGGCTCTTTCTTGGCCAATGAGTAGTAGATCCTAATGCAAAAGACTAATTCAACAGAGTTCTCTTCTGCACAGACTTCCTTTTTTGCCCAAAGAACCCCACTAAAAGCTGATTATCCACACACTGGTCCTTGGTACAATCAACATGAAAGCTAAACATTGTTTGTGGGCACAGTTGATGAAGCATCTCTCCTACTCTTTCAAAAGGGCGAGGAGGTACGAAGAATGCTAGTGAGTGAAAGATTTCCCAACGTCAAAAGGAATCGCCCCTTTAGGAAAAAAGGCCACCGCACCAGTTTGACCAGGAAAAAAGATGAAGCAGGGCAGTTGCACAAACAATGCCTGAAGTTCTCTCATGCGATGAGCTGAAGTAATCGCAATGTGGGAGACATTCTTTAGAATTTGAAGATGCCACGGGCTACTGTGAATCAGCATGAAGGGAATACACAAGAGAAAAATCAAGACCAAGTCTCACTGTGGTAACCAAAAGGTTTGGGAGGGAACATGTGTGTCAAACCTTTAATAAACCGCAACAAACAGATGATTTAATCAAGGACAGTTGGTGTAGCAAACGCACAAAAAGGCCAAAAGCATTGGCAAATAATCTTTTATAGTGCCCACTGCAAGGTCTTGCAGGGCCAAGAGACAAACAAGCAATAGAACATCAGACAGTTTGGCTTGTAAAATGTCTGTCCTACGGACTCCACACCAGGGCTCACATTTCAGAACTCGGGCAAAACAGACAGGGGTGGAAAGGCTTGCAGGTATCCTGTGTTCCATTCCAGCTGGAATGCATCTTCTAGTAGTCTTTTAGTGGAAACTACAACACACAACACTTCTGGTACTGCATATTCTCAACTGTGGCAACAACAGTTCTCTCCACTGTAAGAAGATGTCCTGCACCACCTTCGGGAAGTAGACATCATTTGTGACTCCCCAGATGCCACTGACTGAGCCCAGGACCCCACTTCACCCTGCTTATTGCAGTACCACATGGTGGTGGTGTTGTTCATGTGAGCCAGTACCAGCCTGCCATTGATGGACGTCAACACCAGAAGAATGACCCACAATTTCAGCAAATATTATGGAGCCAGGTTTCCTCCAGAGCCCATAGTCCTCTGAACTCCACCACCCTGCAGTCACCGCTCCAACTCAGCTGTGATCGATCCGTCACCACCATCAGCTCTGTACTGGGAAGGGAAAATGACCTGCTGCTGGTCTAGTTGCAGTCGAGTAGCCACCACTGCACACTGTGTATGGTCTCTACTGAAATTTGAATGGCTTCTAATAGATTTCCTTGGAGCTGGGTTCACTGGAACTTCAGATTCCGTTGCATATTCCACATATGCAACCTGGCATAGTCCACAAGGTGGATGCAGGAGGCTAAAAGGCCAAGAAGCTTCAGAGCTGTTCTCCCCGGGATTCAGGACCAAGCCTGAAATATCGGGATCATAGCCTGAATGTCCCGGATTCGTTGCAGTGGAGGGAAGGTCTGGAACTGTACCGTATACAAGACAGCTTCAATGAAAAGAAGCCTCTGCGAAGACGTCGGACACAACTTTTGGTTTGTTGATCGAGAACCCCACTGATGTCAGGAGGTACGCTGGGATCCGGTCTATAT
This sequence comes from Lissotriton helveticus, assembly GCF_964261635.1. Lineage (NCBI taxonomy): Eukaryota > Metazoa > Chordata > Amphibia > Caudata > Salamandridae > Lissotriton > Lissotriton helveticus. The sequence goes on from NC_136059.1 coordinate 979,437,460, forward strand.
CTGGCTTTAGCAAGCCCACCTTCAAAAGCCAGATCGAGGTAGGGGAAAACTGGTATTCCCAACTTCCAAAGAAGGGCAGAAATCACCACAATTACTTTCATGAATACCTGAGGGGCATTGGTGAGGTCAAAAGGAAGCACAGCACACTGAAAATGGCCTAGTCTACCCTGAAACATGGGTAAAGTCTGAGGACTGCAGGATGGTTATATGAAAACATATGTTGTGCAGGTCCAAGTACATTATTAAGCCACTCTGGCCTAGGGCAGACCGAATCTGGGCCAAGATCAGCATCTTCAATGTGTCCTTCTGCAGTATAGCATTCAGATGACAAAGGTCTAAGAGGAACTAAATATCCCCATCATTGTTTGCCACAAGGAAATAGTAAGAGCAGCAACCCTCCTCTATTTTCAAGCCCGGATCTGTCTTGATGGCTCCTTTGGAAAGTAAAACTAGCACCTCTTGTAATAGAATAGGCAGGTGTTTCCCTTAGATTTGCTCTGATGTGGGAGAAAGGGTTGGCAGAGTAGAAAGAATGGATATGGCATAACCATGCTAAACGATTTGAAGGATCTATCTGTCAGATTAGATGGATCATCACCCTGGGAGGAAGTGCTGGATCCTGCCTCCCACAAAGTAGTTGCACACCACTAATGCTAAGCTAACACGGCTTGGTGGCTGTTGCCAGAGAGGAAGAGGACTGGGAGGATCGATTCCCTTGTAAACCTGCACATTGTCTGCCAGATCCATATCCCTGAAAAGACTTCAGTGAATGTGGTGGCTGGAGACTGACGATGTCTATAACCCACCCCCCTGGAGTAGCTTTGGTATTTCATACACTGGTGAGGAAACTGTTTGGTAGGGGTCACAAGACCCAGGCATTGTGCCGTGTCTTTTACTTTCTTTGAAATGCTTCAAAACAGAATTGGCTATATCGCCAAACAGGTGTGAACAATCAAAAGGCACATCATCAAGACAGGGCTGTATGACTCCAGAGAATCTTGTGGAGCGTATCTGCGCATGGCAGGGGAGCACATTACTGGTGCCAACCACACTTCCATAAAATCAACAGAATCAAGGCTAGCACAAATCATGTATTTGACCACATCTTGACCATCCTGAATGGTAACAGCCAGTGAGGCCCTAAGGTCTTCCAGGATCGCCAACAAAATCTCTGTGACCATGTCTCCACGGGTACTCGTATATAGGGCCTATAAACAGTCTGCACTGGCTGATCTCAATGCCAGGCGAGACAAATCGGACATTTGTTTACTGAATGCTACAATCCTCTTAGACATCCTACTGGAGGAGTTGGGAGAAATGAACTGAGGTTCAATTTTCAAAGAAGGCCTGAGAAATTTTGGGAGCACGGGGGCCAACTGTGGAATCAACTCCACAACCGGGCATCTAGAAAGAGCTGGATTCACAACATAACACACTTGTGCCTTCACTTTGGAGAGAGAGTGGCAGGATGGGGTCAAGTCCCGCTTTGCTTAGGCACACCAAATTTATATAGTTGAATATTTACTTTTTATTACTTGTAAGGTTGTAATGCCTATTGCTTTAGTTTCCACAAAAAAATACAATAATACAATCACCAGACTGGTCCACGAGAGCCTATTGGCTTTGACAATGCTTGTTGATTAGAGGAGGTCGAAAAGACAGCTAATGCTATTTCTTTTACTGTGATACTGCATGTCAGATGAACATTTTCAGCAGGGACAATAAAAAGACGTGATCAAGTGAGATAGGAAATCTCACACTACAAAATGGTGATTTCCAGTTAAATGGGAGAAGCTGCAATAGAACGACCACTGGTGGTCTGTATCCTTATTAGAGCTCCTTTCATACCCCAGCACCTCCCAGCCCCTTCTACTAAAAACAACGCCTCTTCAAGTAGTCCAACTTATCCAACATAAAATAATTTCCAGTGACAATAGAACAGAAATAAGTATACAAATGCTCATTCTCACTCAGCACCTTCACATTAGGTTCAAACCCAACAATTCCTGTTTCTGGAGGCGTGGTCAGCAGAGGACCCGTGGGAGTTGTTGCGGGAGAGAAGTGGCGTGGTTGGCACGGGTTGGGGTGCTGAGCTGTGAGAGCACAAGTGAAACGGTCTGACTATCGACCTGACCACCCAAGCGCCTAACTTACGAAAGCAGACTATCCTGCTGCCACCATTACTGGCAACAGACGCTAGATGCAGGCTTCAGAGGGCGACAGTTGGCAGCCTGGCTAGGTTCCTGGGGGCGACAACCTGGTGCGAACGTAAGTGGCTGTAAGTCGATCCTCCTCCCCACCTCATCATACCCGGTATACCTCACTGCACCATCACGGTTCACACCTCAGCGCCCGCCTTCACGTTCCACTATTGCCCGCCATCATGCTCCTCTACTACCTGTCGCACAGCCTTTGCTTCACTGCAGCAGCCAAACTGACGGCTCAACTGCATCACAAGCAACAACAGCTGTCAGCAGGCTCCATGCCCTCCTGCTGGCTCCAGCGCCTGCCTCCTCCTGGTTCCTTAAACGTGGCCCTCGACACGGCTCATGGTTAGTGAGGGGGCTGGGCGGTTGTACTGCCCGGAGGTGCTACCCTGGTGCTACCCAGCAACACCAACCCGGGAGCCTGGGCACACACCTTTCTTCACCGCAAGGAACTCCACCACGCCCACTCACCCGCACCAGCCACAGCGCTTCCAGTTAGAATGGCCCTGGGAGATCTTGAGTGGTCTTATGGCTCTGAGGGCAGAAGGCAGGAGGGTATACGGAGGAACATGAAGTACCAGGAAGTACTAGGGGGAACCAGGGGTACTAAGGAGGAAAATCCAGTGTGCCTCGGAAACTGAGCAATAGCACTGGTGTGCCCAAACCACCCCCACCCCCCCCCCCCCCCTCACCCGGGCCACTCCCTCCCTAGACCTCCATGGCGAGCATAGCTACCTACCTCACCTACTCCACAACGGTCCACACAAAGGACCTGATCACTGGCCAAATGGGCATCTGTTCTCCTGGGAGCACAGCCCCAGGGTGCCTGGGGGGGATGACAACCCCAACCCGACCGACCTATCTTAAACCTTGCCAATCAGGCATGGCCAGACAGGCTGCATGGAAAGCCCAGGGGTCAAGCACAAAAGAAAAATACTACCGCGGAAGAAGGGCACCACCCTCCGAGCAGACATCTCTTCAGCCTCACCAGCTATTACACCCTTGGTGTAGAAGCCCTCACTCCATCCTCCTACCACATCAAGAGCTCAAGGAGCTCAATTGTCACAGGGGCTGATGAGTGAATATTTCGGTAAGGTCTCGCCCCAGGCCTGCCTGCTCTTACCTCTTCTACCCCAATCAAACCCAGCAGCACCGGACAAGGCTACGAGCCCCACTAATAGTCCTCTAGCTGGGCCACTATTCGACATGTCTTTTCCCCATTCAAACCAACAAGAGGTGCATTCGGGGCACCCCGAGCCTCTTCAACAACCTCACACCAAACCTGAGAGACTAACTCTGACCCAAGACACCTCACCAGAACATTTTAATATTAAGAGGGCAATTATTCTCTCTCGGGAGGGTCCTGGGTCACTGAAGTCACATCAAGCACCTTAAACACATGCCCGCTAACTTCAACAATAGCTCAGGTGCACACAAACGCAACTAGCCTCCTCTCCCCATTTTATCCCCAAGATAGACTGGACTCCAACTGGTCAATAAAATTAGCTGAGCCAACTTAAACCCAGAAGGGACCCCAACTGGACAACAACATACCTGAGTTAACTTACACCCTGACGCCAATAAAGAGGAAAAGGAGGAAAAGCAGCCCAGAGCTGGGTAATCTACCAGATCGGTTCCTAGCTACGCTGGAAGTCTGCATAAAAGCCTCACTGGCCCAAACACTTAGGGCCAGATGTACGACAATTGGCTTTTGCAACTCGCAAATTACGAAAAATTATGAGTCGCAAAAGCCAATGTACAACAGTGTCAGAGACACTGTTAGCGATTCCCAATGGGTCGCAAAATGCGGAGGCTCATGAATATTAATGGGCCACTCGCAATTTATGACCCCATTGGGAATGGCTGGCCCTCCCAGGGATGGTGGCCTGCTGTGCTTAGCAGATCTCCATGTCTGGGACTGCTTTTCAATAAAGCAGTCTTTTTTTTTATGCAGCCCGTTTTCCTTAAAGAAAAGCAGGATGCATTGAAAAAAAAAAAAGTTTTTGTTTCATTTTTTAAGGGCAGGTAGCGGTCCTGGGAAGCACCGCTTACAACAGATAGGATATATCGCATCGCGCTGACATTGCATCGCGGCTGTTACATCGTAGACGACATCACATCGCATGTCATCAGGACGCATGCAAGTGCATCGCATTTCCTTATACATCGTTAACGATTACATCGTGCATCGGGCAGAATTTGTTTATTTAAGAGTAAATTGAAGCTAAATTGCATTATTAAACACGAGAGTACATTTAATCAGCGCATATGCGAGCGGTAAAATGGAAATTGTAAAATGCAATTAAGTTTATTTCAGTAAATTGAAGCTAAGCTAAATTGCATTATTAAACACGAGAGTTATCATCTTGCGCAGATGTGCATATATTACCACGGCAGTGGTAGAACTAGCGCTTCGAAGCAGGGCAGGTGCAGTCAGGCGCTGCCCCCGCAGACCCGTCTCTTGATGGGACAGAGCTGCCAGGCTAGGTCGTCTCTTGATGGGACAGAGCTGCCAGCCTATGTGAGACAGATGTGCATATATTACCACAGCAGTGGTAGGTCGCAGCAGTTACAGAACTAGCGCTTCGAAGCAGGGCAGGTGCAGTCAGGCGCGGACAGAGCTGCCAGCCTAGGTGAGACAGATCACAGATGTGCCTAGGTGAGACAGATCACAGATGTGCATATTAGAACTAGCGCTTCGAAGCAGGGCAGGTGCAGTCAGGCGCTGCCCCTGCAGACCCGTCTCTTGATGGGACAGAGCTGCCAGGCTAGGTCGTCTCTTGATGGGACAGAGCTGCCAGCCTAGGTGAGACAGATGTGCATATATTACCACAGCAGTGGTAGGTCGCAGCAGGAACAGAACTAGCGCTTCGAAGCAGGGCAGGTGCAGTCAGGCGCGGACAGAGCTGCCAGCCTAGGTGAGACAGATCACAGATGTGCATATATTACCAAAGCAGTGGTAGGTCGCAGCAGGAACAGAACTAGCGCTTCGAAGCAGGGCAGGTGCAGTCTGGCGCTGTCCCTGCAGATCCGTCTCTTGATGGGACAGAGCTGCCAGGTCGCAGCAGGAACAGAACTAGCGCTTCGAAGCAGGGCAGGTGCAGTCTGACGCTGTCCCTGCAGATCCGTCTCTTGATGGGACAGAGCTGCGAGCCTAGGTGAGACAGATGTGCATATATTACCACAGCAGTGGTAGGTCGCAGCAGGAACAGAACTAGCCCTTCGAAGCAGGACAGGAGTCCTTTATAGGAGTCATTAACAGCACATTTCAGAAGGTCTTCTTTACATTTGTGGGGTCAATGTCTGTACCTCTCCGAAGGGCCGCTGTGCCCCTATGCGCGAGTGCTATACATCTAACGGGACAGCAGAAACACATTACTCATCCTTTCTGTCTGTTTAATTTGTCAGTAGCCCTCTCCCACCCCCTTTCCAGCAGACCTGCTATTTTTTCATTGGGACAGTACTAAGCCCTCCCCCACCCCCTTTCCAGCAGACCTGCTATTTTTTCATTGGGACAGTACTAAGCCCTCCCCCACCCCCTTTCCAGCAGACTTGCTATTTTTTCATTGGGACAGTACTAGTGATCTCAGCAGGGATGGTTCATATGCCTTTCACAGGCGAGCACCACGTGATCCCATCAGGACTGCTATGCTGTGTTTGGGGCAGTGTCACTGCTTCGCAGGAAGTCCTCTGCACTGGTAATGTGACCGCACCCACACTTTGCTGGAACACAACACACCAATGCCAGCATTTTACTTGGGAAATGTCGATTTTAATCACCAAGACTCTGTCCTTTGATCCAGACCGTTCCTGCACTGTCGTGTCGTATGTTTAATGGGGCAGTGTGGGCAGCACAGCACTTGACTCTCTATACGGGCACATTTCTCACCAGTGACACTCCTATACATGGAAGGGATCCATAACACCATGTGATGTCTTTGCAGAGCAGCCATGCTTTTAGTGGGGCAGTGCTGGCACTTCTCGGGGAGACTGCGATCATAGTAATGGGTCAGTCTCTTAGCAGCAGGGCTTCCATGCTTTCAGTGGGACAGTGCCAGTACTTCTCAGTAGGACTGCTGCTATCATTGTGATAGGACAGTATTATCTCTTAGCAGCAGGATTGTCACACCTTCAGTGGGACAGTCCTAGCACTTTGTATCCGCTCTTAGCAGCACGATTTTCACACTTTCAGCGGGGCAGTGTTATCACTTCTCAGTAGGACTGCTATCATTGTAATAGGACAGTATTAGCTCTTAGTATTAGCTCTTAGCAGCAGGGCTCACCCCCCACACCCCGAACAACCCATTGGCTATAACGAATTTGAACGTGCGGGCTAAACCATCGCGTTGTCATGTCGCGCGATGTAAGGTCGCCGATGTGACACGCGATCCTATTGCATGGCCGCATTTGCGTTGCAACATCGTGCGATGCTAAAATCGCCGATGTGACTGCAATTGCGATGTAGTGACGGCGATGTAAATTACCGCGATGCGATTAAGTACGATGGATCGTCATACAACCAGCGGTCCTTGGGACCACTGTCTGCCCTTGAAAAATATTGCCAGAGCCAGTCACAAACGGGAAGCGGTCCCCTGGGCACACCTTCCCCTTTACGACTCCATTACATTGTGAATCGCTATCAGTAAGGGAATACCCTTTACTAATAGCGAGTCGCTAAATAGGCTTTGTACGTGGGCCTGTAGGAATTTGCATGCGCGAACGGGTCGCAAACCAGTTTACGCATGCAAAAGTGGGTCGTACATCTGGCCCCAGGACTCTGCCAGAAGCTCTGTAACAGCCCCAACAGAACATCACAAGCGGATATGGAGGCATCCTCCCCCTACCGCCCCCAGTGCCCACCTTCAGCCTAACTGACTTCTCTACACATCAAGCAAGGCACCATCGCCAGTGCACTTCTATGACAATCACAGACAGTGGAACTCCAGATAGACCTAATTCAAATTATGGCCCCAGCCTCAGTTAATTTTGGCTCCGGGCTAACCTCCATGGAAAATACCACTGGGCTATCGGAAGCCAACAAAACATGCCTCACTCCTCACTGATTCAGAAAAGGGGGTGGTGATGAACAGAGTGCCTGAATTAAGCAGACCACTCTTACCCAGTCCAAAGATCAGGGCTTGATCCATCACCGTTTTTTAGCTCACTGCAGCATCCCAGCTCAGAACTTGGCTATATGCAAATTAGTCTGTTCCTGTCCCAGTGCAGGATTCAAGCAAGCCGGGCCGAAGAGGCTGAAATGCCAGAAACCGGTCCCCGGTAGCTTGTCTCCTTTTTGGTGAAGAATTGGCTTTGTAGTTTGGTCTGCCCTGTTCCCATGATGCACTGGGCCAGGGACAGACTAATTTGCATATAGCCAGGTTCTAAGCTGGGATGGGGCAGTGAGATAAATAACGGTGATGGATCAAGCCCTGATCTTTGGACTGGGTAAGAGTGGTCTGCTTAATTCAGACACTCTGTTCATCACCACCCCCTTTTCTGTATCACTCCTCACTGCTCAATAAACTTGCGTCTCTATCAGAATTACTATGCTCTGCTTGTTTGTAGACAGCGCCAAAAGAAACACCCACCACACCGGACATTCCACAAAAAACCCACAACAGCGAAAATCTTCTGCTTCAACTCCCACCAACAAATTCAGCGCTACTCTTGCGTCACCAAGGGGAGTCAACACCTCCCCAGAAAAGGGCCCTGACCCCATTCCTAAAAAGTCAAAGTTCCCCTTCGGCCTGATGACAGAAACACCATCCCGGGAAATGACGGGTGCGGGGACACAGATTCATAATCACAACCCTACAGTCCCATTCACCCTAAGCTCGATCAAGGATGACGAACCAGCTCCAAAAAGGGATCCCTCAATTTCTTCTCACACCCCAACAATACTAATCCCCTCCAGAAAGGATAAAAGAAACTCAAAAAGCAGTCTAAAAAAGCAACACCTTGAAAAACGGAGATCCTGGCTCGCAGAGTTTGGGGCCACCAAGAAGTCGTACCAGGTACAGGGGTCTGCAAAACCCTTTCCCATCTTCAACCGGAATTGAAAACAAAAAGCTGAAAACAGCGAATACAAGGGAGTCACCACAGTCACAAAAACTCTTCACACAAATCAACTACAACCGAGCAAGAAGCCACCAAGTCTCCCACGCTGGAACCTCAGGCTGCAGGATTTCCTACATCGCTGGGGCAAGCATACAGCACAACCAACTTACAGCGGTCACACAAAGGACCTACGGTACCACCAACCCAGACAGCAACCACAGGCTCCAAGGGGTTTCCTTACCACTGCATCTGCACTTGAAAAACAAACAATAGACACAAGCACTAACACTGAGATTCTGCACGTCATACCAAACAACGACGTAGCACTCTTGGCTACTCTGATTTCTGCCAGCGGTACTCAAATCCCCACCCTGGCTAACCTGCTCCAACTAACCTTTTACAGACAACTCCAAGCCGAGGTGCACGTCGGACAAAGATCAATAGGGGAGATCTGCTTTCCACTGGATCACAGACCCCAACCTCCCCAGGCCCCACAACTCCTACCAGGCAAACCTCTTAGCCCAAGCATCCATGAACAGCAATAACTGGCTTTTATCCCACACTATACCCTTAAGGGCTTGCACAACATACTCAACAGGAACAACCTCCTACGCTTATTCAAACACATCCCGGCCCTTAGGCAGATAACCTCCTCCGACCTAACATCAGTGACGTTTTTTCGAATCCCCGACAAAGGGACTTTGGAGGCTACCATCACCACATGGTCAAGAACGACCATAAGGGACTCAAAATGGACTCCCAAGTGGCAAACATAGTTACTTCTGGCATCTGAGACATTTAAATAATCTATTGCCTTTTATTGGCCAGGCTTCCCATATATCAGTAGTAAAATTCTTCCATTCTCAAATGGTTACACTATGGAAATGCCTATTATTGGGGTCTCCCATACAATCTGCTTAGATGCCTTCAATGAGTCCAGAGCATGGCTGTCCGTTTACTCACTGTAATGCAATGTAGGGAATATATCTCTCAATCTCTTTGCAATCTTCATTGGCTACCAATAAAAAACAAGCATCAGCAAAGCCAATAAGCTTTGTCTTTGAGAGCTATTTGGCTTTGGCAATGTTTTGTAGCCAAGCTGTACAGCAGCGCAGAAGCTTTGTAGTGTGGCTAAAACTACTTTTAAAAAGCTGCATGTTGCTGCCAAGGCGAATGAGCTTTTTTAGAAATGTCTATTAGCGCTAGATACATCACAATACATTTTTGTTATTATTATTTTTAGCAATGCTCCACAGCAGCCACGCTGCGATACAGCATGGCTACAAATGATTGCCAAAGTGGGCAACAGCCAATGATGTATGCATAAACAAAAGACAATGGTAGAGCCAATAGTCTCAAAGGCGATACCTATTGGTTTTGCCAACGCTTTTAAGGTCACCACATAAAACCTCTGTTATTCTGAGCAATTCAGTTAGTCTCCTCGTGCATGAAAAAGAAATATGCAATGTGGCAAAAAATCAGATCACATAAAGAAAGAAAGTGCACCCATGTCCTTGCCTTAGTGAAAATAGATTTGGAAGTAAATAACATATGAAGTCACAATAAACGCCAATTTTAAAGGCGAAAAAGCCTTCTTGGAAGTCTATATGGCATAGTAAAACATAGCTACAAGTGGCAAGAGGTTCAACAAGGATGACTGGGAAAAATAAAACTAAAAGTAGTACCTCAATCAAAGCACGATCAGCGGAAGGACAGAAATCAAGGTAAAGCAATCAGTACTTGGTTCATTCTCCAGTTGAAAGAAGATTAAGTAAAGTCAGCATGCACTGGTCAATTAGAAGGCAGCAAATCAGAGTGACAATAAAGCCAATGAATATTAGGCAGTGGGCGGGTTGCAAGCACTTGTTTCATACAATACCTCTCGCAAGCAAGAGCACATATTTTGTCACAGGCGAGACATAGAAAAGAAAGTACTGTACTGGCTTTGGAACAAAAGATCATATACAGCACCACCCTATTGTTTCTGACAATCAAACTATTGTTTTATGCACCTTTATGATCTCTAAGGTCTTGGGGTTCTAAATTTTTTGTTTCCAGAATGAAAACAGCTACTTTTGCTGTCCTTGTTAGGGATCGCGAAACGAAAAGCCCTTTTGTAGGGGTTTTAAAAATAGACCTGGAAATTCCACATGCTCGTGCATTTCCTAGGTCCATTTTGATTGGGCTTTGCGTGCGTGCTGTTTTTTAACAGAACACGCAATAGGCCATAGGCGGTCGCGTAGCTCCGCCTATGGCCTATTGGTGTCTGTTACGCGCACCAAAGCCCATATTATCGCGGCCAGACACGGCTGCAATAATTGAAGACATATGCTCGCAATGGCGCGCGCGCGCACCACTCGCGAGCTTCTTTTTTTTAGGATCCATTTCACGGTGAAGCAACTAAAGAAAACAACCGCTGACGTCTTTTAAATGGTGGGCGCTGAGCCGCGATCTTATAACCCAAGCTCAGCTCGTTTTTTAACGTTGCTAACTTTTCAAAGTTTGTGAATCCTGGAGGTTTGTGAAAATCTTTTGGAAAGTTCACAGGCGAAAACTTTGCAATGTTGCACACCTCAGTGCACAGCTACTCTAATTTCTTGTGTGCCATGACACACGATCCAACACTCAGGTTAAGCTGCTCCACTATGGGTTTCATCTGCAGTTTCCCTGATAACCCGCTCAGCTAACACTTCAGGTTATTTTTTTCTTTGCTGAAAGTGAGTGGGCAGGTAAAGCAGATGCATTAATGAGGCCATGGTGATACATTTTTGAGCCCAGACAAGCAGGTGACTTTTTACTCAAACCTGTGGGAATTGTTCTGGCTGCGCTTCGGATTAAATCGTAAAATGTGTTTTGTAAACAGCCCACACAAAATGCGTAAAAAGGGAATATTTGGGCTGGAGGCCGAAGGCTGCGAGTCGTGTGCCACATCAGGTGAGTCATGATCAAGGTGTGTGGGACGGTACCGGAAACCAGACAAGGGTGATGCCAGACTATTAAAAGCGATCACCCCCAACAAAGAACAAGGATGTAGAACATTTCTCACTGGGGGGTGAAACCCAACCCTGACATGCTTTCTGTGAGTTTGCTGGCAGCAACTGGCATGCTGAAGGCTGTACTTTCAACGGTAGGACGTTTTATGAATTCATATTTTGTATCAGCCGAGAACGTTACACTACTACCAAAATGAAACATCTATAATAAACTGAGTCGGCGGTAGCGTTGAGAGGCATTGCATTACAGGGACCATATTTTGTTTTATCTGTCCACTTAATCTAGACCAGCATAGTTGTAGAGATGCATATTTATTCAAGAAAGGCAGTGATGTTTGTGAGCTTACAAGCACGGTTTGAGATGACCTAATTTGTGCTGTAGTAAGATAGTGATGCTCATGCAGAGTGTGCTTTCACTTCCGGGTCAGGGATTTTCACAGTTGGAATGATCATGGAGCTGAGCTGTGGTCAGGAATGATGCACGGGGGTGCATTTGTTGTGTGGTAGAAATGACAGCATGGGGATGTGGACATTTAACTTCCTGCATGGCCGTGTGTCCGTATGCAATCTTCCTTCCCTGGACACTTAGTGGAACAAACCACTGTGTGCATCTTATTTCGTGGCACAGGTGTGTATATGTGTAATGTCATGTCATCATGTATGGGTTTAAACTATATATTTAGTAACCAAACACCTACAAGTATGTGACTTGCCTTCCCCTCGTTCAACCTGAGCATTATTGTAAGAGCCACAGGTTCGCGTCTTTGTGCTTCTCCATTGATGATAACAGTCCCCTCCTCAATCCAAGCTCGTTAACTTAGTTGTTTTCTGTTTCAGCGGCACAAGAATGGAACAAGTTACCTGATGCTCTTCGTGGCCCTCCTAACCTGCTATGCTTTGAAAAAATCCTGAAATAGTACTTCTTTAATATACATTAACCCACTGTTATATCTATTTTATCTCTTTCGGTTTTAACAAAATTAAGCTTTTTTATATGTATGCGCTTTATAGATAAAAACAATACACTACAATACAAAATATTGTAACAGCTAGTTGGGAAAAATATCTGACTAAGGTATATGTTGGTCCCTGGGAAACATGCTATATCCAAATACGTGTCATTGTGTGTAGTAATAATATTAGCTAACATTCTTAATACAAATATATATTTCTGTAAAACTATATTCCAGCGTTAAGGCTATAAATGCAGATAAATCCTTGGACCAATGACCTGATGAAACCATAAACAAATGGGACATGATGAGGAAAGTTCAAGTGCCTTTCACAGAATACGACCATTTGTTTTGTTTCTGGAGACTGGATAATTAACAAAGTCCTGCTGGCAGTATGGGGTGTCTGCATGTAGTTTAAACATTAACTGAGTAAAAGCTTCTGCAGCGAGACCGGGCTTGGTGTGAATAGAAAATAAGCACACATGCACTTACCTTATGAGAGGGCAGGGGATATGTTGATGGTAAGGAGGGTAGAATGGGTGGGACCCAACAAGAAAAATACCAGGGGCGATTGTGTGATTATCAACTTTAAAACCCTCCAGATGGTAAGCTCCTAACTAAAACAAAGAAGTCCCTCTAATGAGTCCTACAAAGGAATGAGAATGCTCCCCCTCGATCACTTTTACTACAATCATGTGGACCAGGAGCGACCAAGGACGCTCTTAGGTTATAATAACTAGAGGGTGGAGGGACAACAGCTGACCCGTAACCATTTCATCAATAGGTCACTATTTTATAATTTGCCAGTTAGCAACCGGTACGGCCCTTTAGAAGAAGTGGATTGACTACTATTTATAGAAGCCATGAGTTGTGGTGAGAGTGGCAAGGACAGACAGGAAGGGAATGGAATGGAAAACTCGGGGAACCTCCAGGGGTCAACAATAACAAGAGAAATTCCCCTACGGCCTTACATTTTCATTTTTGACATTGTTCAAAATACATTCATAATGGGAAGAAACTTACAAATCAACACAGACACTATAATTTCATATCATTTTCTTTATTTTTTCAAAAAGGCTTATTTTCTTCTTTTTTGTTGAATATTTTCATCATATCATAAATATTCTTTTAGTTTTATCAACACTTTAAAAAACAATTCATTATTCACATGTCTAAGATCAGACAAGTTATTTACATAGATCCTGATAACCACACACCAAACAGCAACCACTCTAACTCATACATACCACATCACATACTCAACTCAACATACAATACATCCACTCATTTCTGCGATTGAGGTAGTCCAGATGGTACAAGTGACTTAATACGCCAGGTCAACGCATTTCGGTGGGTTAATACCACCTTTAACAGGACCAATAGAGTTTGTCTTCTTATACTTGTGGATACAGGGTATCTTATATATCAGAGGGCTCTCAGTGGACCAAAACTCAAACGTAGCTCGAAGTCACCACCTCCATAAAAAACAGAGTTGGCCAGTGTGCCCTTGTCTCACATGAGAACTGCGCAATGCTTGTAGATCAAATTCAGAAAATGCTAGTAGTCTTCCTTGCATTAAAACAAACCGGCATGACCTTATCGTTGTAATTGGGGGCATATGATCATATATTAATAGCTTTGCTAGACGTCTTCACGGGTTTACAGGAGCGTTGTGGCTTCTTCCGGTAGTAATTTTAAAATTATCTCTCTAGGTGTGGGCTCACGGCATTTCCGGTAGGCTCAGAGCATGGCGACTCGTACGATGAATACTTAGACGATATGGAATAATCCACACAAATAAATACACGTGAAAACAAAGCCTCAAGGAAAGTGATTATCCAGCAACTAAAGAGATAATTTTAAAAGTAATTAGTGTAATTTTTTTAAATTATTTATTGAAATATGGCTGCTATTTTTCTTGTTGCTTGCCGATTGTATCACATTAATTGATATAATTCCTTCCCGCTGCTTCAATTCATTGATTTCCTTCCTCCCTCACTAGCTGTCTGGCAAAATCTCTGCATTTGATTCAAAATTGGTATTGTATTACTCATGGAGTGTTTTTTAATCACGTATCCATTGCTTAACAATGTATGTTATTTTATGTCTGTGTTCCCTTTTATGGTCCTAGTGACCGAAATAAAAGTTTTTGAAATGAAACGAAAATAAGCAACAAGAACTAAGAGACAGCTGATGGGGAGGTGGGGCGGGGGTTTGAGCCTCCAGGGAGAGATGTGTCTGATTTTAGGACTAGGATTGCTTTTTTCCCATTAGCACCAAAATTGGAAGTGCGAGAGTGGTGCCTGAATGTATACCAAGTCTACCTTTCTAAGTAAATCATGAGGGTTCAGGGAGAGAAACCCTCCCTCCAAAACAGGAAAGGTGTGGCATGGGAGGAGGAGGACAATGAAAATTAAAAATAAAGTTTAAAAAGGCTAAAATAATGTTTTATGAAAAAATAGGATGCACTGGCTGTCAGACCATTTCAGCACTTGTAACTCAGTGGCAATAAGGGAAGCAGTAACAGACTTTTCAGTGAGGTTAGTGTGGGGGTACATAAGCACAACACTCAACATCACACCAATCAGAGCAGTAAGATAATCATCTAGCCTGGTGCTTCTCTTTTGAAAAAGACAAATACTTTATTTTACATACAGGCACAATAATACACACAACAATAAAGCACAAGATATCAGACACTCGAGCATGAGTCCATTGTACTTCAAGGAGTCTCCCCTGTTGGGGACTCTACCCCTCTTTTCCCTCTAGTCAATGGTCTTGGGGTTCCGGTGTGTAGTCTCTAGCTCAAGTGCAGCGCTCCCTGGCCTTTCTTAGCACAGTCACTTTGCAGGGCTAACAAGACCATACATTCTCTCATCCTTTCCTTTTCCTAGGCAATGCAAAGCCACTATGGGCTTCCCTTTAACTGTGGTTATGCAAGACCAAGCGCATGGCTCGTGTCAGTCCAACTCAGGTGCTGCTGTTGCAGGCTGAGCAGTGAGTCTTCGTTGGGTGGCAGCAGAAGCATGACTTCTGGCATCGACCCTCTTCTGGGCTCCGGACAGTACTGGCAGTACTTCAGGACACCGACCCAGGGCGCTTTGGTGTCCCAGTGAGGCTACTCACCTGGCCATTGTGTGAGGCCATGAATAAAATAGCTTGCAGGCTATCAGTCAACCATTCCTGGGTTCCCCCAAGACAAATTGCCCTATGCTTTAATTTAATGAGTTTGAGGACTCATCTGTTGAGAAGAAGTCAGTATTCTATTTCCTGATCATTGATGAATTGTGCGAGGCTGTGGGTGCTTCCATTCTCAAGGTGGTTTCAGATGCGGTGGCACCCTTGGAGAGGAAACTCCTCCAAATGCCTGAAAAGTGCCTTAAATCCCATGCTGTGAGCAAAGACTTGCCAGGGCCTTCGGCCCCTTTAACTCCAGGGCAGCCTCAAGCGAAATACCCCAAAACCCACAGAAAACGCCCGCCCCTCTCCCCACCTCCAGGGTCGACCTGGACGTCTTTCCTAGGCTCAAGAGAGCCTTAATGAACCAAGCGCCTCCACAACCACTTCCCCCTTTCTTTCCTCACAAACCCGATGCATTGAGGCGGATCGCTCAGAAGGCGGGCCAGCCTTCCTCTCCCTCCGACTGACTGAGGAATCCCCTGCAGGATCCAATGGGAAATCAGACCATGACAGACGATGGTGGCTGTTAGCACACCCTCCATCATAGGCTCCCCTGGACAGTGCGGAGGCCCTTGACACAGAGTTTGATATGCTGGACCCTGAGTAGCTAATGCATCCTTCTGAATGGACCCCAACAAAGTGGCCATGAAGGTGGCGGGTACACTACGTAAGCACTTAGCAAAGAAATAAGTTACAGCCTGAAGGCGAGTAATCTTGTCCGTCTTTATGTTCCTAGCCAAATATATCAGGGACCCAAGAAAAGGGATAGATCACAAAGGGAAGGAAATAGATCACTCATTGCGGTCCTATCAGGACAAGCTTCTCGGTATCACAGGTCTCCCTGACTAAGATGCTGAAGATGGCGGAGCACTCATTTCTTCTGAGATCCTGTCCGTCTGGGTCCAATGAGCCATCATTTTCATGGGTAATGGCAACTGCGCCATCTCTACCAAGAGGTGCAGGTCTCTCCTGATTAAAATTGACCCAAAGCTGGGGAATTTGATGAACTCTGAGGCGGGCCAAGTCACACAGGGTGGGCTACTCAGGGAGCCTTTCATCAAGGAATTTGGCAAGTCTGTCTCCACATTTAATTCTCTCAACAAGGCACAGTCCTCCCTCAAACTTTTACCTCCCATCCCACCCCCCAGTTTTCACAGGGGCTGTATGCAGCAGGGGTGCTCGGCCAGCAGCCCTCAATTTCAAGCCTCCGCTTGAGGTCAGTGCTCCAAGCAGGGCCAGTGACAAGACACCACGTGGTTCAGGGGTTTCTACCCCACCACAGTGAGTGTATGCCTCATTTCTCCCAAAAAGCTGGGGGGACAGGCAAGCACATTTTGAGCAAAACTGGAAAACTTCTTGGGTCCAGCAAATCGCTCAGGGATTCCACATAGTGTTTCACTGTTCCCCGGTTCAGCCCTTCCCCGCGACACATATCCTTCTCTAAGGCAGAGACTGTGCTTATCCAATTGGAGCTCAAATAACTCCCCTCAAAAGGGGCCATCATTCCTACCGCAATACAATCCTCTGGATTCCTCAGCAACCTATTCCTGGTGGAGAAACAGGACGGGTCCAAAGTCCGGTAACAAATATCCAGGAGTTCAACAAGTGGCTGGTCTTGCATTACTTCAAGATGGAGGAAATTCCTCCTCTTTGGGACCTCCTGAGGCCCAACGATTGGCTGGTATATCTAGATCTCAAGGACACTTATCTCATAATCCCGATATACCCGTCATATCATTGGTTCCTCCAGTTCCAATGGCAAGCTCAGACTTTCAAGTTCACAACCCTCTCATTCGGTCTATCCTCTGCCCCTTAGTGTTTCACCAAGGTTCCCACACCAGTGGTGGAGTATTTAAGAACCGGTGGGATAACCATGATAGTGTTTTCTGGACGACATTTGCCACATGGATCAGTGCGCACAGACACTGATTGTCCACCTGTGAAAAAAGATTTCCCTCCTTTAGCCCCTTGGCTTTATCATCAAAGAGGAGAAATCGGTCCTGTGCCTGTCCCAGACGCTCACATTCTTGGGTTTTGTGGTAAACTCAGTTGAGTCGACCATGAGTCTTCCGTCCAGGAAGATTTCCAAAATACGACATGAGAAATGCAGAATGCTGTCCAAGCCATCCATATCGCTCAGACAGATCATCAGGGTAGTAGCCCTCTTGTCCTCTTCTATCCAGGCCATATTACTCGGACCTCTTCATTACTGAGCCATGCAACGTTAAAGGCATCCCTTCTACACAGGGGTCTCACATACTCCCAACACTTTCCCTCTTAGAGAATGCCAGAGGCGACCTTCCGTGGTGGCTTGAAATGGGCGTGCAATTTTCGTCTCCCAACCGGATCTAGCTATAGAGTCTGATGCCAGCTGGACTGGCTGGGGAGCACGCTGTGGAGATCTCACCACCGGAGGCGAAAGGTCCATCGAAGAGCACTCTTTGCACATCAATTGCCTCGAGTTGTAGGTTGGCTCCCTCGCAGTGAGATGCTGGACCAAGGATCGAGCCAGAGTTGCATCCTTTTGAAGATGGAGAACATGGCGGCAGTCCGTTAGATCAACCACTTGGGGGCACAAAGTCCAGAGCCTTCTAAGACCTGAGCTGTGGGCAGTGGACCAAAAGATACATGCAGCACTCAATCGTTAGTCACCTATGTTATTTAAGACCCAAAAAGGATGGTCCTATGTGCAAATCTCCACATGCACCCCCTGCCCAGCGATGCCTTCCTTCAACAGGAAGGGTACAGCAACAATACACAGTTGGAGCTGCACCACATGCAGACAAACAAATCAGCTTTGACAATGTCAGAAAACAGTGTGATATGACACTTCCTTTTAAATAACAGTGTCTATACAGTCCTTAGGTTGTAGTTTCTTCCTTTATTTTATTGCGTTCAATTAATAAAAAACATCAGCCAACGCGTTTGGTCGATTTACAACTAGACTTCTTCAATCAATCAATCAATCATATCATTTGTATAGCGCATTACTCACCCATTAGGGTCTCAAGGCGCTGGGGTGGGGAATGCTGCTACTGCTCGAAAAGCCAGGTCTTGAGGAGTTGTCTGAAGGTCAGCAGGTCTTGGGTCTGCCATAGGCGGATGAGGAGGGTGTTCCAGGTCTTGGAAGGGAGGTGGGAGAACGATCTGCCACCGGAGGTCGCTCTTCGGAAGCAGGGGACTGTGGCAAAGGCGAGGTCGGCAGAGCGGAGCTGGCGGGTGGGGGTGTAGAAGCTGAGTCGTCTGTTGAGGTACGTTGGTCCGGTGTTGTGGAGTGCCTTGTGTGCATGTGTGAGGAGCTTGAAGGTTATCCTTTTGTTGACCGGGAGCCAGTGCAGGTCTCTCAGGTGGGGTGTGATGTGGCTGCGGCAAGGGATGTTGAGGATCAGGCATGCAGAGGCGTTCTGGATGCGTTGGAGCCGTCTCAGGAGTTTGGCCGAGGCTCCTGCGTAGAGGGCGTTTCTGTAGTCCAACCTGCTGCTGACAAGGGCCTTGGTGACCATTCTTCTCGTTTCAGTGGGGATCCACTTGTAGATCCTGCTGAGCAGGCGGAAGGTGTTGAAGCAGGAGGAGAAGACGGCGTTGACCTGTTTAGTCATAGAAAGGGTGGAGTCGAGGAAGACACCTAGGTTGCGTGCGTGGTCGGTGGGTGTTGGAGCGGTTCCCAGTGCGGTCGGCCACCAGGAGTTGTCCCAGGCCGAAGGAGTGGATCCGAGGATGAGGACCTCCGTCTTGTCCGAATTCAACTTCAGTCGGCTGTTCCTCATCCATTCAGTGACGGCCTTCATTCCTTCGTGAAGGTTGGTTTTGGCGGTGTGGGGGTCCTTGATGAGGGAGAGGATCAGCTGGGTGTCATCGGCGTAGGAGATGATGTTATGGTCGTGCTGACGGGCGATGTGTGCGAGCGGTGCCATGTAGATGTTAAACAAGAGTTGGGTTGAGGGATGAGCCCTGGGGTACGCCGCAGATGATCTCGGTGGCTTCGGAGCGGAAGGGGAGAAGGCGGACGCTCTGTGTTCTGCCAGAGAGGAAGGAGGTGGTCCAGTCCAGGGCCTTCTCTTGGATCCCGGCGTTGTGGAGGCGTGTTCGTAGTGTGTGGTGGCAGACCGTGTCGAAGGCGGCTGACAGGTCCAGGAGGATGAGGGCCGCCGTTTCTCTGTTGATGTCATCGGTGGCGGAGATGAGGGCAGTCTTGGTGCTGTGGTTGCTATGGAACCCAGACTGGGAAGGGTCCAGGATGTTGTTTTCCTTGAGGTAGCGGGTCAGTTGTCCGTTGACGGTCTTCTCGATGACATTTGCCGGGAACGGGAGCAGGGAGATGAGTCGGAAGTTCTTGAGGTCCTTGGGGTCCGTCTTGGGTTTCTTGAGTAAGAAGTTGATCTCGGCGTGCTTCCAGCTCTCCGGGAAGGTTGCTGTCTCAAAGGAGGTGTTGATGACTTTCCGGAGATGGGGTGCGATGGATGTGCTAGCTTTGTTGAAGATGTGGTGTGGGCATGGGTCTGACGGAGATGCGGAGTGGATGGTGTTCATGATCTTGATAGTGTTGTCGTCGTTGATGTTGGTCCAGGAGAGCAGGCAGTTGGCGTGGATGGTGGTCGTGGGGGCGGAGGTCTCAGTGGTTGTCGGGGCGGTCATGGCGTTGAACCTGTCGTAGATGTCTGCGATCTTGCTGTGGAAGAAAGTGGCCAGCGAGTCGCACAGGTCTTGCGAGGGTGGGACGTCGTTGGTGTTGGAGCTGGGGTTGGAGAGTTCCTACACGATGTTGAAGCGCTCTTTGCTGTTGTGCGCGTTGTTGTCTAGGCGGTCTTTGAAGGAGGCCTTTTTGGCGGATATGATGAGGTGATGGTGTCTGCGGGTGGCGTTCTTGTTAGCTGCGTAGCTGTCCGGTGTTTGTTCACGGAGCCAGATCCTCTCCAGCTTTCTGCAGGTTTGCTTGGAGGCCCGGAGGTCTTCAGTGAACCAGCTGGCTTTCTTGTTGGTGTGACTGTTGAAGGGTTTCTTGATCGGGGCGAGGGTGTTGGCACAGTCGTTGATCCACTGTCTGAGGTTGCGGGCGGCGGGTGGGCTCTGGGCGAGGGTGGTGGTTAGCTGGTCTTCGGTGACTTTGCTCCAGCAGAGGCGAGGCATCTGTTGGGTGCGGTGGTCAGTGGTGGGTTTCTTGAAGGTGAAGTGGATGCAGCGATGGTCGGTCCAGTGGAGTTCGTGGTGTGGTTGAAGGGGACGTGGGGGCTTGCGGAGAAGATGGGGTCAAGCGTGTTACCGGCGGAGTGGGTGGGTGTTGTGACGAGTTCTCTGAGTCCGAGGTTGGCTAGGTTGTCGATCAGGGTGGTGGAGTTGGTGTCTTTGTTGTTCTCGAGATGGAAATTCAGGTCCCCGAGGAGGATGTCGTCCGTGGAGGCAAGGGCGTGTGTGCTGACGAAGTCGGCAATAGAGTCGCTGAACTGTGGTCGGGGTCCAGGGGGTTTGTAGATGAGGGTTCCTCTGAGGGTGGTGTTGGGGTCGGTGTGGATCTGGAAGTGCAGGTGTTCGGTGGTGCTGAGGGTGTCGTCGGTGTTGGTCGAGACTCTGAGAGTGTTCCTGTGGATGATGGCGATTCCTCCTCGTGCTCCATTGGTGCGG
The DNA here is from genome assembly GCF_964261635.1 of Lissotriton helveticus. NCBI lineage: Eukaryota > Metazoa > Chordata > Amphibia > Caudata > Salamandridae > Lissotriton > Lissotriton helveticus. The sequence goes on from NC_136059.1 coordinate 979,458,469, forward strand.
TCCCTGCGGGTGATCTTGTAGACTCCCGGGACGGCTATGGCTATGTTGGGTGCCGAGACGGGGTTCAGCCAGGTCTCCGTCAGGAAGGCGACATCTGGGAAGGTTGAGTCGAGTAGGTCCCAGAGTTCAACGGGGTGTTTGCGGGCGGAGGTGTTGAGAAGGATGCATCTGACGTGGTTGGGTTCTTTCCTGGTCGGCAGCATGGTGGGGCGGATGCTTGTGAAGCTGCAGTTCCGGCAGGTGAAAGCTCCGTGGGTGCGCTTCAGGGCGGCCAGGAAGCAGGCGTGTGATCGTCCAATGTTGAGTGCGTGGAGGGTTCTGGCATTGTATCGGTGTCGGGGCGTTCGCGGGGTCCAGGGGTCCTGGCGCTGGGCGCGGTCCAGGCGTGCACGCCAGCGGCGTGGCTGCTGCGCGACCTCCATATGAGGGGAGGTGGGAGAGAGGAGCATCTGGGGGGCAGGAGCGGGGCGGCGAATGGGATTGCAGGGGGGCAGGGCCACAGGGAAGCAGCGGCGGGAAAAACGGGCAGGGGACGGCGGGAGAACTGGGCACAAGAAGGAAAAACAACTTTAGGCAAGAAAACAAGTACAGGCACAGGGGAATAAAAACAGGTTTGGGCAAGAGAGCAAGTACAGGCACAGGGGAATAAAAACAAACCTGGGCAAGAAAGCAAGTACAGGCACAGGAGAATAAAAACAAGTCTGGGCAAGAAAGCAAGTACAGGCACAGGGGAATAAAAACAAGTCTGGGCAAAATAGCAAGTTAGGCACAGGGGAAAAATACAAGATTAGGCAAAAGCTATGCAGGCAGAGCCGTGCAGCAGCGTGGGGAGCGACCTGCCTGCGAACAGGGTCAGAGGTCGCTCCAGGGCAGTAAATACGTCAAACGCCTATGTCAATTCAAAATAAGTTGCACCAACGGCCATGGCGCAATTCAAGATTGTATGCCGAAATGAGACTTCTGCAGAGGACTGTGTTGATGGACAGTCCTAAACATGGAGAATAAATATAGGCGAGTTCCCAATTGGCGATGAAATAAAACACGACATACAGGCGTTGTCGTCCGATTGAAGCAATTGACATCAGTATGCAAATCACAATCAGTGACTGGTTGTGGGCTCTCCCATGAGGCCTAATCTGTGGGCTTGCCAGTTACATTATCAACGGATGCTGTGTGTACGGAAAGGATTGCAACTGGTGTGTTTCAATTGTGATGAGCTTAAGGTTTGAATAGTGTTATTATAGCACCACCATAAGACTAGTGATCCCCAGGCTGCTGGGAATATTACTATGTGCAGCGGCCCACCAATGGGTCGCTACTATCAGTCGTCGACATGTTTCATTCTTGCACCAATGTAGTGCTCCAGAAATCAGCGGGGTGTCCCGAGATGGGAACAACACCATAACTACCGTGGAGCAGTGCACCATTCACACCAGGTGAAGCACCGACTCTCCCAATAAACCCATCTATACCCCAGCGGCTAAAGATACTAAGAGAAAGCAGTGACAAGCAGAAGATAGGGGCCTCAAGCAGGAGAACAGCAAAAATGCATTTATCATGAGCTGTAGATGGCCCAGCAACCTCAGTGGCGAAATATTAACAAACCGAACAGTTTCTGGGCACTTCAAGTGATAGAAAACCCGCAAAACAGAGGACTGTCCCTCACCCTGGCTCTTCACTTCATGAAGCATTATTTTATATCAGACTGCAACTTATCACACCTCCAGCGCTCTATAAAATAGTTTTCAACAGCATAAAGAGAGAAATAAACGCTCCTCCATCAGCAGACATTTTTTTCTTGACTGAATACACTTATTTGTTGTTGTTCCTTGTCCTTAACTAAAAAAACAGAACAGTGCCTACAACTGTACAAAAAGCAGGCTACCCCATTTGCGAAGTATAAAAGACTACTTGTCACAAACAAGGAATTAATTTTCTACATATTAAATTCGCAGTCGAGTTGGAGAATATATAATTACAGAGCTTTGCCGATTGTGACGTGTCTGCATTTCCCCAATATTTCACTAGAGTTACAGGGAGATTTCAGAAGGCCATATAACACAAGTAAACAGGTTCACCAAAGAGAATAATTCCCCTTTCAGAGTCAATCAATAGGTACTTTATTTGGTTAAATAAAAACCACAAAAGAGCATTACATGCATAAAAACAAAGGTAAAATAAATATTTAATCATAAATACATATCTTCAATCTTTAAATACTATAAAAAAGATTAGATTAAAAAAAACTTTGCATAATTACTGCTGCTTGAATGTTTTTTCATACTTCTTAGAGCCTCCACCCAAAAACTTACCACATTAAACAGAAAATTGGGTACTGTGACATTTGAAGGTGGATCAGGGATGGCTTTACCTGCTAAAATCTCTTCCCTCTGAGCAACGCTAAAATATAATGTTGTCTTAGGGTCAGGTAATGATCACAGAAAAATATAAAGCGCGCTGTATCTTGGAACGATCACTTATCATATGTGCATGGGCCTTGGTTTTCCACCTTATGCGGCTCGTTTCAGTGAACTACCCTGCAAAAAAGCATCTTCATAATGACTCTTCCAATGCTTATTTACCTCCCTGCATTGTACATCTCCTGATTATTTTCAATGAAATAAAAATGTCAGCAAAGCACACTGGAAGAGACAGGCAGAGGACGATGAAGCCATAGCCGGGGTACAGTGTTGGAACAAGGCTCACAAGAGGCATCTTTAGCTGTCATACTGTGATAGACAAACTTAATTAACCTCTGCCAGTCACTTCCAGCGACCATTTGAGAGCAAGGAGCTGACCCATAAACAATATGTTACCATCAGGCTCGCCGGTGCTCTGACATCTGGAGATATAGCCCTATCAGCAGTATCGGAAAACAAAACACTTAGATTCGCTGCTGCAAGATATATAGATTATATTAATGTCACACATGAGCTGTCAGAAACATTAAGACACTTTTAGCATAAATCTGCACGACCCTGAAGAGTCTAATGCATAATGTATTGCTTGCAGGACGAGCTCGAGACAGCTTTGCCTTTCTGCTGTTGCATTACAATACATTTTTGAGTAATTGTTTTAAAATGATGCACTTCTGAAATACATTTAAATACACACACAAACTCTCTTATACGTGTGTGTGTGTGGTGTGTGCATGATGCAGTATTAAATGTATGTCAATTGCTACTGGACAAACAGTAAAGGCTAAAAAGCATACTTTATAATAATTACAAGAAAATAATTAGAGTCGGACTGGCCTGAATGGCTGGTCTGACAGCTCAGTGTGTTGATCGCTTTGTGGCTGTTTGTGGCCGGTTATATGGTCTGGTGAGCCGGATTTTACTATTGATCTCCCAGATATTACCACAAACATTGCCTTTAGCAAGAATGAAAAAAGCGAATAGCCTCCTATACTTTGCAGAACACATTTACAATGTGTCTTTACAAGTTCAAAGCTGACCATTCTGCGGGCCATTATTTTTAGCAATGGGGGCCACTTCTGTTTTGTGAACAGGTCCTATTTCCTGTGCCAGGTCGTCCCTGAAAATAACCATACTCATGAACTGGTTTCCTTATTGCACAGACCTACATCAAATCTCGAGCCAAATATTTCCAGCGCACCAGCAATCTTAGTAATCAGGTACCTATGTTACGATGTAATGACCTTCCGCTGGCGAAATGCTGTCCACAGCTACCCTCATTTTCACTGGGAGTGGTTATTCACTCTACCATAAAATACACAAGCATTTGCAATGCAATAGGTCTCGCATTCACGCAAGTTTGAGCTATTGGCATTGTAAATGACAATGTCTTTTATTTATGTTTAGGTTTTAAAACATAAATAAAAAGCGTTGTCATTTACAATACTAATAGCTTAAACTCTCGCAAATGCAAGATCTATTGGATTGCAATAAAGGGCCTTCTCGACCGCTTGTTAGATTGTAAATATCAGAGGAAGAGACCGGCCTGGGACATCTTCAAAGTAGTGATAAATAGTGCAGTGAAGAAGATGTGTAAGTGTTGTAATTAACACAGACCCAAAGTGTGAAGTGAGAGTTACATATGATCCTAGCTATAAACACTAACAAAGTGCTCCAACACCTTTCGATCTGTGATTCCACTGTTGCAGCTCAGGAGGAAGAGAGGGAAAGGGGGCTAGATCCTGCCCTCTCCGTGATTTGAGTGTGCAGCATGGCATTGCGCAATGTCATAGCTATCTTTGGCCTAATAAAAAACACTAAGGTGTAGTAGGGCCCTGGCTTCACCTGCTGGTGCAGGGCGGGCTGTGCTTAATGGCAGGCAGGGAGGGAGGGAGGAATGGTCTCGGCTGCAGCTCCGGTCTCATAAGCGCCCCTGCTATTACTAGTGAGCGAGAGGCGCAGAGGTGGTGGTATAGTATTGGTGTTATTGGTGGTCGTGTTGGTATTGGTGGTGGTATTAGTGGTGGCGGTATTGGTGGTGTTGGTCTTAGTGGTAGTATTGAAGGTGGCGGTAATGGTATTGGTGGTGGGGTATTAGTGATATTGGTGGTAGTATTGGTGGTGGTGGTATTGGTGCTGGTGGTATTGGTGGTGATGTTATAGGTGGTTGGGTGGTATTGGTGGTGGTGTATTAGAGGTGGTGGTGGTATTGGTGGTGATGTATTAGAGATGGTGGTGGTATTGGTGGTATTGGTAGTTGTGGTGGTGGTCTTGGTGGTTGTAGTGGTGGTGGTATTGGTGGTGATATAGGTGGCTGGGTGGTATTGGTGGTGTAGTATTGGTGGTGGTGATATTGGTGGTGGTATTAGTGGTGGCGTTGGTGGGGATGGTGGTATTGGTGGTACTGGTAGTGGTGGTGGTATTGGCAGTGGTGGTATTGGCAGTGGTATTGGTGGTGTTGGTATTGGTGGTGGTGGTATTGGTGGTTGTATTGTCAGTGGTGGTGGTATTGATGGTGGTGGTATTGGTGGTGGTGGTATTGGTGGTACTAGTGGTGGTGGTTTTATTGGTGGTGGTATTGGTGGTGTTGGTACTGGTGGTGGTATTAGCGGTGGAGGTATTGGTTCTGGTGGTATTGGTGGTGGTGGTACTGGTGGTGGTGGTATTGTTGGTGGTGGTATTGTTGGTGGAATTAGTGGTTGTATTTGTGGAGGTGGTGGCATTGATGATGGTGGTGGTATTGTTGGTGTTAGTAGTGGTGGTATTGGTATGGTGATATTAGTGGATGTGGTGGTGGAATTGGGGGTTATATTGGTGAAATTGGTGGTTCTAGTGGTATTGGTGGTGATATTTGTGGTGGTGGTATTGGTGCTGTTGGTATTACTGTTGGTATTGTAGGTGGTGGTATTGTTGGTGATACTGGTGGGAGTGGTATTCGTAGTGGCATTAGTGGTGGTTTTGGTGGTGGCATTGGTGCTGTTGGTATTGGTGGTGGTTGTAGTGATGGTGGTGGTATTGGTGGTGGTATTGTTGGTGGTGGTGATATTGGCGGTAGTGGTGGTGGTTTTGGTGGTGATATTGATGGTGGTGGTATTAGTGTTGGTATTGGGGGCGATATTGGTGGTGGCATTAGTGTTGGTGGTACTAGTGGTGGTGGTATTATTGGTAGTGGTTTTGGTGGTGGCATTGGTGGTACTAATGGTGGAGGTATTCGTGGTATTGACGGTGGTTTTGGTAGTGGTGGTATTGGTGGTATTAGTGGTGGTGGTGGTTTTGGTAGTGGTGGTATTGGTATTAGTGGTGGTATTGGTGGTGGTAGCAGTATTGGTGGTGGTATTGGTAGTGGGTGGTATTGGTGGTGATAGTGGTATTGTTTGTGGTGATAGTGATGGTACTGGTGGTATTGGTGGAGGTGGTGGTATTGGTGGAGGAGGTGGTATTGGTGGAGTTGGTATTGGTATTGATGGTTGTGGTGGTGGTATCGGTATTGGTGGTGGTATTGGTATTGGTGGTTGTATTGGTAGTGGTGTTATTAGTGGTGGTGGTATTGGTAATCGAGGTGGTGGTGGTAGTGGTATTGGAGGTAGGTGGTTTTATTGGTTGTGGTGGTATTGGTGGTGGTGTTGTTAATAAAATAAGCTTTTGAAAACAACACGCCAGGTGTGTTTAGTGAAGATGGCATGTAACAAAGATGTGCTGTTTTCAGCTTCAGCCCATTAGCACAGGATTATGTGCAACCTGGAATTCTCATGACTTAATTTGCTAATCATTTCTAAATCCATTTTACTTGGGGTTGAAGCAGACACAGATAAAGCCTGGGTAAAGTGATTGAAAACAGGCACCCGAGTTACGGGGGGCTGCGGGGATGGGGGTGTACGGTTTAAAAAACACAAGTGGTTTCAGCTGAAGCAGCGCATGTTCGGCCTGCAGTAAGAGAAACTCATTCAATAAAAAATTATGCGTGTAACAACCAAAGTCGCCATGGGAGGGTCCGAATGAAGACAAGGCCGTACTAAGGAAGGACTAACTAGCCTATTAACGAATCAGAAGGCAGCATTTATGAAAGACAATGACATAAGACAATAAAAAATATGGGAGGAGCGTACAAGTTACTTGAGAAATGATATATAGTCACAGTACTGTTGGACTGGATGTTTGCTTTATGCATGGCGTGCTGCCCTCAAACTCAAGATACGAAAATGTAACCCATGTCTAGGTCTCCTAGCAGATCTGCGATCTATCTTGTTACAATTCTGTCGGGGGGGATGCACAGTCTGCTTATGTACTGCAATGCTTTTCGGCAATAAAATATGTTTTTTTGTAAGAAAAATATGGGAGGAGATTGGGAGCGGTTTCTCTCCCATACTCTACCACAGCAGTCTCGCAGAGCGAGCAGCGCATGCTCGCTGCAACTAGGCTCGACCTAATAAATGAAGGGGCCTAATGCAGGCCCCTGGAACCCCTGCGGCATGTTGTGTTGTAAGAGCTCGTGCTTGCTGGTGGGCTCATTGAATTCCAGGGCTCGTGGTTCTCGGGCTGTGGAATGCTATGAGTGCAGCAGAAGACAGGAGACTAAGCCAGGAAGAGGCGAAAGCACGTTGTTGCTCCAGCGCTGTACTCGGTGTTTAAGTCTTGAATAAGCTTGCACTAAATACTACTTTACTGAATTCTGTCTTTAGTAATCTGGCAGGGTGCAACATATTTGGAGGGCCCCACAATCTTTCAGGGGCCGATATTCAGCCCAACGCCAATAAATATCTGAGATGCGGGAGACTCGGGTGCTTCTTAGCACATTCAGCAGGGGTGCCCCATCACTTTGCGTTACGTCACTACATAAATCACTTCTATCACACCCATCCCTTTCTCCTTTATTGTCAGTCAGATTGTCCCAAAAGAGCCTCTTTGCCCTTCTGAGACTAAACACCCGACAAGCTCCTGCCTTTAAAGATCCTTTAAAGTGGACCTCTACGCTAACTCTATTCTACAAGCGCCTAATGGGACAAAAGCCCTTTTTAAGATTGTTACGGATCTCTCCTCCCCAACCTGTCTGAGTAACAAAGTGGCGTCATCGCAGAAATTGTGCGATGAGATTGCCTCTTATTTTAAAGACAACATTGCCAAAAATTGTCGGTACCCTCCATCCTAATAATATCGATGATCAGCACAACTTCGAGCAGATGGCGGACAGGGCCGGACTGGCTACCGGGCAGTTTGGAATGCTGCTTAGCTGGAGGGTAATTTAGTTGATGGGACCTGCGTGTACTAAACGAAATTCGTTTTGTTTTCATTATTTCAAGGTACACGCAGGTCTCCATGTACGAAATCAGCCCCCACTGCAGTAAAATCTTCCAGGAGCTCGGCAGCATTCCAAACTGCCCGGTAGCCAGTCCGGCCCTGATGGCGGATGAGGATCCGCAACAGATAATTGCCCTGGACAATTTTCAGACTCTCACTGATATCGCTTTTAATAACCTGGCGCATGTCCTCGGGTTTCCCACCCTTGACCCCCTCCCCCACAAAATCTGGAAGTCATTTGCCAAGAGACCTTCCCATGGCTGCGGCAGATTTGCAACCAGTCTTTAGAAGAAGGCATTGTCCCGGAGGGATGGAAGCAAGCTGTGGTGACACCTTTGATCAAGAAGCCCTCACTGGACCCGACAGTCCCTGCAAGCTTTAGACCCATCTCCCTCCTGCCATACCCGATTAAAATTCTGGAAAAGGCAGTAAGCAAGACTCTATCCTGCTTCTTGGAGGATAATCAACTGCTTGACAGAGACCAATTTGGGTTCCGCCCAGGTCATGGGACCGAGACGGCTTTGGCAACCATGTTGGACAACTTACGCATGTGGGCAGACAACGGGAACGCCACTTTTCTACTGCTTCTCGATATGTCGGCCGATTTTGATACAGTGAGCCATTCAATCTAAGTGGTGAGACTGGAGCAGATAGGGGTGAAGGGACGGGCGCTGAAGTGGTTGCAGTTCTATCTAGCGGGGATACAGCAGGTGGTGACCTTGGCACCGTTTTCCTTCAGCAAATCCCCGGTAGTCCATGGGGTGCTACAGGACTCTGGAATCAGCCCTATTCTTTTCAATGTCTATCTGCAGCCCCTTTTCCCCATCATTAAATCATTTGGAGTCGACCTAGTCAATTATGCCGACGTTACACAACTGGCGTTCTCCTTGGAAGGAGAACATGCAGTGTCCATGGACACGTTCCAGCAGTGCATGCGTCGGACGGCTAGCTGGCTCCGAAGAAACTCCTTACAGTTTAATGGTGGGAAGACTGAGGTGGTGTACTGCTCCTCTGTCAGTATGTCTAAACATATACCATTGGAGTTTAGGCTCACCCCTGAGGAGGAACCGCTGGCTCTGGTCAGCATGGTACGCAATTTGGGGGTTCTGATCGACGACAATCTTCAAATGGAGTCACAGGCAAATAAGACCGCCACTGTGTGCTTCTCCCTGATGCGTATGTTGCGTCAGATACTCCCACTACTACCAAAAGACTCACGCTCCCTTGTAGTGAGAAGCACAGTGATAAACAGGCTGGATTATTGCAACTCCCTTTATTTGGGAGCACCATAGTACATCTTTCAGGGGTTGCAGAGAGTCCAGTCTGCAGCAGCAAAACGGGTGCTAAATAGGCAGCGTAGGTCATCCACTACCCTGGCTTTGAGAGACCTACACTGTCTGCCCATCAAGGAAAGGGTCCACTTTAAATCACTCTGCTTGGTGCACAGACCGATACACGATCTGGGTCCAGTCCCACTGCAGAAAAAAATCACCTGGTACCAGCCCAAGAGGCAGCTTCGCTCCTCTAGTGCCAGTCTGCTGGCGATCCCCAGATTCAAATGTTCTAGGATGGGAGGGAGGGCATTTAATGTGGCTGGTGCACATCTTTGGAACGAGTTACCCCAGAGTATCAGACAAATTAATTCCCTGATCGAGTTAAGTAAGAGTCTTAAAACCTGGCTCTTTCCTAAGGAATGATCTCCTTTTTCCATCCAATATCCTGACATATCTGTACTCTGGTCAATTCTCTCAGTCTAAATGACAGGATACCCGTAGGGTGGCAGTTTGCTCTATATAAGAACTCTTTCAATTCAATTCAATTCTACCGAACGTTCACCTACCCTACATCCTATGTCTCTCTGAGGCCTTTGGAAACCTCGATCGAGCTGTAATAAGACAATGCATGCAGCTGAATATTTCGAATTACTCTCCAATTAAAATATTCAGCTCTCATGACGCTTATACCCTCTCATCAGTGATGCCGAAATGTCACAATCACCAAACCCGGACTCAACCACAGTTTACTGTAATGAATGTAGGTGGGACTCTATCATGGGTGACTGTAAACAATGAAGAAGGGATGAGGGTTATTCCCTCACGGTGGTCGCAAAACATCTGCAGCACTGCGAGACACTACCTTAACAGACCGGAACTGTCTCAGGACAGGACATACTGTCTATAAATCATCTCAAAGTCAACTAAATGAAAATACACAATCCCAAAGAGGGTTTGCAAACACTGCATGAATAGGTTGGCCACACATAGCCTGGGTCACCAGAATCATGTTCTTCTGAAGCCGCAACATATTCTTCACTAATATGTATTTGACACACGCCGCAAAATCCACCATCTGCTGTATAATTTGCAGATTTCCTACACAAAAAGTACTGGGGAAAAAAAAAGAGCCACATCTGTTTCCACATAGTGGCAGACCCTGAGGTTAACTGATGACCGTCCAGTTTAGTTGCTGATTGCAGTGTCCAGGTGTTAAAGCAGTGCTTACTTTGAGGCAGTGGTAGCAGTGGGGGCCACCGGCGCTCATTTTTAGGGAACAAGCTACAACAAAAGAGGACCTGGATTCCCACTTCTTATTATTCAAAAACCACACTATATTCCTTTGGTGGTTAGGTTTTTTGTTCAACCATTTATTTTATTAGGATTTATTTTTTTATTTTAAAATGGACTTTCTTCCATTCTCAGAGTCACATACATTTCATACAATACAAAACATCACTATACAAATACACAAACGTAATAACCAAAATTAAATTGCCAAAAAATCACAATGCTATAATTAACAATCGATCAGTTTATAAATTGCAATGCCTATTTTTCAAAAACCAAAGGTTCTCAAACGAATTACTTCTTAATCACAATCAAAATACTTCTTGTGAGCTAGATGGGTATGTGTGTAAATTTTATGAACACGATTTTATTTCAAGTCATAAATGACACAACTATGAATCAATGCCGACGCGTTTCCAGCCACGCCTATATTCTTCACGGGGCTTTCATCAGGGCTTTTTACTATAGGCAATTGTTGAATGATCTACAAAGTAAAAAATAATAATGAAAAACTAATCAGCACCAGTAAGTCAAACCTTTAACCTACTTCTTATGGTCCATTAAGGATACTTATCATACCTTCTTTGAGGTTCCAAAGTCAAGAATAATGCTAAGATTCCAAAGTGTGGTTAACAGTCAGTGGCCATCATTCTGCAAGAGACAAAGTTCCTGTTCATGCCAATGCCATTTTTCTACTCTGTTTCATGCATTTATTAGTGGGCAACATCATGTATCCTACCTTCAGCTGACTTAAATCATAACGTCTTTCCACGCATTATTTCTGCCAAGAGGAACTGGGGGTCAATAGTTAGGAGTCACGGGCCGGAACCAGTTCTAATCGAAAGAAAACATACCACTATTGTTTTCCTTTTCTTTATCGAATTGAAAAAAAGGGGGGCGGGTTCCACAAGATTTACATTAAGCTCTTCCTACCTGTGTATCAGTCAGTTAATGTCCTGGACTCGACTCTTTTCTTAATTTCCTTGTCGGTCCTATTCACAAAAAGTTGCAAACTACACATTAGTGTGTATACTTATTTTCTGGTGTGATATTACCCTGTGGTCCCCTACCATGCTCCTCACCTCTCTCTTTATTGGCAACAGCAGTAGCCGGTCCCCGTACTCAATGTTTTAGTTTCAGCCGATGTTTTGATCGTTCTGCTTTTTAAGTTGGTTACTCGCTGTGGATTTAGCGAAACAAAGAATTAACTACTATTTCACCCAAATGATTCCCGCATGCTTGCATTTTTCGGCGTTTGCTCTTACCTGTAACAGGTTATGTCGAGCAAAAGCTTTAGGCGTCTCTTCTTCCCACAGCGTCTTAGCTGTTAGCCCGGAAGCAGAAGTTTGTATCTGTCTCGGAAGCCCGGGTTGCTGGGTAATGTAGTTTTAAGGCAGCTATTTGCTGGAACTACATGTAGATTGCCACCGCTTAGGCTGAAACTGGCATTATTTTCAACCAGTTTTCACTATACTGCGGCTAAGATAATGGATGGTTGCCACTGCTGTAGTTACCACACTTAGCGTTTAATGAGGAAAAATTCGATCTATTTAATAGCCATTGCTCAAATCAGAACAAAGATGCTTTTTGAGCTAGTTTATGTTACCTTCAGATTTAGCAAAACACATCCGAAAAGCTTAAAAGAGAACCTCCCCTATAGTCAGCTACTCCGCATCCGGAGAAATTGTTCGTCTAGGCAAGACTTTGACCATCACGCTGAAGTGTTCTGTGAACAGATGTGCATGAGAGGATATCCTAAGAAATTACTAAAACATGCAAGGAAGCGAGCATGGAATACTCCTAGGGAGACCCTGCTTGAAAAAAAAAGAAAAACCAGCAATGGACAGGTTGGTCTGTGTAACCACATTTGGTTCACAGACTAATAAATTCAAGCAAATAATATTGCGTAATTGGCACTTGCTGGAAAGTATGGAGACCAAATTCTCACGTCCCCTGTTTGCAATGCGCAAGAGTAAGAGTATTGCACAAGAACTAGTAAGGGCAGACATTAGCACACTGGAAAGGAAGAAAGATCTACTTGCACAATGGGGTCTTAAACCGACGGAGGGACACCACAAATGTGGTACCTGCGTGGCATGTGCTAATACAGTGGAAGGAACAGAATTCAACCATGGGAATGTGAAATGGAAACATGTCACATTCTCTAACTGTAAGACAAAAAATGTCATCTATGCGATAATTTGCCCATGCCAAAAAATTTATATTGGCAAAACCAATCAGCAAATTAACCATAGAATTGCGCAACACCGTTCAAGGATTAAAAAGAGGGTGCTCACTGCACCAATGGTTGATCATTTTGTGGCAGAAAAACATTCAGAACACGATTTTAAATGGACAGTGCTCATGGTAGTGAACACAGCCAAAATTACTTCAGACATCGACTCCATATTATTGTCAAAGGAAGCATATTTAATTATGAAGTTTAACAGTACCCTGACGGGCCTTAATGAAATGTCCGAGTTGTCTAGAGTGATTTAGGTCCTACTACCAAGTTCCGTTTTGCTAAATCTGAAGGTTACATAAACTAGCTCAAAAAGCATCTTTGTTCTGATTTGAGCAATGGCTATTAAATAGATCGAATTTTTCCTCATTAAACGCTAAGTGTGGTAACTACAGCAGTGGCAACCATCCATTATCTTAGCCGCAGTATAGTGAAAACTGGTTGAAAATAATGCCAGTTTCAGCCTAAGCGGTGGCAATCTACATGTAGTTCCAGCAAATAGCTGCCTTAAAACTACATTACCCAGCAACCCGGGCTTCCGAGACAGATACAAACTTCTGCTTCCGGGCTAACAGCTAAGACGCTGTGGGAAGAAGAGACGCCTAAAGCTTTTGCTCGACATAACCTGTTACAGGTAAGAGCAAACGCCGAAAAATGCAAGCATGCGGGAATCATTTGGGTGAAATAGTAGTTAATTCTTTGTTTCGCTAAATCCACAGCGAGTAACCAACTTAAAAAGCAGAACGATCAAAACATCGGCTGAAACTAAGACATTGAGTACGGGGACCGGCTACTGCTGTTGCCAATAAAGAGAGAGGTGAGGAGCATGGTAGGGGACCACAGGGTAATATCACACCAGAAAAGAAGTATACACACTAATGTGTAGTTTGCAACTTTTTGTGAATAGGACCGACAAGGAAATTAAGAAAAGAGTCGAGTCCAGGACATTAACTGACTGATACACAGGTAGGAAGAGCTTAATGTAAATCTTGTGGAACCCGCCCCCCTTTTTTTCAATTCGATAAAGAAAAGGAAAACAATAGTGGTATGTTTTCTTTCGATTAGAACTGGTTCCGGCCCGTGACTCCTAACTATTGACCCCCAGCTCCTCTTGGCAGAAATAATGCGTGGAAAGACGCTATGATTTAAGTCAGCTGAAGGTAGGATACATGATGTTGCCCACTAATAAATGCATGAAACAGAGTAGAAAAATGGCATCGGCATGAACAGAAACTTTGTCTCTTGCAGAATGATGGCCACTGACTGTTAACCACAAATTGGAATCTTAGCATTATTCTTGACTTTGGAACCTCAAAGAAGGTATGATAAGTATCCTTAATGGACCATAAGAAGTAGGTTAAAGGTTTGACTTACTGGTGCTGATTAGTTTTTCATTATTATTTTTTACTTTGTAGATCATTCAACAATTGCCTATAGTAAAAAGCCCTGATGAAAGCCCCGTGAAGAATATAGGCGTGGCTGGAAACGCGTCGGCATTGATTCATAGTTGTGTCATTTATGACTTGAAATAAAATCGTGTTCATAAAATTTACACACATACCCATCTAGCTCACAAGAAGTATTTTGATTGTGATTAAGAAGTAATTCGTTTGGGAACCTTTGGTTTTTGAAAAATAGGCATTGCAATTTACAAACTGATCGATTGTTAATTATAGCATTGTGATTTTTTGGCAATTTAATTTTGGTTATTACGTTTGTGTATTTGTATAGTGATGTTTTGTATTGTATGAAATGTATGTGACTCTGAGAATGGAAGAAAGTCCATTTTAAAATAAAAAAATAAATCCTAATAAAATAAATGGTTGAACAAAAAACCTAACCACCAAAGGAATATAGTGTGGTTTTTGAATAATAAGAAGTGGGAATCCAGGTCCTCTTTTGTTGTAGCTTGTACCCAGGTCCTACCTGGTTCCCGTCATTGGGCCTAACCCCTGTATGCACCATTTTTGGGGAACTGCACATATTTTTCCTCATTAGACACTGACTGTGAGAAAGAGAGGAAAAAAGACACAAAGGGGAAGTATAAAGAAAAGATGGAAAAAATTTCTCAATAGGCGAAAGCAGGAACCAGCATGAGTGAGATAAAGGGGCAGCGAGTATCTGATGGAATCTATGACAGAATATCAAGAATGCAAATATCCACAGACAAAATATTGGCGCTGGAATATCGAAGACAAGTATATCCCCACCCTTCCTCAAGCGCCGTGAGACCCTATTGGTATGTAGCGCGCTATATAAATCTCCTGACTTGACTTGACTATCGACACCCTATCTACAACATGGTAAGTACAAAAATATCGAAAATAAAATATCGATGTTAAAAATATCGTTATTAAAAATATCGGTTTTTTTCAGTAAAAAAAAAGTTAAATTAAATAAATACTTATATATAATCTAAACTTATTTTAAAATGTGTTATAATGTTTAAAATGAATAAATAATACATATTTAATATTAAACATTTAATTAAAATTAATCATGCAATATATAATAAATACTTAATTAATATATATATATATATTTATTAAATTAATTAAAAATATTAACAAATAATATAAATTAAAAATACATCAACTCTCATAAAATAATAACATAAATAATAATAAATAATTATATTTAATAAATAACAACAATTACATATACTTTCAATATTTTTAAAATTAATTAAATACAACATTATGTAACATATTAAATACATAAATAAATATAAATATTATTGGATAGCGTAAGGGTAAAAATTACTATTCAAATTCCAAAGAGTGCAACATTAGGGAAAATTACTATTCCCACTCCAGAGAGTGCAACAGTAGGGAAAGCGTAGGATAGGAAGTGGGTATAAATTACTATTCCCACTCCAGTGAGTGCAAAAGTAGGGAAAACATTAGATAGCGGGTGGGTAAAAATTACTATTCCCACTCCAGTGGGTGCAACAGTAGAGAAAACGTTGGATAGCGTAGGGGTAAAATTACTATTCCAACTCCAAAGAGTGCAAGAGTAGGGAAAGAGTTGGATAGCGTAGGGGGAAAAATTACTATTCCCACTCCAGAGAGTGCAACAGTAGGGAAAGCGTTGGATAGCGGGTGGGTAAAAATTACTATTCAAACTCCAGAGGGTGCAACAGTAGGGAAAGAGTTGGATAGTGGGTGGGTAAAAATTACTATTCCCACTCCAGAGGTTGCAACACCAGGGAAAGCGTTTAATAGCATAGATTTTTATTTTAACATACTTATAAATAATTCTTATATTTGAAATAATGTATAAATACATTTTTAAATACATCAACATCAATAAAATACAATTACTAATTATTAAAACCAATGAAATTTAAAAAAATTAATTGACAATAAATTAACAACAAACACCATTAAATAATAATAATTAAATATTACTCACCAAATAATGAAAATAATAAAAATAACTATTTATCATTAAATGTAAATTACTATTAAAATGTAAGAAACAATATACAAAATATTTAAAAAAATTAAAAAGTTTACCAATTAAATAATGATTTTTTCTAGTTATTAAAAAATAATTACGATTTAAAAATATTAATTCCCAATTAAATAAATGTTTTATGTTTAAAAATAATTATTTGCCAATTAATAATTCATTAATACATTAATTATCAGTAAAACATTTGTTTAAATAATTAAATATTTACAATTAAATTACTTCCCACCCAATACCCCTATAAAACCACAACACGCTCCAATACTAAAACATCACATTTAATACAATTTAACAATAATTACCAATTAAATAATTAATTTATCAATTAAAATAATTAATTTCCAAATAATAAATAATTACTAAATACATTATACATCAAAAAAATTAATGATTTACAATTAAATTACTTCCCACCCTATTCCCCTATAAACCCACAACCCACTCTGGTATTAAAACATAACATTTAATAAAAATTAACATTAATTACCAATTAAATAATTAATTTATCAATTAAATTAATTAATTGCCAATTATTAATTAAATTAAAAATTAATTACACATTAAAAATTCATTAATTATTTACAATTAAATTACTTCCCACCCTATTCTCCTATAAACCCACAACCCGCTCCGGTACTAAAACATAACATTTAATAAAAATTTTGCATTAAATACCAATTAAATAATTAATTTATCAATTAAAATAATTATTTGCCAATTAATAATTAAAATAAAAATTAATTACACATAAAATAATCATTAATTATTCACAATTAAATTACTTCCCACCCTATTCCCCTATAAACCCACAACCCGCTCCGGTACTAAAACATAATTTACTTAAAAATAAATTTATTTATATATAAAAAAAATACACATATAATATAAATTAATTTAAATACTTAACAAATACATATAACACATACATAATAAAAAACATAAAAATAATACAAATATCGATATTAGTGACATCGAAATTAGTTACATCGATATATATGCTATCGATATTACTAACTTCGATATTACTTACATCGATATAAATGAAATCGATATTACTTACCTTAGGATTGATATTCTGTCCAACGATATTCTTGACATCGATATTCATGACCTTCGAAATTTCAAACACGATATTTTGGTAGGTCGATATTTAATACTCGATATTTTGACTGTGTACCATCTGATGGTGGATTTAAGAGCCATGAGGTGGTTCAAGAATACGCAGCCTTGGCATTTGTTGCGCTGACATTTAAGAGAACCGGCCACAGGTTTTTGAGCAGAGCTTGCACCAGCAACGGTGCGCCACAGTCATCAATTGCCTTGTCCCATAAATCAGGAAAAAGATCAGGTTTGTGATTTGATAGGAGCAGGTCAATATGCATTCATCTGCCAATTATTGCATGCATTTGAAACAATCCTTTGTGGGATGAATCATTTCAAATTTCATAGCATATTCGAGTTGAAAACATCATTGGTCAGTTCGGACAGCTGAAGGGAAGTCACCAAGCCAGGGAACGTTTATTGTATCACTTGTAAAGAATTAATATTCACATTTGGCCATACAGCATGAGGAGCTAGGCAGCACGGGGGCAGTTTTCAAAACTACGCAGACGATGCAAAAGTGCTGTCCTCGGTAACCATTAACCCAATGTAATTTGGCCATTTGGCTGAGGTATTTTTTACCAGAATCTGGGAAGGAACTAATGGAGGACAGGCGTAGTTCCTGTTCTTGAGTATGACTCCCTGCCTAAAACAAAATGCAGGCCCCGAATACCTCTCGTTCTACACCCCCACCCTCCAGCTCCGCTCCACCAGCCTCGCCCTCACTACCGTCCCACGGATTAGCAGAACCACCATCGGAGGAAGATCATTCTCCTAACTGGCAGCCAAAACATGGAACTCCCTCCCTGCACACCTACGACTGACCCAGGACCATCTCACTTTCAGGAAACACCTCAAGACCTGGTTATTTGAGCAATAGCGGCACCCCCCCTCCCTTCAGTGCCTTGAGACCCTCACGGGTGAGTAGCGCGCTCTACAAATGTATTGATTGATTGATTGACCAACCACAGGTCATTTAGATTGGGAGTGAACGATACTCAGACCAAAAACTGGGGTCAGAATTTCTGGGCTTTATGTTGATTAGCGATGTATTATGGTCAGTTAAACTATTCTGCGCATTCAGTGTTTGAATGGCTAACTTCTGAGAAACGGTTGACCGCCTCTATTGGCAACGAAAATTGTTCCCTATGTCATTTACACGTGCTAAAAAAGTGTGGACAATGCCTCGAGTGGGGTGGGGCTGGGGGGACTTCTATAAGGAATGTCAGCAAGCTTCAGGTACAGCAGAATTCTGCAGCAAGAGTGCTCCCTGCCTAAAACACTTTTCAGCACTGCATCGCACTACCTAAACCACAGCCTGATAACATAGGGGCCGATTAGGATGGCGGACGGACTTGCGTCCGTCCGCCATCCCAGAGGTGGAGGGACCGTCCGCATGGGCTGCGGCGGTCCCTCCGTGCAAATTAGGATGTGACCGCCACTCTGGCGGTCACATCCTGGATATTTAACATTGCGGCGGGTGCTGCTTCAAGCAGCACCCGCCGCAATGTTAAAAGTGCATGTTTAACATTTACATGCACAAAGCGGCAGGCACCGCGCGGTGCCTGCCGCTTTGTGCATGTAAATACTGGGGGGTACCATAGGTACCCCCCATGTGCACCCCCCACCCGCCTACACCCTGGGGGCCCGCAACGGGCCCCCAAAATCAAAAGTACACATGCTTTTCCACGGCGGAAAAACCACCGCGGAAAAGCATGTTTACAAATGCATCCTAATTTGGCTGGCGGTGTCTGATAGACACTGCCAGCCAAATGAGAGCTTTTCCGCCGCGGTTGTAATCCGACCGCGGCGGAAAAGCAGCGGACAGAAACCAAGACCCACCAGCCATCGTAATGCGGCGGTGGGTCTTTGGTGACTCCGCAGAGGATTTTCCGCCTCCTCCGGGCCGGAGGTGGCTTCCGCCTGCCCGGAGGAGGCGGAAAATCCTCTATCCTAATCGGCCCCATAGTGTGGAAAAGGATGCTGAGATCTACTGGTAGATATCCCCTCTGGAAAGTAAGCAAGGAAGGTGGGCCGACTTTGTCTGGGAAAGTATTTCATGGGGATGGTAGTGTGGCCCAGCCTAACCAGGACCAATGAACAGATAGGATTGCTGGAGGATGTTGCAGGCAGTGGTGGTTTTTGGTGCCATTTTAGGTCATGGATGCTGTGCACGTCAACAGCCAAGGGAGTCGGTGGAGTCTGGGTTCAATGACAAATACGGGCTTTTTTCTCAAGCCGTTTCCCATGCTAGTGTCCCTCACGGCTTTTGCCCAGAGCAGTTTTGCAACTAGTCTAATATTCTGGTCAGGCACAATCCCTATGGTGGAATTCATTGGTCAACCAGCAGCCAAATGAAAGATGGTCCTTAGACTGTTAAAGAGACTGTGTTACTGTGGTAAACATTGAATGTCAGTTTTAAATCCAGACATGTGCCTGTATGATCAATGCAGTGGCTGTTTTATCTAGTTTTATGATGCAGGCCTTCAGGTACCAACACCCAGTAGCAACTGAGTTCCCTACATCGTTCCCAGAGCAACTGTTGCGACTTGGTGCCCCAGTTTACCAGACCTCATGGCAGCCACCTTGGCACCCAGGATGGGGTGTGCCTTTGAGGGGCATTTTTGCACATACTGCAAGTTTCTGGGGCACCCCGGAGTGGGGGACTGGTTTGCGCCAGTGTCAGTTATGGCATTTATGGGGTCCGCAAGAGAAGTTTCAGACGCCAGACGCCACATTGCTGCCATATCATTCTTTGGGAAATGCTGGGGCACACAGATTGTGACAGAAGCTATCCTGGTCCAGTGGGTGTTGGAGGATTTGGCAACGTTTTGAGGGAGCCAAGGCAGTCTCTGGGTTTCCCCATTGACACAGTTAAGTTAGCGGCTGTCCCAATCACTATGGGGAGCAATTGCTGATCACAGGATGAGGCCCATCTCGTTAGGGCGTCCATTGCCCTTACATTTTATGGGGCACTCAGGACAGGGGAGCGAGGGGCCAAAAGCATGTATGATATGAAAGGGGGTTGGCAGTGTGCTGATTTCAGTGGCCAAATGATTCCTGGCAACCACTATCACCCGTTTCAAAGACCGATCAGATGATGAGGGGCGATCACATTCTGTGGCATAGAGTTCCAGGAAATGTATGCTATTCCCTAGGGAATTTGGGGGCATTCATGGCCTGCAGATCGCAGAGGTCCCCGGTTGGTGCATGGAGATGAGACACCTCTCTCAAGGTTTCTGGTCTGTAGAGAACTTATCAGTGCCAAGGGGGTGCCAGTTTTAGACTCTTCGGGGTGTGGTTTGCATTCCTTTAGAGTTGAGGACACCACAGCTGAAGCAGTAATGGGGCTAGCTGGCCGGGGGTGCAAAGGATTGGCAAGCAGAGATTGAACGGCGATAATAACTATGCCTTCTTTTTAAACGCTAACCAATTATTAAAATATAAGTTAGCCTCGGGTACGGGGACCACTGTATAGCATTTTAATCTTTCACCTCTCACGTCACTACACTGCACACTCAGTTACATACCTGCTCCGCTGTAATCAGGCGTCGAAGGACACCTGGGACACATTCGGTGTCACTGTGTGGGCCCGATGATGAAGCATGCCACCAACCAGGTTGGTGGGTGAGGGCTTCATGAAAAAACATAATGGTTTTTTCTAACCATACTGTCCTGAGTCCTGTAAAATGTTCACATTAGGCTAGTCCTTTCTTGATTACATATAAATCCCTGGGGATACGGACTAGCTACCTAGTCCTCTCTCTCTTGCTTGATACTCGGCGTAAAGTTGGAAAGTCACACTGAAAAAAGGCAACGGGCCTCATTGAAAGAATGGCAGTAATAGAACAATTTCTAAAATTTGGCAGACATCTTGTAGCACTTGTCTGTGTCCCCCTGCCTCATTTAGATGTTGGAAGATCCACAAAAGCCTGCACCGCCATGGTCATCAAGAAAATCCTTGTGATGCAACAGATGACGACAGGAAAGGGTAAACAGAAGCCGTTTGGATGGAGAGGGTGCTAAGTGCATCCAAGAGGTGGACATCTCTAAATTTGGTGGGCCTGGCGAAGTTCAAATGATTCCAAAGTCCACCTATAGGATAAAGTAGAGTAGCCTAATTGTTCTCATATAGGATAAAGGCATTGATTTTGGCAGGGAGTAAATCCCATTTGAAAAACACATGGGGTGGCCTGTCTTTACTGTTCTTATTGCTGCCCATCGCCACAAATGCCCACTTTAAATCAGGATCCAAACACATATATACATGTAAGTATAATGTGGGTTAGACGCTCAGCAATGGTTTGACATTTCTCTAGACAAGGCTACAACAGCTCCTGCTTCCCAGAATACTTGGAGAATATATTCCAAAGGAGACACCCGGGCCTGTGGCAGGTTTCCTTGTCGCGCTGTCTTCAAAGAAGGACACGTCCACAAGGAGCCGCAGAGATGTTGATGCCCAAGAATAACTGAGGGGCATATTACCAACAACTAGCGATAATTATCGCTGTGTTGGCTTAGCGGGAATATTACTATCGCCGCCCTTCACCTGTTTTTATCGCTGAGATACCTTGCTATTAGCAAGATTTATCTCAGGAGCGATAAAAAACAGGCGAAATGCGTGAATATCGCTGTCAATACAGCGATATTCAGGCATTACCGTGACAATGCTTTTAGCCATGTTATCCACCTCTCTTGGATAACATGGCTAAGAACTGGTCAGGGCAGGCGTTAGCTTTTGGAGATATTCGCGCTTAGCGCGAATATTTCCAAAACAACGCCTATGTTGATCATAGGCAATAGCGATTGCAGCGACTGTTTTCAGTCGCTGACATTTTGGCACGCCCACTTTGCATGTCATTAGCGATAATTATCGCTGACATGCAAAGTGGGCCCCTAAATGCCCGCTATCGCCTACAAGCTGTCGCTAACTGGTGTTAGCGACAGCTTGGTAACAGGGCGATAAAATTATCGCCGCATTAGCGGGAAAAAGTACCGCTAATGTGGCGATAATGGCTCTTGGTAATATGCCCCTGAATTTCTATGTATGAGCTCAGTTCAAGGAGGGAGTGATGGCGGCTGAGAAAGATGCCCATATGGCCAAGCCTCCGGAGCTGGCTGACAACCTGTGTGCGGACACAGGGAAACGCTTTTTATTTGTAAACACCCCCGTCACTTCTTCCCTAATGGTGCCCATTAAAGACATTCCACGCATTCCGCCGAGCCCGCTTCCAGGCGCTGCAGGGTCCGCGCAAGTCTGTGCAGAATTTCTAAAAGTTGTTACTGTATTCACACATTTTTTGAATTTGTCAGAAATGAAATGGAAAAATAACAACGATGGTATCAATATCCTGGCGTTGACAACGACTTCCTTTCTGATGGCGAGATTACATAAAAGATTCCGTCCCTGAAGTTTGTTTTTGCTTTCCCTTTTTTACTGACAAGGCCATGTTACTTACCTGCAACACTACTTGCTTAAAAGTTTTACCCGTTTCGAAGATAAGCAGTCACTCGAAAAAAGAGATGCAACAATAATAACCTATAGATCTGATTTCAAAGTGAACAAGAGTTGCATATCCCTCTCTTGTCCCCACATAATGCTTCTAGCTTTGCCTCCAAGCTAACTTCAGCAGCCTGGTGTACAAAGCAACCGAGACAAAACACTGGATGGCAGGAGGAAGTGAACAGGTTAGCACTTAGTCTGAATAGAGGTGCAAGAATGAGAGAAATGCCAACTCTCCTGGTACATTCTTGTCGAAAGCAGATTATTAAACAGTACCAGGATGTGTGTGATATAATGGGTACGTGACTTGATCTCACAGAAGGAAAGTTTCTGCACTGGCAGCCCCTCTGTTGGAATGCCCCTCTATATCTAGCAGACAGGAAATGCCGGAAGTTGGATACTGGTATTCTCAATGGACGTTTGTGATAAGGTGAAGGCGCCAGAAAATAAAATCAACAACCACAAGACACTGAAAAATGTGCTCACAATAACACATAAGGTACCACATATTTGAATAGATCACACGTTTGCAGGACGGTGCAGCAAACTAATGAAACGCCTAAGTGAGCTGAGCTGAGCTGTCCTCTTAACCATACTGTGAACTTTTATAGCCATATAGACATATTGACTTTATTTTGTGCAATGTAATACTCAAGTAAACTCTCCCAGGGGCGGCTCTTTCGCTAAGGCGGAGAAGCGTTGCCCCACAAGAAAAATAAAATGATAATAACGGAATGTTATCACTTTATTTGTCCCTAGCAGCTCTCTAGGTGCGCGGCGGGGTGAGGCTGCCCACAGAGCAGGGGAGGAGTGGTAGGCACTCTCCTAGTGGGCCAGCCAAACAGTCATGCACACTCTGCATGTTCTCCACCGGCTGTAATGCACAGGAGAACATGCACAGACTCCCAGTCCCCATCTGAGCGACAAACCATGGCTCTCCGACAATCATGACGCTGCTATCAGCAGTTGGCTAGAGGAGTCTGGAAACCTGGGTGCTTCCTGTTTCTGCGTCGTGGCAAGAAGGACGGAGGAGAGGCGGCCACTGGAAAGGTAAGTTTAATTTTCTTTTATTTTTCACTTGTTTGTTTTTACCCGCCACACTACTTCTGCCCCGTAGGAGCCGCTAATGCTATTTTCCCATTTAATATGCCTCGTCAGGGGCAGTAAGCGCTACATAAATGCAATTACTTATTTACATTTTCAACTTCAGTCATGATGCCCCAATTCTTAAACTATTCTGGCCACCTCTACCTTGCTATCTCCCCTTTCTTCTTCCCCTTAATCATTTAGACATACATACCAAGCTAACAGCATTCTTATGCTCAACTATCCCTCTTACACAGAGTGTTGCCTTGGGCTGAACATTCACAGTGTAAAAATGATGCCATCAGTTTCTACAAAACAGAAGAGTAAGTATTGTCTTGCTTCACTGTTTCCACACCCTCAGATGCGAAGCACAAAATACAATTATCAGTACCAAAGTGCACATCTCTAATTTGGGACCTATTTGATGGTAAAAAGAGACCACACCACACAACGGTGAGGACAATAATGAATCTGCAGTTAGATAAGCACCAGAAAGAGAGACACTAAAGATAAGTAAATTGTTCTGCTGTTGGATTCTTCTAACCATAGCATCCTCACCTTTAGAATAGATACCAAAGCAATACCTCCTGACGGCAGAGGGTCTATGGAGTGGGCCCAGATCAAAAAGTCTTACAGGACTGAACACGTGAAATGCCTTTTCCATAAGACCTGATTGCCAAGGCAATAGTGCATTGTAAATGTGTATACAAAAGCCCATGTCGCGCAGATGTCAAGGACAGGCAACCGTTTGCCAATAAAGTGGTAACAGCCTTTGTTTTGGTGGAATTGGCTCTCAGGCCTTCCAGTGGATGTTTTTTGGCCATCGCATAGCGGATTTTAATGCAGAGAATGAATCACTTGAACAATGTTCTGTTCTGCACAGCTTTCCCTTTCATCTCCACAAAGAACCCTACAAAAAACCTTCTTGTCCACCCAATGGCCCTTGATATGACCGATATAAAAGCTTAAAACTCTTCAGGGTCCAACCGATGGGAGTCTCTCCTCTTTCAAGGAGTGAGGTGGGGATAAGAACACTGGGAGAATGATGGATTGCCCATCATGGAAACAAGTCCTCCGCACCAGATTGTCTGCAAAAATGTGGTGTAGGTTGGTTGTACATATAGAGACTGGAGTTCATTCACACAATGAGCGGAAGAAACTGCAATGAAGAAGACAGTCTTTAAGATCAGAAGACGCAACAAACAGCTGTGCATCGGCTCAAAAGGAGAACACATGAGATGCTTCAAGACCAAGATATAGGAGGGAACATTTGTGGCAAACGCAAAAAAGGTCGAAAACAAAAACCTTCAATAGTGCCGATTGCAAGGCCTTGTTGGGCCCAAGACAAAAAAAAAAACCCAAAAAACAATAAAACATCCAAAAGTTTAGATTACTAAATGTCTTGTGGACTACACACCAGGCCACAAATTTGTCCCAGCATCTGGCATAAACGGAGTTCGCAGCTAAAAGCCTGGGAGCATGGATGATATCCACAACTCTAGTAGTAGACTGAATGCAGTCAACTGCTGCCACTCAAATCTCCACGCTTGGAGGTGTATTTTGTGCAGGTTAGGGTGCAGGACCATGCTCTGCTGCTGCTGAAAAGAAGCTCCCGAAATGGTAGCCTGATCGAGGGGCAGATGGCCAAGCCCAGAAGCTCCAGATACCACTTTCTCCTGGCTCGATCCAGAGTCACTAGGATGAGTTAGGCCTCGTCATCTTCTTAGGAACTCAGGAGAGACAGAGACGGGAAGTCAAGCAGGAGTCGCGTCTTTCACTTCAGCTGGAATCCATCACCTAGCGAGAGTTTTCATGGGAACTGCAAAGGTTTTGACATTCTACCTTCTTAATAGTGGTAAAAAGATCTAACCAGGGCTCCCCCTGCTGTCTGAAGAAGCCCTCGATCTCAGGATGCAGTTGCTATTTGTGATCTGCCAGGCACCGGTCACTAGGCTTGTCTGCCATGCAGTTCAAGGGTCAGGTCAGGTGGTTAACGATTGGGAGATGCCCTGACACCCCACCCTGCATCAGTGGTGCAAAGCCTCTTGGCACACGACCCAGGATTCCACTGCCCAGTGCCTGGTAGAGTACCATATGGTGGTGGTGTTCTCCGTGAAAACCAGGACCAGCATCCCTTAATGGATGGCAGAAAGGCCTTCAGTTCCATATGAGTGGTCATAACTCCAACAGACTGGTGATGAGCTGGCTTTCCATCGGACACCACCGTCCTCTGATCTCCACCTTCCACAGATGACCTCTCCGACTCAGCTGTGATGCATCTGTCACCTCCATCAGCTCTCACTTAGAACAGGAGAGGGGTCTACCACAGGTCCAATTGGGGTTGAGCAGCCGTCTCTGCAGATCATGTGATTCTCCTACGAAACCTTGATGGCACCCAACAGGTTTATATGGTGCTGGGCCCACTGAGACTTCAGATTCAACTGCAAAACCAGCATATGCCACCTGGCATAGTCACCAAGCAGGACGCAGAAAGTTAACAGGCCAAGAAGCCTCACAACTGTTCTCACAGAGATCCAGGATGAAAGTTAAAAAATCAGGAGCAAGGCCAGACTATCCAGGACTTGCTGCAACAGAGGGAGGACCCTGAACTGCAGCGTGTCCGTGACAGCCTTTATTTATTTATTTCATTTATAAAGTTTTATATAGTGCGAACAAGAGCCCGAAGGATATCAGAGTGCTTTACAAGGAAGGAAGGAAGGTCAAAAACCAACAATGACATCAAGTAAGAATACACAACATGAATAATCGCAAGATGCACAGACAAATTACACAAAGGAGAGTAACACAATAAACAGGTAAATAGCGGGCTACGAGGGGGCACACAATGCGGTAAAGAAGAGCAGCATCACATGATGGAACAGTGGTTGTAGAATCAATGATTTCGAGCCAGTGGACCTAGCCCAGATTAAGGTAGGAACTTGTCTATTAGGAATCTTTTGGCTTGCAGTTTGAAAGCAGTCATTGAGGAGATTCTGCGTACTAGTTCCATATGTTTGGGGCCGCGCCAAAGAAGGCCCAGTGACAAGTTCTCTTTTTGCTAAGGATGAGAGGTTTCAGGAGGAAAGTGTTAGCGCTTCTTGAGGCTCTCCCCACCACAGGATAATTCAAGCTTTTGTGCTAGGTATCTGAGAATTTTGAAATACAGGGTTTTGTGTGTCAGAATGGCAATCTTGAACTGAATTAGAGCTTGGTAGGGTAACCATTTGAGAGATTTTAGAACTGGGGATATGTGCTCATTTCGTTGGGTACAGTGATGTCCTTAGTGGAGCCAGGGTGTATTTGGGATGGCCACAGAACATAGGGCTGCCGTAATCTAGCCTCAGCAAGACCAGTGCTTGGACCACCTGCTTTAAATCTTTTTGTGGCAGGAATAGTTTGATGTTTCTCAGGGTCCTCATCAAGTGGTTAGCTCCCTTACACACATTGCTGATATGATTTTTCATATTCAGGTGCTTGTCCAGGGTGATTCCGAGAGATTTGGCTGAGTCAATGATGAGGGGAGTACAGTTGAAGGCCGTGAGGTGATTCAGCCAAAGGTCTAGCTTGGGGATGTGGTTTGGGGGAGAGATGAGAAGGAATTCAGTTTTTGAAGTGTTGAGCAGTAGATGGTTCTCAGTTAACCAATTTTGTGTGGCCTGTAGAGTAGTGTTGAGTGAGATGATGTTATCCGGGGATGAGATTGTCAAAGTTGTTTGTTGTCCACGTACATATGGTAGAGAATGTTCGTGGAATTTAGTGATTTCGCTAGAGGTTCCAAGAAAAGGTTGAAGAGGATAGGAGATGGGGGGACCCTCGGGGGACACCCCTGAGTACCGGAGAGGGCTGGGAGAGGGAGTGGTTTGTCTTGACTCTTTGTGATATGTGGTGGAGGAAGGAGGAGAACCTTTGTAACACCAGACCTGAGAAACCCATTCGGGTCTTCAGAATGGATAGGAGGTTGTCGTGATTAACCCTTACAAAAGGAAGGCTCTGATAAGGAGTCAGGTGCAGCTTTGGCTCATTGATCAAATACCCGAACAATGCCAGTAGATTCTCTGATGTCTGGAAGTGGTGCACAACTGACTGTGGTGAGCTCACTTTCAACAGCCAGTCATCGAAGTAGGCGTAGACTTGTATCCCCAAATTCCAAAGACAAGCAGCAACCACAGTCATCAAACTGAAAATGCTCTTGGCCTACCTTGAACCGCAGGTAACGCCTGTGGGTCTGCAGGATGGGTATATAAAAAAATACTTGCCCTTCGATTCCAAAGCCACCATCCAGTCACCTGGATCCAGGGCAGATACAAGCAGGACCAGTGTAAGCATTTTGAATACCAAAGGAAAGCATTCAGAGGGTAAAGAAATAAGAAAAGTCAAAGCCCTCAATCATTCTTTAGCACAAGGAAATGTCAAGAGTCACAACTCATCCCTATTTCCAAGTCCAGACTTTCCTTCATTGCTCCCTTGGAGAGTAAAGCTTGCACGTCAATGGACAGGTGCACCTATGAAAGCTGCTCTGGTGCGAGAGAACGGTGCTGAAGGCAGAAGTAAATGGCAGGGCATTGCCATGCTGAACGCTTTTAAGGACCCATCTGTCGGATGTGACGGATTGCCACCCTTGGAAAAATTACTGGATTCTACATCACACAGGGTGGTTGAGCGCCATTAAAGTCAAACTAAAGTGGCTTGGAGACTGTAGTCGCATGGGGAGAGAACTGGGAGAACTAGCTCCCCTTGATCACCTACGCCTTGCTTGCCAATACCAAGTCCCTCAAACGGACTGGAGTGACTGCAGTGGGGGCTGCGGAGACTGATGCTGTCTATACGCAAACCCCCTGGGCTAGCCTTGAGATTTCCTAAACGGGTGATCATACTGATAGATAGGAGCCAAAAGACCTATGGAACATGTAATGGTGCTACTCTCCGTAAAGCATTCTAAGACAGGAACAGCATTGTCACCGAATAGGTGTGAGCCATCATAAGACATATCCTTAAGGGAGACAATTACATCTCCTTAAAACTCTGTGAACCTTCTCCACATATGGCAAAGGAGCACCGCAATTTTGTCAACCACCCCAGATAATCAGTAGTGTTAAAGCCAGTATGAATCAAGTACTTGGGTGCATGTTCACCATCTTTGATGGTTCGAGAAAAGGAGCCCCTAAGGTTTTCCAGGACTGCTGGCAAGATATCACTGGCCATGCTCAAAAGGCGTACATATATCAACCCTAATGAGAAAACAGTGTTGACTGAATTCCATGCTAGTCTATCAGAAGTGGACATTTCAAGAGGAAACCTCAAAACTCTTTGACTTCCTGTTAAGAGGAAGGGGATCTTGCAGGCAGAAGCCTGGACCACCAAGCTTTCAGGAGTGATGCATTGTAAGGAAATCGGGGTTGGCATATGCAGGCTCTGGTGTCTGGTACCTGCCCATTCACCAGCAGGCATGTACAGGGCTTAGACAAGTGCCCATTAATATCCCAGTAAAGGCTGCAAAAGGTCTATCAGGACATTTGGGTTGACTTTGACAGAAGTCCAAGACCTATGCTAGGTGCCAAATTACAACAGCGAAGGAAGCTCTCGCTTTAATTGGGGGCCCAAGAGTCAAAATCAATCCTATATCAGGGGAAGTATCCAGCCCACTAGCTTCCTGTAAGTCTATGTATAGATTTTCAGCATCATAATAAGAGGACAAATCATCTCTAATTTCACGATTGTCATCTCTGGGTGGAGTCAAGCTCTAGTAAGAGTTGGAACCATAAAGACTGTTGACCTTCTGAGAATACCTCCACAGTACTGGGAGCATAGAATCAGACACATTGTATAGGGATGTATGACGTTACAACGCAGGCTATTACAACGCCTGCCTTTACAACGAGGTTTTTACATCGCATACCATTACAACGCATAGCGCTTTTGGGTGCTGGATAGTGAATAGTTTAATTTCCTATTCCAACTCCAGTCCCCATGGACACTAGGGAAGGTTATTGGATAGTAAATTAACCTATTCCCTATCCTAGAGCGCCCCCCCAGCGCAATGCGTTGTAATGGTTTGCGTTGTAATGACCGCGTTGTAATGGTAGTGCGTTGTAAAAGTTTCGTTGTAAGTGATGTTTACCATTGTATAGTGACAGGGTGTGCTGTAATATATTCGGAGTGCAACTTGGAGTCTAAGCCAGTTCGGGGTCGGACATCAGAGTCAGCACTAGATTCTCCTCTGGCATTTGTAGCATTGGCACCTATGAAAGAGAGACCGATGTAGGTCTCCAAGCTGGTGGGGAAGTCTGCAGCAGAGTTCGTGTAGAACCCAATATGGTTCCAAGGGGTTAAAAAAGGCTGAAAGGGCAGATCTGCGAACGTAAATACAACGTAAGACGCCTACGAATCCTTGGAGCCTGAAGGCACATCAGAGGGAGCTAGAACAGTGCCAAAGATAAGCAGCATGGCCTCTTTAAAAGCCTCAACTTGCTGTGGTGTCGCAATGGCCTGGGGTGCATCAGGACCACTTTGCAATCGACCCATTAATCAGAGAGTGGGAGCAAGATCGGATGGCACCCTGACCCCTAGCGACTTCCCTTTTGATAGAGATTTGTGGGATCTGGTCGAGTCCCACTTTATATTTCTATTAGGATTTCCTGATGACATTAACCACGAAAAATCATTCTTGCAGGCGTGGCCTCAGGAACCCCTTGCATGACATGGAATCATGCCCGAGCTCAAATACCTGAGACACACTTAGTGCAGATCTGTGGCCGGCATCTGCTTTCTGATGTCGTGGCATGGTTTAAATTCTGTAGTTTTAGGAGTGGCCACTGTTCCCTTGCACACTGCATTTTGTTTTAGGAGTCAGTTAAGATGAATTAAAAGTGGGAGTAGAGTGCTGAATCAGTACTCAAAGGCACATAAAGAAAATACCTGACATTGACGCGTAGGGGGTGTGCTTCTATGCGGATCCACTCTAACACTCCTGGGGCAGAACGAAGCCAATGCAGAGCCACACACCACCACCTAATGACCCTGGAGCACTGCTATGAAAAGTTTCCAGATCGTGTCTGGCACCTGAGGAATATTCTAATGTTAAGGAATCTGTGGGTAGCGGTACCCATCAGACGTTGGCTATATTTGTGGTGGTATACTTTACCCCCAGCCAAAACACGTTGTATTGCACTAAGATGCACTGGAGAGAAGTATTGCATCCACGGCCTATCAGCTTGAGAATGACAGCTGAGCTTCTCTCAAAAATAGTTCCCTCAAACATCTAAAACAGTAAAATGATTTAAACATAATTTAAGAGATGGCAGTGGATTGGATTGGATTTTGTTTTATCTGGCTTTAAACATTTAAGACAAACATCTCCAAATCCTGAAAATGATTTACAATATGATAAAAAGCTAACAAAAGCTATGAAAGAAGGAACATATTTTTGAATTTCACGCATGATTTCTTGGCTTTTTTGGCCACTGCACTGAAGTGCAGAAGTTAAATAGCTATGCAGATGGAGAGGGTTGACTTGGTCATGGCTGTATAGTGATAGGGAGGTGTGAAATTCAAGCTATCACCTTTGAAACAGCACTGAGTAGAATATGAAAACTCTCTACCCCATTGTACCCTAGAAGGGTAGAGAGGAATTTATCTATAGTTGAGTGGGTTTGGAAGTTAAGAGGGAACTCACTGGCTGTTCAAACGTAAGAAACCTTGCACAGAGATATTTGACAAGAACCTACTGAATTTTGACGAGGAAGGAACCAGACAAACACTCGCTGTTCCTTTGGTGGCTAAGGACAATGGTGACTGAACAGTCAATTGGTAAAAACTTGCCTTCTTTCCATTTAGACCAGTGCTTCCCAAACTTTTTAAAACCAAGACCCAATTTTTAGAACAACAAATTCTCACTACTCACCTAACTTTAATAGACATGCGATGGGTTTTTTTCTAATGTTAATAAAGCACATTTTCCATTGAAACGGGTACTACATTTTCAGACATACAGTTTTACTAATAAAACTATATTGCACACAAATGATAATGTGTAGAAATCATGTTTCAGTGAATATTTATCATTTGTGCATGACCAAGTATCATGTCTTGATTTGCTTTGATCCTTTTAACATTTTTGTTTCCATTACACTTTAGAATTACAAAACGTGCTTCATTTTTGCTTTACTAACTGCTGAAAGAGTACAGTTCATTTACATGTATTTACATTTTTTGTATATTACAAAATATGACAATATATATCCTTTCTTTTCAGACTATCAGTACTGCAGAAAGATTGTCATATAATTCACTTCACTTTTCTATGTCTGACAGCAAAGTGAACGGAGTTTATAAACACCAATCCCCCTGTAAAACAAATTGCAGTAATTTGTCAGAAGATGTAGCTGGACTGAAGTGTAGCAAATGTGACAAGATGAATAAGGAATTCTAAGACATCTTTATTTATTGCTTGGACTTTCGAGACCCAGCAAAAATCAGCTCACGATCCACCAGTGAATCACGATTTACAGTTTGGAAAAACTGTTCTCTATACTGTTTCACCAGAGATATGGGGGTTCAAAGGTAAAGTTGTGCACTGTCAGAACATTCTTACTTTAGAGACAGTCTGCAGATTCAAGTTAACTGACCCAAGCTCAGGCCTTGTGGCCAATGTGAAAACCTTGGCTGGTTGAGAATGAGCTAGGTCTAACCTGCTGTTACTGAAAGAACCCGACTATTAGCACAGTGCTTCTGGCAATAGGCATTCCATTTTCCTTTCTTTGCTCTCTGACTAGATGTTTCATGACACTGCAGCAAAATCTAGCTAGGCGCTTCACAACTTTTCTTAGAACATTTTCAGCCGTGTGAATTGTGAAGTTGGCAAAAAAAATTTACTTAACAAAAAAGGGACCATGAGCATCATTAGGAATGTTCCCACTGCCAGTCCACACCCTATGGGCCTGTCTGCCGCTGTTTGCCACCTCTTGGACATTCAAGTCCTCTGCCTCACTGAATGGGATGTACACTAATGCTGACTAGCGGATGTAGTATTTCTCTGATCCACTCCAGGCATCAGACATCCTAAGTGACAGCGAGGAAAACAAATCTCTGCTGCCTGCAGCCCTATCTATCTTGGGTGCGTTCTGGAACTGGCACTTTCTGGTTGGCTAAGGTGATGCCCCAGCAGGCAGAACCTACCACTCCCATGCGGGCGGATAATTACACATACTGTATAACCTGCGCTGACCCTTGGGTAGCTTGGTACTGAGCCGTCAGGCTTATCACAGAGGCAATGTGTAAAGCATTGGCACACACCCACTCATGATAAATACCTTAAGTGTCACAAAAGAGACTTCGCACATAATGTATATAAACATCATTTGCATTGAACGCACATAATAATCAACACAACATGAACATAATGTATTTCTGGGCATAAATCACATTTGGAATTATTACTAGCAGTACTAGGCCTAGCTGTGTTCAAACGACATCAGTAATATGCACACTTGGGAAAGATCCTAATCTACATCTTTCCTCCCCAGCACCTTATGCAGTGCAACACATTGCCCATCCCAGGCCCACCCTAGCAATTCTTATAATTCAATACTACATTACTACACTGTTTTAGGGTGCACCCCACTGGTACAACGACATTGGAAATATGTACAGACAGCAAATTATAATACCTTTTAGGAGCACTGAGGGCCCAGGGAGCATGGGTAAAACCAATGTCAAATGTAATGCTTTTGGGGAGGAAATCAACGTATCAGGCAAACTGCCGCCCAGCGTTATGAATCATGGGCTGTTCCCTGCGGTCACTCCTACACACACACACACTCAGATATCAGACCAGTCCGTACGGAAGCACTAGCACACTAATCAGCACCCTAATGGGGGTAACTGATACCCAGCA
Source organism: Lissotriton helveticus (assembly GCF_964261635.1). Classification (NCBI taxonomy): domain Eukaryota; kingdom Metazoa; phylum Chordata; class Amphibia; order Caudata; family Salamandridae; genus Lissotriton; species Lissotriton helveticus. Next base: position 979,492,043 of record NC_136059.1, read on the forward strand.
GGTCAATTGGTTGCACACTGCAGCCCCAAGCCTCCCTCCGCCCTCCAAATCACCCCGACTATCCTATACCCTCGGATTGGAGACACACCATCCTCCTCCCCTTGGGCAATAGTTTACACGCTGCTGAAGTCCCTCTTAGTCATGGTCCCAGGAAGCAGGTGGGAGTAGGCAGCAAGATCAATTAGGAAGCAGTCGGAAAAAAGGGTTTGGCAGCCACTCAAGAAGTTCACCCACAGGATGGGGAGCAGACAGGGGCAATAGACAGTCACATCAAAGGGGGCAGTACATCCACAGATGGGCACTCACCTACCTCGGTTTGGTGGTAGTAAACAGCCCCTCAGGGTTGACTACAGACGAGACCGGCCAACCCGAGTATGAGACCTTTTTAACAGGTTATTCAGGTGGGTGGCACTATCAGTGCAGCGTCCCCCTATTAGTCAGTGTCGCACTCGCCCAGTGTATGTGGTGTACCTTTTTACAGGGCACTCTCAGGTACAACACCTAACCCAATGAAGTAAGCACCCTATCCTGACGTGCAGGAAGGGTGTGCGCACTTTCCCGCTGCAGTACGGTGGGGAAGTGCCCAGAGTCCTACGGTAGGGAAAATAGAGTTGGCAAAAACCAGAAGGACAAAAAGCAAAATGTTTTAGGAAAATCCCCCTAAGAAGGGCCATGTCCAACATCTGGATTAAGGTAACATGGGCATGGAGAAGTCTCAACAACACATGGATGAGGCAGAAACAGCCACCCATCTCTGAAAACAGATGTGCAAAGCATTGCCCACCCCCACTTCCTCGGCCCAGTCTGCTGCAGAAGAAGCCCCGAGCCAGCAGTACACAGTGCTTTTACAGACATATACATAATTTGCGATTGCAGACAACAATGGAGTTATGTCAGACCCCCAAACAATGGGGAACCATTTTAAAAAAAAATTCTGTAAAGTGATTCATTTGACCCTATTTTTAATTAATCTACGAGAAGAAAAAACCCACACTCTGGCCTAGGGTCACATTTGCAAGTGTGTTAGATCATTCAGGGCAATAATGGGCTGGGATTAAAATATTTAAAGTATTTTCCAGCGCTGATTTAAGCTTGCAGTCTAGGCAAGAGTGTGGCAATCAAACACAACAGTCCCTACCAAACTTCCTGCGAGAATAGGGAAGCTATACCAGCTGAGGGTTAGGCTGACACTGAATGAATTTAACTGATTGTCAGTCTTCCATCTAAAACGGTCTTGATTAATACTCTGAGGCAGAATGTTTTTTTTTCTCCTTCTACCTTCTACTTTTTTTTAGCTCGCCCCTTTATATTCTGAGCCTGCGACAGCGCAGGCACTGCATGCACTCTCGCTTCTGAGATACTATTGTTACAATAAAGGGCTTGGAGTCCGCCGACTGCTTACCATTTATTGGCTTCAGAATCACTCTTCTTTGCAGCCTCATGAATGGTCAGTGTAGGCCAAGCATCGCTTCTATTGCTTTCTGTTGATTCAGCTTAATTAGTGCCTGTCTGCCGCTCCTAACGTGATTGAGGTATTATTTCTTCTCCCCCCTCTCACTTGCCCTGCCCCCATCTGGTACTTTCTCTCCCTCCTCCTCGCACCTCCCTCATTTTGCTTTACCTATACCCCCCTTCTACCGCTGTTCATATTTGCTGCTACCCCCTCCTGCTATTTTGTTTTAACATATTGCACAGCTGTGCAGGCTGCTGTGCAACATGGCTTAAAAAAAAAAGGCTCTGGTGTGCTCATCGCTGGCCGCGACATAGCACTTTCCCCCCACACTTTAAGCCATGTTGTTAAGCAGCTTGCGCTGCTGTGCAACATGACTTAAAAAAACCTTAACAAAGCCAATACATCTGGCATAGGCAAGCCCTATTGGTTTTGCTAATGCTTGTTGCAGTCATTGGGATGTTAATTCTTTTGTTTGGAAAGGCATGCATCCTATTGATGTAAACTATGCTGCCCCAGCCTGAGATGTTTTACTTAACTCTGAATATCGCAGGGCTTTTTCACAAGTATAGCTTTGTACAGAATGGAAAGCACTAATTTCAATGGCCCATGACTATTAGTACCTTCCACCCCTGCAGGTTCGTGGGTGTGTGAGTGGCGCCCGTAGGTGCACTGCCAACAGAGTCTAGCATAAGCGTGCCCATGAGTTGGTAAAGGTCTTTCTCTTTGGAGAGGTGTGGCTCACTGGTTAGAGGCGGCAGACCTGTAAGCAGAGAACGGCCCGGGACCAGGGTTCAATTCCCGACGCGGCAGGGTCTTGGACCAGGGTCAACAGACTCGATAATTCTCGCCTCAGTGCCTACTCTAACCAGGGAACACACTCGGTAACTCTGGGCATTAAGCTTGCCTCATCTCTACAACGGCCCCCCACAGATGCCAGGGATGCCTGGTTTCACCTTGGAGATACCCAGAAAGGGACCATCTCACAGGGAAAACCAGGACGGGTTCCCCAGCGGTCTACAGCGCCAGGACACTCGGGTAGAGTAACAGTGCGCTTTACAAGTATCCCACATTTACATTTACACACCCTTGAAGCAATGCTCTGACACAAGATTAGGTCACTGACTGAAGCATCACCACTTTTATACACCTGAGTCATATGTAATACTAGGGTTTTTTCAAAATATAAGGTCCATTACATATCGAAAGTACAAAATGTAGACATGACAAACTCCAGATAGCGGTAGTTAGTGTAAATCTAAGGCTCCACTTCAGGAGCAATGAATGCTCCAGGTCTTCGGTAGATCAGGGTAGTCATCAAGCCCACCCATCCTCAGACTGCCTCTGCCCCATAACTCACTACAGCTCCCACTTCCAACTACCACCTGCTCAGAGCAGGTGGTAATGGGAGCCATATACACACCAGAATCAGGAAAACTACGAAAAATGTGTCCATCAAAAGAAAGTCTTCATAACTATTAGCAATTTCTGCATGTTCAACTCATAATCAGACTATGTGGGAGAGGAACAATCTGCCAAAATAGTTAATTCTGAAACCGGTAAACACTGTCATTTTGTACCATCCAACTCATCACTGAAGCCCTTGGAGATTAATCATGGTCCCTTCTTGTACACCAAGGACATGGGCGCCACGGGGCAGCATACCATGGTTACACCATCTCCAGCCCAAGACGTAAGATGCATCCAAGCTTCAAACCACCAGACATGACGAGATGGACATTACAGCATCATACGATATGATCAGGATGTGATAACAGAGTGTTATGTTATGTTATGTTATAACAAATTTCTTGAGCGCACTGTCACCAAAGGTTTCCTGGCGCTGATTGGACTGAAAAAGAGGGGGAAGATCAGGGAGGGAGGGGAGTTAATGGGGGAAAAGTATAGTTTTTAGGGATTTCCTGAAAGAGAGAAGAGAACAAGATGACTTAAGTGCGAGAGGGAGAGAGTTCCATAGCTTGGGGGCTAGGCAGGAGAAGCTGCGGCCGCCCGATCTGGAGAGTTTGAAACGGGGAACGGCAAGGAGCAAGAGATGAGTGGACCTCAAGGTACGAGGGGGACAATAAGGGGTGATGAGAGACTTGAGAAACGCGGGGGCAGAACCAGTGAGAGCTTTAAACACCAAACAGTGAACCGTAAAAGTAATTCTTTCGTTCACTGGTAACCAATGAAGGTGGCGTAAAAGAGGTTGAGCAGACTGCCATTTGGGGATTTTAAAGATCAGCCGAGCGGCCTGATTTTGGACGATCTGCAACCTTGACAATAAAGTTTTAGGGGGACCGTAGTAGATGGAATTTGAGAAGTCCAACCTGGACATCACCAGGGCTATTAGGACTTGCAGCAAGGCTTCAGGTGAAAGGAGGTGAGCGACTTTCCGTATCCTGTAGAGTTGGAACATACAGGAAGATGTTACTGCGCTCACCTGTGCCTTGAGAGTGAGCCCGGAGTTAATCAAGACTCCGAGACTCTTGACACATCCAGCAGGGGAAGGTGGTGTTCCAAGCTCAATCGGCCAGTACTGAGGGCCCCAGAAGAGGGCGCTTCTCCCCGGGAGGAGGAGCTCAGTCTTGCTCGGATTGAGCTTGAGTTGATTTTGGTTCATCCAGAGCTGGATATGTGTCATAACAGCCTGGAAATTAATGGCAGCATCAGGGGAAGTGAGGGGAAAAATAATCTGTAAATCATCCGCGTAATTAAACACGGTGATATCCCATTTACCCAGGGAGTGAAGGAGGGGTTGGAGATACAAATTAAAAAGAAGGGGAGACAAAGAAGATCCTTGGGGGACTCCGCAAGAAGAGGGGACACTGGTGGCGCAGAAGGGACCCAAGCTGACTGCCTGGGACCTTTCCTCGAGAAAGGATTTGACCCAGGATAGAGCGGCCCCACAGATTCCGGCGGATTCGACACGGTGGATTAAGATGTTATGGTCCACCGTGTCGAAAGCCGCCGAAAGATCGAGTAGTACTAATGCCTGGGGTTGTCCTCTGTCCTCGCTGCGTCTGAGATTATCCAGCACAGCGAGAATCACGGCCTCAGTGGAGTGAACTGGTCTAAACCCGGCCTGGTTGGGTGCCAGGTACCTGGACTCCTCGATGAAATTTGAGAGGCAAGTCGTGACATGAGCCTCAAGGATTTTGGATAGAAAGGGTAGAAGGGAAATGGGACGGTAATTAGCTAGGACTGCTGGATCGGCGCCAGGCTTTTTAAGAGAGGCACCAATGTGGCCTCTTTGAATGACCTGGGGACGGTGCCCGAGTTGAGAGAGGAGTTGAGTAAAGGAAGAATGCAGTGGGGAAGGGTATGGCAGATATCACGAAGCACGAAGGGAGGGCAACAGTCCCTGGGGGATCCAGATTTCACCCGGACAGACAGTCTAGCGAGAGATTCTGGGTCGAGCACAGGGAACTGGGAGAAAGTGGATGTGTTGACAGGGGAGGGATCTGATGTGGCAAGGAGGGGCGGGTGGGGGATAGAGTTCTTGATGGAGGTGATTTTATCGATAAAGAAGAAATTTAAGGCAGTGCAGGATTCCAAGGAGGGGGGTGGGATCGGGAGTGTCCTGGCGTCCGATGTCAATTCGCCAAGGACTTTAAAGATCTCCTTGGATCTGTTAGGAGCTGTTAGAATCCTGTTGGAAATAAAAGTGGTTTTGGTGGTAATGATTGCAGCTTTGTAGGCTTTACGTGCGGACACATAGGCTTCCCTGTCGGGGGCAAGGTAGTGGCGCCGCCATCTGCGCTCCAATCGGCGCAGCTCCAGATGTTGTTGCTTTAGGCCGGAATTATACCATTTGTGGGATTTATTAAGATGGGTGCGGGAATAGCAAGTAATAGGTGCACAAGTGTCGCTGGCCGTCGTTAACCAGTGAGAGATATTGGCATCCATGGTGTTGATGTCGATGTCTGAGGACTCGGGGAGTGGGGGCTGGGTATTGGCAAGTAGGGAGAGGAAGACAGGCGAGTCAAGAGACTTCCAATTCCGAGCAGACCCTCCAAGCCGGGAGGGAGGCCTGACCAGGCCCGTTATAAGGATGGAGGACTCGATCAATAAATGGTCAGACCAGACACAAGGGGAAATAGTCAGGTCAAGAAGTGATATGCCCTGAGTCCAGATGTGGTCTAGGATGTTACCCCCGATGTGAGTGGGAGAGGTGACATGCTGCGTCAAGTTGAGGCTGGAAAGTGCCTCAAACAATTCGGTGGCATGAGGACCAGCATCCACATGGTTGAACCAGTAATTGAAGTCGCCATATATGGCAACGCGGGCTGAGGAGGTCATGAGGGCAGTGAGCTGCTCACAAAGAGTGACAGGAAACAAAGGCATCGGGGTAGGGGGGCGATATAAAACAATAAGGGTCAGGGCCCCAGCTACGGTTGGCAGGCTAATTACCAAATTTTCAGCATCTGGGAGACATAGGGATGAAGACTTGATAAAAGGTAGGTCTTTGCGAATAATTGCTGCAACCCCACCGCCACGGCGGCCATGCGGCCGGTTGGCGTTCAGCAGGTAATAATTGGGGGGTAAGGCAGCCAGAATGTCGGGGAGGGATAGGTCGGACAGCCAGGTCTCGGTGAGCAACAGGATGTCTGGGTTTTCCGCGGTCAGTAGGAGGAAAATATCAGTGTGATGTTGGGGGAGAGACCGGGTGTTAAGGTATAGTATACGGATACGAGTTTCCGGCGGCACAGGGAGCGGCTCAGGTGCACAGATGAGTCTGGGAGAGGCTACATCGGCCGCAATGTCAAGGGAAGTCAAGCAGTCCCAGGTTGTAGATAGAAGGGCACCGGGAGGCTGCTGGAGATTTCTAAGTGCGGCGGAAGAATATGCCATTAGTTGGGCAGCATTCCGGGGCCCTGGGCCCGTCTGGGCGCGGACGGGCGCAGACGGGCTTGCCTTAGGCGCGCAAATGGCGCGCCCGCTGCGCCCGTCCGCTGCGCGTACGGTAAAAGCACATGCTTTATATGGATGCTTGAGGGCGTGGCCAGTTACAGTGGGCGTGGCCGGGGGAGCGGCCGCTGGAGGCGGCGATCAGGAGTTGCAATGGCCGCTGCAGCGTCACCTTGGGCTGCGCGGCGGACACAGAGGCAAGGGAGAGTCCCTGAAGGCAGGTAGGTAGCAGTTAAAAGTAAGCGCGAGCAAGCGCTAAGAAAGTGCGAGTGAGGTTAAAATTAGGGGTCTGTAGAGGTCTATGACTCCCGCGGAAGGCAGGGGAGTGATCCGGTCCAATTGTGTAGAGCTCGTATTCAGCTCCTTAAGTGCTCAGGTGGGCGTGGCCAGTTACAGTGGGCGTGGCCGGGGGAGCGGCCGCTGGAGGCCACGATCAGGAGTTGCAATGGCCGCTGCAGCGTCACCTTGGGCTGCGCGGCGGACACAGAGGCAAGGGAGAGTCCCTGAAGGCAGGTAGGTAGCAGTTAAAAGTAAGCGCGAGCAAGCGCTAAGAAAGTGCGAGTGAGGTTAAAATTAGGGGTCTGTAGAGGTCTATGACTCCCGCGGAAGGCAGGGGAGTGATCCGGTCCAATTGTGTAGAGCTCGTATTCAGCTCCTTAAGTGCTCAGGTGGGCGTGGCCAGTTACAGTGGGCGTGGCCGGGGGAGCGGCCGCTGGAGGCGGCGATCAGGAGTTGCAATGGCCGCTACAGCGTCACCTTGGGCTGCGCGGCGGACACAGAGGCAAGGGAGAGTCCCTGAAGGCAGGTAGGTAGCAGTTAAAAGTAAGCGCGAGCAAGCGCTAAGAAAGTGCGAGTGAGGTTAAAATTAGGGGTCTGTAGAGGTCTATGACTCCCGCGGAAGGCAGGGGAGTGATCCGGTCCAATTGTGTAGAGCTCGTATTCAGCTCCTTAAGTGCTCAGGTGGACGTGGCCAGTTACAGTGGGCGTGGCCGGGGGAGCGGCCGCTGGAGGCGGCGATCAGGAGTTGCAATGGCCGCTGCAGCGTCACCTTGGGCTGCGCGGCGGACACAGAGGCAAGGGAGAGTCCCTGAAGGCAGGTAGGTAGCAGTTAAAAGTAAGCGCGAGCAAGCGCTAAGAAAGTGCGAGTGAGGTTAAAATTAGGGGTCTGTAGAGGTCTATGACTCCCGCGGAAGGCAGGGGAGTGATCCGGTCCAATTGTGTAGAGCTCGTATTCAGCTCCTTAAGTGCTCAGGTGGGCGTGGCCAGTTACAGTGGGCGTGGCCGGGGGAGCGGCCGCTGGAGGCGGCGATCAGGAGTTGCAATGTCCGCTGCAGCGTCACCTTGGGCTGCCCGGCGGACACAGAGGCAAGGGAGAGTCCCTGAAGGCAGGTAGGTAGCAGTTAAAAGTAAGCGCGAGCAAGCGCTAAGTGAGGTTAAAATTAGGGGTCTGTAGAGGTCTATGACTCCCGCGGAAGGCAGGGGAGTGATCCGGTCCACTATATATATATATATATATCTATATATATATAGATATATATATATATATATATAGTGGACCGGATCACTCCCCTGCCTTCAGGGACTCTATATATATATATATATGTGGTGCAAGCTGTGAAGGTAGCAGGTGGATGTTCTCCTTGCCGTGTAAATAAAGAGCTGTGCTTGGAAGCTCGTGTTGATGTGCGAGTGCTTTTCAATTGTAACGATACCAAGTGTGAGCACAACATATATATATATATATATATATATATATATATATATTACCTACTGGCGGTCGCCAGTAGGTAGTTATAGTTAGGATTGTTTTCCATAGGAAATCCGCAACATTCTATTGGGAATAACTTTGGCGCCGGTTGAGGAATCTGCCTGAAATTTTCCTCAAATTTGCCTCGCGGTGCACCGGTCCTTCCCTAAAAGTTTGGGGGGGATTCGTCAAGCGGGGGCCGAGTTAAAAGGGGGGTCCCAAAACGGGTTTTACCCATGTTAATTTCCATAGGGCGGTCGGACTCACTTTTAGCTCAAACGGCTGAATGGATTTCCACCAAACTTGGCAAAATTGTAGGGACTGGTAGCCCGATGTGCCTTTGCTATGTCTCAAGATATGTGTTCCAGTGGATTTTGAGTAATTTAGGTTAAAAAAAAATATATATATCAATAAGCGCGCCCTGGTACGCGCACCGGGGCGCGCAATAGCTCGTACCGCGAATACGCGAGCAGAAAGCTGATTGGCTCTCGGGTGTTTGTAAACATTCCAAACAGACTGGAGCGGCCGCCATCTTGTGTCTCGGTAGGATAGAGACACAAGAGGGGCCAAAAACAAAGGGGGAAATAACCAAAAGGGGGCAGGGTAGACCCCGCCTGACCCCCTAGGTTTGATGTGGGGGACATAAAAAACGCTGAAAACGAAAAAAAAAAAATCGATTTTCGCGGGGGGAGCGACCGGTACGCGCCCCGGTACGCGTACCGGGGAGCGTACCGTGGAGAAAAAAGCATGACAGAGTTTCCCCAAAAAGTTGCTTTTTTTATACATTAGAGGTAGTTCTAAAAAGAACTGTTGTTTTTATTCTTTTTGTTGTTTTATATATTTTTTATTGTTTTTTTGAACATTTTTTGACTTTTCTGAACAGTTTTATATTTTTTTTGTATTTTTTAAGGGGAGAAACAAAAAACAGAGAATTCTAAAGGGCTCAACAGGAGCAAAAAAAAAAGCGGAAAAAATTAATGTTTCCTTGGGCACTTGTGCACTTGTGGTTATCCCAAGCACGGTTAATAAGTGTGATGCTTTGCTCTCCATAGCATATTGTTTGTCCACAAAAAATACAAACCATTTTAAAATTGGAAAACTTTGTTTGTATGGTGGAGCACATCTCCCTAACTTCCGGTCCCGATGGGGTGGGAACATTAGTTAGTGAGGTGCTGGCAGAAGATTGGACAGGGTTTCTGGCCAGTTCCCTGACCTCTGCCCTAGCATAGTTATTTGGATGCTTGCGTTGCATATGCCTGATCATGGTGTGGTTGCCAAAGGAGTATTTTTTGTTGGGATTCCCCCTTGACAGCTCCTGATGACATATTAAGCAGGTTGCCTTAGGCGCATTTACTTTTTTCTCGTCCTTGGGGATTGAAAAAAACTGCCAGATGATGTGCTCTTTAGGTTTGTAGGTAATATTGTCCTCTCTGAGGAATCTCCTCTCCTCCTCCTCCTCCTCCTCCTCCTCCTCTTCTTGATCTCCACCACTGTGAAGTTGTGGTGGTCCTTGTGGTGGTGGTGGTGGTCCAGAAGCTCCAGCAGTTGCAGCTAATGAAGCCATTTTCTACTGAAATAACTGCAGGTCTACCTCTCTCAAAGCACAAAGGTAGAATGTGGAAAAAAGGTGGGGTCTTTCATCATGTGGAAAAGAAAACTGTTCTGAACCAATGAAAAGTGTTATTTTTAGGTCACATGACCTGGCCTTACATCATTAGGAAACCAAAAGTGAAATGAACCAATAAAAAGTTTTATTTTCAGGTCACATGACCCGACGCACTTACGCTACGCGCCCCGGGGCGCGTACTCCGCGGGCATCATACGCACCGCATGGCTACGCGATATGTCACGATGTTGTTTTCGTTCGCGGCAATAGCGCTAAGGGAACGCTCCCCGGTACGCGCATCGGGGCGCTTACTGGGGCGCTTACCGGGAAGCGCTCCATGGCAAAACACAAAAAAATAAAAAATAAACATGATCACTATAGAAAAAAAAAATAGTATTACATAAATATACAATATAGGATTCATTATAAAAAAGTAAAATATTTAATAGCTACAGAAATTAGCTATTAAAAAACCTATGAAATTCACTGAAAAAAACCATAGGTTTCAGAACAGTTATAGTTAGGAATTAGCATTAAAAAATACTATTAAATTCACTGAAAAAACCATAGGTTTCACACCAGTTATAGTTACCTGGAAATGTTACTGAGATAAAACCATTGAAATTCCCACGTTATAGTTAGTTGGACTCACTATAACTCGCGCGCCCGCAATGCACTGCTGATGATGTCACATATTACATCATTCATGACATGGTTAGTGACATCTCAAATGACATCACTTATGACATCTCAAATGACATCACTGATGACATCACTGATGACATCATCCATGTGATAATACGATGCACCTCCTCACACTCTAATCTAACATTTAATACACCCACTGTTAAATAAAAAATACTATTCCTGAAATTATTGACACACCAATACCAGTAACTACATACACACTCACTGATTTCTAGGTCTACACAAACATCCACTCATTCACACATACAATCAATCATACATACAGTCACTCATCAATAGAACACTATCATATCCACTCATACACCTATACAGACACTCACACGCTGACACTCATCCAGAGCTATTCTCACACCTAGTCAGTCATGCAAAGAATCAATCACACTCCCATTTTCTCATCTATACATTTATACACACAAAACCTTAATTATTCAAAAATAGACTAACACATACTTACTCTCTTTTACAATCACTGATACAAGTACACATTGATCCATACAGCCACTCACGCAATCACTGGCTCTCATGTATAGTCATTTATATATGCCAACTCTCACATGCACTGTGTTTTACATATGTACTTACTTGGACATGTAGCACTGAGATATCCATTCACTCACCAACACAGTCATGCACACAGTCAACCACCCATACAGCTGTTTCCACATGCACTCTTGAACCCATACAGCTAGTGAATCAACTGGTCACACATCTATGCACAGAGTCACACACCTACCAGCCACACACACACACACTCAGCCTCACATACAAATACTTGGGCAACCAATCAATAAACCATATAGCGACTCATATAGCTATTGATCAACACATGCAGCAGCTTACACAACAACAGACATACTGATGCACACATTCAGACAGTTTAGTCACTAACCCATGCATTCAGTAAGACACATTTAATCACTCACTTATACAGTCAGTCATGCACCAACTAAATCCTTCATCTAGACACTTATACACCCACTCATTCTTGAATATGTAAAACATATTTAAACTTTACAGAAATACAGTCACTGGATGATGTCATCAGTGATGTCATTTGAGATGTCATCAGTGATGTCATTTGAGATGTCATCAGTGATGTCATCAGTGATGTCACTAACCATGTCATGAATGATGTAATATGTGACATCATCAGCAGTGCATTGCAGGCGCGCGAGTTATAGTGAGTCCAACTAACTATAACGTGGGAATTTCAATGGTTTTATGTCAGTAAAATTTCCAGGTAACTATAACTGGTGTGAAACCTATGGTTTTTTTCAGTGAATTTAATAGTTTTTTTTAATGCTAATTCCTAACTATAACTGTTCTGAAACCTATGGTTTTTTTCAGTGAATATATATATATATATATATATATATATATATATATATATATATATATATATATATATATATATATATATACACACACACACACACACACCTCACAATGCAGCGGTTAGGTGAAGCAGTAGATACAATACTATTGCAGGAGTGCAAGACAAGGACTTCCTGCCACCTAAGAGTCAGAAGGGAAGGAAACGCCACAGAAGGTGAGGTGCTCCTGGGCAGGCTGTGTGTGGTGAACATTGTGCTGACAGCTTAGAAGCCGCCATGTGCTTCCAAAAGGGGCACAAAAAAATAAACTTTTAAGGTAGTCTGAGGGACACAGTGCCATGGTCACTGGCAGCAAAGGGCTATGAAATAAAAGAGACTTCACAAAAGCAGGCCCAAAATGGACTGACTGTTGTCCTCCACCCCCACAGCTGTGTCCTCCCGCACCGAACACCCCGTCAGACGAGAAGGGTCGGAAATAATCCAAAGGTAAATGTAAATTCCTTCTCTCTCTTGAATATTTCCATGTTTGGACTTACACTTCCATTTAGACACTTCCCACAGAAAAAAACACAAGTCAACTAATTGAGACTCGTAAATCAGAGCTACATTAGGAAACAACTTTTTACAACCTTGTGTTTCTGTATCACAAATAGAATCTTTTTCAGGAGGTTATTTTGAAGATCCTACTTCTAATATATTAGTAGTTCACTCATGTTTCAAATATTTTGGATCATTAACTTGGGCATTGAAATAGATTCCTCGTGGGCGTTTGCCCAAAGCCTATTTGCTGAATATATTTGGACTGTATGGGCCTTTTTTATTTTCTTGTGCGAGGTATATTTACCGAAAGTGCTATTCGTATCTACTCCGTTCTTTCAATTCTCCGACTTTTATTGCACCCACATGAGGTTGAAGGGTTGAGACATCAGGTACCGGTGGAAAACACAACAAAGAATAGGACTTCGGCAAATTCGAATTGTGACCAAATTACTTGTTTATAAAAAAGAGTCGAAACTCTTGACTCATAGACCATTTTGCTAATCAAGCAATGAGGAATGAAATTCCAGAGAGAGGCACCTCGGCGAACTAGGCGTCCGCAGCAGCCTAATCATGGCTCAGGTGGAACGCTTACAAGACACCCGACTTCACTGTCACATTGCATTTTTCAAGTTGAAAAAATGACCTGCCCGTATCAATATTCACAAGTCTTTTGTATCAGTAAGCTTCAGGAAATCAGACATGCCTATGGGATGGGCGCCATGTCACTGTATCATCTGCTGACGAAAATACGTGTACATGTGGCAACCTGTTGATCTAATGAAAACCCACTGCCTCGGTCAGTGGAAGTAGGGACGGTGAGTCCTGTCAAAACAAGATTTTTTTCTGTGCGCCAAGCAATATGCCCTCAACAGCCTTAAGGCAGCAGGAAAAGGTGTACGAGTGCATATGTCTAGCAAAAAAAATGCCTATCTGGGCAAAACAACACAACTTGGGGGCATATTTGCAAGGCCCCTGCACTTCGGTGGCACACAATGCTGAGCCATATTTACGAGGCCATGGAAAACACCCTGCGTGATTTTTCATGGCCTTGTAAATATGGCCTCCTTTCGTACATGTCTGCGTGAAAGGGGCATTACATGGTTGTTGCTGTGGGTGTTCCCATGAAACACCTATGAATTCTGATTCATTCCCTGATTCACAAGGTTTCATAAACCTGAGAATATGTCAGATTCTAACAGCTCTCCAGAGGAGGTGTTAAAGTGGCACAACGAGGAGAAATACCTTCATTTCTCACAGTTTTTTGCTCTTTCTATGTGTGTTGCATTCTGTAACATAGATAGGAGGAAAATGGCTGTTTTGTGTAGGAAGATGTGCCTTCCTGCGCTAAAACAATCATCCCTGCAATGCAGGCACCCTTGCACCATGGTGCAAGGGTGCCTGCGTTGGCACTAGGCAGCCAATTACGCGCCAGCGCAGAGGAAAGCACAGGGATGTGTCATACTGCTGTAAATACGACCCCTGCACTTTAATAATGGCACAGCTCGGCGCAGCAAGATGGCTTGCAGCGCCGTACTGCGTCATTTTCCAGTAAATATGCCCCTTAGAACTCAGAAAAAACGCACAAGTTCCCTTGCTGTTACATTAGTTCTGCCATACCGAGACAGACGCCAAAATCACATATACCCTTATACACCGGCTAGGTGGGGAAACCATTTGCGCTAAACTAGCATTTTCCTATTTACCATTCACGTACACTGTCAGTGTGAGTGGATACCAATTATGAATGGATAAACAATGATGATTCAGGTTAACTACAGTTACAATATTAGTCCTGATAAATTAACCCTGATGGGATCATTAAGGCGAAGTGCATTGGCAGAAAGAGAAATGTACCACGTTGTAGTTGTTGCTCAAGGAAAAATGAATGGGCAGTTCAAGACTAAACTATTCTGAATTATCACTTGCCCTGGAACTGTGTAATGTTCCAAGCTCAACACTGGGTGGCAATAGTGCACACAGTATGTGATTTACAACAGCACACTTCTGCAAACACAGGAAATCAACAGTTAAGCTATTTGAGATGCCAAAAAGCTGATAAGTGGTTTCCTAGATATTGCATGCTGAGATTAATCTGCAAATTCACCAGCCTCCACTTCAGACAGAGTATGTCCTTGACCCGAGCACCTGAATAAGTGTAGGATCCTTAAGAGATTAATCAAAGACCTCTGAAGAAGAGTTTCTTACCAGTTTCACAGAAACAAAGGGGAAACGCTTATTCAATCACATCTCAGACACTGAATACAACACAATGTCAAACAGGGCATCAGGTTCATCAAAAACTACCTTCCCTATAAGGTGTGTCAGGGGATCAATGCTGTAGATTCTATAGGACTATTTAATTCTTCCATCGACCTGCAATATGCATATTTTTATAATAATAACAATAATCATACCGTACTTTTTTGTTTAAATATTTTTATTGACATTTATATTTTTAACAGTGCAGTACAACAATAGTCAAATGACCACAAATGGCAGGTAAGGATACATCAGTAAAACATATGGCGCGTTTTAGCAGCGATTGCAGGAGTGTACTGTGTCGGATATGGAGTTGTAAGGTTATCAACAATATCAGAACACTTGAGAGGAAGTGTAAGCAAATGTATAGCCAACGAGCTGCGTAATGTGATGTTATACTACACATGACGTAGAGTAGTATGAACGGTGGGTGGAGGGTACAGCATAATGAGGACAAAATAACTTGACTAAGGGAAAGGGGTAACCGCCCGTGACCTAAGGCCCTGAAGAGTGGCAATGGCTAAATAACTGCTTGTGGAGCGCATGAAGGTACTGTGACTCGCCCCGTGTGAGGATTGTATGAGTCATTCCCCATTACGGCGCCACATTAGCGGGAGTGGAGTGCAATCTTGGCGCTGATGCGACCTTCTCCTCTCCCTGTGTGTCTGCTGTGGGTGTAGCTGACTTCTGCAATTCAATCACCATAGCCCCCAATGTGTAGCAAGAGGGAACTTGCGAAGTCCCAGTTAGTCCTCCCCCTGCAGAGCCATGCCCTCTGCCTTGGCCCAATTAAGCATAGAGCTTTCCATCTTTTGGTGATCAGGCGCTTCGCCGTGATTAAGCCCAGGTCTAAGAATCATACCTTACTTTTTATATAGATCTTTATACCACACTTCTGCCATTTGTAAGTGATGTAAATAACTCATGTTACTATTACCAAATGTATTGGTATTTAATTTACAGATTACCCACTTTGGAAAGATTTAACAGTAAGTCAGTCTTGGCAGGATTCAAACTTATGACCTGAAAATCACTGCATGATTTAGCAGCAAAAGACCAACTTAATGAGCTACCCTGCAAGCTTTTCACATTCATTTCCTGGTGGCCTCTCAATGGATCCCTGAGAGGGTCATGAAAGGCGAAGTGTTTTGCAGTATGTACATAGTGACTGTGTGTACTGGTACATTACATGCATGACCCTGGGTACCATTTTGGGAGGTCCAGACCTGTCTGGTGAAGACATGAGAAGTAGACGATTTGTGTATTACTGCATTCGTGGAAGCTGGGTTGAACACACAGGAGGAAGGGATTATTCGTTTGCACTTTCAAAAGTTGCACTTTGATTCAGTGATATATGACAAGGGAGGGGCCTCGAAACATCTTAGAATGGGAGATGGGGCTGATAAGAGAATCATAAGGAGTAGGACTGGGAGCAAGGGATTAACTTTTTGATTCACATATCACTGTGGCTGACATCCAGGTGTGAACAGTGGTCACTCTTATGAATTGTGTTGTGGGTCAATCAGCTTCGGAATCGTGCCTGCTGTTACAGACATCCTTTCAGAGGAAAGAAGAAAAGAAAAAAGTCTACTCCAAAAGAAGTAGTACCTCAAAATAATACTGCAAAGACTCAGACCTAAATCACATTTGGTATCTAGAAAAAGACTACAAGAAGGTAAGGTTGAGACCCCCAAACGTTGTCATCTGCCAAGCAGCCAGATGTGCTGTATGTGAAGAGGAAACTCTGCAAGACTTCTGCCTGTGACCAGGACGGTGGACAAAAGACTGCTATTCTCCCTGCTGGTTGAGGGTATATCACTCAGGACACCAAGATCACGTGCTCTGGAACACCATCGTCTGCCTGCTTGCCAAAACCAGTGTTCCCTCTGAGGGGGACAAGAGAGTTGGTTGGAGCAAGGTCCAATGGGAGCCCAACACAAGGATTCCCAAAGCGAGGTGTAACGCTGTGCACAGATTGGGCCATTGCCTGTGTGCAGTACCGGCTCTGTGACCCCTGTATGCCAAGAGAGGGCCACCTTGTATTGAGCCGCACCAAAAGCGCTCTGCATGAAGCACCTTTTATGGCCGCACTGCTGTGCAGTGGGGACCCAGTTTGCCAGAGGGGGTCACAGGTGAACTGATTTTAGGCCAGGAGCATGGGACTTGCAACTGCCGAAATTTGCAACCCCGTGTTACCGAAGGGGCAGCCATTGCGAAGGCGATCGTATAAGGAGAGTATGCGCCCAAACCGTGAGTACCAAGGCAACCTCATATGCAAGGAGAGGCTGCGGATTGTACCACTTTAGCCAAGGCTTTGAGTCGTAGCCCAGAACGAAGGAATACTACTGTGACCAGCAGGTCGAGCTCACACGCTGTGATCAGCCCCTGACAAATTCTCCAAGGATCACCAAGACACTTCTGAGAATTTCACACCCTCCTCGGAATATATACTGAGAATGGCGATTCTGTTTTAAAAAAAGATTTACCTTAAACCAGTTTCACGTGCAGTTTCATTAGTAGTAAGCTTCAAAGCTGTGTAGTAGTTGTAATGGTTCCTGCCCTAGATGGGAGGCGCGAGAGGTGCTAGCTATTTTTGGGGAGATCTGGATTCTTTTAATACAGAGAAGCAAGCATTCCTCCACTCTTCTGTTCTGATGGCAATTAGCTTGCACATAATGCCACAGTGCTGTGGTACTGCACGACTATTATTGATTGTGAATGTGAATGTTTTTTACTGCTAAACATCTACTGGAAAAGAGCTTCATTGAAACTGTCTGACTTTAAAGACGTTACTTCGTTCTTTCTCTTTTCTTTAAACTTCAATGTGTCTTTCGTTCATGTAGCAGAATGAACAAGTTACTTACCTTCGGTAACGATATATCTGTAAGAAACATTAACTAGTTATAGATTCCTTACCTTAGAATTACCCCCAGGCGTCAGACTGGATCTGAATAGTTTTTTCGTCAGCAGTACCTCTGCATGTCAGAAGGTGGCGTCGGTCGGCTCCGCATCAGTCGTCGTGGTCGCAGGGATGATGTTGCGGCAGCTACTTAGACGCCGCCCTCGCGCTCTGACGTCAGTTCTGTGCACAACTTTCCGTGACAGAAACGCAGAGCCAAACTGGACACCGACCATTTTTGCCCAAAACTAGGGTCCTGAAAGGATGTCCTTAACCCTAGAAATCAGTTCACAAAACATGGAGGATGGGTGGGGTGGTAAGGAATCTATAACTAACTAATGTTTCTTACAGATATATCGTTACCGAAGGTAAGTAACTTGTTTATCTGAAAGAAACACGTTAGTTATAGATTCCTTACCTTAGAACAGATAACCCAGCAATACCAACCCCGGCGGTGGGTCTGCGTACCAAGATAAAGTTGATACTTGTATAGCGCACTACTCACCCGCAAGGGTCTCAAGGCGCTTGTACGAATACCGCTGTGGAACCCATCCTGGCTTTCCCTGTGAGGTGTCCACTCCTGGGCACCCCCAAGGTGGAGGCCAGGCATCCTTAGCGTTGTGGGGGCCGTTGTGGAGATTAAGCAAGCTATTGCCCAGAGTTGCAGAGTGGGACTCCATGATTGGAATAGGCACCGAGCGAGAATTATCAAGTCCGTGGAATTTTGAGGCGGGGAATTGAACCCTGGTCCCGGGCTAGACCTCTGCATCAGGGTCTGCCGCTCTAACCATTGAGCCACACTTTTCCACAACATTACACGAGATCACACCAGAAAATCCTGGAGAACAGAATACCAAAGAAGCCGTCTCTCCGGACTTGGCTGTCCAGGCAGTAGGGTTTAGTGAACGTGTGCAGCGATGCCCACATGGTCACCTGACAGATGTCATTCAGAGGCACTCCTCGTCCCAAGGCAGAAGTGACTGCTGTTGCCCTGATGGAGTGAGCGCGTAGCCCGACTGGAGGCTCCCTTTTAGCCAGAGAGTAACAAGCCTTAATACACAACACAATCCATCGAGAAATGGTGTGTTTGTGTACAACCCGACGCTTTTTTGCACCCACGTCGCCAACAAAAAGTTGATCATCCACCCGGAACTATTTTGTGTGATACGGATAGAAGGAAAGCGCACGTTTTGGGTCCAGACGGTGGAGCCTCTCTTCGAAGGATGCTGAGGCGGAAAGAAGGTGGGTAAAGTAATGGTCTGCCCGATTTGGAAGGCAGTGACCACCTTAGGAAGAAAGGATGGACGGGTCCTGAGAACCACCTCGTCCAGATGAACAGACAGGAAAGGAGGTTTTGAAGAAAGAGCCTGGAGCTCACTCACCCTTCTAGCAGAAGTGATGGCTACCAGGAAAGAAGTCTTAAGAGTCAAGAGATGTAAAGGACAGGTATTGAGCGGTTCAAAAGGAGCGCACATTAAATAAGTCAGCACAAGATTCAATTCCCACTGAGGCATAACAAAAGGGATTGGAGGAAAAAGATGTGTTAAGCCTTTCAATAAATGGTTAACTATAGGGGACTTGAAAAAAGAAGGCGTTAACTCCAGGGGACTTGAAAAGAGAAGGCTGGTTTGGCAGCCAAAGGAAGGCAGAGACGGCTGGGAGGTAGCCCATGATTGTGCCCAGAGCAGAGCCCTACTGGGCTAAAGAAAGAAGGCACAAGAGTACTTCAGAAAGAGGGGCAGAAAGGGGATCCACAGCCTTTGCTATGCACCGTGCCACACATTTTTTCCACCGGCAGGTGTATACCATCTTAGAGGAGGGACGCCTGGCTGCCAAGATTACTTCACAAACTTCGGAAGGCAGGTCGAAAGACGTGATCTGCCGCCACTCAATCTCCACGTAATGAGGTGGAAACTGGACAAGTTCGTTGGAGGACAGTCCCTTGCTGCTTCGACAGAAGATCCTCCTGCAGAGGCAGTCTGATCAGAGGATTGATGGCCATGTTGAGCA
This sequence comes from Lissotriton helveticus, assembly GCF_964261635.1. Lineage (NCBI taxonomy): Eukaryota > Metazoa > Chordata > Amphibia > Caudata > Salamandridae > Lissotriton > Lissotriton helveticus. The sequence continues at coordinate 979,511,507 of NC_136059.1, forward strand.
GCTCGGGATACCAGACTCTTCGTGCCCAATCCGGAGCCACAAGAATGACTTGGGCCCGGTTGCACCTGATCTTCTTCAGCACTCTGGGCAAAAGTGGTATAGGCGGAAATGCGTGCAATAGACCGCAACTCCACTGGCGCAAAAAGCATCGCCGAGCGAGTGCCGCCTTGGAAATTCCAATGAGCAGAATTGCTGACATTGCGTGTTCTCTACGGTGGCGAATGGATCTAACCAAGGCTCTCCCCACTGTTGAAAGAGGCCATGCACCACCTCCGAGTGAAGACGCCATTCGTGATCCATCATGCTCCGGCGGCTGAGTTTGTCCGCCCTGGCGTTCGGAGAACCTGCAAGGTGTTGAACCACCAAGAAACTGACCTGATGTTCCAGCCATGTCCAGATGCGGAGGGCATCCTGACATAGGGTCCACAACCCCACCCCGCCCTGTTTGTTGCACTACCACATGGCGGTGGTGTTGTCCGTAAACACCTGCACTACTCTTCCCCGGAAAGAGGGAAGGAATACCTTCAGTGCAAGTAAATCGCCCGGAGCTCCAGAAGGTTGATGTGAAGCCCGGACTCCGCCTCTCCCATGTGGCTGCCCCATCCCAGAAGGAAGGTATCCATCACCACAGTGTGGTCTGGTTGGGAAAGGGAGAGGGACCTGCCACTGACCCAATCCTGGTTCATGAGCCACCACTGCAGTTGTTGAGGACAGATTCCCCTGATGCTGCGCCCGTGAGAACTTCAGGTCCCACTGCAGAGCCCGCATATGCCACCTGGCGTGATAGACCAGAAGGATGCAGGAGGCCATGAGACCCTGCAGCCTCAGGGTCATTCTGACCGAAAAACGGGACAAGGGCTGAAAGATTGGAATCATAGCCCTGCTTGGTTCCAGTCCAGGGAGGACCTGGCCTGGCAGTTCGGGCTTGACTGTTCCCCTTGGGTACAGTGTCAAGACTGATTTGCATATGGCTAGGTTCAAACTGGAATGGCATGGTGAGCAAAAAAACAATGGATTTAGGCCCAGATCTCTGTACTGGTGTGAATGTATGATGTTGCTCTGCATTCTGTCCTTCAATTGCTGTTTTTGTATTTGTCACCCCGAGAGGACGGGTAAGCCCAGACATGGGTCCTGTGCTCTCCATGCCACTGGAGTCAAGTTATCCTGGCTGATGAGGGGTGAAACCCCGAAACCGGTCCTAGGATGCTTGATTCCAGTCCAGGGAGGACCTGGCCTGGCAGTTTGGGCTGGACTGTTCCCATTGGGCAAAGTGTCAAGACTGATTTGCATATGGCTGGGTTCAAACTGGAATGGCATGGTGAGCCAAAAATCGATTGATTTAGGCCCAGATCTCTGTCCTGGGGCGAGTGTGTGAAATTGTTCTGCATTCTCTCCATCAATTGTTGTTTTTGCATTTGTTTCCCCAAGTGGGACAGGTATGCTCAGACGTGTGTCCTGTGCTCTCCATGCCACTGGAGTCAAGCTATCCTGGCTGATGAGGGGTGAAACCCTGAAACCGGTCCTAGGATGCTTGGTTCCAGTCCAGGGAGGACCTGGTTTGGCAGCTCGGGCTGGACTGTTCCCATTGGGCACAGTGTTAAGAGTGATTTGCATATGGCTGGGTTCAAACTGGAACGGCATGGTGAGCAAAAAAAGGATGGATTTAGGCCCAGATCTCTGTGCTTTGTGTATGACATTGTTCTGCATTCTGTCCATCAATTATTGTTTTTGCACTTGTTTTACATGTAGCATCGCACAACATACGCACACTATTCTCTTCCCTTCATTGACCAGCCACCATCTAAATACAGCGGGAGACAGCCATGTTGGCGAGCTGGAAAGCCATCGAAAAAGCGACTAAGGGACCAGATCTGGTGACATCTAAATCAGGCTCTAAGTGACTAGATAGATATTTAGTTGGTACCTTGAGAAACATTTACAGCACAGGGGTTATTGTTGAATTACAGTGTTTCAGATACTCCCAAGTTCAGTGGTTTAAATGGGCATGTACTCTCCGGTACGGAGTACCCGCACTTCTTTATTGTGAAAGGGGGAGTGCCTGCACTTTTCAGCACTGCTGCAACACATTTAATAGGAGAGTACTGGCACTTTTCAGGAGCAAACAAGCAATCTGAATAGTGAGCACCAGCACCTCTAGATTTTCATTTAAAGCACTGCCCAAGTTTCCTGAAAGTGCAGAGTTCCCCTCTTTTAGTGATAGAACCACTACAGGTAAGCACCTAAGCACCAACTTTAGTCACACCAGGCCAACTCCCCTCTGAACGGAAACAAAACGAAACCCACAGCACTGTGGGCCTTGTTTGCCTTGTCTGTAAGGTACAGCTTGAGTACTGTGGCACGGAAAGCATTCAAATAAGACATCAAAGCCTACTGTAAAAATATAAACAACACGCTAGGAGCTCAAGAAATCTTACAGCACAGGGACTGCAGATATATATTGGATGCCACATGGTTGCTCATTGACTGCCCAGTGACTTGCATACACACTTTTCGGAAGTACTGCTGCTGTTTTAACATTATCTTGCACAAAATTAGATAATTTCAGAAATGTGTCTAATTACATGGACAAAACTGCTATTTGTACTCGAGGCAAAATGTTGTGCTTGTAGTTGCACTCATTTCAAATTGTTCGTCAAATAGCTGCTTCTGATTTTTTTTTATTCTGTACTCAAATCTGTATACAGGCGGAATTTTTATCTACGATTAGTGCACTTTAATTTATATGAGGGGCATGCTCTCAGCTAAGATTATACCATACTTTTAATGTCTTTTGTAAACCAATAATTGTTGTCTAAAACGCAAAAAATGACATACAACTTCTTGCCCTACTATGAGTTTACAGCATAAGTTATTGCCCTTTTATAACACTGTTTTCTGATGTATGAGGCACTTTTGTTGAGTTTTAATTAACTGAACAATACATTATTCTGATACTCGTGGCGAAGTGTCACTCAAAGGTTCACACACAATGTATTAACCTGTTACACATAGGCAATGATAAAACAGAAATATTGCACACAAAGTTGGCCTCTATCGGCATTTTAGGAGCCCGTTGTCAAATTTTGAGGGGGGTGGAGCAAGGAGAGAGAAGGCAACAATTACCACTGTGCCACTTGGTGAGTCTTGATTTTGTTTATTGTTGGGGAAACTCTAAAAGCAGCCTTGCGAAGAGTAATGCTCAATAATTTCATGTTCCTACGGAAGAATACAGCACCACCATAACATAGGATAGCATAACATAGCATAGCATATTATATCATAACATATGTATTTGTAAAGCGCACATTTACCCAAGCCTTGGGTCTCTTGGTGCACAAATAATAGATGTTCATTATTTCTAACTCAATGGCACTCTTTTTTATTGAACTCGGAAGGATAAGTGGACCCACCGGAATTGGAACCTGTGACCATGAAGTCAAACACGGATCCCTGAAGTGGTTGCATTGGTAATATAAAGGCGTTTGCGCATTAAAAGGGGTTCATCGTCAGCACATAAATATATAAGTAGTGCCTTATTTCAAAGAAAGTCGCTAAGTTTAAACGTGTAATTAAACGGATTGGCACCGTCTTCACAGAGCACTGTGCTAAATGTTGTATACAATTTACACAATCTGCGGTTTACACTGTACCTGCCACTGGTTTCCCGACTGCCCGGACACGTAACTTGCTGGGATGCTCCGGAAGCTGTTTTTCGCCGGCGAGCTGCCCAGAGCGCCCCCCATTTCACTGACGGAGGCCTCCGATGCCACTGCCATCTGGTACTGCGGGTAATTGTACAGGTAGTTGTTGTAAGGGTACAGGGACGGCTGGTAGAAGTTGCTGTAATAGGAGGGGTCCATCACCAGGTCTGACGTGCTCTCCAGGTGCCCTCTGCTGCTGATGGAAGGGATGTCTGTGATCAGCACACGGCCCTCTGTATAGGAAACAAACATAAAACACCCGTGAGTGGCAGCCTTCAGCATCCAGCATGCTTACTTTAAAGAAACCCTCACCACATTTCATGAGTCACATCCAGTCGTGGCTATTTTTTAAGGCAACAACTTTTTGTATGCTACGCTTTGTGAAAAAAATATTCAAAATGTTAAATACCAAAGCACAAGTCACAGAGCGTGTTCCTCAAGATTTTACACATACAAATTCTATTTGCAGTTTAAATAACGCGAACTCGACCCAAGGGGCACTGAAGCGTGTAGTGTTCCCTTTAACAAATAAACCGCTGATTCAAACTGCCTTATAACGTTCTTTATTAATTGTATAAATTTCCCTGAAGAGCGCCGAGCCGGCGCTGTCGGTTGTACTCTGCCGCGCCTCCTAATGAGTTGCGCGCACAACCTCCTAAAATGGCCGCCGCACGTCACGTCATTACGTGACGTGCAACGACTAGTAAGTGCCACTACATATCTCCCTTTTTTCCAAACAACAATTGAGTCACTTACAGTTCACTGTCCATATCGAAATCTCGAAACCTGGAGGGTCTCACAACAGACCTTCCACTCCTGGTCACTCTGGTGGGGTTCTCCGGGGGCTCTTGGCTCTGCACCTCGTTACATCTTTCCTCTCTCAGCGCAGCCGCGCCCTCCTCCGTGCTTCTTCTTTGTAGGTCCATATCAGTTCCCTGTTGACCATTCGCTCTCCTCTCCTCCAGTTGTTCATCTCTAGCACTTCCTCCTCCTTGCTGCTCACCGGCGCATTGTTCCATCTCTACGTTCGGCTCTTCCCTATCTTCCCATTCAGTTCCGTTTTGCTCCCATTGCAAGATCTTGTTACACCTGGCCATGCGGTCTTGGGACCACACATTCCCGTCACTCAGCAGGGCCGCTCGGTCGTACACTTCCTTGACTTGCATGGGCCTGCTGTATTTGCTGTCTCCTTTCTTCTGTAACGTCGCCAACTTTACTCTTACCCATTCGCCCTTTTCCAAGCTTGCCCCTTTAACATTCTTCCGTTTGTTGTAGTGGTTGGTATAAATGGACTGTGCCTTTTCCAGGTTGGCACGTACCACCGCGGGAGACCATTCGCTGGTGATAACCTTCTCCTTCCAAATCCGGTTGTCATGCGTGAAGGGTTCACGCCCTCTCAAAATCTGGAATGGGCTGTATCCAGTTCCAGTGGGAGTGATCCTGTAGGCCCATACCATGTTCTCTATGGCTTTCTCCCAATCCTTGTTGCAGGAAATCGCAGCTTGTACGGCACCCATCACCACCCTGTTAAATCGTTCCACCAAGCCATTTCCAGCTGGATGGTAGATCGCCGTGTGTTTTATTGTGATGCCGTTCCTCTGCATAAATTTGTTCCACTTTTCTGACGTGAATTGGGGGCCGTTATCACTCAGGATGGACTTGGGGATGCCCTCTCTCACAAAAGTGTCCGACAAAAATTTCAAAATGTTCTCAGTGTCCATGGTCTCATCCACCTTCACCTCCGGCCATTTGGAGTATCGGTCCATGAGGACACATACATACTTCTGAGTGCCCTGGTCGTCAAGGATGGGTCCTAATATGTCTATTGATAGTTCTTCCCACGGGTTCTGCGGGGTTTCGAACCGTCCTAGCGCAGGACGCAGGGGTTTGAGCGTCTTGTCAGCTCCTTGGCACTGTGGACACTCTCTGGCGTGCCTCTCTGCTCTTATGTCCATGCCTGGCCACCAGTAGTTTTGTTTGGCCCTTAACTTCAATTTTCCTATACCAAGATGGCCCTCGTGTAACATGTTCAGTAACCTGGTAATGAGGTTCCTCGGGGGGATCACCTTGTCTCCTCTATACGTGAACACTCCTTTGTCCCCTACCGACAATTCTTCCCTTACTTCGTAGTATGGCTTGATCTGTTCACTCACGTGTCTTTTGTCTGGCCAGCCCTTGACAATGTGCATCTTCACTTCCTTCATGACACTGTCGTCCTCGTATTCCTCTGTCCACTCCTGGTAGCTGATGACTTTCTCCTGATCCTCCACGAGAGCTACCAATTCCCTTTGGTCTGTAGGGTCTTCTTCTCCTGGCTCCATGGCTGCTGCCCTGCTCAGGTAGTCTGCTACTCGGTTCCGATTTCCTGGAATGTGCTCCACATCATACCTGAATTCAAGTAGTTTCAGAGTCATTTTGGATATTCTGGGAGTGGCGTTGGCGTGTCCACTAGATGTTAGCACCTTCACCAACGGCTTATGATCTGTCTTAAGCAGGAAACGGGTTCCCCACAGAAATTGCCGAAATCTCGTCATGGCCCACACCACGGCCAGCATCTCCTTCTAAATTACACTGTATTTGCTTTCGGTAGCAGTCAATGCCCTGGATGCAAAACTGATCGTGTCCATCTGTCCTTGTCCGCGATCTTGCATGAGCACTGCGCCCAGGCCCTTTTCGCTGGCATCGGTTGTGAGCACAGTGGAGCCCTGTGGATCGTATCCCTTTAGCGGCACCGCTCCCGTGACGTCCTTCTTGATTGTCTCGAACTCACTTTGTGTCTCTTGTGTCCATTGGAAACTGGTGCTGTCCCTGGTCAGCATCCTCATGTGGTGTGTCTTTGAGGCAAAGTGTACCACAAATTTACTGTAGTACTCCGCCATACCCAAAAATGATCTAACCTCCTCCTTGTTGGTGGGGGGCGGAGCTTCAGCGATCGCCTTTACATTTTCTGCTTTTGGTGTGATGCCTTGTACCCCTATCTCGTGGCCTAGATAGGTCACCGACTCCAGGCCCAGTCGGCATTTTGTCCATTCTGCTGTGAGGCCTTTGCTTTCCAAGGTTTCCAGCACCTTCCCGAGCTTCTGATCATGGTCCATTTTGTCTCGCCCCATTACAAGAATGTCGTCCTGGAAATATTGGATACCTGTTATGTTCCCAAACAGCTGGTGCATTAGCTTCTGGAACACGGCGGCTGCCGAGGCCAGTCCAAACGGCATGCGGCAGAACTGATAGCATCCAAATGGGGTTATAAATGACGTGAGTTTTCTGCTGTCTGGGTGCAATACTATTTGGTGGTAGGCGGAGGTCAAATCGATGGTGGAGTACCATTTGACCCCCCCTGGTTTTTGCCAACATTTCATCGATCCTTGGGAGGGGGAATTTCTCTACGACAATGTTCTTATTTAATTCTCTCAGGTCAACACAGAGCCTGACCTTCCCATTGGGCTTCATGACTACCACCAACGGTGCGAGCCATTCTGCACAGGTGATGGGTTCAATTATCCCCTTCCTCTCAAGTCTTGAAGCTCTGTTTGGACTGCCTCTCTTACCGCTATGGGTACATTTCTCACCTTGTGGGCAACAGGAATGGCGTCCTCCTTGAGTACAATCTTGTGTTGGAATCTCTCCAGTTTTCCCACTGTACCTCCAAACACCTTTGGGTGGTCTGCTTTCCATTTATTCAGATTGGGCCATGTTTCCGGTTCCGTAAGCAGGATCTGTTCCTTTCCTCCTGGGTCTAGTTTGATTCCTAGGTCGCCCTGGTCCAGCCATCCCAAGACGGACGGTCCCCTCTCTGAGATGTACAGCTTGCAGAACGCTGACCGGCCTCTGAACTCGAACTTCAAGCGTCGGAATCCCACCATTGGGATGCGATCGCCGTTATATGTGACTGGTCGGATGTCCAGTTTCTCCAACTCTGGTCCTAACCTCGGTCTGAATGTTTCGTCCCACACCGCTCTTTGAACTATTGTGTAGGGGGAGCCAGTATCCGCCACTACGCTGATGGTTATTCCGCCCATTATCATTTCCAATACTGGTTTGTTTGTCCTTCTCCCATCCACACTTAATACCTGGTCATATATGCATAAGACGGTGACTACTTCTTCCTCTGCGGCCTCTTCCTGGGCTTCTTCCCCTTGGTCGATGTATTTCACCACGCTTTTGTACATCTTCTTCCGGCACACTTTCTCATAATGGCCGATGATACCGCAGTGCAAACACTTGGCCCTGAACGCGGGACATCTTCTGTCGTGTGCCTCATGGGACCAACTTCCGCACCTGTAGCACGTTTTCTTGTTGTCGTTGCCTGCTTGTTTTCCTTGCAGTCCTGCGTTGCCCTGCCATTTGTTGGATCCTTTTGGTGCGGGGCCCTTGTACCTCTGGTCCCTGCGAGGTTCCTCTTCATATACCCTGTTTACCATGGCGCTGGTTGCCGTGTCTTTCATGGTTGCGTCAGCGCACCTACGTGCGAGTTCAGCCCTCTTGACGATAACCATCACATCTTTGAGTGTGGTGTCTCCGCTTGCCCATAGCTTGTCCTGAACGTTCGTGCTGGAGGTGTGCATCACTATCTGGTCTTTGATAAACTCCTCCTCCCACACTCCGTACCTGCACGTGGTCGCTAGTTTCTTTAGGGCCGCTACGTATTCCTCAATTGACTCTCCAGCCTGTTGTTTCCTCTGCTGGAAGTTGAATCTGTCGACTGACACACATACAGTGGGTCGGTCGTGTTCGTTCAGGTCGTCAATGGCGTGGGCGTACACGTCATCGTCCGTGCTTCCTCTCTGTTTGGGCACCAGACTTTTGTAGATTCTGAGTCCTTCTGGCCCCAGATTGAGTAGTAGTATGCGTTTTTTCCTTTTGGGGTTGAAGGTCTCTTCATTCTCGTCCTCCAGGACCCCTATGAAGTTGTCTATATATTCTCGCCAGTCCTCCCACTTCATCAGTGGTTCCCCTGGTTTCGGTTAGAACTGGACTGGTGCTATAACGTATCCCGCTGGTGTGCTCATCTTCTCTTCCTTGACAGTGGTTGCTTTGTTCCCTTTCCCTGTGGGGCTCCCTGGGGTGCTATCCGTTTCTTCTTTTCTGGGTTGACCCTGGGGACTCTCAGTGTCAGCCCCCCCCCCCCTCCTTTAAGGTAGCCAGCTCGGATCCCCACGTGAATTTGGGTGGTCTGGATTTGGCGCACTGTTCTGGCTGCTCTGGGGTCTCTGTGCCACCTTTTCTGTTGTGTGGCAGTTATGGCTCTGCCGCGCTCTTCAGGTTACAGTACCTTAAGTGGTGCTTATAGTTCTGTAATGTTCGGTTCGTGCTGCACAGGGTTGCTTGGCTGCGCTGGCCCGACCTCGGGCTGGGTCTGTCTGGGTTGATTGGAGCTCTGCTGGCCCTTTCTGTGCCCACGTGGTGGGTCCGTTTTCATTCCCATTTTTTTTTTTTCCTGAGGGTTGCTGGTCGGATCCCGACCTCGTCGCCACTGTAGTGTTCCCTTTAACAAATAAACCGCTGATTCAAACTGCCTTATAACGTTCTTTATTAATTGTATAAATTTCCCTGAAGAGCGCCGAGCCGGCGCTGTCGGTTGTACTCTGCCGCGCCTCCTAATGAGTTGCGCGCACAACCTCCTAAAATGGCCGCCGCACGTCACGTCATTACGTGACGTGCAACGACTAGTAAGCGCCACTACAAAGCGCTTTACACGACGTATGGCTTAAGATTTCAGATATGGCATTTTTTGCGGTTTTTCATAACGCACACTCAGCACAGGGGCTTTGGATAACTTCAAACGAGCACAAGTTATATTACACAAGGTCAGACCCCTTTTTTCCGCCAGGTGCAAATCAAGTGATCTACCCAGAATCACAAGAAATTTAAACCGACGATGGAACTCGAACCTCGTTGCCCAGTTCCACTGGCAGCGCAACATTTTGAGCAGATGCAGCATTGAGTTTGGAAATGCACAGAACCTGGTGCGCAAGCATTCTAAACCTTTTCAAAGAGCTTGGCACTTGTTTGCCTGTCTAGAACATCAGTCCGCCCACCATCACAATCGGGATAGGACTGACCGCCAGACGTGTGGCGGTCCCACCGGCCCAATCAGGATGGGCCCGCCATATTGGCGGTCGCATCTTGTCCTTTTTCTGTTGCAAACGGTACTACTGGCTGCAACACCGTCCACATTGATAAAAGTGTGTGCACAGCATTTCCGTGGACCAAGTGGCAGGCACCACTTGGTGCAGGGAACTGAAGGGGGGTACCATGGGTAGCCCCCAAGTCCACCCCCCCCAAAGCCAATCTCCGCCAGCTTCACCATGGTATAATCGCCGCTATGGTAAGGCCTGTCCGCAATCCACATCATAATATGGCTGGAGGTGCCTGCTATGCACCACCACGATATTACTGGCCCAGCTCCTCCCAGCCGGCAATCGTAACGATTGCTGACCGGCAGAAAAGCGGCGGACGGACTTTGCGTCTGCCGCGATACCCACCGTCATCGTAATATGGCGGGGGGTATTTCATATTACGATGGCGTAACGGTCGCCACTGCTGGCTCAGCGGTGGCGATTGTTACGCCATCGTAATGAGCCCTTAGTTAACTACGCTTTAGTGCGACTGCTGCAGGTAACAATCACCTATTATGTGACAGATGCTTCTTAATACATGGAGCACAACAGAATCACCACAAACAGCAAGTCTCAAACGGACAATAGCAGGACTTTTAGGATGTTGACTTGAAACATCACCTAAGCAAGAATGTTGTAAAAAGTCGCATATTAACTCACTCATCCACCTTTACATTCATCTCAGTGACTTAAGACTTCAGTGTTTCTGTCAAAAGTGAACCTGCTCTATGAAGAGGGTACTTCCAAAGCTGTTACCCCATTGTTAGAACCGGGAGTCTCTGGTTGGCAAAGGTAAGTACCTTGGCCCAAGTAGGGACCCCTAGTTCCGGTCAGGGCGACGGAATAACCCTATGAGATAATCCCTGCTCACCCTCTAGGTAGCATGGCGCGAGCAGTCTAGGCTAAACTCGGAGGCAATGTGGATAACATTTGCACTTAACACAGCAACAATCCCCAATCCACCACAAACTGAGACCACACAGGTAAGTATATATAAAATATAACTTTATCTAGTTTCAGCAGGTAAATGAAGCAGTTGCATGATAATCACTTCTTTAGAACACATAGCATTTTAGCTTAAAGGTTGCACTTAATTTCTAGGATGGTACTTGTAAATAGGCAGTTCTGGTCATTCAAAACAATAGTCTCAGGTTCCAAACCAAAAATAGTCTCTAGTCTCTTAAATCAGTAGGTAAGAAAATATGGCCACTGATTCATAATTGTGATGCTCTCAACATGAGCAAAGAAAACAATCCCAGCGTATGAGCTATGCCAGGGAATCAGCCCCTCAAGCACTGGACCTCAAGCGCTGCAGATGCGCCTCACCGCGCGGCCCAGGGACTCTCCTGTCTGCCCCGGGACAGCCTCACTCGTTTTCAGGCTCCGGGCGCACCTCGCCCTGCAGATCTCTCTCGTCCCCCGCCCCGGCCGGTCCCCTTTCCCCTCCCGCCCGCTCTCGACACTCCAACGAGCGGCGGGGGAGGAGGTGAGGCTCACCTGGTGTGGGACGGCAGGCCAGGGGGGACGGGACGCGGTTCGAATCCCTCGGCGAGGTCAGCTCACCTTTTCCCGGGCCCGGCGGTGATCACGGCAATTCTTCGGCACCTCCCGCAGCTTCAGCGGAGGCAGCCAATCCTGTCGCGGCCCTCAGTCGAGCCCCTCTGAGCGCGAGGCCGCCAACCAATGGCAGCGCGGCCTCGCCGATGACGCTCCGCAAGCTCAGCCAATCACGGCACCAGAACGCTGATGACGCTACGCCGCACGGGCCAATCCCGTCGCGGCGTTGGTGAGGGGGCTCGGCTCCTTCGACCAATGGGAGCGCGGCGGCTTCGATCTTCGGCCCCGCAGCTCCTGGTCACGAACGGCAACTTCTAGGGGTGATCCTGGCTCCGGGCTGCGGCGGTGATTTGGCGGCAAAGGGTTTTACAGGGCTCTGGTCAGAACTAGACCCCCCTCTCGACCTTGCCACCACCTGGGAGCGGATTTCACGAGGGGAGGCTCCACAAGCCTCCGACCCTCACCGTTAATGTGCCGATGAGCACACCGATCCCTTCCTCACGCTCCGCAGTCCAGCACCACGCGTGTCGGGTCCCAACAGCACGATTTTGCAGCTGTTTTCTGGGATAGCTTTAGGAACCTTTAGCCCTGGGTTCCCAACAGGAGGCCAGCTCTTCTCAGGCCCTTGGAGATTCAGTTGTAGACACAGCACACAGCAGAGTCTTGGCAGTTTCAAGTAGGCAGGGTCATAGCACACAGCAAAGTCCCTTTCTTCTCCTTAGCTTCCAGGTGGACAGTAGAACAAGTCAGCCCTTAGAGCACACAGCAAGGCAGTCTTCCTTCAGTTCTCTAGCTGTCCTCCTTCCAGCGAGGGTTCCTTCTTGCTTGCAGAATTTCAGAATCTAATCTTCTGTAGTCAGGGGTCCTTCCCTTATACCCCTCAATGTCTTTGAAGTCTTTGTGCATGGAGGCCCTTGGTCCAGTCTAAACCAGTTCTGGGGGTTGCGGAGCACTGAGGTGTCTCTGGTTTTCTTCTTCCTGTCAGCTTCAGGGCCAGGGGGGTCAGTTGACCACCAGGAGAGAGCTAACGTGGGGGAGGTAGGCAGGCGCAGCTCAGCACTTATCAGGCATTCCTTCCTCCCTCCTCCCAGGCAGGCAGATGTGCCCTTTCATCCCCGGGATGGCTCCGACCCTCTCCTCTGGGGCTCTGCAGCCCCTCCCTGTCACATCCAGACCAGGCAGGCATTCCACAAACCCAGGCACACAGAAAGGTTTAGACAAGAGAACAGCCACTTTCTAAAAGTGCTATTCTCCAACACAGGATTTAAAAACACCCTTCACTAAAAGATGTGTCATTAAATTCTGAGTCCAGGGATATCTTTCACTTATGTCCCATCTTGTTCCTAGGGGAAGATAGGCTGGTATCACATGGGCCCAGCCCCCTCCATGTTACTCTATGGAGCAAGATAGCCTTACAGCAGTGAGCACACAAAATGGCTGCAGCCCACTACCAGAGCATATTACCTGCACTAGCACATGCTCTACCTTATCCATACACTGCACCCTGCCCAGGGGGGTACCTGGAGCCTTCCATAGGGGTGACTGATGTGCACAGACAGGGAAGGGTTAGGCCTAGCCAGTGGGGACACTGGCCAGGCTGACATGGCAGTCACTGACTGCACACAGGCCCTGCGCTGGCAGGCCTGAGTCGCCCTTTTAAAGCTACTCATGTGGGTGGCGCAATCTGCGCTGCAGGCCCACTAGTAACATTTGTCATCACCAGCCCTGGCACACACAGTGCCCTCTACTAGGGACTTCGTGGTGATACAAATATGCCAATTAGGTATACTCAATCAATATCACAATTTACAGAAGGAGCACTTACACTCTGACACTGATCAGCAGTGGCAGAGTGTCCAAAGCATCTAAATCAGCAAAAACGAAATCCAGCACAGCATCAACACACATGAGTCAGAGGCAAAATATGGGGGAAGAACCACGCCAAAAGGTGTCAGGTCTAACACGTGTCCCCTCCAGCTGAAAGTGGGGAGAACTACCCAACCTCTTGGGAGTCCTCATCACTAAGGCGGAAGAATCTGGACAGACCGTCAGCATTGGCGTGTTCTGTACCAGGGCGGTGCTCCACCGTAAAATCCATCCCCTGTAGGGAAATGGACCACCTCAACAATTTTGGATTCTCACCCCTCATCTGCATTAACCATCTGAGGGGCCTGTGGTTGGTCTGAACACGGAAGTGAGTCCCAAACAGGTAGGGCCTCAGCTTCTTCAGAGCCCAGACCACAGCGAAAGCTTCTCTTTCAATGGCACTCCATTTCTGTTCCCTGGGGATTAGCCTCCGGCTAATGAAAGCCACAGGTTGGTCTCCTCCCTCATCATTGATCTGTGAGAGTACTGCTCCCACGCCTTGCTCTGAAGCGTCAGTTTGCACAATGAACTCACTGGAAAAGTCAGGTGCCTTAAGCACCGGTGCTGTGCACATGGCAGTTTTGAGGGTGTCAAAAGCAGTTTGACAGGCCTCAGTCCAATTCACTTTCCTGGGCTGATTCCTAGATGTCAGCTCTGTCAAAGGGGCCACAATGGTGCCATAGCCTTTGACAAACCGTCTGTAATACCCAGTGAGACCAAGAAAGGCTCTCACCTCCGTCTGAGTCTTGGGGGGTTCCCAAGCCAGAATGGTATCAATTTTTGCCTGTAGGGGCGCCACCTTGCCGCTCCCCACCTGGTGTCCCAAGTACACCACAGATCCCTGCCCTATCTGGCATTTACTGGCCTTGATAGTGAGGCCTGCCTTCTGCAGAGCCTTCAACACTTCAGTGAGGTGTTGCAGGTGTTCCTCCCAAGTGGAGCTGAACACCGCAATGTCATCCAGGTAGGCTGCGCTGAATTGCTCCAGCCCTGCCAGTACCTGGTTGACCAATCTCTGAAATGTGGCGGGGGCATTTTTCAACCCAAAGGGCATGACACGAAACTGGAAGTGTCCTTCTGGCGTTGAAAATGCTGACCTCTCCTTTGCCCCGTCAGTTAAGGCAATCTGCCAGTACCCTGAAGTCAAATCAAAAGTACTCAGGTACTGGGCAGCTCCCAACCGATCCACCAGCTCATCAGCTCTGGGGATGGGGTGCGCGTCAGTCTTGGTGACCGCATTGAGCCCACGGTAGTCCACGCAGAACCGAAGTTCTGGGGTGCCACCGGGGGTAGCAGCTTTCTTAGGCACTAAGACCACTGGGCTAGCCCAGGGGCTGCTGGAGGGCTCAATAACCCCAAGCGCCAACATCTTGGAAACTTCTTCCTTGATACTAGCTCTGACCTTGTCAGCCACCCTGTAAAACTTCTGTTTCACAGGCATGCTGTCTCCAGTGTCCACGTCGTGGACGCACCACTTGGTGACACCTGGGGTCAGGGAGAACAGTGGGGCGAACTGACCCAAGACTTGGCGACAGTCCTCCTGCTGTTCTGGGGTCAGGGTGGGGGAGAGGACCACACCATCCACTGACCCATCTTGCTCCTTGACTGCCAGGAGGTCAGGGAGAGGATCACTATCCTCCTCCCCTCCAACATCTGTAGCCATGAGCATAGTTACTTCAGTCCTCTCAAAGTGGGGTTTGAGGCGGTTCACATGTAGCACTCTCAGGGGCTGCCTGGGAGTCTTCAGGTTAACCAAATAGGTAACCTCGCTCTTGCGCTCCACCACCTCATATGGGCCAGACCACTTGTCACGGAGCGCACAAGGCTCCACTGGCGCCATCACCCACACCTTCTGACCAGGTTGGAACTCAACCAAAGAAGTGTTCTGGTCATACCACCTCTTCATTTCCTCCTGGCTAGCCTCCAGGTTCTCTTGAGCGAGCTTCCTGAAGCGCTTGGTCTGGTTGCGAATGGCCAGCACATAGCTGAACACATCCTGAGGGGTTTTCCCACGGGATTTCTCCCACCCCTCCTTCACCAGAGCCAGAGGCCCTCTGACAGGGTGGCCATACAGCAACTCAAAGGGACTGAACCCTAAGGATTTCTGAGGCACCTCCCTGTAGGCAAACAACAGGCATGGCAACAAGACATCCCATTTCCGCCTCATGGGCTCCTCCAGGCCCATGATCATGCCCTTCAATGTGCGGTTGAATCTCTCAACCAAACCATTTCCTTGAGGGTGGTAAGGAGTGGTGAATTTGTAGGTCACCCCACACTCACTCCACAGGGACTTCATATACTTAGAAATGAAGTTTGTCCCGCGGTCCGAAACGACCTCCTTCGGAAATCCCACCCGGGAAAAGATCCCCATCAGGGCACGGCCCACCACTGGGGCGGTGACTGTCCTGAGCGGAAGGGCTTCCGGGTACCGAGTGGCATGGTCCACCAAGACCAGGATAAACCTGTTGCCTAGGGCCGTCTTGGGATCCAGGGGCCCCACGATGTCAATGCCCACCCGCTCAAAAGGGGTGCTCACCACGGGAAAGGGTTGGAGGGGGGCCACGCGCCTCCCTCCACTCTTGCCACTGGCCTGACAAGTCTGGCAAGACTTACAAAAGGCAGAGACATGCGTCTTCATCTGGGGCCAGTAGAAATGGGTGACAAGCCTGTGATAGGTCTTGTCTTGCCCCAGATGTCCTGCGAGAGGCACGTCATGAGCCAGACCCAGTAGGAAGTTCCTGAAGCGCTCCGGTACCACCAGCACACGGGCTGCGCCGGGCTCAGCGAACTTAGGCTCACTATAAAGTAAGTCATCCTCCCAATAGATCAAATGCTCCTTGGACCCCAGGCCTGCGGCCTGGTCGGCAGCCTGCTGCCGCACACCAATGAGAGAAGGGCACTCCTTCTGAGCCTGGCAGAAATCCTCCCTGGAGGGACCACCCTCTTGCTGCCACTGGGACAGCTCAGGCAATTCCCCTAGTTCGGCCACCTGCTCCCCTGTAGGTTCCAGGGCATCCCCCTCTGGGTCTGCCTCCTCCTGGACCGTGGGAACAGTGGGGGCCGGTTTCCCGCGCCCTCTACCCCTTCCTCTCTTGGCAGGTCCCTGGGCCACTGTTCCAGGCTCCAGTTTTGCTAGACCGCCCTCTCTGGCTGTCATTGCACGGGTGGACACACAGATCCACGCAGGCAAACCCAACATCTCCAAGTGAGTCCTGTGCTCCACCTCCTTCCATGGGGAGCTCTCCAGGTCATTACCTAATAGACAGTCTACAGGCAAGGCATCACTTACAACAATCTCCAAAATACCGGAGACTCCTCCCCATTCAAATGGAACTTTCGCCAGCTTGCAGTAGCGCACTGAACTGTCAGCTGCCACCACAGGCCGGAGTACCTGGGGAACAATTTGCTCTTCAGACACCCACTGACACCTAACAGATGTCACGCTGGCCCCTGTGTCTCTCAGAGCCTCCACCACCTGTCCATTGATGGTCACCTTCTGCCCGTATTTCTTAGTATTTTGGGGCAGCAAGGTTTCCTGGACCATCTCTTGGTCTCCTAGAGAGACAAGGGTCATCAATGCTAACCCCTCCTCCCCACTAGAAATCAAATCCCCTCCCAAAGCTACACTGGCCAACGCCGGAGCTGGAGCACCCGTGGGTGCTGATTTCTTCTTTGGACAGCTTGGAGCAATGTGCCCCACCTCCCTGCATGAATAGCAAGTAAGGGTCTTTTTGTCCTGCGGGCCCTTATGGGGCCAGGACTTCTTAGGCTTGGGGGGTTGAGACACCTTCTCTTGGGAACTACTTTGGGGCCCTTTAGAAGACTCCTTTTGACTACCCGTGTCCCCCCCACTCTTCTGCTGGGGACCCTGTCCACCTTTGGCTGGGGTACTTACCACCCCCTTGTGGACCCTGGTGCTAGTCCACCGGTCCGCCTCTTTAGCAAGCTCACTGGGATCAGTTAACTTACTATCCAAAAGATGCTGGCGCAGCTCTGGGACACACAAACTACTTAAGTGCTCCCTACTAATCAAGTGACACAACCCCACATAATCAGTAACTTTGCTGCCCTTCATCCAACCTTCCAGTGCACGCGTGTACATACTCACACACTCCACCCAAGTACTTGAATCAAGCTTTTTGAAGTTCCTAAACTTCTGGCGGTATTGTTCAGCAGTGAGCCCATACCTGAGGCACAAAGCCTCCTTCATGGCGGAGTAGGACAAAGCATCCTTTGCGTCTAAGGGTGCCAAAACATCCCTCCCAGAGGCCTCAAAATGCTTCCACAATCCTGCTCCCCAATTCTTCCTAGGCACCTCATTCATCTGTAAGGCAAGTTCATACGCTCTGAACCACGCATAAATATCCTCACCCCTCTGATAATTCTGTACCAGATCCTTTGGTATGTATACCTTACCCGCCTGTACTGGTTGTGCGCTGCCACCATTAGAACTGGACCCCCTCTCTTTATATTGAAGTCCAACTCCTTCATGCTCCTCTCATGAGCCAATTGGAGCTTCTTTTCCTCCAAAGCGAGAGCATGCCTCCTCTCCTGTGCCGCTCTCTCCTGCGCCTCTTTCTCAACTTCTAGGCGCAGTCTCTTCTCGTCGGCTTCCGCTTTGAGCTTCAAAAGCTCAATCTCATGGGCCCTAGCTCTCTGATTCTCCTCCACCTCCTCTGGAGAAATAATCCTACTGGAGTGGGTGCTGCCGGCCCTAGACGCTGGCTTCGCCACTGGCAAATCACTAGGCAGAAAAACAATCTCCTGTGCACCACCCTCTTCAATAGTAGCTTCTGGGCCACCATGTTTGGCCTCCCACCAGGCCCTCAGAGCTGTCCGTAGCTCTTCCTTATTTGCGCCGCCCCTTACTGGGCATTCAAGCTGTTTGCAGACTTTTCTCAGTTGCTCCTTGTTATAGGTGAGCAACTCGTTGATGTCAAATTCCACTTCCACTTCTACATTCAGGCTTTGCGCGTTCTGAGACATGGTACCTCCTACCCTTTTTCAACTAAAAAGGTTTCACCAAAAAGAAAAAAATCTTGCGCAACCTGTTCCGCTAAACTAGACTAGTGATGTACAAGAAATCACTGCAGGTCAAGTGCAATTATTAGTTCAAAATCCGCACCGCGAGCCACCAATGTTAGAACCGGGAGTCTCTGGTTGGCAAAGGTAAGTACCTTGGCCCAAGTAGGGACCCCTAGTTCCGGTCAGGGCGACGGAATAACCCTCTGAGATAACCCCTGCTCACCCTCTAGGTAGCATGGCGCGAGCAGTCTAGGCTAAACTCGGAGGCAATGTGGATAACATTTGCACTTAACACAGCAACAATCCCCAATCCACCACAAACTGAGACCACACAGGTAAGTATATATAAAATATAACTTTATCTAGTTTCAGCAGGTAAATGAAGCAGTTGCATGATAATCACTTCTTTAGAACACATAGCATTTTAGCTTAAAGGTTGCACTTAATTTCAAGGATGGTACTTGTAAATAGGCAGTTCTGGTCATTCAAAACAATAGTCTCAGGTTCCAAACCAAAAATAGTCTCTAGTCTCTTAAATCAGTAGGTAAGAAAATATGGCCACTGATTCATAATTGTGATGCTCTCAACATGAGCAAAGAAAACAATCCCAGCGTATGAGCTATGCCAGGGAATCAGCCCCTCAAGCACTGGACCTCAAGCGCTGCAGATGCGCCTCACCGCGCGGCCCAGGGACTCTCCTGTCTGCCCCGGGACAGCCTCACTCGTTTTCAGGCTCCGGGCGCACCTCGCCCTGCAGATCTTTCTCGACCCCCGCCCCGGCCGGTCCCCTTTCCCCTCCCGCCCGCTCTCGACACTCCAACGAGCGGCGGGGGAGGAGGTGAGGCTCACCTGGTGTGGGACGGCAGGCCAGGGGGGACGGGACGCGGTTCGAATCCCTCGGCGAGGTCAGCTCACCTTTTCCCGGGCCCGGCGGTGATCACGGCAATTCTTCGGCACCTCCCACAGCTTCAGCGGAGGCAGCCAATCCTGTCGCGGCCCTCAGTCGAGCCCCTCTGAGCGCGAGGCCGCCAACCAATGGCAGCGCGGCCTCGCCGATGACGCTCCGCAAGCTCAGCCAATCACGGCACCAGAACGCTGATGACGCTACGCCGCACGGGCCAATCCCGTCGCGGCGTTGGTGAGGGGGCTCGGCTCCTTCGACCAATGGGAGCGTGGCGGCTTCGATCTTCGGCCCCGCAGCTCCTGGTCACGAACGGCAACTTCTAGGGGTGATCCTGGCTCCGGGCTGCGGCGGTGATTTGGCGGCAAAGGGTTTTACAGGGCGCTGGTCAGAACTAGACCCCCCTCTCGACCTTGCCACCACCTGGGAGCGGATTTCACGAGGGGAGGCTCCACAAGCCTCCGACCCTCACCGTTAATGTGCCGATGAGCACACCGATCCCTTCCTCACGCTCTGCAGTCCAGCACCACGCGTCTCGGGTCCCAACAGCACGATTTTGCAGCTGTTTTCTGGGATAGCTTTAGGAACCTTTAGCCCTGGGTTCCCAACAGGAGGCCAGCTCTTCTCAGGCCCTTGGAGATTCAGTTGTAGACACAGCACACAGCAGAGTCTTGGCAGTTTCAAGTAGGCAGGGCCATAGCACACAGCAAAGTCCCTTTCTTCTCCTTAGCTTCCAGGTGGACAGTAGAACAAGTCAGCCCTTAGAGCACACAGCAAGGCAGTCTTCCTTCAGTTCTCTAGCTGTCCTCCTTCCAGCGAGGGTTCCTTCTTGCTTGCAGAATTTCAGAATCTAATCTTCTGTAGTCAGGGGTCCTTCCCTTATACCCCTCAATGTCTTTGAAGTCTTTGTGCATGGAGGACCTTGGTCCAGTCTAAACCAGTTCTGGGGGTTGCGGAGCACTGAGGTGTCTCTGGTTTTCTTCTTCCTGTCAGCTTCAGGGCCAGGGGGGTCAGTTGACCACCAGGAGAGAGCTAACGTGGGGGAGGTAGGCAGGCGCAGCTCAGCACTTATCAGGCATTCCTTCCTCCCTCCTCCCAGGCAGGCAGATGTGCCCTTTCATCCCCGGGATGGCTCCGACCCTCTCCTCTGGGGCTCTGCAGCCCCTCCCTGTCACATCCAGACCAGGCAGGCATTCCACAAACCCAGGCACACAGAAAGGTTTAGACAAGAGAACAGCCACTTTCTAAAAGTGCTATTCTCCAACACAGGATTTAAAAACACCCTTCACTAAAAGATGTGTCATTAAATTCTGAGTCCAGGGATATCTTTCACTTATGTCCCATCTTGTTCCTAGGGGAAGATAGGCTGGTATCACATGGGCCCAGCCCCCTCCATGTTACTCTATGGAGCAAGATAGCCTTACAGCAGTGAGCACACAAAATGGCTGCAGCCCACTACCAGAGCATATTACCTGCACTAGCACATGCTCTACCTTATCCATACACTGCACCCTGCCCAGGGGGGTACCTGGAGCCTTCCATAGGGGTGACTGATGTGCACAGACAGGGAAGGGTTAGGCCTAGCCAGTGGGGACACTGGCCAGGCTGACATGGCAGTCACTGACTGCACACAGGCCCTGCGCTGGCAGGCCTGAGTCGCCCTTTTAAAGCTACTCATGTGGGTGGCGCAATCTGCGCTGCAGGCCCACTAGTAACATTTGTCATCACCAGCCCTGGCACACACAGTGCCCTCTACTAGGGACTTCGTGGTGATACAAATATGCCAATTAGGTATACTCAATCAATATCACAATTTACAGAAGGAGCACTTACACTCTGACACTGATCAGCAGTGGCAGAGTGTCCAAAGCATCTAAATCAGCAAAAACGAAATCCAGCACAGCATCAACACACATGAGTCAGAGGCAAAATATGGGGGAAGAACCACGCCAAAAGGTGTCAGGTCTAACACCCATCCTATAAAAATACATAGGATATTTTGAGTGTACTTGCCTAACATGCCCAGCCCAGTCAGAAGCCTTTGTTGGACCCAAGGCAAAAACTAGCAGTGAGGCCCTGACATAGGAGCCCTGGTTTCAGTCACAGCTTGACCAAACTTTGAGACCATGGGCAATTACTTTTCTTTACTCTGCCTTCTTCTCTGTAATCTCCATATCTGAGAGCACCTTAAAATAATTCAGTTCATGATGTGCAACATACATAAACTTCTCTCTTATGTGGTTAATAAACGTTATTGATGCTTCATCCATAACAACACTAAAAACCTTGTATAAGTGGCACAAGTGAACAGACTTGCATCTTGGGCTGAGTAATGAAATTGTCATCAGGGTGAAAGAATGTGATGCCCATCCAGAATCACAATTGCAGAATGTGTAAACAGGAAACATGGTTTCAATCCTGGCTCTAAACTTGACCAGTGTGACAATAAACGAATTTTCTTGGCTGTGCCTCCTTTTCCATGATCATCTTATCTGAGAACACCTTCAAATAATCCAGTTCAGAATGCACCCTGTACAACAATCTCTCTTGCGTATGGCTTAACAGACTATAATGATGATCCACTCCTGCTGTTGGAGGGAATCGAGTACCTTTGGCGTCCGTGGTGACTGCGTTTTTGGCTGTGACTATCAAATTGCGAGCCTGGTGTTCGAACCTGATGGGGGATTCTTTTCTACAAATAAGGTGTCTCAAGGATATTATGTTCTAGATTGGGACCTATATTGCTAAAGATCCCACGAGAACTCATACTGGAACAATTACCCGTAAAGGACAAAATCCTCTACTAGCAATTTTTTTTGTAAATTCTACTTTTGAGAACACCGGACATCCATTTGACATATTTACATGGATGACTCCAGGTCGTGTTATAGCGCGCGTTCATTCGAGTTCATGCCATCTACAGAAACTCTACGTATTATTTCCAAATCGCCCTGAAGAAGTCCCAGATTGGGACGAAACGCGTCGGCTGTACTGTTTTTCTATTACACAACGGAATAAAGAAATCAAAATTGAGGAGCTTTGCTCGTGTTATTGTTTGGATTTGAACTTGTTTTATCGCTGGTATTATGTGGTGCACCGGTGCTTATGTTTAAATTGTTGAGTTCCTGCTGTAACAAGCACTGTGATGGTGGGTGCTACTCAGTGTGCACACGTTTCCCTATGATGACATAAAGGTAATTTATTATTAGAGTAACTGTAGGTTAGGTGCTGTCATTAAGAAGGTTCCAGTGTCTATTCAGGTTTTTTAGTATAATGATGATCCATCTATAAAAATAACCCATTATATATGGGGGAAACAAGGCAGTTCACTTGCCTTTTGGGTCATTAATACAACTGTCACGGTAGAAAGTGTGGGGTTAAATAATTGTAATAAAGACAATTCAGTGAGGTGATATAAATGATGGTGCTGAAGTGAAACAATCCAGAAACAACACTTTGTATCTATCCGCAGTGCTGCTTTTCTAGACAGGATGCAACACAGACGCGGCTGGGGATAATTTTGGGAACCAGCCATCACTTCCTTACAACCACTGCTCTATTGGTGCTGATGGCGAAATAGGTGATGTTTTGGTGTTCAGCGTTTGGTTTGCAGATTCAAGGCCTTTGCTCTCCTGCTTCTCACACCCAGTCAGCTGCAAGTTTGTATTGGCTGTGCATGGCCTGTTTCCAAGCACAGGCTACGATTACAGTGACTCACCCTTGAAACATGCGGCACATGCAGACCTTACCAACAGCAGAGATTTTTAAGCAGTGGGGAATGGGAAAATTTACCCTATAAACTCCCCACCACCATCTCCTTTCTGAGGCTGCTGAAAATACACTAGGAGGCACAACTTGTTTCACAATATTTGATGTGAGAAACCTATATTCCAGACGCCAAGGGTCCATATTCTAGCATCGAAACATGCTGATGGAAAAGAGTAGGGTGCTGTGTTCATCCCACTTTAAACTTGTGGTAGGGAGACACCAGTAAACATATTTTTTTATCTCACCCAGATACAATGTTAATGAAGGTCTGACAGTATAAACAAGCATTTGCAATGCAATAGGTCTCGCATTTACGCACGTTTGAGCTATTGACATTGGAAATGACAAGGCCTTTTTTATGATTTGGATTTTAAAACATAAAATAAAGGCATTGCCATTTACAATGCCAATAGCTTAAACTCGCCTAAATGCGAGACCATTGCATTGCAAATGCTTGTTTTTGTTGGCTTTCTAAAAAGTGCTTTGTGTATTACTGTACGGGGCCCTATGGGGTGGGAGGGGGGAAGAGAGAGAGTATAGGGGATACAGCTGTTGTGTGAGTAATACAAAGGGTTCTGAGAAGAGATGTGAAGAGACAATGAGTGAGTAAGAGAACCAGAGAGAAATGCAGCGAGAGAGAAATGCAGCGAGAAAGAGAAATGCAGCAAGAGAGGGAGAGAGATACAGTGAAAGAAGAGACTGAAACAGAACAAACTGTTGGGTAAGTAAGGGGCAGGCTGCTGGAGAGAGAAAGTCAGGGGCAGAAAAGAGAAGTTTTATGTGAGACAGAGAGAGAAAATGAGGGGCAGAAATAGATGTCAATGTAGAGACTGGTAAAGAGATAGAAAATGGAAAAAGAGAGAGAAAGATAGATTGACAGAGAACGAGAACAAGATTTACAAATAGTAATAGAGTGGGAGAGTATATTTGAGCCGCTATATTAAATTAGTTGGGAAGGAGGATTAATTGTGGACAAGAGCCAAGGTAAATATATCTGGCATGAAGTCCTTTTCCCACATATATTTTAAATATTTTAAATATGTGTGGCGAAAACCAGGAGAGGCATATTCAACCAATTATGAAAGGGAGCATATCAACAAATTAAAATCAGTCTGAACCGGCCAATGAGACTGTGGTTTACAGGCAGACCCCTCCTACTGGGATAGGACTCTTGACAGATTGCAAGTCCAGTGCCTAGCCTGTGGTGCTGTGTGCGCTGAGCTCCAGTTTAAGTTTGTTTTTTCATTCTCAGATAACCGAAGCGCTAGAGATGAGCAGCATGAAGGTGGGAAGCGTCGTGATTATCGGCAGGCAATTTTATTGTGTGCATTGTACAAAATAAACACTTGTATATTTAAGTAGAAAAATACAGAACACCTCTAAACCTCTCAATAGTTTGATTGCAGAGAATAGCGTATTTGCAACTTAAAAGGTAGATACTGAGGATCAGCATTTACTGAAGGGCCGCTTTTAAACTCCGCAATAATCTGAAGCAATTAAGCTGTTGTTTTCTGGCTCTCAATTTACCTGACGTTGAGTTTTTATCAGTGCTGCTACTTAAAAAGCACATGATGTTCCGTCACCCGCCTCAAAACAAGCATTGGCTGCGCGGCCGCTAAAGTGACGATAACGAGACACGCTCTGTGGTGGTGGTGGGGGGGGGAGGAGCGTTGAAGCGCCGCGAACGATGCGCAGGGAATGGCATCAGGACAGGTCACACAGCCTCACCGGAAGTCAGGCAAGGTCTCCTGGGATGGGGGCGGGGCCGCGTCCGGACCGGAAGAGGAGGCAGGCGGAGTAAAAGCGTCTCGCGGCCTGGGGCTCCTGTGGAGAGCCCCAGGGCCGCCAGCAGGAGGTTGCGCAAGTGTTGCGGGGCTCCCTTGACCAAGAGGGAGCCCGGGAAAGGAGCTGGCAAGAACCGCAACGTGAACTTTGCGGAGGGGGCACGAGGCACATGCCCGGTGCCTGCCCCTGCCGCGTGCTGAGAGCGGAGTCCCCCAAGATTGGCCCGGTAAGTTGAAAAGGGCTGGGGGGGAGTCTCGGTGCACTCGTGTGTGTGTGCTCGTGTGTGTATGCATGTGTGCGACGGCGGGTGGGGGCTCGGTGCACTCGTGTGTGTGTGCGCACATGTGTGTATGCGTGGGGGGGTTGTGTGTCTCTGTATGTATGTGCGTGCGTGCATGGGCGCTCGTGTGTGTGTCTCTGTGCATGCGCATGCGTGTCGTGTTGGAGCTTCCCAGGAGACAGCAGCTGGCCACAGTGAGCGCGTTCGCGTGGCCCGCTCAAATCGCCTCCTTGGAGAGGAAATGCGCGCGGCCAGGTGCTGTCTCCTGGGAAGCAGAGTCAGTAACAATAGATCTCTGGCGAGACAGCGCTCCGCGCTGTTCAACGCCACAAGACCTAAAAAGGAAGAACATACAAGTAGACATAAGTGACATACCCGCACCCAAGCTAGAGAACAGTAAAAAGTACTACTTTTGAATGCTTCCCAGTGCAAGATATGGAACCCACTCATGAAGGATACCACACTAGGTAGGTGAGTGTTCATCATCTTATATGAGCGCATGAATGCATGTTAATTAAATTAGAGGTTTGGCTCATTCTTCCAGGAGTTTTATACTTTTTTTTAGGTTTGTGGAAATTGTACAATAGTCATTTAACACCTTTCACTCACTCTTTACTGCATTAGCTGCCTTTGTTGTACCTGTTCTGTATGTGTGAGAACCGTTATGTCCCTTATGCTACTGACATCCGTCCTTAACTTATCTGTGTTAAGTAATGCTGTGCTGCTCCTAACTGTGTTGTACCTTTATTATGTTGTGAAGTTGATATAAAACATGTCACTGCACATAATAAAAAAAATTCACTTAGCCAATACTTGTTTTAATGCATGATTCAAGTGAAACAGTGAATGGTCACAAAATATAAGAGCATAGTTTACTTTTGGATTTATGTTTGAAACCAGCATTTTTTTAAATGGAGTAGTCAACTTTGCAACAAAAAAAAACAGCCGACAAGACGAATTTGTAAAAATGTAAAACAGCTGAGAGGTCAATGTTATACAAGTTTTAAAACATAGCTGACAACTGGCCGATTATTTAGCCAACAACACTTTGAATGCTGGGGTTTTGAGCCCATGGTGAAACTGTTAGAAGCAAAACTACAAACCCCACAATACAACATGCCATTGGTTGAAAAAAACAAAAAAATACATGATGGTATTTACATAATGTGGCTTAGCGCTATGGGTTCTTGCCCTTCTGGTTTCTTGTACTAGACCATTGCTGTTGATATCTCGTTTTGGCCGGGTATGCGTTGTGGCATATTTCCTTTATTGAGGTTGCGCGTGGACTACGCTTCCAGGCGTGGTTGTGTTCGCTGCGGGGACGGTCTCTCCCGTCTCTACTCGGCATCTGCTGGCGTGTACTCCGCATTCCTCCACCCACTAGAGCAGGAGTTTGCGCACCTCCAGCAAGAGGTGACCCTAAATACGCAGACCCCAGCGACCCCTCCCTAAGATGCCCTTGGTCCCCCGCCACTTAAAGTCCCTCAGGAACCTGGCTTTGATATAGACGCGTTTGAGCGTCTGAAGCAGGCTTTCCTTGTTAGCCAGACTGCTTTGTCTGCGGGGGTTTCTACCCCCCCCAACCCTTCCTCTCAGCCTCCCACCCGGCCCTTCAGCCTATAGTTCCTGACGCGCAGGGTGACGCCGATTCTGACACCGGTCCTCCGAGACCTTGCCTGCCTTCCTGCCATTCACAGGTCTCCCTTCCTCCCTCGGACATGTTAGAGCCTAATGATATTGGGCCCGATTCACAGAATGAACTTAAGACTAAATCCTAAACGTACTGCTATTTGGTATTCACAAAATGCACTTACTACTTTCGGGATTCACAGAGTGAACTTACTACTTTCGGGATTCACAGAATAAACTTACTACTTTCGGTATTCACAGAATAGATTTAAGACTACTAACTTTACGTCCGCACTCGGGCCGGAAATTCCGTCCCGGAGGTGAAGTTTCCGGCCTGAAGGCGGAGCTTCCGGATTGGGGGCGGGGCTTGCGGCTTGGAAGTGGAGCTTTCGGCTCGGAGGTGGGGATTTAGCCATGGCTGAAATCTCCACCTCTGGGCCGCAAGCTCCGCCTCCGGGCAGGAAGCTCTGCCTCCGGGCCGCAAGCTCCGCCCCTAAGCCAGAAGCTCTGCCTCCAGGCCGGAATTTCCGGCCGAGTGCGAAAGTAAAGTCAGTAGTCTTAAATCTATTCTGTGAATACCGAAAGCAGTAAGTTCATTCTGTGAATCCAGAAAGTAGTAAGTTCACTCTGTGAATCCCAAAAGTAGTAAGTGCATTCTGTGAATACCAAATAGTAGTAAGTTTAGGATTTAGTCTTAAGTTAATTCTGTGAATCGGGCCCATTGTGCACTCCTGCTCTTCGGAGTGGACCCCGGCTGACAAAGCCGCCTCATATGTAGCGGGACACATACGGCGCCCTCTGGATAAAAAGGTCCGTAACTGCCTTAGGGCGGAGTGCCCCCGCCCCTCTTTGGAGGGAAAGGTAGCCCTGATGCCGGAAATTGACCCTCAAATGTCTACCTTCCTCCAAAAGTTTATCAGAGACCCTAAAAAAGGAATCGATCGTTCCTGGCGGCCGTGCCAGGATAAGCTCCTGGACGCCCTGGACCCTATAACGAAAATTCTAGATATGTCCGAAGAGGCCAAACAATCAGGCTCGATGATCTCCCCTGAAGTCTTGTCTGGGTGGGCACGAGTGGTCATTTTCTTGGGCAACGTTAATTGCGCCTTGTCCACTGAATGCCGCTGGGCCCTCCTCATTAAGATCGACCCAAAGTTAGGGGACCTGGCGGACTCAGAGGCGGGTGCCGTTGCTCAAGGGGGCTTGTTTGGCAAGCCTTTTATAAAAGAGCTCTGAAAGTTCGTGAACACGTTTACTTCCTTGGACAGGGCCCAGTCCACGATTAGGAAAGTTTTTCCCCGTGTTTTTTGGGGGGCCGGTCGAGGCAGAGGCCGATCGACCGGTCGCCAAACCCAGACCAATCAAAAAGGCTCCGGACAATACCAGGATCCTGCCACGTTTGGGAACTTTTACCCCACACGAGGACGTCTTGGGAAAGGCAGAGGTTATAGAGGAGGAGCGTCTAATGCTAGCCCTGGTGAGTGTTACCCCTTTTTCCCTACAAGGTATAGGAGGGAGGTTGGCACACTCCTACCATGCTTGGGTGGCCATCACGCAGGATGCGTGGGTGCTTCAGATGGTGAGGGGGTTTAATATAGAGTTTGTGGGGAAACCCAGTACAGAGAGCCCATCCCCGTCCCATCCACTTCTCAGCCCAGGACACGGCCTTGGTGGACGAGGTGGTCGTATCCCTCCTCCACAAAGGCGTCATTGCCCATAGTTTGCTGCACCCCGGGGGTTTCTTGAGCAATGTCTTTTTGGTAGACAAATCAGACGGAGGCAAATGCCCGGTCATTAACCTGAGCGAGTTCAATGAATGGCTCGTCTATCTGTATTTCACTCCCTGCGAGACATTCTACGTCCTCTCGACTGGATGGTCCGCTTGGACCTCAAAGATGTGTATTTGGTGATCCCCATTTTTTCCCCTCACCGGTGGTTCCTGCAGTTTCTCTGGCGTCAGCAGGCCTACGAGTTCACGGCCCTTCTTTTCGGGCTCTCTTCGGCGCCCTGGTGTTTCACCAAGGACTTGAAGCTGGTAGTGGAGTTCCTGCGAGCCCGAGGGGTCAAGATGATTGTCTACCTCGACGATCTCCTCCTGATGGCCGGCTGTCCCCGTCAATTGATGGAGCATCTTCGGATGGCGGTGACCCTCCTTTTGGATCATGGCTTCGTGATAAACGAGCAGAAGTCGCTGTTACAGCCAGCCCAGGCCGTTACATTCTTGGAGTTCGTAATCGACTCCACCACCTCTTCTCTCAGCCTACCGGCCAGGAAGGTCAAAAAAATCCATCACAAACTGCGGCGCGGCTTGGCCAGAGAGCAGGTGTCTCTTCGGCAGCTGGCCCGGGTGGTAGGCCTTCTCTCAGCTTCGATTCAAGCCATCTTCCAGGGCCTGCTTCACTACAGGTCTCTTCAATGCCTCCAGGCTTACTTCCTCCGCAAGGGGTTTCCTTATTCTCACAGGGTCACCTTGTCAGTTTAGGCCAGGGAAGAGATTAATTGGTGGCTGAACCACATGGAGGCCTGGAACGGCCGAGCTATTTTCGGATCAGTTCCGGATCTCGTGATCGAGTCTGACGCCAGCTGTCTCGGTTGGGGGGCCAGGTGCGGAGGCCTCTCTACAGGAGGGTTGTGGTCACCCAAAGAACAGTGTAGTGTAGTTCCTATCTTCCCAATAGGCTCTGCGCATTGGAATAATACCTACAGCAGTAAAGGCCTAGGCCAGACGTTAACTAGGTCTACTACTGTCGATACTAGACTTAAAGTTTTGGGTTTGCCAGCTTAGCTCAGAGTTCACTAGAAACTTTCTCGAATGTTCAAGGAGGAATTAACTTCCCTGATTAGACAAGAAGGGATTTAGTTTCTGACAACCATAGAACATGACAACTTTGCTCTCCCCTAATCAAGAGTCAATCTCGAGAGTCGTGTGAACAAAAGGCAAATTATTTTACTCAGTCAGTACGTGCATTCTTAGTCTCATCAGAATGTAGAGAAAAGGAAGAGACGGGCGTGTTCAATAAAAAGGTGTTATTTATTGATCAGTCTCTTTTCTCATACAAGAGAAATGGATCGATATTATTGCAATACTTATAGTTAAGTAAAGTGCATACATTAAAAGCAATAGTATAAAATAATACTGTAAAAACATTGATATGGTTTCTAAGCCATAAGATGTTTTAAAATGAATAAAATATATTACATACACATATACATTTGACTAAACGTACTCAACTGGTGTTTCTAGATACGCCTACCCCGTGTACCTGACCTAGGTCTAATACGTGGGCGGGAATAGATAGTTACAGTTTAAGTTAAGTTTGTTTTTGCCAAGTGAATAACTAAAGAATTCTCTGTGAGGGGTTATTCAGTTCTGTACCTGGAAGTTAGGATGAATGAGGAATGGTATCTCTCTCTCTGGTCTCGATATTCCAGGCTGCCTGCGAGGGCTGCCCAGAAACGCCGGTGCTGGATTCTCGGCAGGAGAAAGCAGCGCGTCTCTCAGCGCGTCAGAAAGGCGGGGCTGCTGCCAGCGGGGTCTGCTCTGCTCTTCGCTTCGGCAAGTATGGCTGCTCCGTCTCGTCACCACGCGTGTGTTTGCATATGGCAAGATCGGTAATATTTATACCTTTAAGGTGCCGAGATTGATGTAAGGATGGACATAGATACGTCAATAAGGATGTCATACGACTTGCTCGTTAGCACATTCTTTTACTAAAATTCTCGGTGAAATCAAAACAATGGCCGCAGGGTTTTGCCCAGGTTGTCATAGGTTTGATTTGTTATGAGAACTCCGTATGCCTTATCAGGGGCTGGAGGAATATCGCTTGTCTAATTAGATCGCAAGTGTTATGACCTAATCAGATAACACGTTCCTGTGCCGTAGTGTGACTGCGTCAGATAACGGTATCTGCATCATGGGGGTTTTCTGCCTCATGGGCTGACTGCTAGTTAACTTGTTGGTTTGTTTAACTAGAATAGGGTCAGGAATAGGGGGATCGATTCAGAACCTATAGGAATACATGACACCCACTCCACGCTAACTATGGACATATTTACTAATCTAGGTATAGTATAACATAGTACAACATACTATAGAGTAGTGTGTATACCTTACCACCCCAAAATACATAAATGCATTTTGAAATTTTCAAATATACTGAAAAATTGCAGACATATATATATGGTATGCACTCAAGCTGTAGAAAAATGCCAAAGTAATCGCATTTGTATACATTATTGCTTATTTGGTATATGAGAATTACACATGAAATGGTTTCTTAAATACAGAAAAAAGTTTCGAGACCATTCCATCACAGAATAAAATATCTATGAACATGCCAGCGGGCAGCTAATGTCTATAAGTTATCTAAAATTTAGAAACCTTAGTTCTCTAAGAATAGTTCTTACTTTAAGCAGAAGATAGTGTCCCGAAAAATATGCAAAAATATTTGGGGCTGCTGGAAAAACTGCTGTCCGTGAACTGGAGCGAAAATGTTCATGTGACTTTATTTTTTAAGTTGAAGGCCGAATTCAGGGAACGCCGTGTGCGAGCTTGCTCAAAAGTCTCTATTTCTGTTCGGGTGAGAACATCATATCATTTAGGCTTTCGAAGAAACTGTCAACAGCTTCCTGGGAAAGTTCCACTAACTCGGAAATAGGTGTAATCATGCATTCTTGCGCATGATTGTCTCCATTGACATTCTGATTTGCATTACTGACAGAAGGTCGTACCTGTTCGATGCTGCTTTCATCTTGAACTTCACTACCCATCAATCGTAGTGGTGAAGCTTCCACGAATGCCGTCATCAGGATTGGTAGCCTTTGAGGGCAGCACAAAGCATGATCCTTGATCGGGCTCAACAATGTTTCTGCATCCATCGGCGCATCCGATTGTAGCGTCAGACAGGTGTCTAACACGCATTCTTCTCCGCATAGCAGACACCTCAATACAGGTAAAACACATCTTTGCCACATTGGTCGAAATGATAGAAACCAAGTCATGTTCAGGTCTCTAAGCCGGGAGAGTCCCAGGATTTTTGATATCCGGTCCCGGTATCCAATGGCTAGGATTGTTTCTTCCCTTGTCGCAAGAGTTTTGTCTGTGACATGGGTTGCCATAACGAAAAATAAGGACTAAGAATAGGATTCCTGCAATTAGTCCCAGGATCAGGGGAAGTCCGCCAAAAATCGAATGGACGAAATCTGGAAAAATACCCAGTATGGCTTTGAATGGTGTTAATGCCATCGAAAATACTGTCTTAAATACCTTTGAGACCCCATTGGTATCAGAAATATTTAAGATTTCATTCAGGATTTCCGCGAAATGTACGGGGGAATTAGTTGATAATAATGTATGTATCTCTGCAGTCGTCCTTGCGACTTGTAGATCATACGTTTCTTTTGATGACGAGAGCCTGGTAGGCGTCTGAAGAAGGACTGTTTTCATTCTGCTTAAAGTATCTATTCGAATAGAAGTAATTTTCAAATCGGGCCATGCCCTTGCCTCCCTGTCTGGGAAGGAGCTGGGGAACAATGAGCGTCCACAGCACTTGACCTTCGCAGTAGTAGTTACTAGATAAGGAGTCCCGGGCATAAGACTACAACATCTACGGTCTACAATAAGAATGTAACTCCCATTATAGAGTCTTTGAAAGAATGGTTCTATTTCTGTTGCAGGTGCGCCTTGCTGGTGACATGAAAGGTTGTATGAATTCCCTTCACAGGCTCCATGCAAACTAATTCCGTTACACAGAAGTGTGCCACTCAGTGACATCGCACAATTGTTGCCACTAAGAAACACCTTCTGTCCTTTATTACTGACACATGCATGTGAATAGGGCAGGTTCCATGTTGTTTTAAGGTACCCCTTTCCTAATTTCTCGTACATGCCAGCCTGTATATATTTTTGGCAGTATTGAAACCTGAAGGTTGAGATTGGAATATTTATTATCCCATGTATTATCCATTCACTGACAGGTCGTTCTGACATTGTCATTGGTAATCTTTCTAGTTTTTCAATGCTCAAGATTGTATAATCAGCACCCTTTTGCGCCATACTGATTTGTCTATCAGTAAGGTTAAAGATTTGGAATAGTGACGTTGTGTTGATTAAACGCCAAGGCACATAGCCTGAACGCAGATTTTGTAACGTCCAGCCAAGCTGTACAATAGAACGCAATTGTGACTGACCGTGTTGTAATAACAGTAAGTCTTGCGATAATATATCGATTGCTGACGACACAATGCTGTCCAAAGAAAAAATTCTGGAGGACAGAGTCATTAACCCATTGTCCACTACAGAAAGTGATTTTTCCAAATTAATACGGTCAATTTCCCGTATTCTCTCTGCTGTTTCAATTTGAGTAACCTTCCAGGCCTCATTGTATGCTGCATATACAGAGGCTGCTATGAAACGCTTTTGACGCTGTTTGCGTGGTCCCAAAGTGAAATCACGCAAGTCAGCACCATCAGTAAGTAAAGTTAGGTGTTGCTTAATTTCTGCCAGTGTGGAAGTTTGTAGCCATTGAAGGCATAATTTGCCCACACTGTAGGTGGTTATTATCCCTGGGTGATGTCTTTGAGGATATCTAGGGTCTGGCCTGGTCATTTTGAACCCCTGTGTTTTGTTCAGGAATCTGTCTTGACAGTTATTAGTATCTGTGGGCCAGATCAACCACTGTTTCCAATCAGGATGTGTTCTGTTTTGGTTTAATATATGGTTTACGTCTATCTCTTCATCTGTATCAGAGTTATTGCTAAACATTGTTGGCTTTGGAATAGACGGTTTATTTAAATCTTTGATTTTGGCTAAGCCAAGACAGGTGGTCTGTTGAACAGTGTCATTTAAAAATATCATTTGTTCTGGGATCATGCAGGCTCTAAACAAAGCTTCTATACCCTGTACTTGCCATTCTTTTATACCCCAAACACTTTTCAATTCAACATTTTTGTCCCAATAATCAAATCCAAAAGTATTCATTTGTTCAAAAAATGAGTCTGAATATAACAATTTTGTGTTGGTTATCATGGTTTTGGTTCCTGTCTTGTTCGACAATTTAAAATAAAATGCTTCAGCATTACTTGTGCTAAAACCTGAAAAATATGAATATTTGTCGTAAACGGTTCTTGAGCTCCCTTTTGGAGGTGTTGCACAATGTTCCCATTGATTATAATTTAAAACATTTCTAGGTTGTGCAGATCTATGTAAAAAGTGGTTACCATAGTGGTTATAGCAATACATACTGTCATAATTTGTAGAACCCTGCAAATAATCATGTTTGGTAAATTTAGCAGACATTACTAAGTCAGACATCATATTATTAATGCTTTCGAAGTCCCAATCATCAGCAAATGAGTTTGGTTTTGCAAAGTCACTCAATGAGATCTTAATTTGGTGTGGATATTTCAGGATCTCGACCGGACCATAAATTTCATAGTCAGTGTTGTCCCAGGCTACCCCACCAGGTATCGGATTGGCTGTGAAGTTGGCTGAAGAAAGTTCTCTTTTCTCGACGTGTGAAGATGTGTGTGGTTTGAGGATCAAGTTGATTTTCTGACTTGCTGTGTCCATTTTAGCATATTTTCCCTCAATGAAGCGTCCCAAAGTAAGTACCATGATGAGCCAAAGTATGAGAATAAATGCACCAAAACCCACCCAAAATTCAATCCATGGGGAAATCAGATATGTTTCTTTCAGTTGTCTCAAAAGTTCCTTAGCTTTGTCTTTAAAGGTTTTTGATGATGGCTGTGTCTTTGATTCGCTGAAGCCCTCAGAGGAATCATCGAAGTTTATGAAGTAGTCGGATGCAGTTCTGTCAATTGTTCCAATTGGTTCAGGATTTCTGTTTCTTGCATTTTCACTTGGTACTTCATTATAGAGTGGTGTGTCTCTGCTAAATGTTTTTATTTGGGTTTTCAGAGGTCTTAGTTCTATTGCATTGTTGCATAGTCCTTGTTGTTCTTCTGTAGGCGTTTCGAATGTGATGAGCCTCTTCGTTAGGACCTCTGTACTGGTAGCAAACCTTGGTGTTCTGCTACTTATTGGGAGTCCACTTGGCCTACTGTTTGTTATCGGCCACATGTTGTGGTTTTACCAGGTCGATTGATACAACTCGGTTCTCCTTTTTTCCAGCAAGTGGCGGTAGTACAACTGATCTTGTCCCGTTGACAGACAAGACAGGAACTGCTTTTCTGTAAGAAGGCACAAATTCCTTCTTTACCGCGATCTTTTCCCTGACTAGATCCCCGACTTTTGGAATCCAGACAGGTCTTGCTGGGACAGGTGGTGGTTCTTCAGTGGTTGTTGGCTGTTGTTTCAACTTTATGTTGCTCAGGTCTTTTCTTGTTTTGTTTAAGTCCTGCAAAATAGCCAAACGGTCTTTGATATCAAAGGTTTTTTCTTTCACCACTGAAGTCTGACTATCAATGTCAGAGATCATCATCCTAGTTCCAAATAATAATTCGTACGCACTGAATCCCTTCAGAGAATTTCTTGGCAAGTTATTGAGACTACGTTGGACACTTATTAGATGTTTGACCCACCCAGCTCCCGAACCTAATATCCTTTCCGTTATAGATTGCTTTATGCCTTGGTTTTTTCTTTACACCGTCCCGTACCCTCAGGAAGGAAGTGAGAAGATTCCCGCTGGACTATGCTCATTTGGCCATGTCTCCCCCCCAGGCTTGAGGGCTAGAGTGGAGACAATGGTCAAACATAGCATGCTCTTAGCGTATATGCCATTTAGACCCGCAAATCTTTGTATAACAGTCCGAACGTCAGCCGAGTGCTGGTGATCTACATTATAAGTGGAACTAGCCTGTATAAGTTAATCGCAACCCTTCCTTTTTACTCCTGATTTTTTCTAGAGTAGAACGACGAGGTATTAAACTGTTTCTCTCCCTACTGCGATCTCTGTTGCAGTTTGGGCAGTTTTTTACAAACATGGTGTGACGCAGGCTCATGCCTGGCCACCAGTACCGTGATTGTAATTCTTCCAGAGAATCTTTTAGTTTAAGGTGTCTGAGACCCTCACCCATATGTGCGTCTGCGATTAACAAGTTTCTCCTGTCCATGTTTGGAATCACCCTATCCCCCACTCCAGGGATTCGAGCAAAAGGGACGGAGATTGCATCGATTATGTATGTATAATTGAGTGGATAGTTGATCGGTAACGCTGAGCAGTCGCCTTTTGATGACGTTTTCACTGCCAGCACTGTTTCACCGTCAATGTATTTTAATGTACGCTTTTTTCGAACTACGGGAGCCGATTTAGTGGCTGCCGCTGTGGCTGTTTCGGCCAATGAATTCCCTGCAACGTGAACGCCATCACGCTGATGACTCAGTGAGTGTGTCACGTGAGTCTTTGGTAGCTCTTTCTGTAAAAGAGCTATTTGTTCCCAGAGCAGTTTTTGCTTTATTGGTGCATCTGTGTCATCTTTGTAACCGTTTTGAATCCATGTCTGCAAATCGCTGTTATATGATTTGACGCAGTAATATGAATCTGAGACTATAAGTGTCGGGAATTCGAGATCCGCATTATCTAGCGCCATTTTCAAAGCTAATATTTCAGTTTGTTTTTCTGAATTAGTTTCTACTGAGTGTGATTTTGTTAATAGAGGTTTTAGTTTACCTCCGCGCCACACTTCTTTTGTAATCTCACATGTGGGGTTGTATGCTTGTTCTCCCCAAACGGACGGTTGAGCATGTCCGTCTGTATAGATTACACAGGCGTAATGTCGTAAAGGCAGAATGTCGATTGGCAGAGGATATGTTTCTTCATATTCTAGATTTTTTAATTCTTCTAGTTCTGGATCAAAGTAGTAGTACACTTTGTCCGTTGTGATTGAATTCACCCATTGTATCCATTCCGGATTCAATGCTGTTGTTGGTAAATTACACGGTGTTGTTAGTGCCTCAAAGGCTGATTTTGCTGTTCTGACTGTGATATGTCTACCGTCCGCTTGATCTTTTTCTCTAGCTATTGCGGTTTGAACTGCATGAACAATTTTTTCTTTGTTGCTGAATTTCTGTTCAGCTTCTGTGTACAAGTGTGATTTGAATGCAATTGGTACCTTTTCTCCCTCATTAGAGGTCAGGTATGTGAATCCGCATCTCCCTGGGATGACTCGAATCACAAGATTGCGTGTGTTATCACGTGTTTCTAATTTTGTTTTAATTAGCATGTCTGTTTGTAAGGATCTCAAAATCTCTGTGTGTATTTGAGTCCAATTGGATCTTTTAAAATCTGGTTTAATTAGATCATAAAGGGGTTTGACCCTTTCTGCGTAATTTGCAATGTATGTTCTTCCGAAATTTAGGAAGCCTAGAATCGACTGTAGGTTTTTTAGTGTTCTAGGTGCTTGGAGTACGGCACATTTCTCTAGGAAATTGTCAGCCAGGCTTTTGCCTTCGCTTGATAATTCATATCCTAAGAACAGGACTGTCAGATGGGCAATTCTGGATTTTTTAAAGTTGAATTTGTAACCCTCTGCAGCGAACCCAAGTATTATGGTGTTCACTCTTTTCAAGTGAGTCTCCAAGTCATCATCTGTTAAGTAAATGTCATCGACATAAGATAATGCTTCATCATCATATAGTTGAAGTAATTCTGTTACTCTCGCTGAGAATACCCCCGGGCTGTTCTTGTACCCCTGGGCTAACCGACAGAATTGTTTTTGAGTGCCATTTACTGAGAATGCAGTTAAATATCTGCTCTCTGGTGCTATGTTTTGACAAAAGAATCCATTAGAGATGTCTAAGGTTGTTTTGTATTTTTTGCGCACTATGTTATTCATTAGTGCAGCACTGTGTGAGTTTTGCACTGCAAAAGTTTTGCAACATGTGTTAAGGTGTCGGTAATCCAAAACTAGACGATATGAATTGTCTGGTTTGGAGACCGGAAACAAAGGATTGTTTATTTGTGAGGTGCAAGTTTCAATCACCCCCTGGTATTCTAGCTGATCTAGTATTTCATTTACCTGTTTTTTAGCTTCTTGCTTAATTGGGTACTGCCTTTGTGCAGTAGGTTGTGATTTTAACTGGATTTTGTGAGGAGGAGAATCCTCATCCCATCCCACGTGATTTTTATATAAAGCAGGTGCTAGAGCCACTGCCCACTTTCTAGCAAGTGTGTATTTTTTATGAATTGGAATTTGATTTGAGAAGGCAGGCATAATTACTTCTTCGCCATGAGGGCACTCCCTGACAAACTCTGGTGGCCAGTCTTTTTCAGCTAGAAGGATGTCATAGCCCTTGGAGAGATTATCCCAAAATAGTCCCCTTATTTTCCTAGTCTTATCCCCCTCTATACGCAATGTTATTTCGTATATTTTGTGAGGTTTGCTGACTCTGGTGTCCGCAGTTTCCACTTGAAGATATTCATTCGTGTCCACTGTCTCCAGATGATTCATAAGAACTTTGCGAGCTATGTTCACTTCTGCTGCGCAGTCTAGCATTGTCTGAGCCCACTCTCCGTTTTTCAGTTGTGTCCTCAGTATTCTCGGCATTGTTAACTACCTTGATACTGGCTACCTTCTTTTTTGGAAATTGTAATTTCTTTTTTAGTTGAGCAGGTTCCTTGTCTTTGGACTTGGCGTGCTCTTCTCTTTGTTCTGATCGTCCTCTTCTTTCCGATTTCTGCGAGGAAGTCTGAAAAGATTGAGAGGGACGCGTATCAATGTCTTGATATCTATCAGGTTTTTTTATATTATCCCTATTTCTAAGGTTATATCTTTTCCCAGAGGGGTCACTTTGAGGTGACCTGTGTCTTTGGTTCGGAGATTTTTCTCTTCGCCTAGGAGACCTTCCTCGGGACTGGAATTTCTTTTCTTTGGGATTGGATTGTTTGTTTCCATCCCAGTTCTTTTTTGGTGAATTATTATTAAAAAATATTTTTTCTGGACTTTCAGTCAGTTGTGGTTTTACTGGTATTCCACCTAAACTGTCTCTACCTAGTTCCTCATAGGATTTTTCTATGATTCTGGCAATTTCAGCTGGTTGGTCTGCTATATCTGTCTCTTTTAACCTCTGGCGGATCGCCACGTTTGCTGCTTCACCTTTTATGTTGGCTAATAATATAACCGAGAAGTCTTTCAGTAATTTCATACCAAGAGTTAAAGCGGGTTCAGGACCATATTCATCTTGAATTTGTTTTAGCACATCTGGTATTACCGAAATGGATGGAACACCGTGCGTTTTTGAGTAGATGGAAGCAAAGACTGTACCCCAAGTGTCACAGTCCTCTATGTGTGGTGCGATTCCCATTGGGAGACAGATAGTCAGAATCCTGTGCTTTTCTAGCGGGGTGGTGTCAGGAAACACCGCCTCTATTTGGGTAATTTTCTGTGCCAACCAGAATGGTATTTGTTCCCGTTTAGCCGGTACTTTACCTAGGCAGGATTGGATGTTCTGTGGTGTAATTTTATTTGTGTTCCCCTGGTGAGGGGTCAGCTGTGGAAGTTTAATCGCTGGCTGAATTGTTGATGTCCGCATCACATACTGAACTAATTGTCTATGAATTTTTATTAATTGTTTTAGCTGTGTTAACAGGTTAGCTGCAGACATCCCGTCGATGTCTGGATGTGGTGTGTATCCGGCTAGGACCGGCCACGTTGCTCCTGGTCTACCTAAAGGACCGAGCCTGGTGATGTGATTATTATGTTTTAGGGCGCCATCAAATAAGAGCAAATGCTCTTGGAATTTGAGTGGTACTTCCACCTCCTCGAAAGGAGTGTACTCATTAGGAGGTTCCTCTATTTTGTAATAGTGGAAGTACTTTGTTACAGCATTTGCTGCTGGAAAATGTATCCATGAATAGTATACCTCTGTCTGCCGATATTCGTGTGCCTCAATTACGAATATGACTGTGCCACCTCTAGGTGTCAGTCCATTTTCTATAAGTTTAAGGGTTATAGATCTCCTTTTGATGAGTATTATATCCCCGTCTGCATCTAGTGCTGCAGCATCAGCCGCTGCGAGTTCAGCTGCTAATCTAACTGCCTCTCTTTCTTCTTCATTTTCTGACATTTTACTGTCCTGAAGGTTATTTTGTTTGTTTGCAGATCAGGTTTCTTATGGAAACAAAGATTAGATGCACAATATTTTGGAACTGTTTATCCTTCAACGTTGACTATACCAAGAACCATACATAGGAGTTCCCTCCTGCGAGGTCTGGCGGATATAACCTTTCACCCACTCCAGACGTCTTTGGAGTATTTGGGAAAAGGGGTCTGAGTGAGAAAGCACGACTGAGTTACTCTAAATGTCTTACGTTAGTTTTATCGCCCTTTCCAAACGCGTTGGGCGCCATGTAGTGTAGTTCCTATCTTCCCAATAGGCTCTGCGCATTGGAATAATACCTACAGCAGTAAAGGCCTAGGCCAGACGTTAACTAGGTCTACTACTGTCGATACTAGACTTAAAGTTTTGGGTTTGCCAGCTTAGCTCAGAGTTCACTAGAAACTTTCTTGAATGTTCAAGGAGGAATTAACTTCCCTGATTAGACAAGAAGGGATTTAGTTTCTGACAACCATAGAACATGACAACTTTGCTCTCCCCTAATCAAGAGTCAATCTCGAGAGTCGTGTGAACAAAAGGCAAATTATTTTACTCAGTCAGTACGTGCATTCTTAGTCTCATCAGAATGTAGAGAAAAGGAAGAGACGGGCGTGTTCAATAAAAAGGTGTTATTTATTGATCAGTCTCTTTTCTCATACAAGAGAAATGGATCGATATTATTGCAATACTTATAGGTAAGTAAAGTGCATACATTAAAAGCAATAGTATAAAATAATACTGTAAAAACATTGATATGGTTTCTAAGCCATAAGATGTTTTAAAATGAATAAAATATATTACATACACATATACATTTGACTAAACGTACTCAACTGGTGTTTCTAGATACGCCTACCCCGTGTACCTGACCTAGGTCTAATACGTGGGCGGGAATAGATAGTTACAGTTTAAGTTAAGTTTGTTTTTGCCAAGTGAATAACTAAAGAATTCTCTGTGAGGGGTTATTCAGTTCTGTACCTGGAAGTTAGGATGAATGAGGAATGGTATCTCTCTCTCTGGTCTCGATATTCCAGGCTGCCTGCGAGGGCTGCCCAGAAACGCCGGTGCTGGATTCTCGGCAGGAGAAAGCAGCGCGTCTCTCAGCGCGTCAGAAAAGCGGGGCTGCTGCCAGCGGGGTCTGCTCTGCTCTTCGCTTCGGCAAGTATGGCTGCTCCGTCTCGTCACCACGCGTGTGTTTGCATATGGCAAGATCGGTAATATTTATACCTTTAAGGTGCCGAGATTGACGTAAGGATGGACATAGATACGTCAATAAGGATGTCATACGACTTGCTCGTTAGCACATTCTTTTACTAAAATTCTCGGTGAAATCAAAACAATGGCCGCAGGGTTTTGCCCAGGTTGTCATAGGTTTGATTTGTTATGAGAACTCCGTATGCCTTATCAGGGGCTGGAGGAATATCGCTTGTCTAATTAGATCGCAAGTGTTATGACCTAATCAGATAACACGTTCCTGTGCCGTAGTGTGACTGCGTCAGATAACGGTATCTGCATCATGGGGGTTTTCTGCCTCATGGGCTGACTGCTAGTTAACTTGTTGGTTTGTTTAACTAGAATAGGGTCAGGAATAGGGGGATCGATTCAGAACCTATAGGAATACATGACAACAGAAGTTATATATCAACTGCCTGGAACTTCTGGCGGGGTCCTTCGCAGTGAGGTGTTGGACGAGAGACTCAGTGCAGTCTTGCGTGCTCCTGAAGATGGACAATGTGTCGGCGGTTCGGTACGTGAACCATTTGGAAGGCACCAAATCGAAGGCACTTTCGGATTTGGCAGCAAGTTTTTGGCAGTACTGCCTGGACAGTCAGGTCTCGGTGAAGGCGGAGTATCTCCCGGGAAGAGACAATGTGGAAGCGGACTTCCACTCTCGCCACTTCAGGGATTCCAATCTTTGGAAACTGGATCCGGCGGTTTTTGCGATGCTCCCGAGCCGTTGGGGTCCCTTCTCGGTGGACCTCTCTACCTCCCGGTTGGACCATCAGGTTCGGAGATTTTTCAGTTGGAGGCCCGATCCCCTGGCAGTTGCCACAGACGCCTTCCTCCAGGATTGGAGCGCGGAACAGGGTTATGCATTCCCGCCGTTCGCGATGATCACACGGTCATCGGCGCATCTCCGCAGACAGAGGGCGTATCTGGTCATGATCACCCCTCTGTGGAGATTTCAAGTGTGGTTT
This sequence comes from Lissotriton helveticus, assembly GCF_964261635.1. Taxonomy (NCBI): domain Eukaryota; kingdom Metazoa; phylum Chordata; class Amphibia; order Caudata; family Salamandridae; genus Lissotriton; species Lissotriton helveticus. The sequence continues at coordinate 979,553,390 of NC_136059.1, forward strand.
CCAGTTCTTCTGGAACTTTCTTGGGATTTTCCAAACCTACTCCCCCGGTTTCCGACCCTCTTTACGAGTCCGGACGGGACTCCACATCCTCTGTTGGTAACAAACTCACTGCAGCTCAAGGCGTGGCGGATTTCAGGAGCTGATGGGAAACCCCAGGCCTTTCACGAGCAGCTGAGAAGTTTATCTCCAAGGCTTGGGCGGACAGTACAATTAAGAGGTACCGTTCCACATGAGGCAGATGGGCCCGTTGGTGTTTGCCACAGGGTTTGGATCCCTTGGTCGCAGAAGTGATACATGTGGTGAATTTTTTGGCGCATCTGGCCAAGGAGAGTTTGGCCTACCGTTCTGTTAACATCTTTCGGTCGGCCATCTCTTCTGGCCACGTCCAGGTGTACGAGGCCCCGTGGGTGAATATCCCATGGTTTGCAAACTCCTGCGCGGTATCCGCCTTTCCCTTCCTCCGGAACCGCGGTACTCGGGTTAGTGGGATGTTAACCAGGTCCTTAATCTTTTCTTATCTTGGCAACCAAATAGGTTCCTCTCTAGGAAGGAACTGTCGGCTAAGTTAGCCATGCTCCTGTGTTTGGTCTCCTACCGGAAGGTTTCGGACGTGCGAGCCCTCGATATTACGGGCTGGATTTTTACGCCCGATGGAGTGACCTTTACACTACTCAGACGTACTAAATGTCACACCAAGGTTATTTCCTATCCTAAGTTTCCTGACTCCCCCAAACTCTGAGGGATGCGTTGCCTCAAAGCTTATGAGCAGATGACTGAAAACTTTCGTCCCCCAGGGGAGCAACAGCAACTCATCTCCCTCAGGAAGCCCTTTTTAGCAGGTTCCTCACCCACCATCGCTAGATGGGTTCGTTGGGTGATGCAAGAGGGAGGTATCGACCTCAGGCAATTTGGGGCACGCTCTGCAAGGGGTGCAGTGGCTTCAAAAGCATTTGGCTTGGGTGCCCGTTTGGAAGATATCCTCAATGCGGCGGACTGGTCTTCGTACTCCACCTTTAAAAGGTTCTACTTCAAGCCTGTGCTTAATATGGCTCAATTGGTTGTGGGGAAGCTTTAAACAAGCATAATCCTCGCCTCCAGTCCTGACATAGAATGAAAAATTTCCTAGCTAACGTAACAGAAAGTTTCAGTTCTAATAAGGACTCGGAGGCGAGGATTATCCCGCCCTATATTCTTGAGGAATAACCCTCCCTGTACGGCAGTAAGTAAATTCTTTCAGTTTGGATATTTGTACTGGATGCTTAACATCTTTGACGGTGATGTGTTTCCTTGCAGGCTGTGTTAGGCCAATTCCTTTGGTAATGTTGTTCATATCCTTTGCAGGGTCCGACTCTCACAAGCAGGACTCCTGAAGACATGGAATGGACTGCCTTTGCGCTATAAAAGAAGAAGAGGGGACCCTAACAATGGACTATGTACTGGACTGAGACGTCCTGATTGGTCACTGTCTCCTGTATCTGACTGGATGTTACAATGTGTTGTTTTTCCTGGCTACATTCCCTTTGGTTCATGGGAAAGGTAGTTTTTGTTAATCTTAAAGGCTGCTATACCAATAAAGTGGAAAAACATTGGCATAATCCTCGCCTCCAAATCCTTAATAGAATTGAAACTTTCCGTTACGTTAGCCAGGAAATTTTTCATTCTAGGCCTATCCCGTGTAATACTTCCGAGAGAAACTAATCATCCCGACATGGAGTCAATTAATAGCTCCAGTGTAATCCGATTTTCTTTCATTTGGGCAGCTTGGGCATTGTAATAGCACAGGGAGACGACCATTACAATGCGGTCTTTACACCGCACTACCATTACAACGCGGTCATCACAACGCAAGTTGTTACAATGACTTGCGCTGGATGGCGCTATATAATAAGGAATAGTATGATTTACTATTCCAACACCTTCCCTACTGTTACGTGGGCTGGAGTTGGAATAGTAAATCATACTATTCCTAAGTCCAGCGCCACTAGCGCAAGTCGTTGTAACGACTTGCGTTGTGATAACTTCGTTTTAATGGTAACGCGCGGTGTAAACACCGCGTTGTAATGACATACATCCAATAGCACAGAATCATGTCACATTAGATTTTTGCCTAAAATACAGTTTTGAAAAATTGTCAATTTAAAACATCTACTGCTCAGGTTTGGAACTACAGTACGGCTTTAAATAAGCATTTCCCAGGAAGTAATACTCCTATTTCATCATGGCCTGCACAGTACATAGCGATCTGGGGCTGATGCAGTAACATGATGCATACGTGCACATATGAGGCATATGTGCACATGCTTATTGACATATATATATAAATATATATATACATTGAAAATGAAGATTACAGGGACATTATAGTAAGGCTCAGATTTCACTTGTACAAAACCATTGAAATTCAACAGTTATAGTTACCTCAGCTAACTATAACTTACGCCCCCCACACTGCACTGCCTATGACATCACAAATTACATCCACTTAGACACCCATTCACACACATGTTAGAAACAGTATCACTAATTAGTAGTACAGAAGATAGTAAATTAACTTATGCAGTAGCTTAGCATACAGTTCTTTAAATCTAACAAACGTTTACAAAACACTTTGACTCACTGGATGATGTCAGCAGTGATCTCATTTGAGATGTCATTAGAGATGTCACTGACCATATGAGTGATGTCACTGACCACATGAGTGATGTCACTGACCATATCATGAGTGATGTAGTATGTGAGGTCATAATCTCAGGTAACTATAACTGCTGAATCTCCATGGTTTATTCAAGTGAAATCTGAGCCTAACTATAACATTATTTCTTAACTATAGCATTCCTGTAACCTTTAATTTTTTCAGTGAATTTCTTAGGGTTTTTAAAATTGTATTTCCTAACTTTAATTTGTAACCTTTCAGAGTGGGTATGTGAGTGGCTGTATAGACTGGTGAGTGAGTGTGTGAGTGGCTGTATGGGTCTGTAGGTGAGTGTGCAAGTGGTTTTGTGGGTGTGCGAATGACTGAGTTCTGAATGGGTGAGTGCGTGGCTGTATGGGTGAGTAAGTGGGTGTGTCAGTGGCTGTATGATGAGTGAGTGGGTGTGTCAGTGACTTTGTGGATCTTTCTGAGTTTTTAAGTTACTCCATGGAATTTTGCGGAGTAGAACTCGGTGAGCTCCACCTACCCTACTTCATCATCCTAAAAGACTTTATTCGATCAATCAAAATAAACCATAAAAGTACAAAGGACAAATATTACAATAAAATAAATAAATAACAATATAATTTCCAGTATATTATAGAAATGCTTCATTAAATGATATTAAATCTTTCATCGCACCCCTTTCTAAAACATCCTCATAATAGTTTTACACTTGGAGCTAAGGTCTGGGGAAACAACAAAAACCTCAACTAGGGATCCACTACACAGTCCAACCTAGCTACAATTCTCTTAAGATCATTAATATTCATTTGAAACTATGTACATTGTTTACAGAAAAAAAGGAAAACAATAATACATTACAGACGGTCTACAGCATATAAATAACCTATAGTGGTACAGGTCATTTACCATATCCCATAATTTACAAAAATAATATGCAGGGCTACGTCCAAAAAAGCAGAGCAGGGGATGGGTTAAGATCTAATTGCCTTTCGCGATGCAGATCATAGGCGCCAGACCCCTAGATTACAGCCATAATAGAGCAGTGCATGACACAAACTAAAACAATCATATATAAGACACCACAGTTCCTTGGTAGCCACAGCCATAAAGGTGAGTCACAAATAGATCCAAGCCTAACGCAGACCTCAAGATACTAAGGACATATAGCACAGAATCACCAGAGACCATTTGTAAACAAAACAAAAGCAGGTCTAATCTGCCTAAAGTTTGCTTTCTTTAAAATAGGAATGAGATAAGACTTTCTAGGGGCCTCATACAATCTGCAAAACATTAAAAAATGCATCATGTCCTGTGGAGACTTCCCGTCGCAGGCACAGGGAGGGAGACTCTGGCCCCTTGCTTAGATTGATTCCCTCCCTGAGCCACAAGTTCATCCACAATGATAGGGGGTTGTAAGAAAGCAGGTCATAAAGAAAAAACATCCCCAGTTCTTCATGGACTACAATAGAGGGGATACACCGTGGAAGGCATAAAATATGTTTTTAAAAGAAGTTTTCAACAGCTTGAAGTTCCTCGTGCTCCATATACCTCCAGATCTCACTACTGTAGGCCACCTTGGGGATATACATGGCCTTATAGATCGGCAGGAGGGCCCGATGGGTCCTACCCCTACTTATTACACTATTCCAGTTTTCACCAATTTTCTTTGAAAAAACATTAACAGTTTTCACATCTGCTCAGTCGGAAGAATAACTTCTACTAATGAAACATATGATAAGGCTAAGTCAATGATGTGTGAATAATTTATAAAAAAGGTTCGTCCATCTAACATCATAATTGATGCTGTGAAAAGAGCTGAAAAAAGCAATCGCCAAACATCACTTCTAAGTAAACCATCTCAAGAGACCAACAAACAAATTATATTTGTATCTAAGTATTCCACTATCAGAACTAATATCATTAACATTAATTTGAAATTTAGGCCTTTGGTACAGACTAAACTGGATTCTAAGGGTCTATTTGACTTGACTCAAATGACTGCATATGAACAATCTAAAAACATTAAGGAGTTATTGCATGCACGCAAACCAGATGATAACCAGAGTCGAACACACACTTTAACTACTCCATGTCTTAATTTTACAAACTGCAATAGCAGAATAAAAGGCACAGAGAGAAATCATCCGTGAAAAGGTTACAAAATCAAATTGAGAATGTATGCTATGTGTGAAACTAAGAATATAGTATACACATTAAAGTGCCCATGCGGCCTTGCTCATGTGGATAAAAACAAGGTTAGATAAAAATAGGAATGACTGAACACAAGAGTAATATCAGATTAAAGAATGATAAGATATCTGTTGCAGTACATTTTAATAGTGTTGGACACAATATCAGTCAGTTGAGATACCATCTTAGAATACAAATAAGAGAAAATGTGGATAACAAACATGGGGGCATATTAGCAAGAACCTCGTTAAAATTATCGCAGTTTTAGCGGCAGGAAACTGGCGCTAAAACGGCGATAATGGGCTTACTAATATGTGTTATAAATTCCAATAGAAGCCCAGGTTAGATGTCCTGCACATCTAATCTGGGCTTCTATTGGAATTCTATAACTTTGGATTAAATGATCTCAGTGAGTATTCCTGTTATCTTTGATGTCACCAAGCGATATGATCAGCTCCTTAAGTCTGAGTTACACATTTAAGACATGCCAAGTGAACTATTGTGGGAGAGGTGTGGCGCAGCGGCCAGGGCAGCTTATTCCGCAGCACAGGGTTAAACGGTTCGATCACCGGCTGCAGCTCAGCCCAGCACCATAAGACTCTGGGCAATAGCTTGCATAATCTTTCCGACGGCCCCCAGAGCCTTGAGGCCCTTAGGGGTGATTAGTTTGTGCTTTACTAATACCAGGTTATTATTATTATTATTATTATTATTATTATTATTATTATAATCCTGTGATTTGGATTGGTTCATCAGACGACATATACTAACGTCGGAAACACAAAGATGATCTTCCAAGCACGATTAATTTGAAACAGACCACTATGATATTGACAGGTCTACGTACCATCTAAAGACTGTATATGTACTGAACTGACATGAACGCCTAGGTGATTTGACATGAGTCACACAAACTGACATTCACACTGATTGGAGGACAAGACTGCTATGTGCTATTCAAGTGTATCTCTAATCACGTTAAAATGCAGATTGGCAGCCAGAAATCTACGTTTAGACATGAACAAAATAATAAATGTGATTTTATATGTCCATAGAATGTTTCCGAAGATGTGATTACAGGTTTGATCCATAACATTATACTCTTTGGATATTGTTCCTTTACTGATTCAACCAAAAGAGTGCTAGATTCTTTAAATATATGCATTCCACTTTAGAGTCCATATACACTTACACTGTCACAAAATTCATAAGCTAGAAGATGGTATCGACACCCTTACCCGGTTCTGTTTACATTCTAATTGTGAGTTTAAGACCACGATAAACAGATTGCATAGGAAAATTACACCGTTAGATTCTATGGACCTTCAAACCCGCAATCAGCGAAAATTAAACATCTTTTGTTCACATTCAGTTTAATTATTTAGCATTTTCCATTAATATTTTGTTCAGAATATGACATCTGTTACGCATTTTATGATGTTCTCGTTGAGCATTTATTTTATAGATACATTAATTTATCAGTTGACCTTTAGATAACCAAACTGGCCACCATTTGAAATCACAGTGGTGTACACATTACAACAGTCGTGTTGTCTAAACTCAGGGTCACCTGGGCTGTCTTTATAACTAAGGCTCCCTGTTTTCCGTTTTTACTGATTTTTACAGATAAATGCAGACAGAAAACAACGTGTTTTCTGTCTGCATTTATTTTTAAAATTGGATAAATACACAAAATTGTGCTTCTTTAAAGTGACTCTCTGTGCTGTTTTTCATGATTTGTAGCCCAATAGCTGAGCAGATGAACAGCATGAATGTACAGTTTTGCAACTTCATTTATACACAAAACACAACATACATAAGGATAAATACAGATAAAATGGCCCAAAAATAAATATGGATACATACAGACTGAAATGTTAAAAAAAGAAATACCATAAAAACCTGAGCCCTATTTATAACCCACCAACCATGCCAGACAATGAGGACAACGAGATTACTCCATGAGATGGGAGCAGTGTGCCCCAGTTTGAATACTTTGCCAGTACGCTTTTTAACCTATCGCAGCACCATACAATTACCTTTTCATATTGATTAGATTATCATGGAGTAACTTTTTTCGTTTAAATGATTTCACGCATTTGACCAATAACTTAACATATGAGCACTTGGGTTCCATTCACGGACATACTACAATTCTAAAAGCACCAGTCTATGTTGATACTGGATGCCATCAAGGGCTCAGTAAGAGGTTTAACGACATTTACATTTTCGGTAAGAACTCAGTTCAATTTCTTTCAGGTACTTATATTTTACTGCATGATTAGCCGCATTACATTAGGGCACAATGGAGATCATTTTATCTTTCCTGATACCCATTACACATGTTGACAAGATCACATTAGAGCTTAGATGTGCCTGGGTGGGCTATTACTGGCAGGATGGGAGTGAGGAGCTGGGCACAGGGCTACTTACACTCTATTAGGCTGTGTTCTGCCTCCACACAAAAGGCTGCATACCCCCAGTATTTAGTTTTGAGCCAGGACAGGGAACGCAGGATGCTGGGGACTTCAAAGAACAAGCATTTACAATGCAATAGGGCTCACAGCATTAAAGTGTGAGTTATTGGCATTGTGTATGACAATGCGTTGCATAAAATGTTTAGCAAACTTTGAATTGGTGAGCAGTGAGTGTGTGCAAGAGTATGCTGTTCTTGAAAGCAGTGTGGTAGAGACTGCAGGAATTTGGGTGACCTGTGCAATGTGGATGATGCACCTCACGCACGGGGCTGATGCAGTTATTATTCACACAGCTCTGATGATGTGCACTCACACTCTGCACTCACTACTCTGCACTCACTACTCACTACTCTGCACTCACTACTCACTACTCTGCACTCACTACTCTGCACTCACTACTCACTACTCTGCACTCACTACTCACTACTCTGCACTCAATACTCTGCACTCACTACTCTGCACTCACTACTCACTACTCTGCACTCACTACTCACTACTCTGCACTCACTACTCTGCACTCACTACTCACTACTCTGCACTCACTACTCACTACCCACTACTCTGCACTCACTACTCTGCATTCACTACTCTGCACCCACTACTCACTACTCTGCACTCACTACTCTGCACACACTACTCTGCACTCACTACTCTGCACTCACTACTCACTACTCTGCACTCACTACTCTGCACTCACTACTCTGCACTCACTACTCACTACTCTGCACTCACTACTCTGCATGCACTACTTACTACTCTGCACTCACTACTCTGCACTCACTACTCACTACTCTGCACTCACTACTCACTACTCTGCACTCACTACTCACTACTCAGCACTCACTACTCTGCACTCACTACTCTGCACCCACTACTCCTCACTCACTACTCACCACTCACTACTCTGCACTCACTACTCTGCACTCACTACTCTGCACTCACTACTCTGCACTCACTACTCACTACTCTGCCTCACTACTCTGCACTCACTACTCTGCACACTCACTCTGCACACTCACTCTGCACACTCACTACTCTGCATATTCAAGTGCAGTAGGTACTTGGTAAACTTGCTGAAGGATATAGAACCATCAAAAAAAGTTTGACAAAAGTGAGTGATGAAAAGTTTGAGGCAGCTTCGACTCCAAAAGTAACAGTGAGATTGAAGAGTGGGAGATCCCACATAATGAATGAAAACCTTGTTTTGATTGTATTTCTGCGGTTCCACATTGCACTCTACGGTATAACACAAAGTGTATGCGGGGAGAACACATCCAGCTGCAATGGGTTGCCCATAAACTCAAATGAAATATAATTCTCTTTAACACAACACACCTACCGTACGCTGTGAAGTTCTTTGCTTTTTGTGTACTTTCACAGCCTACACACGTGTTCCCGCATGCCATACTTCATTTTAAGTTCCACAATTGCCAGTGAATTTAAGATGAATTTTAACTCCAGATATGGGAGAGCCTTACCGGAAACAATCAGCCTCTTCACCTCTGCACCATGCCTTTCAGCATTCGAAACCTATCGTGGGGCGGAACTTCAACATCAGAGAAAACTAAACCTATCGTGGGGCGGGACTTCCGTCTTTTGAAGCCCGCGCCCACGGAGTGCCTGGCCAGAGGAGCGGTGGTGATGCGAGGCTGAAGAAGTCCGGAGTGGCGGTAAGTGGGCCTGAACCGGGGGGGGGGGGGGGGGGTCTCGGTGCGCTTGTGTGTGTGTGTGCGAGTGTGTGTATGTGTGCGATGCCAGGGGGGGCTCGGTGCGCTCGTGTGTGTGTGCGCGCGTGTGTGTATGTGTGCGGTGGCGCGTCGGTATGTGTGCGTGCGTCGTGTATGTGCGCTCGTGTGTGTCTCTGTGTGTGCGCATGCGTGCAGGTGGAGGTGTGGCTGCGTGTGTGTTAGAGCTTCCCAGGAGACAGGAGATGGCCACAGCGTGCGTGCGGCCCGCTCCGATCGCCTTTTGGGAGTTGCGCGTGGCCAGGTCCTGTCTCCTGGAAAGCTTACTCAGTGACAATAGGTCTCTGGCGAGACCGCGCTTTCGCGCGTTTAACGCCACAAGCCCTAAAAACCTCTAGAAGCTTCACCCCCACTTCAAAGGCACAACTAGGTATAAATACTGGACCCCAGACACTAACCCTTCAGTACACTTCTGGACTTGTGGATACTCTGCCAGGAAGAAGGACAGATGTGTTGCTGAAGGCCTGTCACTTTGCTGAGCTGCACTCTGATGAGCTCCTGATTTCTGTGCTGGCCTGCTGCCAGCTGCCCCCTTGCCTGGGTAAGAAGTACTGAACCTGAATCGCTTGAACCCAGAGTGACTACAAGGACTAGTTGGAAGATCTGAAGCCTCAGGGACATAAAAGGCTTCCAACCACCGTGCATCTACACCTGGACTCTGCATATGTGAGTCTACTCTGCCAAGTAGTGACACCCCAGTCCTGGACCCTTAGAAGTGGGCTTAAGGTGCTCTACCAGCCTCTGTGGATCCAGCGGAATTAAGGCTGCGTGGTGCAACCCCAAGCAGAACCAATACATCTTCGCTGCTGCATGGACTGGGCCCGTCGCCAAGATCTGCATCGCTGCTGCAACCCGCAACGCCATCGGAACTGCAACTGCTCTATGCATTGTCGGCGTAGGTCCTCACATCTCTGTCAATGGCAGTCTCAGACGATGACTCTACAGTGCAACCTCACAGCTCTTCAGAACCAACGCATTGCGCCAACTGCACGCCGCATCTTCGATGCTGGACTGCGCATAGCAAACCCAGTTGAGGAGATCCTAGACGTTGCAGTAGGCCCTCATCTTCCACCATCTCGGAACCCATGCATGACTTCGACTGTGTGGCACATCTTCAACGCGGAGCCACGCAATGCTCTGCAACCCAAGATTTAAGGTACTTTGGTTCAGTGGACTTAACTGGGTCCCTGTAGCCTGCCGTGCTCTATCATTCTCGGCCTAAACTTTGGACTTTGTCCCTGTAGAGCCTATGGCAGGCGGAACGGATCGGTCGTAGAAGGGGAGTGAGGGTATGTCAAAAAAGAAAAAAAAAGTATCTTACCATTGCGTCTTTTCTCCTTCTCTCCACCGCATCGGACTCGGGCCGAAAACAGGAAAAACCCAGGCTCCCCTAAGCCAATCACAACACTGCAATGGAACATGCAAAGTGCACATGACTGTTTGGTCAGCCTGAGACGGCCCGCCAAACAGTCACGCTCACTTATTGTGCCCCCCCACTCCTCCCCCTGCTCTGTGAGCACCGCAGCCCCGTCCTGCTCAGCAAAGCTGCCGCAGCAGGAGAAACTAAAATGATAATAACATCAAGTTATTGTCATTTTATATTTTCTTTATTTCACTGCTGCCTTATCATTCAACATCAATTATAAGTCAAAATATTGTCACATTCGTGATCATTAATATACTAATACAGGGAACAACAAGTTTTGAAATTTTTAACTATGGTTATTTAATTCCAATAGTTCTTCTTCAAAGTGATTTGCGATAGGCAAAGTACATACTACTGATGTTTTACATTCACTTCACTGTAGTATCTTGAGTACCTCTTGCTTATAAATAATATGGAAAACTAAACACCATATACTGTGAAATCAAACAAAACATTGCATACAGCTCATATTTTGTATAATCAATATATCGATATAAACAAGACAGTGTTCTTTCGTCGACGTTTCAGTCCCACGTCGGTCTACAAGATCCACAGGACCATCATCGGGACGGTAACAGTTGCACATCCAATTCTAATGTCATATAATAAAAAATATATACATTCAAAAAACCCTGTATATACAAAAAGGTATCGGCTGCTCCACACTCAAGACAACAATAGTGGTCCACCAATATCAACCCAGTGCAAACACTTTATACATGCCACCTCTCGTGAATGTATCAAAAGACACCAAAAAACACCAGTGTCTATTATTCCATCTAAAAACTCAATTGCCAAAACACTAATTTACACAAACCTCACTTTTATCTTCCTATATCACATAGGAGTCGCAGGGGTTATTGGCAAACCAGACTTCTCCAGATTCTGTCTGATAACACATAAAAGAGGGCCAATTGTTACTAGCCACTCAGACTCCTCATAAGGTAAATCAATCCCTATATACAAATATCCACATACTCCTCTGATATAAAACTTACATGTCTTCTACTCAGTAAGACATATATTCATCTAAAATGTGAAAACGAAAAACGAGTGTCTCAGTTAGTCCAATGTCCTATCTAGAAGTACTTAAAACACCTGGAAAACACCACATAGTGCCACTCGTAGAAGTTGTACTCACAATTCCTTCCTACGATTTGTGGCAGTTGGAGTATTACGTTTGAGACTTAGCTGGATTACGGTCCAACAAAAGCTGATGTCCAACTTTTCACCTGTGTGGAGTTCTTCTTTAGCCACAAAACCTGCGCTATTGTGTCAAAAACCCTTGCACCATTCCGGTAGGCATGTTTCAGTGTGAACCACTGAACAAAACAGTACGACCAGCCGCAGACTAGGAGCTGGCCTCAGAGATGAAATGCGTTATACTGATGTATGGCTTGCTTGTTCAACCAGACACTGAATTGTTATCCGCTTTAATTAGCTGATATAACCTCTGCCTTTATTGCCGTCTTAAAACTCAAGTGGAATGCCGAAAGAGAACACAATGAACAGAATAAACTATTGGAAACACAAGCAAATGTTTTCAACAATCTGATGCGCCCGTTCAGCAAAGCATGGCAGGTGAAAAAAATACACGCAATTACTGTACATCTCTGGCCTTGTGAAAGTTGCGCTGGGGACAATATTTAATTAGGCCCGCGCCATTAACTCTGTGATCACAACATGAGCATTTGTGCTGAAGGAAACAGTTCTATTTATCATTGGTTTATAGAGAAATATTAACGTTCAGCGGAGCCAAACGTTCACTCCTACCTGCTCTCTATGCAAAGATTGCATTTTATCTTGCAATATAAAGGACATTATATGTAGGTTTAAAGCGAAAGAGCAAAGGCTGTGAAAATTATTCTGCAGTGTGTGTCAAACTGGCATTTCATTTTAGGAATAAACTCAACACACATATCTGAATCATTGCAACCTGCTTCTATAGCAGTGGCGTTTCATTAAGTCAAAAGACCGTTTTTTTTGTTGCAGGCACATATCATGTGGATGGATAACTACTTTTAATCTGAGAGAGAGTGTGTGCACTTATGTTTAAGCAGATGAACACTGTCATTGTTAAGAATGGGAAGAGGCTATTAACTGAGGAGAGACAAAGGCTCCAGGTTAGAATTAACAAGCATTGGCATAGCCAATAGGTTTCGCCTTTGGGGCCTTATAAGTGTTTAGAGATGCAACACTTGATGTTGTTGCACCAAGGATATTGTGCTGGATAACTAAACACTTATAAGGCCCCAAAGGCGAAACCTATTGGCTATGCCAATGCATGTTTTAGTGGTCATCCTGCGGTAAGTGCATTGTAATGCAAAACCTGCAAAATTTCACTGAGCCACTTTCACCTACCACAGATCAAACAAAGGCAGGTGGCAGCCAATGAACTGCCCCAGAGAAGTAAACTTCCTGTATCATAGGTGGTTCTGCACAGTAACAGTTTTGTTGCAGAAGCAGCCCACCATTAAGAGCGGAGGAGCTCTGCCCCTTCACATTTTTCTGACTCATGAAGAATGTGTGTCAAGCTGAGCAAAGGTCCATCTGACAGGCGCCCATCATGTTTGGGTCAGTCATCAACACACTGCACATGTGCTATATTTGCAGGAACATGACTACCGGAGATGAAATTTGCCAGGGTGAAGATTTCACAGCACGCTGGGCATGACCTCAGCCCTGCAAAGTCTTCTATGAGCCTCACCCTCTCCCCTCATGACGAGGGCTAGTGTCACAGACATGAGTGCTTCAGTTTTAAGCCCTGAAGTGCCCAAGGCAGAGTGTCCATCAGTGACACTCATCAGAGAGGGTGTGGGGTTTACAACTCTCACTGATCCCATTCTGTGATGAGTTATTGAAGGTCCTCCAGTCATTGGCAGGTTGGTCAGCGAGAGGAGGTGGTAAGACCATTCTTCCGTCCCTTCCTCCAGGAAATAAGAGACTTCCCTCCTGTCACCCACGATACAGCCCAATACGTTTTTTTTGTAATGTTGCGTGCGCGTGTGTATGTATGAACGTTTGTGTGTTTGTGCGTGCATGCATGCATACCGTGAATGGCGTGTGTGCCTGAGCTGGGTATGAGTATGTGTGTGTGCATGTGTGTCAGCTTCACAGCTGTGGAGGAAAAAACACACAAACAGCATAAAATCCATTAAAAAAAGTTTGTTTCTTTTGCATGCCGGAGGAATTCATTTGGAAAGTGTTTATTGCCAATTTTGTGCTGAATACAGATTGAGAAAAGGGCAAATTGAGCCAATGTATACAAATTTGCTAGTGCACATGCCCATGGCACCTTTTCATGTTCACACTGCCTACGAGGCAGTTTTTGCTCTCTCCTGGAGTTAAAAACTGCACGGAACAAGCATAAATATAAGAATCACATAAATTACAAAAATGCAATAATTAACTTTCTTAACTGAGTGGAACCTTATTCATCTGGAAGTGCCCGGGTCAAGAGCATGCCTGCGGTGGGAAAGGGTTAACATTTCATGCAGAGCCCTGGAGAAGCTGTGCAGAACTGCTTCAGCCTCCTCTCATAGGTATTCTGCTGCACAGAACTAATTTCACGCTTTTAAAGGCACTTGTACTACAAAAGGAATATGTAACGAGCCGCCGGGAGATACAATTGTTTGCCGCTTGTGCAGAAAGACCTGTAGCTCTTCAGCACTATTTAAAAATCATTTCTCAATTAGGCCCACCACCGATGCCTTAAAGGAGACACCCAGGCTGCAACGCTCTCACGCACGTCTTGTTAGTTGAGCGCTTTTGGCGCATGTCTGGCATTAGTCTTCGCCTCATTAAAATGAAAGACAAATTCACCAGAATGCCCAAGGATAGCGGAAGTGACGTCATGCATCATTTGACCTCTCGGTGACAAAATCGATGTTACCCATGCCCTACCCATAGCTTCCTAAACAATAGCTTCTTATTTCCCTGTGATGGGCTAAAAACATTGCACGGATTAGAAAAGAAAGAATGAAAGGAATCGTGTTTACCTTCTGTTCCTGCACGGCCCTCATGATTACTGAGACTAGTGGTACTAATTGCAGTACCAGGGGTGCCAAAGACATGCCCACTGTAGCAGCTGCCACCCCGATTTGAGATCCAAGCCTCATAACTTCACTACTTTCCCTCTCCATTTTAGGAAGCTGGTGTGAATGGAGGAAAAGAAAACAAGCAAAAGCGTGCGCGGCTCGCGCAGCAGCAGGGGGAGAGGAGAGAGCCTGCGCGATTCCCTTTCGGGAGCGAGCAGCAAGGCGCGATAATTGATAACATATGGCGCCAGCTACTCGCTCCCGAAAGGGAATCGCCAAACGTGCATGCGTAGCCATTGAAGGGAACGTGTGCACGTTTTTGGGCGAAAAAGGGAACCGATGGGCCAAGGTCTCTTTCCTATGCAGCGCATGCACGCTGGGTAGGCGAGACCTAAATAGCCAGGGGCTTGGCTTGTCACACGATGAAGATGGCCGCTTGACGGTAAGCTACAGAGTGACCACGGGGATATTTCGGCCTGTCACCAGCTTCCCTGCCGAAGACTGTCCCTACAGTGACATGAGCACAGCTGAACTCCTTCTGCTCAGTCACGTCTATTTTTAAGCACTTTACCTCTTGTGCTGACTTTTGCCGAAACGATGGGATGTGCGCTGACAGCTTGGTCACACCTGCCATTTTGGAAATGCTTCTGAGATAAATATAGGGTCATAAATCATTGCGCTTTGACGATTAAGGCTGCATTTTTCTGCGCTTCATATCCTACCTAATTGGTCTTCTTGGGAGCATTTCCAGAATTCTTTTTTTTCTTCCTGCCTTATCTATTCACCGAATTCCTGACTGTAAATATATTATTCTTCAAGTGTGGAAAAGTCCAGAATTTGGTCCTCAGACTGTTCTCTTTCTTAAAAATTCAGCAGGTGTTGATGGTGATTTTTCTTGCTAAATCCTATTTAATATTATGGGGAAAACCAGAGACCTCAAACTTAGTACACCAGTTAAATGCATGTCTGCACAATATTCAACTGACACAACAAGCTCTTTTCTGCTTTCAACTCCACAATGGAGGATCTTCGTAACCCTCCTCAGGATAATATTCCATCCAGTTCATCCTTCCCTTCCTCATTCTCCGCTAAAATTCATACGACGACTCCACTACCAACTAATAAAGATGGAAAAAGATCCTCCCTCACCTGTTAAATAAATCTATTTCCTCTGTTTCCATGGACCTCATTCGAGAGGAAATTCAAGCTTTAAAACCTTCCATGGAGGACACCAACAAGAAACTTCAGTAGCTGGATGACAAATGGTCTTTAATGGCGAACAGAGTTGCTGTCATGGAACAACGGATCAGCGACATACAGGACACAGACCACGACACTAAACTTCTAGTGAAATAGAGAAAATAACCTCCACATTTATGGTCTTGCAGAGGGTTCGGTAGGCTCTCCACCAATTGAAATTTTTTAATCATTCATTCCGAAAGTCTTGAATATGCCAGAATCTACCCATTTGAACATATACAAGAGCTCATAGCCCCCACTTTCCTTCACACAGACCTCACTCACTGACCTTCCTTCTGGAATATCAGGATCTCATGGTAATTGAAGCAGCAAAATCTAAAGGTTGAAGTACTTGGTCTGGTAACTCACTATTTTTGGTTCAAGACCTTGCCATGCCTACAGCGGATAGATGGAAAAGGTTTCTAGACACGTGTCATGCTCTACGCTCCCTTGATGTCCATTTTAAATTATTTCAAGTGTTTCTTTAAAGTGGCACATAAATAAAACAACAGTGTACGAGGACCCTTCTCTATTGCAAATGTTTATATACAATTGTAAAATTGAAGCTATGGATACTTCTAAACTTCCACATTCCAAGTAATGTAATGTAAATATAATGTAATGTAAGCCAGAATTATAAAGCGCACTAGGACCCTTCTCTATTGCAGACGTTTATAGATTGTAAAATTAAAGCTATGGATGTAAGCCAGAATTATAAAGCGCACATTCACCCAACGGGTATCCTGGCAATGAGATTACCATGCATTCCACCATATAAACAAACAACCACACCAGACGGAAGTGAACAGAACTACGGCTAGCTCTGCTATACCCTAGGGAATAGCCATGCTTTGAGCCTTTTTCTAAAATACAACAGAGCCTTTATTTGTCTGAGTTCAGCCGGGAGATCATTCCACAGTCGCACACTGATCACTCCTTCTGTGTTGCATTTATATGTATATGTTATCTATACATGACACGATTTCATGGTATTAAGTTTTGTTATTCATATACTTGTTTTACTTACCTCATGTGTGATAAAAATATATTTATTTTTCTTTCTCTCATAGGTAGCCTCCTTTTCATGTCCCTCATGGTTGTATTAATGTAAAAGGTGGTATGCACACCGTGTTTATCACAATTTTAGCTCCTCCATTATTTCACAAACGTAACTAATTGCGTGCGAAACTGGGAGGTGCTATGCCCTAGATGCACCAAATTAGTACAAACTTGTGGGGAGAGCCTATTTGGTACTGCACACCCAGACGCACTGCGTAAGTGGATGCCACATCAATCATTATTTAACCATTAGACCCTTTTTCCAGTTAGTCCAATTTAATCTGAAATGTTCAGCAAACTTTATCTCGTTTTTCTTCTCCACATCAGAAACATAATGTATTTTGGAAAACTTCTCATATTCTTGTATGTCCATCCGGACCTTTTCAGAAATACGATCCAAATTCAAAAAGTAGTTCAGAGTAGCATTTCTTTATTAAAAACGCAATGCATTTCGGGCTTGTTACGAGCCCTTCGTCAGGGGTAACTGTAAGATAACAATTTCAGAAACAATGCATCATTACTGGATTGTACCATTAACACTTATCATCAAATCAGTCAAAAGTTAATTTAGCGCATATGTCATGATTTATAAAAACGATCAATTTGAAACTGAATTAGATTTGTTGTAATTGGAATCAATCCCATTAAAAAACATAGTGCATAATTCTCAGGACCCTCGAGAAATTATTTCTCTCCCACTTAAACAGAAAAGTGACACAAGAAAAATCCCGTCATCCCGCATTCCCTCTCACATCGGACTTTTAAACTTTCTTAATTACTCGTTCCCTCTCACGTCCGTCTACTGGGTCCTGGTTTTCTCCTGTCTTCAATCTAATTACTCGTACTCAACTAGGTGACATGTACTCACTCTCATCCCTTCTTTCGTGCTGTTACCAAATTCAATACTTTCTCCCCACCGGTGAAAAACTCTAGCATTTTCTATTACCTACTTGTACCAAACCTCATATATATTGCACATGCCCCTATCTTGGAAGAACCCAACTTCGTGCGTACCTGCTCACTGCATAATCTCCTAGCCTTGCGCATCAAACGGTATCTATCTCCCATGTACCCATGTACCGGAGCCTTCATTACAACGTGCATTTAACCATGCTTACTCCACCCCTTTTACGCAAAAACGTAACTGCTCACCTGAGCCCTCTGTGAAAATACTCAAAAAACTTCAGTACCCATAATCCGCTAAGTCGCGTCTATAGTGATTCGTACTGACAGTGAACACCAATCTAAGCATAATACAAATGCGCAAAATATTACACATTTCTGTGTATGATACAACAAAAGCCAATCTGTGCATTTCCTCTTTTGTTATCGCCGTCCTCAAATGTTGCCGAGAACTAAACTCGTGGTTGTATCGACATATCTGTATATGTGGCCTGGATTATCTCTTCCTGATTGCCTCTGGATACCAGTCGCGTCATCTTCCTCCTGTGGTCTCACCACCTCCACTCATTTGCTTACTCCCTGGTATGTTACATGTATTCTCCTGTTCTCCTAATTGTGGTAATGTTCTCTTACTTTTTAATTTGATCATCTTATTATGCTCTTCTTCCTATTCCTTTCCTTTTCTCTCTTGTTTGTTTCATTTCTTGCTGTTTTCCTGTTCTTTTTATATTCTTTGGTGGTTTTCCACATTTCAATTATTATTCTTTCTTTTCTTTTATTTCAAGTAGGTAATTTCAATTATAAAGTTATTTTATGAGTACAGGTTTTCATAACATCTTTTTATGTGTAGAATATGTTATTTATAATATACGTTATTCTGATACTTTACGTGTAATTAATTACATGGAATGTTTAAGGGTTGAGTTTACCCATCAAACTTCAAAGAGTATTGTCTCACTTAGCTAAATTAAAAGCTGACATTGGTTTATTACAAGAAACTCGTATTATTGTAAGTCAAGAAACTAGAACAAAATTGGGTTGGGAACACTTTTACCTCACCAGGATCTGGTAAACGTAGTATTGGGTAATTCTTTGTGGAATGGTCCTTGAATGTCACATTAATTTAACAAGAATCAGATTTGGCAGGTTGCTTGTTTATTTTGACATTTATAATCAAATACACCACTTACTATTTTTAACATATACGATCCAACACAACTTGATAAATCATTCTGGCCCAATATTTCTCACACATTGATGTCTCTCACTGATACCGACCCAATCTTTGGATGATTGCAATCTAGTAATGGACCCTTTTTGGGACACTTCCTCCAAATCTAGTTATGTTCCCTCTTCCACGCATAACATTATAGTGTATTTGTAAAGCACACGTTCACCCAGAAGGGTATCTAGGCACTGAATAACAGATGTTTACAGTTACCTAACTCAATGGTACACACAAGTAATTAACTTCAACCCTTCACAAAAGATCCCTTACAGATTCATGGAGAATTTGCAATCCTTGTTCTTTGGAGTACATTTTCTTTTGCCATGTCCATTTCTCCCAGTATAGAATTTACCACATATTTATCTCTAAGGCTTTATCTCAAAACATTATTCATGCTGATATTAATTCCATATTACTCTCAGACCATGCACCACTTATGTTACACTTAGATCTCCTTCCTCCTCTTCCTAATATAAGACGCTTGAGATTTAATAGCTCTATTATATTAGACACTAACTTTACACAGCGTTCTGATTAATTTACATATTTGCATTGACTGAATGTCCAGATATATATTTTCAATATGTTTGGGATTCCTTTAAAGCTACTTCTAAAGACTTTATTATTACTTATGTAAGCAAACAAAAAAGAAAGCTAATTAAAAAAAAGTTTGGGATATCATGAAAAACTTTAAATCACTAGAACATTCCTACTTTTCGGCCAAGTCTAAGTCCTGCTTAGATGAATTAATCAAAGCTAAATTTGTATTCAATAAACTCGCTATACAAGATCCTGCATCCTTTCTTCTTAAATCCAGTGACAAAAACTAGGGTGGTCAAACTAAAACAGGAAAACATTTAGCAAATTATTTTAACGTTATTTTAAAGTTAAAAAAGATAGAGTCAAAATAGATGACTTTACGCATATTTTCAAAAAGACAACTATTTCTTGGCTGAATTCACCAAATACTATCAAGCTCTTTAAACACCAGAAATTAACCCTTCCCAAGCTTATATTACTTCATACCTGTCTTCAATTCATAAAGAATTTGATTTAAATACTGACTTTTCCCCCCAGATGTGGACTATTCAAGACATCCAAAATGCATTCAACTGTATCAATAAAAGCAAAGCTCCTGGTCCTGATGGATTGCCTAACAAATTTTGTCTTCATTTCTCCAAAACGTTACTTCCTAAGTTACTTCACCAAGTTACATTATTTGCTTCTTCTAATACTGCTACTGGTACCTTTCAAGATGCTTAAATTTGCATTATTCCTAAAGATAGTAGAGATCACAGATTTTATAAAGAAACATAGACCCATCTCCATTTTTAAATTCGGATTCTTTGCAAAAATTACTGCTACCAAATTAAATTTGCGGGATGCAATCTGGGTTTGTTAAAGGTAGACATCTTTCCACTAATACTAGACTCTTTTTTCTTTACATTTTAAGCAACTCCAAAAAGTAGAAAAATTCACTAGCAGCTATCTCTCTAGACGCAGAGAAACCTTTTGATTGTAAGTAATGGAACTTTATTTTTTCTACTCTTACTTGGTTTAGTTTTAGGCAAAAGTAATATAGTGTCACTTCTATACTCATCCCCTTAAGCATCAATTTCTGTCAATGGCCTTATTTCCACCCCCTTTCCTTTTCACAGAGGAGTTTGGCAAGGAAGCCCTGTTGTATTCAAAGAAAGGAATCATCCAAGGTAATATTTAGGCTAAGTTACATTTATTGTAAGAGCACAGAGACAAAAGAGCTCATCCACTGCAGGCAGTTCACTTCTCTCTATTGCAATACAATCATGTCATAGAACACAACAACTATAGAACTTTGAAGAATGCAAGATACTTAAAGTGGCAGAATGTATTTACAATTATAATATGCACAGATAAATATACCTATATATTCTTAAATAACATTTAAGAATATAACAAGCCCCCTTTTCTATCTTCTCTTTATTCTCACTGTTGAACCATTTTTATCCAAGATTCAGCAATACAATAGTATACAAGGCTACAAATACGGAGATGAACAGATTAAGGGCTTTATCATGATTCTGGTGGTCCACGGACCACCACACGCACGGGTATGGGGGCGTCAGTGGCAGCTGCTGACTGCCCCATTACGACCAGGGGGGTTGGGCCGTCCTGGGACCACCGCAATAGCCTGGGATCTGAGATTCTGAGAAGAAAATATCTAATCTGGCAGGTGGTTCAAACATGAGTTTGGTAGTGCGGGAGAAGAGCACCAAACTCATAATAAGGCCCTAAATTCTCAGTTTATATTGACAACATTCACTTATATAAGTATACTCCTCATTCCTACCTACAACCATTTCTAGGCACAGTCTCAAATTTTGCTTTAATATAGAGTTATAAATTAAATTCTGATGAATGTGACATTGTTCCCTAAAATAAACGGCGTTCAAACTTTCTCTGGAATCTGGTAAAAATGTAGTATTGGGATACTTAGTTTATTGATTCTGTTAAAACCACAATTACCCTTAACTCTTCCACCCTTCTTGCTTCCTTAACCACTTTTACTTCTCGATGGAATACATTGTTTCTTTCTTGGTGGGGTAGGTTGTAATCTAGCAAAATTATGGTGGTTCAAATTATTATTTTCTTTCTCTATGCACTCCCCATTAATATCCCATCTTCTGTTTTAAAAAAATATATAAACTATTCTAACTTTCTTTTTATGGAACAAATAAAACTTGCATGTCTCTCAGTAGGTTACAACATCCAAACCTAAAGGAGGAGTAAATTTCCCTAATTTCTAATCATACCATGCTGATTTCATTTTCAAGCATTCAGTTCTTTATCAAAATAACCAATGTTCAGCTGATCTCCCCTTATGAACCAACTTAGAATTATTTTTTATTCATCGCTTTTCTTTTTCAGAATTTTGTCATTTACTCAGTGTTATGCTTTGATGTTCTTCCTATTCTTAAAAATGCTTGCAGACTACTGTGTCCAATATATATTTCTTCTTCCTCTAATATTGATCAATCTCTTCAATTATCAATTTCGCATAATAAACTCATTTAAATTAGCACCAGAACCATCTATTGGAAATCCTGAAGAGATAGAGGTTTATTATGGACTCATCAGCTATCTCAAGATCCATCTTGTATCTCCTTCTCTCAAGCACAATCCCTTTTTAAGTCCCTTCCTCAAATGAAAACCAATTTAATTCTTTGATTTTAACCATTTCGAATTCTTTCACTTATGTATGTTAAAGTTCCACTCCTACCTCTACAAAGCCTTCTACTAATCCCTCTAATACTTCCCTCTTCAACTCATGCTATCAACTCTTCTCACTTCCTCCTGTATTTATAGCATCCTCATTTCCTCCCGTTATTAGACAGGAAACAGTATTGGAGTAACAATGCAAATCTGATTTACAGGCTTCTTCTTCTGCTTCTCTATGCATCAAAATATGGCTCAAAATCCACAAATCCTCATGTGCCACTAACACAACCCAAACTCTATTTTTCTTATACCATAGGCTCTTCGTTACTCCAGCTATTTTACACAAATGTAATCCAGTCTCTTCAACTTGTTGGTCATGTGGCGCTTATGTTTTAAATATAAAATATATGTCATATGGCCCCTACCCCAAGTACTGCCTATCTCACCACCCAAGCAGTCTCGCGACACCTAGCTACCACCACCGTCCAATGCACCATCAGCGCATGGTATGACCTGGCTAAAACTACACAATGCGAGCTAATGTATTCCCCGCTCCTGCCCCTTCGCGGGTGGAAAGACATCCCGGTTAGGGAGGAGGGCGGCTGCCGCCGGCTTCTTCATAAACACTCTTCACACCTGGGGCCATCTTTACACTGGGGGGGACGTTCAGCACCAGCGAGGATTTTTTTAAAGACTCGAATCCTATCCCCCGGAACATTTCTATCACATAAGGCTCTACCAGGACGTAAAGACCATCACCCCCAACTTTCCCCTCAAGGCTTCACCCATGCTTCCATTACAATTGCTATTGCAACAAGACGCCCCCGCACATGTGTTGTCACTCTTATATTGTACGGTCCAAAATGACAGGGAATATAGTGCTCCCTTGGCCCATCAGAGGTGGGAGGAGGAACTGGGGTACCCCCTCACTGAGGAACAGTGGCCATATTGCTGTAGGCAAACAGGCGATATATCCGCTAGCAGTAGATTTCGTGTTATCAACTACAAATATGTACACCGCCTTTATTACACGCCTGTGAAACAGTAAAGGTATTGGATCCTACATCTGACCAACCCGGATCTCAACAATAGGAAAAACAGAACAGGGTGGCTGGACAGGATTATTCGTGAAACAATTCCCCAGACACACAGTCAATCTGTACCGTGTGACCACTGGATTTAATTTTCCAAACAAGTTTATTTTTATTTTTTACATTTATCAGCAATTTTTTGAAACACAAGCACAAACAAAACCACTGTCAATTCAAAAGGTTCATATATACAGTATCTACAAATGCACACATTTACAAATTTACAACAAAGAATCAAACAAAAGATTGGTTAGACACACCAAAAGACAATCACAAATGTATAATAATTCAAATAAATTGCAATTATATACAGTGCAGAGATTAATCCATAAGCGAACAAACGGGAACCAGTCCTAGAGATTGAAAAAACCAAGTGACAGGCGGGGTTGAGATCAAAAACAAGCCTGCCTGTCAACGAAAGCCTGTGGTGTAATGTTAAATAGGGTTGCAAGGCTAGGATACAGAGTGGTGGTATGATTTACATCCTAGCAGCACCCTTTGTTGTAGCCACAGGGTGGTATTGTCGACGCGTTTCGAACCTAAGTATTCAAGGTTCTCTTCAGGACAGGGACTGGGAAACAGATTCTGCAAAAAAGTACAGAATTTGGTGTCAGACGTACATTGACGTACTGTAAAATGCCTACTCAGACTCCATGAGAAGTGGAAAGTATTTACCTGCACGCGGGCACAAAGGTTGCCGTGGCGTAGGTATGTCGTGTTCACACCTAAAAGACATATATAAAGGTGCTTAGTGCACGGGAATTAAAAGGGTCGCACTAGGAAAGGCGAACGGGCTGTCCTATGTATGAATCATACCTGCAATAGGCGCAGAGCAGGACTTAAGGCGTGGTGTCAGGCTTCAGAAGCTTGCAGGTATCAGGGCGGCTCACATTATTTTGCGCGTGTAGGTCTAGATGGGTGATACAAAATCATGTATGGAATATATATCTCTCAAGGCATGGGTGCACAGCACAACACCCCCCCAATCGCCAAGAACGACTTGCGCGAGGTTCCTACCTGGCTAAGCAGACCACAGAAAGGGAAGCGGCCGGTCACTGGCCTCAGTTCAGGCCGGCAGTTAAAGTTGGCCCGCTGAAAAAAGAGAGAAACCCTTTGTGAGCGCCAGGGTCAAGAGGCAGCAGCGGAGCTGGTTACAAACCGCTGCGCATAGCAATGCTTACTTTTCTGAATGAAGTAATCAAGCCACAGAAGGTCCGTGTTGCTCACTCTCTCCCAGGAACAAGCTGTCTGTAGGTGGAGCGCCGGGACACCAGTGGGTGTTTTGAATCCAGTTCACAGTAACAGGGGGTGTGGTCAAAAAACGGAATGGAGCCCCTAAGAATGCTGGGATCTGTAGTTTTTGGGAACACTGAAGACTGGCCTGTCGGCTGATATTATACAAGGAAGCCTGCCCAAAGCCTCGCAATTTCATAATTCTACAGGCGTGCAATTTGTAGATGGGACGCCTGGACACCAGAAGGTCTGCTTAGCCAGGTAGGAACCTCGCGCAAGTCGTTCTTGGCGATTGGGGGGGTGTTGTGCTGTGCACCCATGCCTTGAGAGATATATATTCCATACATGATTTTGTATCACCCATCTAGACCTACACGCGCAAAATAATGTGAGCCGCCCTGATACCTGCAAGCTTCTGAAGCCTGACACCACGCCTTAAGTCCTGCTCTGCGCCTATTGCAGGTATGATTCATACATAGGACAGCCCGTTCGCCTTTACTAGTGCGACCCTTTTAATTCCCGTTCACTAAGCACCTTTATATATGTCTTTTAGGTGTGAACACGACATACCTACGCCACGGCAACCTTTGTGCCCGCGTGCAGGTAAATACTTTCCACTTCTCATGGAGTCTGAGTAGGCATTTTACAGTACGTCAATGTACGTCTGACACCAAATTCTGTACTTTTTTGCAGAATCTGTTTCCCAGTCCCTGTCCTGAAGAGAACCTTGAATACTTAGGTTCGAAACGCGTCGACAATACCACCCTGTGGCTACAACAAAGGGTGCCGCTAGGATGTAAATCATACCACCACTCTGTATCCTAGCCTTGCAACCCTATTTAACATTACACCACAGGCTTTCGTTGACAGGCAGGCTTGTTTTTGATCTCAACCCCGCCTGTCACTTGGTTTTTTCAATCTCTAGGACTGGTTCCCGTTTGTTCGCTTATGGATTAATCTCTGCACTGTATATAATTGCAATTTATTTGAATTATTATACATTTGTGATTGTCTTTTGGTGTGTCTAACCAATCTTTTGTTTGATTCTTTGTTGTAAATTTGTAAATGTGTGCATTTGTAGATACTGTATATATGAACCTTTTGAATTGACAGTGGTTTTGTTTGTGCTTGTGTTTCAAAAAATTGCTGATAAATGTAAAAAAGAAAAATAAACTTGTTTGGAAAATTAAATCCAGTGGTCACACGGTACAGATTGACTTTATTACACGCCTGCGTGCATGCACCGACTGAAGATATGAGACAACGATCGCTGTGATCACTGCAGGCGCGAGGGGGCGGACTTTGTACATGTGGCCTGGGACTGTCCGCCTATACAGCGATACTGGACTGAGGTACTGACCGCGCTGGACCTTATGACGGCCTACACATCTCTGTAGATCCCCTTACCACTTTGTTAGGGTACACTGAACCCCTGGCTGTTAAAATGTGCAGATACGCCTCCCTTGCGCTCCTCCTTGCGAAAAGGAGTCGCCTGTAGATGGGGCAGAGGAAGGGCGCTTAAATTTAAAGACTGGCTTCAGGACCTGATCTATTGCCAAGAGCAACTAAACACATATGCAGACCTTGAACCTCCCTCATCATGCCAAAGAGACATTTGGGGCCCTCTACACACTTCTTGACTGGAGCACACAGCTGACGGGGATGACGCGGCGCCTTAAAGGACACATAAGACCTTAACGACGCCCCTATAGCCCTTGCCCGCACACTTTTTCACATTTCCTACAATGGGACACCATGTGACGCTAATCCGCGCATTCTTACTGTCTGAACGATACCATAGCCTTTGTTAAGCACCGGATGATCATTGTATATTAGTGTATGCACTCCTCTCCATTGTTTTTCTTTCTCACTATTTTGTTAGCATTCTACACAGTTTGATAATAATACAATAGTTGTCTCTGCAACATCATACTCCTTCCAACGCGGCCGGCCCGAAAGGGTTGTAGGCGGCTTGCTGTGTACTCCCCCACCCTGACGAGATATCATCGATGTGCACATGTCATCGCAATGCCGGCCAGTTTGTGGATGTAGGCATATTGCTGTGATCTATGCCTTCTTTGTTCTCAATAAAGGTTTTTGCAAACAATATATATACATGTATATATATGTTTTTAGAATATCCTACCACTCACCAATTTTGGTTAATGGTTTGGTCACATATCAACTCTATTTTCCACACACAAGTACCTTTCAATTTTACAAACAACGTTTTCGGCAGTCTTTCTGACGGTTGGAATGATTGTACTCCTAATGCACATATTGTTGATTAACTAACTGCAGTTGCATTCCTGCAAACAATAAAAAAAATGTGAAGAATACTCAGATGTATCTTTTTAAGCATAGTAGTATGGTGTATGTTATAATCATAGACTAGATAACGCATATACTACCCCACTATCTTTACATATTAAGAGGCAAATTCTCTGGACACCGGTAATGATTTTCCTTAACTCCTGTGCTTTAAATGCTAACCTACAGCAACCCTTCATTGAAGCATATTGAGCTCCTTGAATGACTTGCTTACTTCATTGATAATTGAACCAATTATTTATTTACCGCAAGTTATCATTCAATTTACTCTGCACTGTAACGGCTTCATTAATTTGCCTCATTAGTAATTTCTAATATTTTTTTTAACAAATGTTCTCACTTTCTCTATTTTTTTGTCTTTCCTTTCACATTTTGATTACATAAGAACTTTTTATGATGTTACTAGATATCTTACTGTATGTATCATATTATTGCTTCATCATATTGTTGATTGTAATTACTGTTTCTTTCTTTAATCTCTATCTTTAAACTTAAAAAAGGCAGGCTAAAACCCCTATGGTATCACTAATTTCTCCTAAAGGAATGATTGTCAGAAGGTTTTGTGGAGCTCAAAGCAAAAACTCTTGTGGGGCCCTATTCTGTTTTTTTATCCAAGGAGCACCTCCTAATAAGCTAAAACCGTGTCTGAGAAAGACAGAATACAGTATTTAGTGCCACCTAATATAGTTGCCCGATTAAATGTATCATGAAGGAATAGCACATCCCTGCTTTTTTAGATCTGGCGTTAGTCAGGGCCTTTTAATTAATAAAAATATATGTTCAATAGACTTATTTAAAGGTGCTTTTAATCAGCTTTCTATATCCTTTGGTCTGTTGGTGCGTTGTTCACATTCTGCTTCTGCCCACTATCAAACAGCTTAGGGAAGAGAGTCAGCCCACTTCAGGCACTGGATAACCTCACTTTGAGTGACTGCATTTTGTTCTTTCACAGGGGGCACATCTGCCCACAATCTAGTTCCCTTCTGTGGCAATGTTTTTGTTTCTAATATATTACGTTGATGTACCTTTTGTATGTATAGGAGTCTGTGACAGCAGGATGTTTTATACCAGTGAGCCAAGTAACGACACATACCGCGTTCCACACTTTATGAGTTCTTGTCTCAGGCCAATGCTGTTGTAAATTTCTTTTGGAATGTCCTTTACCTGACAGATTGTATCCTTGTGAAACTATCCAGTATTAAATTGTTGAAAGCTTCAATATTATACATGTGAATTCATAAGAAGACAAATATACACAACACGTTTATTCTAAGCTCAATTTTAACAAAGGTTTTTTAAAAATGTTTGTCCATTAAGAAAAACAGCACTTATCCTGTTTAGTTTTCAGCACTTTTAACACGTTTTTCATTCCTTTTTTCTTTCATTCCTTCTTTCCTCTAATCTTTCATTTCTTTTTCTTTCATTCCTTTAGTCCACATAGGCAACAACAGGAAGTTAATACTTCTAGGAGCCCACTGAAATAAGCATTGTCAAATTCATAAAGTGCATCGACCTCTGGAAATGTGCAAAATAGGAATATGATAATCAAGTTCTATACTGCCTCCCTAGTTTATCAAACGCCCCCCCCCCTATTGCGCTTCATTATTCGCAGCCAATCCCCTATTTTGGAATGAGCCGTGACTGCCATTATTTATTTATTTTTTATTGTTTTTTATTGTTGCTAGCACATGGTACACAGTAACGGTGAGTCATTCTGCAGAGCAGCGTCTACATTCAGCTGCCTGCAATCAAAATAGAGCAACTTTTTATATTTTACCCCCCCAACTTTAAACTTGCTACTTCAAGGGTCAAAGTTCACGATCCGTGTCAGAAATCCAATGTAACAAATGGCGTGTCTAGAAGCATCTAACAGCATTGTATGCGGTCATTGATAAAAACAATCTCGCCTGTACTTACAGTTCCCAGGGCCTCGTGTCGCGCGCTACTTCTGATCCCTACTCCTCGCTCCCACCCACTACTCCATATCCACCTCATCTCCTGAGCTGTCCCCATCTTCCTCTTCAGGCAGAGGCTCACAAATGTCCCCTCTGTAAGTGTTCCAGGGTGTCCAAATTTTGTTCCATTTGCGTGGATTAAGTCTCTGTTGGTACACCGCCCTCTCTGTCACCATAAGCATGTCCATGTTTCTGCACCACTGCGCCAGTGTCGGTGTCTCCAGTGCCCCCCATTTACTTGCGATATCCCGCTTTGCCAGCATCACACCAATGATCACCCATCGTTTCGCATGCAGTGACATGTCTGTTGGGCCCCATACATTCAATAGGCAAACCCTAGGGTCAGGCGTGAACGGGTTCTGGAGGGTCTGGCTTATCGTGCGCGTTACACGCCTCCAGTATTCTTGTATATTAGGACAGGTCCATACAGTGTGGAACAGTGTACCCTCCTCCCCACAATTCCTCAGGCAATATGGGTGTTCTGCCCTGTGTATTTTATATAGTGTTGTGCGGGTGTAGTAAACCCTATGCAATACTTTAAATTGGACCAATCTGAATCGAGTGGAAATACCTGCCTCCCTGGGCGATGCCAGAGCTGCATTCCAGTCTGCCTCATCCAGGTCCCCTATCTCGTCCTCCCAATATTCCTTCAGCTTCCCTAGTGGATCCGGTAGGTTGTTCAGTAGTTTGCGGTAAGTGAGGGAGGTTGCACTTGACTCCATATAGTCCGTAAGCAGTCGGTCCTCTAACGGAGCCGACTCCGGAACTGTCACACCTGGCTCCAACACAGACATGAGTGCGTGCCTAATTTGTATGTATCTGTATGTTTCAGGCACCCCAAGGTCGTACTGCTCCCTCAGGGTCGCAAAGGAGAGCACGCCCTCTCTTGTCCATAGATCGCCCACCGTGGAGATTCCGATGTTATCCCATTGATCAAACCCTTTAGAACTGCGCAGGTTACCGAGGGCCTTGGCATCCCATAGTGGTGTGAGTTTAGTGATCACTCCCTCCCATGCCAGCCGCCTCTGAGCTTTGTGCCATATAGAGACAGTGTGTTTGGTAGGTCCTTCCAGCTTCCTCACCATTCCCTTGTTGTAGAGTGGGGCCAGGAGGGTGGTCATGCCCAGTTGGCATCTATCCGCCATGTAAGCCGGGTCGTCCTGTGCACTATGGATCCACTGGTTGATCACCTTAAGGTGAGCTGCCCAATAGTACAATTCAAGGTTGGGGAGGGCTATCCCCCCACTGTACCAGTCTCTAGTTAATTTCAACTGCGCTACCCTGGCCGGTTTGCCACCCCACAGGAGGCCTGACAATTGCGCCGACACGTGGCGGAAGAATGATATGGGGACCATCGCCGGCGTATTTTCCAGGACATACAGGAAGCGAGGCAGCGCCATCATCTTAAAGAGCGCCGCCCTACCTAGAAGTGTCAAGGGGAGACTCTTCCAGTGGCGCACGTCTGCTCTCAGCCTGTCCAGTTGGGGCTGAAGGTTCAGGTCTAGAAAGGTTGTGTGTTCCCTTGTAATTTGAATCCCTAGGTACTTGAAGGAGACGGGTTCTACGAGCAATTGGCAATCCGTAGGTAGGACCGGAAGGTCGCCCTGCACCATATAAATTATGGACTTGGACCAGTTAAGTCTATAACCTGAAGCTGCACCGTGTCTCTCGCACAGTGCCAGTAAGACCGGGATACCGCTTGTGAGGTCCGTGAGGTAGACGAGCATGTCGTCGGCATACAGGGAAACCCTATCCTCCCATCCACCCCCCCACTGTATGCCTTTCAGCAACTGGGTGGTTCTGATAATCGTGGCCAGGGGTTCCAGCACTAAGGCGAATAACAGCGGTGAGAGCGGGCACCCTTGTCTCGTGCCCCTTGCCAGCGGAAACTCCCTCGAGATATGTCCGTTTGCAGTCACCCGTGCCACGGGATCGGTGTACCGTAACCTGACCCACGATATGAATTTCGAGCCAATACCCATGTGTTCCAGGACCGCAAATAGATAGCGCCACTCCACCATGTCAAACGCCATTTTGGCATCCAATGACAGCACCGCTGCCGGCTCCTCCAACTGTGGGGCTCGGGCTAGCACCCCGTGCAGCCGTCGCAAATTCAGCGCCGTGCTCCGGTGTGGCATAAAGCCCGACTGGTCCGGGTGTATCAGGTGCGCCAGATGGGGCAGCAGTCTGGTGGCCAATAGTTTTGCCAAAATTTTACTCTCTGCGTTGAGGAGGGAGATCGGGCGGTATGATCCGCACTCTTCAGGGTGTTTGCCGGGCTTAGGAATTGCGATGATTGTGGCCATGCGCTGATCAGGAGGCAATCGCCCCTGCTCCTGGCACTCCCTGAACACACGGAGCAATGGTGTGGACAGCGTTTCGGACATGAGTTTGTACCATTCTATCGGCACACCATTGGGGCCCAGCGCTTTCCCTGGGTGTAATGCTGCTATAGCTATCTGTATTTCTTCAGCCGTCAGGTCGGAGTCAAGCTCGTCCCGTTGGTCTTGTGGGAGAGCGCGGGTAGGCACCCCTATGAGAGAGCCCTCCGCCATCCCCCGCGTGACCTCGTACTCAGGGGAGTATACGGAGTGAAAATGGTCTGCCAGGAGTTCTACTATTCGCGCCGGACTGGTATGTATCTCACCGCTAGGGTCCTTCAGTTGCAGTATGGCCCTCTGCCCTCCCCGTGTCTTCTCCAACCACGCCAGGAGCCTCCCCGCTTTATCTCCTATGTCATACACCCTACTCGTTGTTGCTGACATACTGTCCATTACCCTGCGGCGTAAATGGTCGGTGTGACGCTGCTGGCACAGTCGGAGCGTGTGTTGGGTAACCTCAGTCGGGTTCCCCTCGTGGTCCCGCGTTGCCTTGTCAAGTTGTTCCTCTAGATCTAACAATTCCTGACGCTGTGTGCGCTTGTGCTGCGTGATTACTGAGATTGCCTGCCCGCGAAGAACCGTCTTGTAGGCCTCCCACAGGGTTGCATGTGACGCTACTGAACCTGCATTTTCGGTGAGGTAAGATCGCGTACCTCTCTTCAAAGCCCTGGCTATGCCCGGTTCCCTGAGGTAACCCGGGCAGATCGGGTAGACTCGTCTATGGGTTCGTTCCTGACTGGACAGAGTCAGCGTCAGCGGGGAGTGATCGTAGACCCCTCGTGGTCTGATCTGAGATTCAGTGAAATTGAGGAGGCCCCCCCCCCAACGTGAGGAAATAGTCAATCCGTGATAGGCTATCGTGAACTGCCGAATAGTATGTGTATTGCCGGTCTTCTGGGTGGAAACGCCTCCATACATCTATTAAACCCTGTGCTTCCATGAAGTCATGCAATCTGGAGGGCCCCGGTGTTTGTGTACGCACTGGGTGGCGGTCTAGGGAGTCGTGTGCCACTGCATTGAAATCACCTCCCACGATGAGATCCCCTTCTGGAAGGTCTAGCAAAAATGTCCCCAGTGCTGGGAGGGCTATGGTGTGCAGTGCCGGCGGGATGTACACCGAGACCACGTTGAGCGGCTTTCCCTCCCACTGCCCATGTATCGCCGCAAAGCGCCCCTGAGTGTCAATGCTAACTGATTGGGTTATGAACCTGGACGAGCGATGCATTAATATCCCTGTGCCCCGGGACCCTCTAGTAAACTCAGAGTGGACAACCATGCTGTAGCCTTTCCTATCTAGGGCCCTTGTGGCTGTGCCAGTGAGGTGTGTTTCCTGTAATAGGACCAGGGCGGGATTCAACCTTTTTATACTCTGTAGGACCAGCCCCCGTTTAATTTTGTCTCCCAGACCCCTCACGTTCCAGGACATGAGGCTTAACGGGGATGCCTGCTCCATATTAGTGCCCCCCCCCATCATGCTTGAGTGAGCGGAGGGATAATTTGCGCGCGTGGAGGACCAGGAAGCCTGTGAAGTGAGCCTGTGCGCTGTGCCGCGACACTATCAATCTACGCTCGATTGCCCCATCGTAACTGTCTTGACCCTGTGTAAAAACTAAGAACCATAACCACATCCTACCCCCAACTCCCCCCCTCCCTGCCCCCCTGCTCAACGGACTCAAAACTGCCCGCCCCCCCAACTCAGCAGAGTGCCTGACCCCAACCCAAAACATAGTACTTGCTCGCTGGGGTGAAGGACTCTCCGCAGTCAGCGGCCCCCTTCCTCGGCTGCGGAGGCCCCTCCGCCCAGTGTCCAAGGCGGCCATGCCAGTCGTCGTTGTCATCAATTCAGCCAGACATTAGCAGTGACTCACTGTTCTCCGTCGGCGGTCTCTTCATGAAGTTCAGTCAAAGGGGAATGTACCTCCGCATCCTCGTCGTTAGCTTGTGGGCCCCGTCGGGATCCAGCATTACTGTGTTTTGTCTGCCTGTTGGAGCGACGAGGGAGGCCCGCGTCCTCCACCCCTCCAGCCAGTCCTGCGCCACCTCCGGGGAATCAAAAAACCAAGTTTTGTTGTCTGCCACGACCCGAAGCTTGGCCGGAAAAAGCATTGAATACGGGATTTCCCTGGCTCTCAGTTCCTTTTTTAGTTCGAAAAAGGTTCTCCTCCTCCGTGCAACCTCGGCTGTGTAGTCCGGGAAGAAGGCCAGTGTAGCGTTCTGGATCTTAATAGGGGGCGAGTTCCTTGCCGCCTGCAGGATGGCGTCCCGATCCCTGAAATTGAAGAGTCTCGCTACGATCGGTCTGGGGTTAGCGCCCGTCTTATGGCGTCCCCCCGGGACCCGGTGCGCCCTTTCCACTGTGAAGAAGGCGGAAAGTCCTTTGGGCTTTAGGGTCTCCTTGATTAGGTTCTCCACATATAGGTCCATCGCCCTCGTGTCTTCCGATTCCGGCACACCTATTATACGGATGTTGTTCCGCCTCGAGCGCCCTTCCTGGTCATCGAGCTTGTCACGCAGTTCCTTATTTTCTTTTGAGACGCGCTCCATGCTAATCTGCAGCTCCGATACGTCTTCAACCAAGGCTTTGGTCACCACCTCCATAGTATTCACCTTCTCCGTCATCTTATGAAAGTCCGCCCTTATAAGTGTGATTTCGGCTGAGATCGACCCCACCGTGGCTTGCACCTGCGTGAGGGCCCGCATGACGTCGTCTATGGTCGCCTTCTTGCCACCGGACGCGTCAGCAGTCTTGCCCGATTGTGATTTGGCGTCCGGTGAGGGAGAGCCAGGCTTGTCGTATGCAAACCGGTCCAGGCGCGACTGCGCCGCCACGTTTTTCGGCCCCTTGCCGGCCATCACGGCTGCGGGTCTCGCCAAAGGTGAGTGTAGCCGGTATCCCCTGATCCGGTCCAACTTTTTGTTCGCGTTTACACCCGGTTCCTCTGGGGTCGCTCCAATCGTCCCTTCCCCAGACCGCTACCGGGCACAGGCCAAGGGCCCACGCTGCGTCCCGAGGTCCGGTGTGTCCCCTGAGAGTTGTTTGTGGCTCTTGCGGCCAGTGACGACAGCAGGTATTACAGGGTCCCCGTAGTCTGGTGATGCCCTTACAATGTCAGTAGGGTGAGGTTGCCAGCCGAGACTCAGACCCCTTCGTGGGGCAGTCGATAGTTTATTTCCACCCTGGAAGAGCGTCCGCTGCTCCCCTCCAGTCCCACGTGTGCCGCCCTTGTCTTGCGGCCGTCGGATCTACCGCCTGACACCCCTGGTGTTAATGTGGGGCCCGTGACACCTTCAGGTAAATCTGTCCAGAGTTAGGGTGAGTGTCCCGCGTGGACGCACTTCTGCTCTCGGAGTCCGCACTGGGAGGAGGCGCAATCAGGTCTATTATTCGCCCGGGCTCCCCGCCTCTCCGTGCGCCCTTGTTTAGCGGGGGGGCCCAGGAGCTACACTGCGGTCACTTAGGCAGCGCGAGTTCCTCCGCCGCCTGTCCCAGTGCTCTGGCTGCCGCGCCGAGTCTGCAGCGGCTGAAGCAGGGCTTTATTGTGACTCAAGATGGCGGTCACCAGTCCCGATGTCGCCGCACGGAGCGCCGGTCTCTGTCCCTGCCGGCCGTCCGGGTCGTTCTCCTCCTCACCTCATACGGGCACTCAGGCACGCACCCCGGGCTCCTGAAGTCCGGTAGCAATGGCTGGACGCTCCGGTTTTCTCTCCGCCGTCGCTGGCCGCGGCCGGGCACTTCCGGTGGTTCTCTGCCCGGGACAGTCCGCTTCCTGCCAGGTCGGCAGCGCAATCTGCTCCCCGGTCCGGATGTTGGACACAGGCCCACACGGGGCACGGTCAAAACTGCTCTTCCCGACCTCGGATTGAGGTCCCGCTGGTCTGATTCACTGCCGCCCGGTCCTGGGCTTCGGTGCCTTCCCGCCTGGGAAAGTCTGTTGAAGGATAAATGGTCGGATTTCTCTGGGAGCCGCTTCAGTCACGGAGCTCTCCTCCTAAGCTGCCGCCATCGCCGGCTGCTGGCCACGCCCCCCTCGTGACTGCCATTATTGAAGTAAGAGGGATCTTGCCACCACCATTGCGACATGAACTAATTTAACCCATTTGTTAACAAAGCCAGAGGATGGATCGTATGCCAAGACTTTAAACCATGTGCAAGGAACCAGTCTGACTTGCCATTCAATCTTAAATTACTGAAATATTTCATTGCAAACCCCCTGGATAAGGGGAAACTGATCGATAATATAAACCCTGTTGGCTGCACGCTGATCCAAACAACAAAAACAGTGACTTGGGAGGTTGGGGTAGACGTGGGAAAGAAATTGTGGGGTTCTGTACAACAGCTATTTACTGAAAAATTGCATCAGTTGCCAATTGGATCATCTTAACACACTAAAATTAAGTTTGTTAACTTCACCCCACATCTTAGCCGTTAATTCTAGGCCTTCATATTTTTCCAATTTTTCAATTGCCCTTTGGGTGAGATCCGGACTTTTAATAGAAGACAGCAATCTTTTCCATTCCCCAGGATATTCATCTTTGTCAGCTTCAAATATTGCGAAAATCATGTTTTTACCATGTTTTTACTACAATTTATCTTCCCTAATTCTAAATTACTAAATGGGGCTTTGCTTTAAACCTGGACATGTATTGTGCAAAGTAAACAAAATAATAATCCCTCAGACTGGGGAGTCCCAAACCACCTTTCTCCAGTTCCTCATATAAAGCGCTTAGTGCGACCTAGCTATCTTTTTCTTTTTGCCAAAAAAAAGACATAAACATAGACTCTACCTTTAAAAAAAAGGATGTGGTTTAAACACATGGAATAGCTGAAAATAAAAAGTCAAATAGCAGAAGAATAGACATCTTAATCAGGAAACCCCTCTCCAGAATGGTCAAGGGAAGGGGGTTCAAAAATGAAAATAGATCGTGTAGTTTTAAAAGGAGCGGAGAGAAATAAAGATCATATAAATCCTCAATCCATGATGAGAACTTAATTCCCAGATATCTCTTTCGATGTGAATCCATGAACAAAACTATATCTAAATACAGAACATCAGTGTTACACCCACATGGTATTATTTCAGTTTTCTTTTTATTAATTTTATAACCTCCCAATCGCTCAAACAGTGCAAAGGACTTGACTACCTTCTCCTAGGCCCCCTTACTGCTGTTGAAAATTAACATATCGTCAGGGTATAATTTTATTCCATTTGTGGCAGAGGGGGACGAATATCAATATTTTGTCTGATCTCTATTGCCAGAGGTTCAATAAAAAAGGAAAATAGGATAGGGGACAGTGGGCTGCCCTGCCAGGTTCCACATAAGACTTTTATTATCCCCACCTCTGCTGTGTTCACAATAATACTAGCTTCTGCATTGCAAGACATCCTTTGTATCAACCCCGTGATCTGTAGGGGTATACCAAATCTCAACAAAATATGTAATAACGTTTCCCAGACCACGAGGTCTAATGCTTTCTCTGCGCCCAGCAGAAGCCCTATGGCAGATGTATTGTTAGTCGCGAAATAATCTAATGCTGCAGCTAAATACTATTTGTACCCAACTGCCACCAAAAAATTAAACCCTTCAGGTCTGAGTGGATGCTATCAAAGTAAACTTATTAGCTAAAAGTTTTGTAATAATGTTTTAATCCCTATTTAATAATTTGATTGGGCGATATGAATTTGGGTCCTTCCCCTGGTTTCAAAAACTTACTACATTTCTCTTATGAAATGATGCCGATATAGGGCCCCCCTGTAACGTATTGGTGACCAGTAGAAAATATTCAGCTAAGACTTCTAAAAGATTTTTTAAATTCCTCTGGAAGATCATCTGGCCTACTGGCGTCGGGAGATTTCTAATAACCTCAACTAGTTCTTCTTTAGGAAAGGGATGTATGATATTTGCCCCTCCTTTACCAGTTAACTGGGCATCTCAAAACATCGCTTCGATTATTAGCGGCTTGCTCATGGGCCTGCCAAGCTAGAAACCTGCCCGTAAAGTTACTCTCTACATATACTTTTTGCATATAGGCACAAGTTAGTGTTTTGCATTTGACATATTATGCCTCGCTTAGAACCTGTTTAACCTTATCAAATTTTCTTTCATTTAACACTGATGGATTTCTTAGAAAGCTTTCATAGCTGTACTGCACATTTCTTTCTAAAGTTTACTTGTGTAATTTATCCTTTTGAATGTTTTCCTTATCCTTGCTTATTCCCAGCCCTCGGATCTATGCCTTTAAGTTATACCATGCAATGCCTGGGGAAACAGTCCCGTGGTTTATTACTAAGAATTCTTTAATCTCATTTTTACATAATTGCGCCCACCACTCCTCCTGTAACTACTGTTAGTCAAAAACCTAGGGTCTAGGGTGTACTGGGACTTTCCCTAACTGGAACTCTCGGGTGATCATTGCATGATCTGAAAACCTGTTTGGCAAAATTTGGTCAAATTTGTTGGGTGTTAAATACCAGAGTCTTAGCAACTAGGAAAAAATATATACAAGAGGAGGTGTGGAATCTTCCAGAAAAACAGGTATATGTGATTTTAGTGGGGAAAAAGACTCCCTTCAAGGGTCAATCAATCCCAAAGCTTTATAATAGTTTCGGATAACTTTAAAGGTTTTAACAACAGCTTTAATTTAGCTGAAGAGTCAATTTTTGAGTTTTACAGGAAATTATAGTGCCCTCCAATTATTACTTCCCATGGATTTGAAATAAAGACTGGAATAACTCCTCATAAGGCAAATCTTTGTCTTCAACTAGGGCATAGACACTTATGAACGTCAGATATCTTGACCCCACCATACAGCTCACTCAACACCACCTTCCGTTTTTATCCCTGGAAAAATTAACCACTTCAGCCCATAGCCTTTTCCCCACCAAAAATTACGGTACCCTGATGTGCCGCCTGGGAGGAAGAAAACCCCCTGTATTCTGCCCAGGTTTTAAACATAGGGAATTCTGACAGTTTCCAAACTGAAATATGAGTTTCCTGAACTAATATCAGAGATGGATATTCAGTTTTGATCCAAATTTCTATATCATTGAGTTTCTTTTTTTCATTTAAGGCACTGAATGATACTACCTTCCATGATATTCTTCATTATCATCTTATCCATCTATTTTAAGGATAAAACCGTAACTAGCTAGAGCTGGACCACTACTAAGCCCCTCATAAAAAAGGGAAACTGAATTAGTTGAGCTATACATCTACTCTGTACATCTTGTATGCATTCTGAACAGATCCCTGACACTTTATGAATGAGTAAGGAATTCGAAACGGTGGTGATGCCCCCCTTCATAAAATTATATTTTGTGTCTCTACATTATGTGCATGTAACAATAATCATACATTCAGATCCCTTTTTGCTAACTGAATCAACCCCCACCTGCACTGCATCTCCCCACACCCATCCCCAGACCGCCCCCCCCCTCAGCAGCGGTGAGTGGTTTGCCCTACCATTCACACCTGACATGCTTGACCCCTCACCCCTCCCCGTAAGGCTGGCACAGTGACCTTGTGCCAAGATCTATCGGCCTTCCTCTTCCAGGCCATACGTAAATAGAAAAAAGAGATGCAAGGCTTCCTTCTTTCTTGCTTTCTTTTTTCTTTCTGCCTTCTTTCTTTCTATCTTTCATAAATTGTACTTTCTTTTCTTTATTCATTCTTTCTTTCCTTCTCTTGTACCTTCTTTCTTTCCTTCTTTTTTCTTTCTTTTCTTTTTTCTTTCTCTCTTTTTTCTATTCATTCTTTCCAGCTTTCATTCATTCTTTCCTTCTTTTTTGCTTTTATTCTGTCTTTCATTCTTTCTTATTTTCTGCATTTTTACATCCTTTCTTCCCATCTTCCTTTCTGCCCTTCTATCCTTTGTTCTCTTTCTTGCCTTTTCTTTCAATCTTTCTAGTCTTCCTTCTTTAGTTTCATTTTTCTTGCCTTTCTTTTATCTTTCCTCCCTTTTTGTCTTCTTTCATTTTAGCCCTCTTTCTTTTGTTCTTTCTTTCTCAAAAGCAAGAGGCCCTGAGCCAAGGAGACAAAAATTGGCTTTTTAGCCAGTACCTTTTGATTTTACTAAAATTATGTGAATGACTTAGATACCTAAAGGGGTTTTTGGCCGCACTTCATCAATTTGTCTGTGGTTTTGTCATTCATATTTTTCTCCAACACACTCGAGCATGCATCAACGGAGAGGATGGGCCTCGGTCCCCGGTTCCGAGCCATGGTCGGGGTGCTGTACGCCTCTCCGAGAGCGCGAGTTCTTGTGAATGGGGTCCTATCAGAATCCTTCTGTATTCGCAGGGGAACGAGGCAGAGCTTCCCACTTTCCCCTCTGCTCTTCGCTTTGGCGATGGAGCCCCTGGCATCCCTGATGCGGTTGTGTGAGCGCGTGCAGGGGTGGGAATGGCCCGACGCCGAGCCGTACAAAATTGCCTTATATGCTGACGTTGTCCTCATCTACTTAGCGGATCCTGCCCAGTCGGGACCACATTGTCTTCGCATTTTGCACTCCTTCGAACAGGCCTCCGGCTGAACCCCGATAAATCGGTTCTGGTCCCCCTACATCTGTCCAGAGAATGCTTTGACTGGCAATCTGTAATACCTCTTTGCTGTCAATTCTTTAAATATTTAGGGATCTGGGTGACCCTGCTCCCCAAGCAGAGCTGGGTCCTCAACGTTACTCCTCTGGTGAAACGTGCCAAGGCAGACCGCTAGTCGCTGCCCCTGAACCCCATGGGAAGGGTGGCCCTTTTTAAAATGATGGTCCTACCCCGCTTCCTTTACGTCCTTCAAAACACCCCCTTGTGTTTTCCTATAACTTAGTTCCGCAAACTAGATTGTATAATCTCCAGGTTTTTGTGATGGAAAGGTAGGTCCCGACTGGCGCTAAGTACTTGTAGGATTCCTTCGTTTGATGGGGGCCTAGGCATGACTCATCTCTATTTATATTACCTTGCTATGCGACTTC
This sequence comes from Lissotriton helveticus, assembly GCF_964261635.1. Classification (NCBI taxonomy): domain Eukaryota; kingdom Metazoa; phylum Chordata; class Amphibia; order Caudata; family Salamandridae; genus Lissotriton; species Lissotriton helveticus. The sequence goes on from NC_136059.1 coordinate 979,593,507, forward strand.
TCTCCTTACACGATTGGTTCAATGGGGGTTGTCGGACTCGGCCTATAGGCTTGAGTTTGGAGATCTGGGCCTTGCTAAGATTCAGGGAGGGCTGCACTACGGCACACCAAATGGACGCACACGCTGACATGGTGTACTCCGTTGTGAAATGAGACCTGGCTCAAAGAAGTGAACGAACTGCAGGGTTTCAGGGCTTGGGACCTCATAGGTATTTCGCAGCTGAGAGACGTGTGGGTGGGGGACCATTTGCGTTCCTTTGGAGACCCCCAAAGCAGGTTTTCACTACTCACTACACCAGTCACAATTTTATAGGCACCTGCAGCTGCGACATGCCCTCCGCTTACACCTTACAACGGGTACACGGCTCCCCAACCACAGCCCACCTGAAGCTCAGATAATGTTTGGGAACCTGGGGAGGGGTGGCATCTCACGTACACTGATTAATAATACTCCCACGACCTTGGACCGACTGCGGGTTCAGTGGGAGGCCTGGGTTGGCCCCCTAGAGGAGGACTGCCGTGATGCCCTTATGGCCCCACGAATAGTCACCGCATCCGCTAGGCTGCGCCTGGTCCAGCTCTACTATTTACACGCAGCTTATCTCACCCCGGCGCCCCTCCATCTGGTTGGGTTTAGTCCAACCCCTGCCTATACTAGATGCAGTCACAACCAGGTGAACTTCCTTCCCATGGCATGGGCCTGTCCCGACCTGACGTGGTTTTGGAAGGAAAAAGAGGAAGAGCTTACTGAAATCTTGGGGTGGGAGGTTCCCCATGACCCTAAGCACACACTCCTGGGTAATACTGATGGGTTAGACTGGTTTAGGAACCAGAAAGTATTTCTAACTACAGCATTGGTGGTCGCTAAGAGGGACATTGCGGCCTCCTTGAAATGTCCGGGCCCCCGATTATCGGAAGATGGCGGGCTGGGGTGGAATGGTACGCCGCGCAGGAGAAGGTTATGTACGAAGCCCGTGGGTGCCCCAAAAAACATCGCAAAGTGTGGGGGAAATGGTTGGGGGAGGTGGGTTTGTCGTAATTTAGCAGCGATTAGATTAAGCATTAGCAGAAGACATCCTGTATTTAGAGACTATCTTGTCTTTTTATGGAATCCATTTTGTATTTGGCAGCCATTTTAGATGGCCATGTGCTCACCATGTACTCAGTCCTATCTTGCTGTTCTCTGCTCGGTATATTTAGCCTCTTCCTTCTACTTTGCACATGCTCAGTTGTGCTTGCAGCTGCTAATATTCTGTAACTGTCAGGATGTGCTTGCTAGCATTGGCAAAACTGTTAGCTCCTCCTACTTGTCGACTGTGCATTTTCTGTATGACCATCTATGTGTGTAACTCTTCTTATGTGTACTTGTACTGCCCCTTTTTAGCCCCTGTGAGGGTATATAAGAGATACTGTGGCCTTCAGTCCTCAGACCACCTCATACAGAGTGCTGCGGCTTCTGTGTGACATGGCCTCACTTGTTGTAAACTAATAAATATGTTTCTCTTGATTACAGATTCTGTGCCAACTTTTTCATGCTGCTTTAAAGGATCAGGTGTTAGTGCAAACCCCTGAGATGGGATTTTTGATTTCCCTCAGGTTGATCGTTGGGGAACTATCTATTTGTCACATAACTGTATTTTAATGGAATCTGTCCGATGTGTTGTGCAGAGTCTTATATGTAATCCACAACTTTCATGGGTCTATGATGCAATGCTGATGTATTCCTTTGTAAAATCAATAAAAGTGTGTTTATCAAAAAAAAAATGCAGAGTCCGGGACAAAAGAAACCTGGTGGCCTCTCCAGGTTGCAGCAATTCCCGAAAGCGTCTGAAGGAAGACTGCTTGCATCTCTGAATGACTGCTAATGTCCAGTCTTGTTAGGTAACCCCCACTCTCAGCACAAAGAAAAGAGTGGACACTCGCCCTGCAGACTCACATAACTGTGGTACCACTAAAACTGCACCGATGAGGAAAAAATCCAAGTCCTGCAAGGATTTCACATTAAATGACAGTAGTGTGTGGACTACTTAGCTTGTAAATGGCATACCAAAGAATGGCTGACGAGGCAGGGCTTTTTACCTTCTCTAATTTCAAATATAAGCTTCTGTAAAACTACTAAAGCTATTTCTAACCAGACTTAAAACACGACTGAGCTCACTACATGAGCGCACAGATTGACCATGGGTAGCTTTTCAAATGTTCCACTTTGCACACTTTGTGAAGCTCTGCATTTGTGCCTCTTGTACACTGCACTTGCACAGGTGGTAATAGTTTGGAAATCGTGCCCTGAGCTGTTTTCCTATCACTTGCCTTAGTGCTCGAGAGCACGAGGCTTCCAGAGGAATCACAGTATCGCCCTGGAGTGATAGAGCACTTAACTGCTGTAGTTTCCCTTGTCAGATCCACCTTCCATTGCACTTTTCTGATTTCCATTACCAGTTACAATGCTCACTCCGGTGCTCGCCTAAGATCTATGCCTGAAGCTCAAGTAAAATCAATACCTCTTTTCCTCATGTTAAACACTTGCGCGTTGTCATCGATTTTTCAGTTTTGTTCACCGCTTGTCTTTTGCTTTATGGCGCAATAAAGTAGTTAGTTATTGGATTTCGCAGACTATACAGGGCCCCGCCAACGTGGGACCGCTACAGGAACAGTCTGGACTTATTGAACTTCCCTTTTTTTATTGTTGTTTGACTTTGTGCCTCACTGTGGGTTTTATGTACTGTTTGAAATATATACTTAGTTTTCAATATGAAATATTGCATATGACTGAGTTACACACACTATGGCTTCTTTGCAAGCCTGACAAAACTATCAAGAGGGACAGACGGAACTTTACTTCCTAATATCCCTAGATGGAAATGTACAACTCTGGGAGGAAGAGCGCTCTCAGTAGCAGAGGCCACATTATGGAACAGTATGGCTGTCTAGTTGAGAAAAGAAACATCTTTGCGAGCCTTTGGAAAACTACTAATCATACGGCTGAAGCATTTGCTGTTGCCTTCTGCTGCCCTCTCTTAGTAGTATTAGCACCTGGCAATCCATTCATTGGGTTGCTGTTCCACCCACAATAAGTACACTAACATTACATTACTTGATGTCATTACCCACACTGCACACAGTTGAAATAAGCCCTACGTGCTAACCTGGAGGGAAATTAATAGTAACCTTACATAGAAAGAATGCATACCAGCAGTGCTGTTTACATTTTTAAGCACTAAATAGAACACTTTCCCAGTCTACTACATAAACATAAACTTAGGAGCATTGGGACAGGCACAGGTTACTAGTCCATAATCCAGGGGGCTGGGGCTGTTTACTTCTGATGTCCCGGGGACTGACCTACTATGGCACTGCAAACTGGACGCCATGTGATTCTCTGGGCACTGAGTTAAGCAGTCAAGCCTTCTCATGGTGTAATGTGGAGGTAGGGACTCAGAAATCAAACACTTAAACAACAGACACAAGTATTTTCAAGACTCATCTTTTTCACTGTAAATAGAACTACTTTAATTACACTAAAAATTGTGATATACAAAAAGTTATGTCCAGTCCTGTCCTTTTCTTTTTTTAAAGAGAGCTACTTTAACGACATTCCAATCATAATAACAGGGAAATCACATTCCAAAACATAAAACTACAAATAGTATATATTAATCAGAAACATATTTCTGAGATGAGTGCTACATAAACCTAGATGCACAGAAATATTCAGCCATAAACAGACACACTTGCATGCACACTGTAATAAGGCGTAAGCAGCTTTCCTGGTCCTGTGACCAATAGGGTATTAAGTATATGTCTAATTATCCTAGAGTACTTTAAGACAATGAGGGGGATATTCTCAGGAACGTGTGATAATGATTGTAAAATTAGCTTAACGCAACTCTTCACATCGCAGTCTATCGCGACAAAACAACACTGTGTTAAAGTTGAATTCCCAACCCGGCGACACCATGCAATAGACTCGGGATAACACGCCAAATGATCGTGTAAAAATCAATGGGACGCCGGAAAAACGCGAAACACAAACGCGAAAATAGTAGCGATGAGTCCAATCGCGATACAAAAATCATCGATAACCAGCGACAGCAGACCAAAAAAAAGGGAGACAAAAATAAACTGTGTAGCACCATTGATGCACCCGGACCGAGTGCAGAGGCCACCGCGAACCCCACAAGCCCCACCGGCCACCAGCGAGGAACCCCGGGGTCGGAGAAGGCCAAGGAGAAGAGGAAGACGGGGTTCAGTCTGCAGGAAAAACGATATTCGTCACAGAGGAGATAGAACACTAACAACAGCTATTCGTCACCTCCACTGTGTCATTGGCAACACAAACAGAAACACGCCAGTCCATTGCGAACAACGTCAATGCAGTCGGAGTGTCGAGGCGGTCAATGGAGGAGGTCAAGAGGCGCTGGCATGATGCGAAAAGCCAAACCAAGCAGAAAAGCGCTGCCAACAGAAAGACAGCCACGGCGACTGGAGATGAGAGTCCTGCACCACAGGAGGAGCTTGAGGAACTGGTGGCCACAGTCATCAGTGTGGAGACGGTGCAAGGAGTTGGGAGTACAGACACAGCTCTATATGACCTGACACAACATCAACAGGGTGAGTAACGACCAGGTACTGGGGGGACAGGGGGAGATGGGCATAATGGCACACATGCACAATCATGTGTAGCACACTGCACACCCACAATAACCCTGGATCATGTCCCTGATCCCAGTGGCACACTGCAGCACATATACAAACACCAAGTAGGCCCCCGTCCACCATGTGCCCGAAGGGGTCCCATCCCACACATCACCAGTCTCACAACCAATAGACGCACACGTGCGAAACACAGGAAAGATGCGTATTTGTGAGCCACACTGACAATGCAAGTGACATTACATGACAATCAGCATGGCTGCAGTGCAATCATCATGACATTGTGCATGCGGCGACACTGAGGTGGCTGAGTGTGTACCACATCCGGAAAGGAGCAGGTCCCACTCTGACACATCCACGTGCACAAACAACCCCTGACGTCAACAACACATCTGCAGACAAACAATGCACAAAAGTACAAAAACCGCCCAAGAGCACAAATGATCCAATACTCCAACATTTCAGCACCGTAAAAGCACAAAAGTCAAAGGCACACCGCCTCAAAGGGATAAGGGGCAGCAAAATCACTGCTGATGGGGCGACCCCCACAATGCAGCTCACACTCATAGCAATAACAGCATATCCACATTGATGACAATGTTGTACAAAGTGCAACACTTACACTGCAGAATAGAGGACACAACTGGGTCCGCTTGTGCGTAGAAACTGGCCAATCACACCTGACATAGCAGAAAACTGTGAGATGAAAATGTACGTGTACAAACTTCACATCTGTGATGTAGTCTAAATGTCCACTGTCCCGCATCAAATAGTCCGCTCCTCCCAAACAGTCACAATGTACATTGTCATGCAGTCTGTAAGTAAACGTGAACAATGCGTAAGGTGACCAGGCGTCCCCGTTTTGCCAGGACAGTCCCTGTTTTTAACCAGCTGTCCCAGCAAATTTCAAGAAATTTAGCTCATGTCCCCGTTTTTGGAGAGGGTCGACGGAAAACAGTGGGAGGTGTTTTTTATGTTTTACAAAGCAGGGATAGTTAGCAGTTGTTTCAAGAAAGCAATTTAATTAACAGACAAGCTACTGGGCGTAAAAATTGCATTTTATGTTTATTCTTACTGCCTGTTCTGTAATTCTCTGCTGAGGAGCGCTGTCATCGCTTGAAGTAAAATTGTAGTCCTTCTATTTTTGTGAAATGTCCCGGTTTTTGGCTTTAAAATTCTGGTCACCCTAATCAATGCGCCAACATACATGTCAACACAATGTCAAAATGCAACGCCCCTTCACATTGCAGAGGGACAAACACCTCCAGCAGAGCAGACCAGACAACTCATCAGTGATGCTGAAGAGGACCTCCACACCTTCGACACCGACACTTTTCAACCGTTCATGGACATCTTAGGCAATCCACCTTCTGGAGCAGGGCAGCCCAGCTGCATCAAGGAGACCCCATCCCTGCACAGAACACACAGCTGGAAGCACCCAACACCACGGCTGGCTCCCAGCACCCCACAGAAGCACTTATCGCATTCCAAGGCCAGGTGTCAGACTGCCAGAAGGAGGAGGCTTTTTATCAAAAAGGAGGGAGGTAAGACACCCTTCTGGGTGTGTGAGGCAAATACATCCAACATAATGGATGCCCCGGGGTGTCACACGAACGCCTTTGGTCACGCCAGCTAAAAACTTCCCTATCTCTCCACAGGAACAGTTCAGCAACCCCTCTTCTGCTTGCCCAGTACTAGATACGGACACAAGCTGTTACTGGACCTTCCACCCTCCTGAGTGGTAAACAGTGTCTGTTGATCAAATTGATCACTTGTCTTACCTCCCTCCTTTTTGATAAAAACTTTTGCACGGTGCCTACCGTGGGAGTTCCCTCTTGGCGGGTTAGATTGTTCAGATCCCCCCACTAATTGAACCCACACCAATTGGTTGGGTCCTATCCGGTCCACAGCCTACCACGGCGTTGGAACCCCCTTTTCCCACCTAATTCTTGAACCCTTTCTTCCCTTCCTTCTGTGAAGGACTCCACCCCACCGACCAGACACCCTTGCTCCCACCACTATGGAGGGTCAAGGACTGAGTTTTGGTGAGGAGGATGCAGCAGCAATTATGAGGACACCTTCTCTGTTTGGCATCGACATTGAACAGGCAACAGGGAGTAACACAACTGAGTGGCAAACCCTGTCCGATCTCAAACGAGAATGGATAAGGGTCACAATCCACGGGACAATGATGGCTGAATATTTTAAAGCCAAAATTGCACCTAATGGCTTGATTGTCAAAAATGTCCCCAGAATTTTCTGGGAGGACGGAGTTTTTAAAGTTGAATGGTCACAGGTATCATGGAAATGCACCCACGACCTTCTCATCCTCATCGTTAATACAGCTAAACGACTAGCGGATGCACTTCTAGTCAAGATCCAAGCAGCAGAAGCCGCCCTGAAGAGTGCGGTACAAAACCCGGGCTTCAAAACTAAACTGGCTGAACTAAATAAAGAAATGTCGGAGCATAAAGAATACCTCATGAACCAGAAGGTAGCTAAACTACAAAAGGACATAAAGAAATTTTCAAAGGAAAAAGTCTATCCCTATCTAAGGGATGACTATGTCCCCCATGGCACGAGCTACAATTCAGACTCTAGCGCGAACTCCTCGAGAAGGGGTTCCAATAGTGGTTCTGACAGTAGCGGGGAAAATAATCCTGCGCAGATGCCTCCCAGGGCCAAAAGAGGAAGGGGTCGGGGCCAACATAACTACTCAAATTACCCTAATCAGGGCCAACCAACAGGACCCCTTATGTGGCAATACCCACAATTCCCCCACTTCCAACCCCAGTTTGGGCCACAATATCCTCCGTTCTATCCCCCCCAAAACCCTACACACCCTCCTTTTTTAGGCAGAGGTTGGGGCAGAGGGCGAGGGCGAAAAAGAGGGAACTTACCAGAAAAGAAAGTCCAATGGGAAGACTCACGCCCCCAAGGGATGGACACGAGGACCACGACACAATCAGGACCAAAATAAGCCTGGTGGTAAATTTATCTGACCGTCCCCTGACAGAGAGAGAGGAAGAAGTCCTTCAAAAAGGTCTGGGCTTTGTACCCACCCCTAAAATAGATTCATTCCAGCAAACCAGGGAACTCAAATCGTTTTTCAGGAAAATAAGGTTGAAAACTTTCTTTGAAGGCAAGCCCTGTGAACGTAATGAAGATTCAGGACTACGCAATCCTTCTACCTTCACACCCAATAACGGAATGGTCCCCAACGAAGTATTGACATTCGAACAAGCTGTACTTAAAGACATCAATAAATTAGATCGGCAAACATCACACTCCAACATCTCCAAGAATGAGATGGCTGTATTGAAATCACTGGCTGATGACCCTTTGATTACTATTAAACAGGCGGACAAAGGGGGTGCCACTGTTCTAATGAATACTGTGGACTATGAGACAGAATGTACCAGACAACTTAGCGACCAAAGATACTATACACCCATCCCTACTGATCCAACTGTGCGCTTACAGACCACGATTACAAGCTTGGTCACAAGCGCGGAATGTGAACAATGGATCACCAGAAAGGAGGCAGATTTTCTTATAAAGAAGGACCCACGGGTACCATATTTTTATGTACTGCCTAAGATCCATAAAGCAGCCAGACCAGTACCAGGGAGACCGATTGTCTCAGGGATAGACTCCGTTTTGGAGCCACTCTCCCAATTCTGTGACCATTTCCTACAACCGCTTGTGAAAAACATTCCCTCATACATCCAAGACACCACAGATGTATTACGAATCCTGGACACCATACAGGACACAGGAGAGATTGATTTCTTGATTACCCTAGATGTGGAAGCCCTCTACACTAACATCCCCCAGAGGGCCACTCTAGAGGTAATTGAGGAAAAACTGGGCCTAGAAACTTGGAACTCCAACACCCCACAGACCTTTGTTATGGAATGCGCCACCCTAGCCCTGACCGAAAACTATTTCGAATACAATGGCAAGTACTATCACCAGACCCAAGGTACATCTATGGGCAGTAACTTTGCCCCTTCGGTGGCCTGTTTGTATTTGGCCAAATTTGAGGGACTACACATACACCATGAGTCCAACCCTTTCCGGGACAACATCAAAATGTGGCGACGCTTTATAGATGACATCCTAATTCTGTGGAAGGGCTCTTCCAACTCTCATGTAGCTTTTCTCGAATGGATCAACACATTGAACCCTCACTTACATTTCACCATGGTCTCCTCACCTAATGAGATCGCCTTCCTTGACTTAACAATAAAACTTGAAGAAGGGTCTGTAAGAACAACGATGTATAGAAAACCCACAGACCGTAACAGCCTCCTACACTACCAGAGCCACCATCCCAAGGCCTTACGCACCAACTTGCCTTTTGGCCAATTTCTGCGGATAAGGCGCAATTGTAGTGCTGTATCGGATTACAAGAAGGAATCCTCAATCCTCTCGAGGAACCTACTTGATAGAGGGTACCCTAAAAGTGAGGTTCTAAAAGCGAGAAAACGGGCCAGGAACAATAACCGGGAAGCACTCCTTGACCGCCAGGAAAGAGTCCCGGTTGAGAATCAACCGATCACCTGTGTGACCACCTTCACCCCACAAAATCAGGAATACGATCAAACACCACTGGGGTATTCTCAACACAGGAGATATGGTCCTGGATGAACCAAGGTTCGCCTTCAAGAGATCACAAAACCTGAAGGATATCCTAATCAGCACTAGGCCAAAGAATATCAGGAAAGAAACTCAGCAAACCTTGTGGCATCTACCCCCCGTGACGGGCCACTACCCGTGCGGCATGTGTGGGGTATGCAAATACACCATGTCACTGAAGACCATACAACTCTCCGAGACCTTCCTATGGGAGCTCAGACACCACACCAATTGCAACACATCACACTGCATATACATGCTCACGTGCCCGTGTGGCTTGAAATATATCGGGATGACGACCCGCCCAGTCAAAACCCGTATCATCGAACACCGCAGCAATTTTCGCTGCAAGAAGACCCACACAAAAATGTGTAAACACTATGTTGACTCCAACCACAATGAAGACTCCATGAAGTGGGTAGTGCTAGAATCCAGTCCACACTGCCCAAAGAGTGCCCTCTTCCGGAAGGAACAGAGATGGGTACACCGACTTTCTACAGATAAACAGGGCCTTAACGAAGACATTCCCTGGCACTCACTGTAGACCAGCCAGTCATATATATTTTTTGCATTATGGTTACTTCCCACTGTTGGTTGCTGTTACATCTGACAAGGGCATACATCGAGTGCATAGGCGACACTTTACCTTGCTCTCCTAGGCTACGACCACACCCCTCTCAGGTCCTGACGACACTCTGACGGTTGTTCCCTTCTACCTATACACCAGGGTCCGCCCAACTATAAGACCAACAAATGGCCTTTATACTACATATTCCCGTTTTTGTCTACCCACAATGAGCCACTTGCCCACTACAATATGGCCGCCACTCCTGGAACTGACACCGGGGTAATTGGATAACCTGATGTCCACACAGAAATACGTAGGGCACCCCCTTTTTAATACACACGGGGTCCTCCTCATCCTGCTTAGTTCCACAAGCTCCCCACACTAAGGCCCTTCAGTATAAACTATAGGGGACTACTAACCCAAGTAGCTAGCGCTCCAGCGCCCGTTTACCATTTTAAGATGGCCGCCATATTACCGGCTGTAATCACGTGACCTTATGGAGTAGGCGGCGTCACGTCCCTGCACGCCGGGTCGGTCGCCAGGTTAAAATACACCGACCGCCGAGCTCACTTATCTACTCGAGCTCGGCGGACATGGGTAGGTCTCCCCACGCGGACACTGGCGATTTGAGGTGAGTGACATTGCTCCAAGCAGGAGAAGGGACGCTATGGCCTTGACCGACGAACACCCCTGTGTCTGTTTAAGTAACCCTAAAGCGCCATTCATGTACTTCCCTCCAGCAACACTGAATGGGCTCATCCCTGATGTCCGGCCCCGCCGATCCCTCATGTGGCAATTAGTCCTTAACCAATAGCTAAGAAGGGGACGTGTGCTGTAACATTACAGCGCCTATCATGGTCACACTGTGAGTGAGTTGGATGCCTGTTTGTTTGGTTGTTGCTAAGCCACAGTATGCCTTATTTGGTGCCCCCACCAACAGAACTGTTCATTAAGTGGTAACGGATGTGTTACTCATCTGTCCAAGTATGCTGCATTTTAAAATCCTTGTTCTTAAACTTCACTCCTTCACACCACAGTTCTACTCACATATACAGTGGTATGTGTGCACTCAACTATGCACGTTGCACGCTCCACGTTTGCAGGTATGCAGTGGTTGTGCACTATAGTTCACAACACCGCCAGCATGCCACTACTTTTTTATGCCCTGGCAATTACGTGACTTATGTTGGTTCAATGAAATTACGTTTTAACCTTTGTTTCCTTATTTCTTCTCTATGTATAGGCATAGGAGAATCCACAGAGGTAACATACACCACATACATGACACTAGCATGTTATTGATGTTCTTTCCCCTTTTTCTCACTTTTGTAAAGGTCCTGATGAATCGCGGGTGACTACACCCCTTGCGAGAAACATGTCGACCACCTGCACTTCTAGTCTCCTCTAGGATCACTTGAATTTACCTGTTGACACCTAGCGAGCTAGCCCCACTTTTTAGTTGCAGCCAGGGGACCCCCAGAATAAAGTGAATTCCGGTACCCCTTGCTACATTTTAATCTCCCCATCACATTAAAATACCATCCTGCCCACACACCCCCACCTCATCATAAGGCTGTTGGATAAAAAGATCTCCGCCAAAGCGCCCCTCTTTGAGGTGAGCACGTCGGGGATTGCACCGCCTCCCCGACGAGGAGCAAACGCCGATGATGAAGCATGACACCCTTCTGGGTGTGTGAGGCAAATACATCCAACATAATGGATGCCCCGGGGTGTCACACGAACGCCTTTGGTCACGCCAGCTAAAAACTTCCCTATCTCTCCACAGGAACAGTTCAGCAACCCCACTTCTGCTTGCCCAGAAGGAGGAGGCTGACAGGTGCGGGTGGGGTTTGACCTCATGGTACCTGAACAAGATCACTTTCGTAGGTGTCTAAGTCTCATCGGGGACCACGTACACTCGCCATCGGAGACCCACACTGCGACAGAGACACATGCAGTTGCACATTTCCAGTACTGAATCACGCTCACAGCCCCGGGATAATCATTCACAACCCCACGCTGTGCTCGCGTACGCCGGCCAAGTCCAATCCCCTTACGTACTGAGTGGGGGACGACAAAGCTACATGTCCAAGGTCTTACTCACTGCCTGCAGCGAAATAGTTGCGCCCGTTGTACACAGCACAATGTAATGATGTAGGGCAAAAGGACCTCACGAATACATTATGACCACAGGGACACACTAAGATAGTTTGTGGAACTGGCTACAGGCATGTGCGCCAGGCACCTTTATTGCCAGGGTTGCATGTACAGTGACGCCTGTGCTGGATGTGTGTGGGGTGAGTCTAAGCCAGCCCTTACGGAGTGGTTGGTGCTGGCAAGAACTTTAACAGTGATCACAATTAAAAGCGGAAACAGAAAACACTAGCATAACAGAAACAACTGCGAAGCATCACGTTGGTAGCCGGAGCAAGTACAGAGGTCTCCCAATATGCAATCAGAAGGGTCTGTGAATTGCAGTGCACTGAGGTTGGGGCACCAGAGCTGAGCGTGCTCATGTGAACAAATTGTCTAGCATTGTGTCCTTTCGGGATATTCCTGCTGCAGCTGTAGTGGGGTGTGTTACATCTGCATCATCTACCTCATCATCGTCCCAGGTCTTTCACACTGCCTGAGGTGACATTGCTGCGTTGGCTGTCCACAGCACAGAACTCAATCAGAAATGGTCCATGAGTTGTGGTGCACTGAGTTAGTGGCATCTGAAGAGCTGAGCAGGGTATCAAGCTGATGAAGGCACCCACGACAGGTGTGAGCAACTCTGATAGTCTGGCAGTAAGACTCTTCCGACTCTGGCAGCTGTTGTTTGGGGGTGGTCCCGGCGGTGGTGGCGTGTGCTTCCTGCGGTGATGCGACGTCCAGGCAGGTCAGGACTCGATTTGGTGTGTGCGCCCAGGTGGACCGCAGTTGAGGCCGGAGGCAGCGGACAGTGCAGGGCCACAGACAAATGGTGGTGATGACCCCCAGCCCATCGACCCAGAGGCCATCCAATAATCAATCCGACAGGGACTATGACTTGAGCTGCATGGAGTTAGCGGCCCCAGATGAACTGTGGCTGGCACAGGCACACCGACACGAAACAGTGACTTTCGGTGCACTGAGGTAGGGCCACGAGCTGAGCGGGTCCTCGTCGATGTCGAAGGTGAATGTAGCGGAGGGTGGCGGGGGACAGTGGAAGGTGTCCTCCAGGCAGTAGTCAGCTAGTGACCACATGCACATGTGTTTGGAATGCTATGCACAGACTTGGTGCATCGAAGGGAGTAAAGTGATATCAAACGTCCCATGAACATATGAACTCGGCCATCAGGATATCAAGACTCAGTTTCAAATGTGTGACCTACTTGACCGTAGTGTAGGCCGGAGGCAGCGGTGTAGTACGTCAACGGGAAAGGAGTACTGCGGGCCTGTGTCGCGGAGGCCGTGATGGTCGGAGGAGGCTGCCAAGGTCGCGGGCCTCGGGTTTGGAGCTTGCACTGGGACGCCCTCTTTGACACACGCCTGTATCGGCAGGTGAGCAGTGAGGCCTGGTTGCACAGGGGCGGCCAAGATGGGTTTGCGGCCCAGGGTGCAGCAGGCACACAGGATCGCAGGCAACACCGATCACAGTTACGGCCTCGTGGCAGGGTGAGATGCGCCGCCCTGGCAGACACGTTGGGCATTCCGGAAGAGAACCACGCCCAGAGCTACCTGCTTTTTATTCACACCCCTACGCTTGCCTGGCGTACACATGGCCAGCCCACTCTGCTCACGCTTACAGGGGGGACGCAACAAGCTACATTTCCGCCATCTTCCCCACTGCCTGGGGTAACATGATTGCGTCCACTGTCCACTACACTCCAAACAGCAGCAGTGTATGTCAACATGGATATGTCTGTGATCTGCATACTGCAGTCTGTCCAGCACATCCACGCCACACTTGGCATTGTGTACATTGTCATTCATGGGTCACTTGCCTCCTTCGCACATGCCTGGTTCTCACCTCTCATCAAATTCTACTATTGTGTGGCTGAGGTGCCATGCCGTTGATGGCTCTTGCACATGGCTAGCCCAGGTTACCACAGTAAGTTGTGCTGTTGTGTCTGGTGGATGGGCATGGTGTTCGGCATGTTGTATGTGAGTTTGTAAAGTGTACATTACCAGATCTGTGAGTTGCATGATTGTGGAGTTGGGGTGCGTGGTGTATGCATGTGGTGCTTACCAACGGGCAGAACATTTACGTAGGTGCCATCTTGGAAGCGCTGGTTGATGATGGACTGTCGGAAGTAGGAATCATGCTTACTGCCTGGGTAGTTGGTGACGACATTGGTGAAGAGCCCCTGGTGTTCCACTGTTGCCTGCACATTGATGGAATGCATTTGCTTTCTGTAGCGGTAATTGTGTGCAGTGTCGGCAGGGGGCACAAGTAGGACATGTGTGCAGTCGATTGCCCCCAACATGTGCTGGAAGCAGCTATGGTGTACAAGCCTTGCTTGGTCTCCAGCTGTTCTTGCGCAGTTTGGGGGAAGCGAAGGTACTGGAGTACCAAGCTGATGATGACAGTTGTGATGAACTTTGATAGGGCTGGCTGTGAGACACCTTCGACTCTGGCAGTAGTTAGTTGGAAGGTACCAGAGGCCAACAGATGCAGCACAACCAGCAGCTTTTTCTGCGTAGGGATTTTAGTTGTCCGATGTGTGGGTACCGTCAACCTGTGGGCAATGATGTTCAGGATGCGGAGGATGGTTGTCCTTTTGAGCCTGTAGTGGACAATGACATCCTCTGGTGTTAGGTCTGTGAGGCTGGTGCATTTTCTGATGGTCCGCTCTCTTTGTCTGCGCTGCCTCTGTTGTAGTCTGGGGGAGGAGGGGCCCCTGGGGTGGTGGGTTTTGTGGCCCTCTTGGGGCTCCGAGCTGCATGATCAGTAGCTCAATGGCATCTGTTGCTCTTAAGGTGTGGCTCTGGGCTGGGCTCCCTTTTCTGGTGCAGGTTGTCGTCTGACTTTACACCAGGTAAGAGCAGGTGTTAATTTCCGGCTTCTAACGCGCCTGTTTTTTCAACTTATCGCCGATCTGGCTGGTCGTTGAGAATGTTGCGGAGTGGTGTTGTTGTCACCCAGGCACTCGTCACCAGCCGACTGGACTACGGAAACACCCTCTACGCCGGAACCACAGCCAAGCTACAGAAAAGACTCCAGGGCATCCAGAACGCCTCCGCCCGACTCATCCTGGATGTCCCCCGACGCAGCCACATCTCCAGCCACCTGAGGAACCTGCACTGGCTCCCCGTCGACAAGAGGATCACGTTCCGGCTCCTCACCCACGCACACAAGTCTCTCCACGACCTGGGCCCCAAGTACCTCAACGACCGCCTGACCTTCTACACGCCCACCCGCCAGCTACGGTCCACCAGCCTCGCCCTCGCAGTCGTACCACGCATCCGAAGAGCCACCGCCGGAGGAAGATCCTTCTCTTACCTGGCTGCCAAGACATGGAACTCCCTCCCCACCCACCTTCGGCTGACCCAGGACCATCTCGCCTTCAGGAAACAACTCAAGACCTGGCTGTTCGAGCAGTAGCTTACCCCTTCCCCCAAGCGCCTTGAGACCCTCCCGGGTGAGTAGTGCGCTATACAAATGGTATGATTGATTGATTGATTGATTGTTGCGGCTTTTTGCACGTGAACGCCTACTCTGCATCTCATTAGTGATAGTTGCCGGGGTCGTCTGTGTCGATGTTTTTGGCGGCTGCTATCGCAGGTAACCGGGTGAAATAGCCTGTTAGCTTGTGAATGGGGCAATCATTTTTTCGCCACTGTGACTGTAATAAAGTGCTGATAACTTGGCGATAAATCCTTAAGAATATGCCCCCGAGTTTTAACAGAGTGAGACAATGTCAATGTTCAAATATTTGAGGCTTAAGTTACCTGTTGGATCAACAAATAAGAAATAAGCGCACAATGTACAATGAGAGTAATTACCACAAAGGCACTTTAATTAGTCATTACCATGCAGGGATATAACTATGTCATGAGTGATGCAATATGTGAGGTCATAAGCAGTGCATTGCAATGGCATAAGTTATAGTTAACTCAGGTAACTATAACTGCTCAATCTCACTGGTTTTGTACAAATCAAATCTGAGTCTAACTATAAAGTCTCTGTAACCTTTGGTTTCTTCAGTGAATTTCTAGGGTTTGTTTTTTAAACTATTTCCTAAATATAACATCCCTGTTTCCTTTGTTTTTCTCAGTGAATTTCAAAGGTTTTTTCCAATTCGATTTCCGAACCATAGTGCCCTGTAACCTTTGTTTTTTTTTGTGAATTTCTAAGGTTTTTTAAATTTCATTTCTTAATTGTAACCTTTAAGTTGTGAGTAGCTGTACGGGTTGGTGAGTGGATGTGTGAGTGGCTGTATAGGTGTGCGAGTGGTTTGTAGATGTGTGAAAGGCTGTATGGGTGTGCGTGAGTGGCTGCATGAGACTGTAAATGGCTGTATAGGTCTTTGAGTGGGTTTGTGAGTAGCTGTGTGGGTGAGTGAGTGAGTGGCTGCATGGGTCTGTGGGTGGGTGTGTGTATCGCTGTGTGAGTGTGTGACAGCATTTGTGAGTGACTGTATGGGTCTGTCTAGTGGGTATGTGATTGGCTGTATCGATCTGTGAATGTGTGTGTGTGAGATTGTATCGATCTGTAACTGTGTGTGAGTGACTGTATGGATCTGTAAGTGGGTGTGTGAGTGGCTGTATGGGTGTGTGAGTTGTTTTCTGGATGTGTGAGTGGCTGTATGGGTCTATGAGTGGGTGAGAGTGGTTATGTGGGTGTGTCAGTGGGTGAGTAAGCGGCTAAATGGGTGTGTGAGTGGGAGTGTTAGTGGTTTTGTGGGTGCATGAGGGTGTGAGTGGGTGAATGGCTGTGTGAGTGGGTGCCTGAGGGTCTGTGAGGATGAATCAGTAGCTATGTGAATGACTGGGCCAGAAGGGAACCTCACCTGCCCCTTTATTCAACAAGAGCTCAGTTTTGCACAAAATGTCTTCCAACTGGAGTATTGTCTACTGCTTAATTAGTAAGTGCTACCTTGTTGGGTAATAATTAGTGCATGTTCTACACTACAACTTCTTAATGGACCATGAGGAAATGTCTCCAGTGAGTTCAGCAAAGTGATTGTTCCTCGAACGTCTTGATCCACAAATCTGTGATAACATGAATCCTCGTCTAGAGAACATGACAAGACTACAAAGAAGGGATGCTCCACCAAACAAGGGTACTTCTTCCTAACTATATGAACTAAGTGCTTCTTTGTTTGCTGGAGATGTGCTCACAATTACTCTGCATCAAGAACACGTCACCAAAATCGTCGGAAAACACGCTCGGAGGCCTTTTGGTAGGCTGTCCATCAAAATGGGAAAAGGCAGGAAGACCTGTACATATTATGTTATAGACTTTATAGAGCGCATGGCTGCCCCAGCAATAGGGCGCCCCCCAGAGCTAGACTCAGAAGAAGAACCAACGGTGAAAAGAAGTGCCCAAAAGGAAAAGTAGCCCACAGAGTGCTTAGATTGAAAGCAACCAGGTCTTCAGGGATTTCCTGAAGGACCAGTGATTCTGAATACACCTCAAAGGTAGAGGAAAAGCATTCCAAAAGGCAGGAGCTTTAGCATGGAAGGATCGGCCACCCACTATTACTCTTCTGACATGTGGCACACAGGCCAGGTTAAGTTCGGCTGAGCGCAGAGACCATGAGGGTAAGTACGGCAACAGTAAATTCAACAAGATGGTGGTCCCCAGTGAGAAAAAGTGGACTGTGCACAAAGCCTTAACTGAAAACGCTTGTCCACCTGGAGCCTAAGCAATCTGCGAATAATGCCAGCAGCAGGGCGGTATTTCGGAAGAGAGAACACAACCTTGCAGCAGCATTTTGATCTCCTAGGTATGGGATGTTGCCCTAATCTTGCCTAGAGAGGACAACTGCTTGCTCAATAACGTGACAACTTGGGGGGGGGGGGGGGGATCTAAGAAACCGAGAATAGGTTTGAGCCCATGCAGAAGCCTAAAGTAGGTGCCTACCACTGCTTTTGCCTGTGCTTTAAAAGTTAAGGCTCTATCCAGCTAGACACCTAAGTTCTTAATCACCAAATTGGGACAGGGAGGAGGCCCAAGGCATGAAGGCCACCAGCGATTGCCCCAGGAGTGGACGTCCTTACCTAGAAGCCGGATTTCAGACTGATGCAAGTTCTGCTCCAAAGAGTTTGCAGCCATTGAATCTGCGACCGGCACCATACCTTTTTGGAAATTGACCAGATCCACCGTGGAACTGCTGGAAAATGAAAACACAAGCAGGGTATCATCAGCATAGGACACAAGTGCAAACCCCAGAGCTTTCACAACCTGAGCCAATGGCTGGATGTAGATATTAAACAAAGTAGGGCTCAGGAAGAAGCCCTGGGGGACGACATGATGTAGAGTGCGTGGGTTGGAGCTATAAGGAGGGGACACAACCTGGAAGGAACAATCGGCAAGAAAAGAAGCAAACCAAGTTAAAGCAGTTCCACCTATCCCGATCTCTCGTAGGCGCTGGAGCAAAATATCACTAGCGGCTCTTTGGTCAAGCAGCATCCGTGCAGAGGAACTGCCTTCATCTAAAGCGCCACAAAGTTGCTCAGTGACCGTGAGGAGGGCTGACTGTGCTGTGCAGTGACCTAAAATCATTCTGGGAGATATCCAAGATATGATTTTCTTCTAAAAAATTGGTTAAGGTAACGTTGACATGAGTCTCTGTTACCTTTGCGAGAAAAAGCAGAAGAGAAATAGGCAAATATTTTCCAGTTTACAAGCATCAGAAGTCGTTTTTTTTCATTAGGGGAATAATTCATTATGCTTCCAGGAGCTCCGTACAGATGCTGATTCCAACAAAAGATTAATTCAAGTTCAAGTTAGAATGGAGAGAGACTGTCCTGAAGTTTAAGGAGATGGTCTGGCCTGAAAGGATCGGCCGGTGAGCGCAATTTAACTTTTTTCCATAAGTTGGTTACCTCTGAAAGGGATAGTGGGAGGTAGGAAAAGGAGCTGTGGCTGGATAGTGGTCAGTTCAGCAGGACAGGAAGCAGAAGTTTTAGAGGCAAAGTTGGAATAGATGTTTTCTACTTTATTAATAAAGTAGCTTGCCGGCATCTCACAGTGATCATTGGAAGCTTCTGTGGACTCCACAACAAGTACAGGGTTGTTTAAGCTGTTGAGGAGGGAGAAAATTAATTTTGCGTAGGATTTTTGCTGTTATTTATTTAATTTTCAAAGTATTCAGCCTTGGGTATCTTAATAAATGTATGAAATGACCTGATAGCTGCGCTATACAGTATTTATTTTGAAAAGTCATAAAAATGCCTCCAAGAGCTTTCCAGGACCTTATGTTTTTTTTCTCGCCAATAGCAAAGGAGCAGCATGCTTTTTCCTGCCCCGGGTGAGTTTGACTGTGACAAAAATTATTAGAGCAGAAGAGAGCCAATCCTTGACAATATTGATTGTATCCTCTAGGGAAGAGGTGTGGCGCCGCAGCCAGGGTGACTGACAATGGACGTTGGGGATCAGGGTTCGATCCCTGGCTCCGGCAGCAGGGGTCTGTCCAGCACCATGCGACTCTGGGCAATAGCTTGCTTAATCTTCCCAACGGCCCCCAGCGCCGAGATACCCCTTCGGGGGTCGATTCGTGCGCTATACAAGTACTGGATTTACATTTACATTTTTACACACTGGGGTCCAACTGCGAACGCTGTTTATGAAGAAAGTCTGCACATTTTTGGAGATCGAGCTTATGTCATGGGTGTTTACAAATAAGGACTAGGCAAGGACACTGATTATGGCCTTCTAAACAGATGGACATAAGGATCAGAAAATGATCCATCCAAAACAAAGGAAGAGGGGTAGATACCCTCAAAAAATGAAGATTAGAAAAAACTGAATTGAGAAAGTGCCCCACAAAATGTGTGGCACCAGAAACTCGTTGCGCTAGCTGATAAGCTGCGAGATCATCTAAAAAAATTAACAATAACACCATCCTCCGTAGCCTCCAAATGGAGGTTAAGATCGCCTACTATATTAAAGTTGGCTGACTTAATGATCAGTGAAGCCATCAGATGTTAAGTCCTCCCTAAAAGCATTGGAAGGGCCAGGAGGACAGTAGATTAACACTCCAGATAAAGTAAAGTTACTATTCAGCACAATATTAAAAAAGCATTTTCACAGTCAGGACATTACCAGGTGACCTCCTGCAAGTATAGGTCACTGCAATACCCTCACCTCTGCCACTGACTCTTTTCAAATAGACGCCGTGCTGGAGTGTGAAGGCTGGCTCCGCCACGGAATCCTGGGTTAACCAGGTCTCTGTCAGAAACATAATATCTGGTTTTGATCTTGGATCAGGTCAAACACTTTAGCATGACGTTTGACCAAAGAGCAGCAGTTCAAGGTTAAAAAATGTATGATTTATAGCCTGGAGGGGTAACTTATTAGTAGACTCCACAGGGCTAATCTTGTAGCTACATGTCTTATAGCGGAAGGGAAGACTTGAACGCTAACGTGCCCATAGCAAGATGCTAGAGACAACCAGAGTATGTAGAGTTCCAAAGGAGAGCATAATAGCCTGTGGGAATTTGGACGGGCAGAGTGCCTGACTCCTGGTCTCGTCCAGGCGCAGACGGGTCTGCCTTAGGCGCATCTACGGCCGCCATAAAATATCATTGGGCTCTAAAAGGCTCCTTCAGGGTCTGCTACTGATTGGACGAAAGCCACCAATCAGAGTGATGCTGTGCCATCGATACAAAAGAAACAGACAGGAAGCAGGTGAGGCAAACCCTTTAAGTACAATGCGTATAACTTAATAATGCTAAAAAGATTTAAAACAGATTCTGGGTACAACAAGATTGGCAAAACATATCCAAGCACATAAACAGCGGTCAATTTAAAATAGACAAGCATGTCCGCGTTACGGCCACCATAAAATACCCGGGGGCTGTAATAGGCTCTTCCAGGGTCTGCAATTGATTGTACAAAAGCCACCAGTCAGAGCGGGGCCGCGCCGTCAATACAAAAGAAGCAAACAGGAAGCAGGTGTGGCCAACCCCTAAAGTGCAATGTGTATAACTTAAAAATGTTAAAAAGGATTTAAAACAGATTCTCCCACTTGTATTAAGTACATGAGCCGGGGACGTGGTGGTCCCCAGGGACAAATAGCGAGGAAGGGGGCCAGGAGGAGGCTGTTCGGCCCCCCTCCCTCTACGTACTTGTTTTGTGCCCCAGGAAGGAGGCAGAATAAAGGTCAGATACTAGCACAAAGAGGAAGCCTACAGGTCAGCAGCGAGCAAAAAGAGGCAGAATAAAGGTCAGCAATGAGCTGGAAGAGGCAAGATAAAGGTGAGAAACTAGCAGAAAGAGGCAAGATAAAGGTGAGAAACGAGCAGAAAGAGCAAAAATAAAGGTCAGAAACAGGTAAAATATAGGTGAGAAATGGGTAAAAAAGAGGCATAATAAAGGCCAGGTCAGAAACTAAAAGGAAGAAGCAAAATGATAGTCAGAAACTAGCAGGAAGAGGGAAAATAAAGGTCTCCAACGAGAAGGAAGAGGCAAAATAACGAGAGAAATGAGCAGAAAGAAGCAAAATAGTGGTCAGAAATCAGCAACAGGAGGCAAAATAAAGATGAGAAACTAGCAGAAAGAGGCAAAATAGAGGTCAGCAACGAGCAAAAAGAGGCAAAATAAAGGTCACCCATGAGTAGTATGAGGCAAAATAAAGGTGAGAAACGAGCAGAGGCAGAATAAAGGTCAGAAATGAGCCTCAAGAGACAAAATAAAGGTGAGAAACAAGTAGAAAAAGGCTAAATAAAGGTGAGAAATTAGCAGAAATAGACAAAATAGAGATCAAAAACCAGCAGCAACAGGCTAAATAAAGGTGAGAAACGAGGAGAAAGAGGCTACTAAATAAAGGTGAGAAAATAGCAGCAAGAAACCGAATAAAGGTCAGCAACGAGCATAAAGAGGCAGAATAAAGGTCAAAACGAGCAAAAAGAGGGACAATAAAGGTCAGCAACAACTAGAAAGAGGGAAAATAAAGGTCAGCAACAAGCAAAAATAGGCAAACTAGAGGTCAGCAACAAGCAGAAAGTGGTAAAATTGAGATCAGCAATGGTCAGAAGGAGGCAAGAGATAGATCAGAAATGAGCACAAAAAGAAATAAAGGCCAGCAAAGAGCAGAAAGAGGCGAAACAGAGATCAGAAACGAGCAGAAAAAGGCAAAATAGAGGTCAGAGACTAGCAGAAAGTGGCAAAAAAGGCCGGCAATGAGCAGAAAGAGGCAAAATAGAGATCAGAAACAAGCAGAAAGAAGCAAAATAAAAGCCAGCAACAAGCAGAATACGGCAAAATAGTTGTCAGAAACAAGCAGAAAGGCAAAAAAGAGGTAAAAAATGAGCAGAAAGAAGCTAAATAAAGGGCAGAAACGAGGTAAAAGAGACAAAATTAAGGTCCGCAACGAACAGAAAGAAGCAAAATAAAGGTTACAAGTGAGTAGAGAATGAGCAGAAACCAAGCAGGCACTCAGGCACCCACTCACAGAACAACTCAGACACTCTCACACCCACGCACCTGCTTACAAAATCATACATACTCTCACTCACCTAAGCAGGAACTCATGCACCCTCTCACAGAACAACTCAGACACTCTCACATCCCCTCACAGACCCAGTCAGACACCCATGCACCCACTTACAAATCATACATACTCTCACTCACCCACTCACAGATCTACTCAGAGACTCACGCCCTAAATCACAGACCCACTCAGACTCACACACCCTCTCATAGACCCAGTGAGAGACTCATACACCCACTCAGAGACCCATTCAGACACTCATGCAGTCACTCACAGACCGACTGACACACTCATGGAGGCACTCACAAACCCACTCTCACACCCACTCAGACCCTTATACACCCACTCACAAACCCACTCAGAGACTCACACACCCACTCACAGATACTCGTTTCGCAGCGTCCACTGCTTGTTCACGGGTGCAAGCAGCGGACGCTGCGAAATGCGTCGGGTGATTGAGCCAGATTAAAATTCAGCAAGGAAACTGATATGGGCTTCAGCGTGTTGTTTATTGAAACCTAAAGAACAACTGTCGGCTGAATTGATTGGGGTTGGCAAACCCCGCTGTGGCCCGCCGTAACTAAGTCGGCGTCGGTTTGTTTCTCGCGAAAAGTGATTGGTTTATATATATATATATATATATATATATATATATATATATATATATATATATTCACCAAAGTGCCCCGGATCAAGAGGACGCCACTCCACGAGGATGGGTACATTCCTTTATTTGCGCGAAACCACAAGAGTATCCCCAACTGGTGTAGGTTCCTGACGCGTTTCGTTGCAATATGCAACTTCTTCATAGGAAAAGGGGCAGCAGGCAAGAAACGGTGAGTACTTCAAAACTGCTTATTTTCTCGCTTTTTCCCACAAAGCATGCTGCTTTCCAGTAAGCTGCATGCTGGGATTTCAAGTTACAAATCTTCCCTTCCGGTAGGGTCCGTGAAACTTGTCACTACTGTTTGGAGGATGAAGTCCACTTTACTCCTCAGGGACCTTAGGGGGCCAAGAAGCCCTCCTGGTACCTCCTGTAAGTCCTACACAGCGGGATTTCTGAGAGCTGGTCGGAGGCCCAGCCCCCTTTCTCTACCACTCTGAAAACATGACTACTAGCTAAAAAAACATTGGAGTTCACTGAAAAAAACAAAGATTACAGAGATGTGATAGTTAAGAATTAACAGTTAACAAAGCTTACAATGACACTATAGTTAGGCTCAGGTTTCTCTCATACAAAACCAGTGAAATTCAGCAGTTATAGTTAGTTGAGCCAACTACAACTCACGCCCCGCGATTCACTGCTTATGACCTCATATATTACATCACTTATAACTTGGTCAGTGACTTCAATGATGTCACTGACCATGTCATGAGTGAAGTAATATGTGAGGTCAGAAGCAGTGCATTGTGGGGGCGCAAGTTACAGTTAGTTCACTAACTATAATAGCTGAATTTCACTGGGTTTCTACGAGTGCAACCTGAGCCTAACTATAACATTTGTGTTACCTTTGGTTTTTTTGTGTGAATTTCTACGTTTTTTTAAATGCTAATTCCTAACTATAACGTCCTTCTAACCTTTGTTTATTGTAGACACTTTCACATGAAAAAGTAAACTTGCTTTGGCCATGACAATTTATGGCTTCCTCAGTACAGAACTGAAAGACAAGAAGACATTTCCTATAGAAGAACATACAAATAAATATATGTAGATTGTTAACAGGGACCTCTCTTGACTTAAAGTCGCTGTCAAAATCCGTGCCGCCAGGGTTAAATTCTATCACAGTAAGAGGAGGAAACCCCTCCCCCAAAAGAAATCACACACAAAAAAAAATAATTAAAGACCGCCACATGCCAGCCAAAATAATCCACAATGCACCCAAATCTGATGTATGCAATGAAATGTCCGTAGAACTACGGTTAAGGTGTTCAAAGAAGTTCCCTAAAAGCCCCATGAACAATCAAAACTAATGGTGCCAAACAATATTTGGAAATGGTTCAAAATTTCCCTTCAAATCCTAAGTATATCACAGATCTTTACCAAGAGCAAATAACATATAGTTAAACAATCACAAAGACTGATTTGAATCCAATACAGTATAATCCTTGTCTTACCACAATGGCACTCAAAAGTCAATCTGCTGAGAACATCGTAATTCCTTTTTCATCACACCCTGCCCAAAATACAGACTTGTCTAGGACCGGTAAACGCCCAGCTACAAATAAACACTGCAGCGCCAAAATGAGACTCTGAACATAAAAACAAGCATTGGGAAATGCATTAGGTTTCACCTATGTGATTAATAATAACAAACTTTGTTCGTAAATTTTATCATGGTGAGCAGTTGTGCAATATGTTACTTAAACTTCATAAAAGTGTTATGACTTGTTTATTGATAAAAGCAATATTTGCAGTAGCAGCATTTTTCGTACAATTATGGATTTGTCACATAATCCATTATCAGATGCATAATCTGAAGATTTTTTAAAAACAAGTGCTGGAGGTCATCGCAAATTGAGAGATGGACACCTCCCTCAGCAGGCACATGCATCCTTACTATACCTCTGCATGATTAGCTTAAAGCACCCTCCGTCAGACAGCTGATGAAAGCAAGGCTCAGAGTGAGAGTTTCATGGCTTGGGCGTGGCATAATGGCCAGAGGTGCCGCCTTTAGAGCTTGGGAACCAGGTTCGGGTATTGGCAACAGCTCAACATCCTGTGATTCTGGGCAAATAACTTGATCTCCCCGTGCCTACCAAAAAAATGATGTGTCATTGCGTAATGGAACTGGTGCTCAAATAAAGAGCTCCAATATATTCAAACCCATCGCGCTGTCTCAGAAAACTAGAGTGCAACATTGCCCATTGGCATGTGCGCAACCATGCAACCTTTAGTAAATGTAAGTGCTAGCCTTTAGTATATGTGAGATTTTGCTCCTCATAAATAATAACATTATAATGCACACTTCAATTATATGCTTACAGAAAGCAAATAAATCAAGCATGTTGTTTCCTAACAGATTATTGCAGCTTGCCAGCATGCTTTAAACAACTCTATTTTATTTGAAAGGAGTCTGAGCCCCAATAGCCTATAAAAGCATAGCACAGTTCCCAAAAAGATGCACCAGTAAAGGCACCTGTCCCATGTTTTTGGTTGTGTTATATTAAAAATGCTATATAGCGTGAACTCCACCCAAAGGTACAGGAGCGCCTTTACATGAGCTACAGTTACGTTACACAAACACACATTTTTAATTGTTGGCACGGTGAGATTAAGTACATTGACCAAAAGGACAGGATGTTGAGCCTGCGCTGAGACTTTAACCTGGTTTCCGAGTTTTAATGTCGTCAGCTTTGGACGTGCAATCATGCAGCCCTTATGTAATCTAGGTGGTAGCTTTTAGTATATGTGTGAGCCTGCTCTTCCATTTGTAAAAACATTTCAATATCCTCTTGTTTCAAATGTTAACTGATGCCCATAGGTTCACCGTTAAAACAGGTATGTATGTGCACAGATAATAAATAAGTGTCAACTCCAAGTGCAAAAGGCTTTCAAAGATTCATTTTAAAGACTACTAAGCCAAAGGCACGCAAAGACGAGTTTTAAATACTATGATGCCAACATGCGAATAACATGCGTTTTGGCAGAGTAGCGGAATGAAAGTCCTAAATAAATGTGTGCTCACCCGAAATGCTAATATGTAAATAAATGCTGTAGAAGTACAAAAGCACGCTTTAAATGCGTGCAGTCTGGGGAAGTTAACTAAATGTTAGACTAAGTGATACAAGTGTAAGATAAATAACAAGGGTAGCTAGTGAAATATAAGTATTGATGTGCAACACAGTTGGGCTCTGTGGTGTAAAACAGCATATTTTATTTTATTGATATTTCTGTGTGGGAATTTTAGAATCAAAGCATTTAATGTATCCCAGTTTGTTTAAAAGTGCTAGTAATAACAACTACTCATTTGAGCGCTTTTACATGAGCCCTTAAGTGAATTGCCAAAATTTACAGGATGTAATGCTGGTGCTGAAACATGAACCCGGTTCCCTAGTTCCCAAATCAGCAGATGGAGACAGCATTGATGTGCGACACGGTTTCACTCAAAAATGAGCGAGCCCTGAAAGTTATAAGTGGAAAGAAGTTAAAAGCCTAAAAAAAATGCAACGAATCAGAGAATCAAAAAAATTGAGACAGCACTGCTGTGAAAGTAATAAAAATGTGCAATACGGTTAAATTCAACCATGGAAAGTAATGCCAAAAAATGTTTCCACACAAAAGCGCATTAACACAGTACTTTGACGACTGGAACTGATAGGAGCCCCTTTTAAGATATATTGAATACAAGAGATTTCACAAACACATCCTAAACAAGCATTGGTAATGCATCCGTTTCACATATGTGATGAATAAAGAGCAGTTTTTATCATTCATCGTTTGGGAGAAAGAAAGAGCTCCCTAACACATAACATAGAAGTGGAGAGGATGTGGTGCAGCGGCCTGAATGGCTGACTTGATAGCTTGAGATCCCAGGTCAAGTCCCGGTGGCGCAACATCCTGCGATTCTATGGAAATCACTTAATCTCTTGGATGATAAATTGGTATATAAATATGCTGCAAGAGTAAAAAGCAAAAAGAGGTAAAACTTTATGGAAAAATTGTTCCACCAATGTGGATGTTAACAGTATTTCGGCTACAGGAAACTGATAAGAGAAGCAGACGAGGGACAAGCATTGATAAATGCGGAAAAATATGCTACAGCCATTAGAGATGAGGGAAAGTAAGTAGCACGCACAGGAACAAATGAGAAGCCAGGAAAGAGAGGAGGCTTAATGCAAGTCCCTTTTCAGTTTATATTGAAAACGATAGATTTCTCTAGCACCGCGCAAGCGCAGCGCAGGCAAAACCTAACCATCAAGCATATATAGCCCCTCACCAATTGATACTTTATATATCTCCGAAGTACAAAGGGGAAGGGACTCCTACTGTACCCCCTTTCTTCGGCCTGGAGTTTCGTGGCATACATAACGTAACGTAACTGAACTAGAACAAAGATAAAGTACACGTACCAAAAATAATGGGAAAACGTGAATGAGTTCACACTTTACTTTGTCGCATAAATAATAATAATATCCACATTTGTAAAGCGCACAATCACCCGTTAGGGTCTCTAGGCGCTGGGGGCCGTCGGGAAGATTAAGCAAGCTATTACCCAGAGTCACATGGTGCTGGGCTAATCTGCCGCCGGTGCCAGGGATCGAACCATGATCCCCAAATTCCGGAGTCAGTCGCCCTGGCCGCGGCGCCACACCTCTTCCCATAAACCAACGTCCTTCACACAGCAGTGAAATGGAGACACGGTGACGGTCCGACCTCGAAAGCAGTCGGAGCCAAGGGGGCACAGTTACCCAGATTTAAAGCTTTTTATTCAACTGCAAAAGTTTTAGTTCCGGACACAAGGTGGCGCACTGTTCCCACAAGTTGAGAATGGAAAGGATCCTACGTCTTTGATACAGATTTAAAGACAGCGGCAATCAGCAAAGCATCAGGAAATAGCTATCGTGCACGACTGCTCTTCTAAAAGGTACGAAAGAGAAAATGAAGAATGCAGCTAACTAATTCAAGTGAAACGCGCTGACAAAATCAACAGATGAGGCAATTCATAAGTGAAAGCGCTTCTTTGATTTGTTGGTTCATAGGGCTGTGAGTGTGGGCGAGTGGGTGAATGCGAGAATAGGTCCACTTTTGGAAGGATGAGTGACCAGGCAGAAGGCGTGTGAGGCTCAGCATGGATTTACGAGTGTCTGAGTGTAGGGAGTCAATGCCTGCAGCAGTGATCCAGTTTCTGCGGGTGGAGCTGGCATATGTTGCTGTTTAGTCACAAACAGCTGACTTATAAGGTATACTCAGAACTGACAGAGATTTACCTTCTTTTAAACGCGTCACTTTACCACAAAATCATAGCTATTTCCCGAAAATATTTATTCTACGAAGGAAACATAGTTGAAATACAAAAACACATAGGGGCTTATTTACAGGCCCCTTGCGCCACTTTTGCGTCACCTTCCCCAAGTTAAAAGTGACACAAGGGGATTGTAAATCTGCCCCATAATTCTGTTTCAGAGTGATAGAGGTTACATAATTTATGGTTCTTGATTCCCAAGAGAAAATGACACCTCTGACAAAAAAAGTATCCCCTAAAACACTTTAGTTTTGTTTACAGACCTAAACCTAAAAAAATTAAATTCACCAATTATGGAGGGGAGGGGGGCGATCATTCCTCTCTCCCACATGGCTGACAGTCCTGTGGTGTCTCCCTGTCCGCAGAGTCCCAGGGCACAACTAATAATCCGCAGGCTCTGGGCACTGGTCGGGGACTCTACTACATCCTGCACCCAGTGTTTCTTCCGGCAAAAACTCACTGGTTATAGCCTTCAGTCAAGTTCAGCATGTTGCTGGGACAGGAAGGGCGTGACTTTCAACCGCGCCCAGAGGAAGGAGAAAGTGATAACTTGCATTAATTTTAGCATTTCTCTCAGTGGCATTCTGATCATTGTCTTTGCTCACTGTGCCATTAGAGAAAGGGGAACAACTTTACACAACAGGCATTTGCAATGCAATAGGTCTCACATTCACGCGAGTTTGAGCTATTGGCATTGTAAATGACAATGCCTTTTATTTTTGTTTTGGGTTTTAAAACATAAATAAAAGGCATTGTCATTTACAATACTTTATAGTTAAACTCTCGCAAATGCGAAACATATTGCACTGCAATAAAGGGTCTTCTCGACCGCTTGTAAGATTTTAAATAACAGAGGAAGAGACTGGCCTGCGATCTTTTCAAAGTACTGATAAATAGTGCAATGAAGAAGATGTGTAAGTGTAGTAAATTACACAGACACAAAGTGTGAAATGAGAGTTACATATGATCTGAGCTATAAAAACTAACAGAGCACTCCAACACCTTTTGCTCTGTGATTGCACTGTTGCGGCTCAGGAGGAAGAGCGGGAGAGGGGGCTATTACTAGTGAGTGAGAGGCGTTGAGGTGGTGATATTGGTGGTGGTGGTGGTACTGGTATTGGTGGTGGTGGAATTGGTGGTGACGGTATTGGCAGTGGTGGTGGTATTGGGGTGGTATTGGTGGTGGTGGTACTGGTATTGGTGGTGGGGTACTGGTGGTGATTTTGGTGGTGGTGGTATTGATATTGGTGGTGGTATTGGTGGTTGTATTGGTGGTGGTGGTGGTATTGGTGGTGGAGTTATTGGTGTTGGTGGTATCAGAGGTGGTGGTGGTATTGGTGATGGTATTAGTGGTGGTGGTATTGGTGGTGGTGGCGGTATTGGTGGTGGTATTGGATTGGCGGTGTTAGTTTTGGTGGTGGTATTTGTGATGGTGGAGGTGATGGTATTGATGCTGGTGGTGGTATTGGTGGTGGCATTGGTGGGAGTATTGGTGGTGGTATTAGTGGTGGTATTGGTGGAGCTGGTATTGGCGGTGGTATTGGTAGTTGTGGGGGTATTGATATTGGTGGTGGTGGTGTTGGTGGAAGAGCGGGAGGGGGGCTATTTCCTGCCGTCTCCGTGATTTGAGTGTGCAGTGCGTCATTGCGTCATGTCATTGCTATCTTTGGCCTAATAAAAACACTCCAGCTGGTGCAGGGCGGGCTGTGCTTTATGGCAGGCATGGAGGGAGGAAGAGATGGTCTCAGCTGCAGCTTCGGCATCGTACAGTGATTTTGCTATTTCTAGTAGTGAGAAGCGTTGAGGTGGTGGTTTTGGTGGTGGTGGTATTGGTGGCATGGGTGGTGGTGGTGGTGGTACTGGTGGTGGTGGAATTGGTGGCAACGGTATTAGTGGTGGTGGTGGTATTGGTGGTGGTGATACTGGTATTGGTGGTGGTACTGGTGGTGGGGTATTGGTGGTGGTGGTATTGGTGGTGGTATAGGTGGTGGAGGTATTGGTGGTGGTGGAGTACTGGTGGTGGCAGTGGTGGTTTGGTGGTGGAGGTATTGATTTTGGTGGTGGTATTGGTGGTTGTTTTGGTGCTGGTGGTGATATTGGTGGTGGTATTAGTGGTGGTATTGGTGGTGGAGTTATTAGTGGTGGTGGTGGTATTGGTGATGGTATTAGTGGTGGTGGTATTGGTGGTGGTGGTATTGGCGGTGGTATTGGTGGCAGTGGTATTGGATTGGTGGTTGTAGTTTTGGTGGTGGTATTGGTGGACGTATTGATGCTGGTGGTGGAATTGGTGGGAGTATTGGTGGTGGTATTAGTGGTGGTATTGGTGGTGGTGGTATTGGTGGTTGTAGTAGTATTGATATTGGTGGTATTTGTGGTGGTATTGGTGGTGGTGTTGGTGATGGTATTGGTGGTGATATTGGTGGTGGTGGTGATATTGATGGTGGTGGTGGCATTAATGGTGGTGGTTGTATTGGTGTTGGTGGTGGTAGTATTGTTGGTGGTGGTTGTGGTGGTATTGATATTGGTGGTGGTGGTTTTGGTGGTGGTATTGGTCAGATCCCCCAGGATATTGGGGCATGGATTCGCAAATTTAGCGGCACAAACATGGAAATCTAGCAGCACAAATATGGAAATTTTGCGGCATTTTTATGGCACTTTATTTTACTCATTCATTTTCAGCCTGAAATCAATAAAAACAGCTTTAGCAGAGTATTCCACTTTGAAATAGGCATGTTTAGTAGAGCTAATAAATGCCCCGGAGAGAAACTGATACAAAGTATCCCTCGGGAGCACTAATGAGCCAGTTCCTGCCTTCCCCACCAAGGACGGCTCTTGGGCTCCTTACGAGACCAGCCATTTTGAGGCCAAGCAATCATCTCAGTGTAGCTCTCAAGTGTTTCCGAAACACGGGGACAAAATATGAAATTTGCACCACTAAAGCAGCACGCACCACTACAGCAGATGCTAGGACACATAATTTAATTTCAAAATCGCACTGTACTTTAATGATGCCGAGGGCCAGCAACCACGGGGTCAAATTAAGCACTAGGGTAGACTATCCACCAGAAAGCACTTGTCCAAAGGTAAGTTAAGGTAAGTAGTGTGTGAACACCAGTTGGATGGACTATTTACATGCATTCCTCCAATCACCTTTTGTGTGTTTGGTGTTAGTTTAAGTCCCTACCTCTATTATTTTCTAGGGAAAGGTGTTACAGTACCAGTGGTAGATAGTGTGTGATGCTGGACTTACGATTGTTTTGGTAGTTTTTGCCTTAGTAACTTGGATGGGAAAGGGCTTAGCTCTTTTGAGGACGAGTGCATGTCCTTCCCTCAGTCGAGGCAGAGACCTCAGCAGTCAGGCTACAGATCTCCAAGCATAAGATAAAAGAGGCGGAGCATTTTGCAGTACATGAGTGGACCTACTATAGTACTACTAAATATACTACAAGATGTGGTTTGTGAATGGGCCCTATTCACAGTTGCTTCCTCCTCCTGACCTACCCAACAGAGGATACGCCCACACCACCAGAGTGGTGATGCCCTTCCAGCAGCAGAGATTAAAGTCGGAGCCTGACAAAGGCAGGGACCACCAAGAGAGACTAAGGAAACAGATGATTCATGATCGGGTCAAAGAACTGTATCTTTTTGTGTTTTTATAAGTGTTTTGCACAGCAGAAGATGTTTTTATTGCCTGATTCAGTGCTCAAGTGCAGAGTCAAACCTATTAGCTTTGACAAGGCTTGTTCCACGTAGCCTTCAAATTAAGATAACAAAAGGCTATGTATGTGTATACTCTCCTCCCTTTGTGAGCCAGAAACACGGCACCCGTCTTTTCCTGAAGAGGTTGTTGTCTTTTAACACATTGTTCACATCACTTCCTACCAATCGGGTCTCCTGCAATGTTACATCACTTTCTGTTGTTCTAGCTCGAAGAGGACCCCTGAGAATGACTTAAACTAGTGGTGTAAGAAAGTCTGTCTACAGCTTTAAAAGACAGGGTCAAACTATTTGCTCCAATTTAAACACGCTTTCAAGCCTAGTCCGGCCCTTAAACGCAAACTAATAGCATTATTTTATGTTGCAGTTTACAGGTGTTCTCATTCACAAGAGCACTCCCGGCTCCACCTAAGGGACGCGAGTATCTTGCTGCAGTTAAAGTCACGTTTCAGACTACAGTCTTGGGAGTGGTGGTATTGAAGGTGGTGGTGGTAGTATTTGTGGTGTTGGTGGTGGTGGTGTTGTTGGTGGTGGTGGTATTGGTGGTGGTGGCATTGGCGGTGGTGGTGGTATTGGTGGAAGTGGTGGTATTGATGGGGGTTGTATTGGTGGTAGTGTTGTTAATAAAACAGGCTTTTGAAAACAACCCGTCAGATGGCTTTAGTTCAAATGACAAGTAACACAGATGTGCTGTTGTCAGCTTCAGCCCATTAGCAGAGGATTATGTGCTACCTGGAATTCACCTGACTTAATTCACTGATCATTTCTAAATCCATTTTACTTGGGGGCTTGAAACAGAAATAAGATAATGCCGGGTTAAAGTGATTCAAAGCCTGTGTTATGGGGGCAGCCGTGCAGCTTAAAATAACACAAGCGGTTTCAGCTGAAGCAGGGCATGTCTGGCCTGCAGTAAGAGAAACTCAATAAAGTAAATAGTGTTTACAGACTAAATAACAGGTCCCGTGTAACAACTGAAGTAAAAGGGCCAGTCGCCATGGGAGGGTACAAATGAAGTCAAGGCTGAACAAAGGAGGGACGAACAAGCCTATTAACAAACCTCAAGGCAGCATTTACGAAAGACAATGACACAAGCCAAAGAAAAAATATGGGAGGAGAGTGGGCGAGGCTTCTCTACCATACTCTACTACAGCAACTTGCAGAGCATGCGAGCTGCCACTAGGCCCGAATTAAAAAATTCAGTCATGACCTAACCACTAAAGGGGTAGATCAGCCCAAACTGCAAGGTCTTGATCACAAGCACTACCCATTGTTCGACACTGCTAAAGCTCATCAGTTAGGTGCAACTTGAGTCCTAATGACAGAGCAAACCACGGAGTCCACGTCTGGACATACCCCGGTCACAACCTTCACAAGACTCACCCGTGTCCGCAACACAAAGCCAATGCTGCCCTAGTTCTGGCAACAGAGAATTGCCTTAGAGCAAACTCTGTACCTACCCCGGCACAAGAGCCACTTGACGGTACATTGCACTGAGCAGAAAAATAAGGAACTTTTTTGGGTCACTCGGGGGAACGGCATCAGAGCCTCCCTTCTAAAATCGTTCCCAGTTTATGGTCAGAAGTTATGATTATAATCATTCAATGCAGTAATCTAAATGATTTAGTTTTAAAACTAATATAAAAAGACAAAATAAGCTCAGTAACAACTATTAAGAGATGTCCCTATGGATTCAGCACCAGAATATTAACTCCACAATGACATTAAAGGAATAGGCTGTATACTACCGTCTTCTCCTGCTGCCTGACAGGATGCCCCTGCAGGAAGGGTGCTGTAGTGCAGGACATCATCAACTTTCCCTGTTCAGTCAGCAGCCTGGTGCTGACTTAACAGGGCATGTAGTAACAGTCCCCTCTACTCCTTTTTCTCTCTGTAAGGAAGATAAAGCCACAGAGTGTTTTTTTCCCCTTTGCTCACAGGAGACCAGTTAAGTTTTTAGGTCTCGCCCCTAGCAGACCGACTTAAGATGTCTGTAGGCAAAACCTTCTGGTGGACCATACCAAAAACCTCCTGTGGGTATGGGGCCCGTCCAAAGCCTATCATTGGATGGTTTTATTGTGATTCTTGTTTGCTTGCTTCTTATTCAATTACTTGCCTTCCTCTTTTGTGTCTGTCCTTCCTCTGAAGCATATTCTTTTTTACCAGCTTTTTAATTGACAGACTGTATCCTTTCACTGCCGACATTTAGAGAACTACTTTTTAGGGCGAGCTTAGAGGCAGCGCACATGCCCTGCTCTGTGAGACTTATTGTAGTTGAGTAGCAAATAGAAGCCCTGCTCACTCTCCACCCATGTTTGTCAATGGCTTGTGTCATTGTCTGTCCTAAATGCTGGCTTGTGATTCGTCAACAGACTTGTTAGTCTCTCCATAGTACCGCCTCTTCTTCATTTGTCACCTCCCATGGCGACTGGCCCCTATACTCAGAGTGTTACACAGTACCGTTATTTAAACTGTGAGCACTATTTCCTTTAATGAGGTTCTACTACTGCCTTCATTACACCCCACCCTCCTCCATTCCGTTGTCCGTGCAGGGGCCTACCCTCCTTCCCGTTGTCCATACCTTCGATTCCCCCCCTCACCCCGCCCCCCTCCTGTTGTCCGTGTCTTCTAACGCCCGTCCTCCCTCCCTCTGTCTGTGCCTTCAAACCCCCACCCTCCCTCCTTCCCGTTGTCCTAGATGCCTACATTTGCAATGCAATAGGTCTCTCATAAAAGTGAGACCTATTGCATTGCAAATGCTTGTTTCTTTTTTTCAGCATTCAGTAAGAATGCATGTGCTTTCAGGCTATATCCATGTGCTGCTTCCTCCCCCAAATGCTATCTCTCTTGTGTACGTTTAGTCACATACATGCCACCATATGGTACTTGTTGCATCACCCCTTCCCTACCCTCTCCAATGCTTTCACAGTGGCTTTTAATTATTATTTCCCTGTCTGCTGCTCCCCCGCCCACTCTTGTTGTTTCCCTCCCACCCCTTCTTTATTGCTTCCCCACCTCTAGGAGTCATTTAAAAAATATACAGGGCCTCATTTTTTGGACGTTTCAGTGGCACAATGTGCTCCGACACATTTACAAGACCACGTAAAGCCACTTTACGTGGCATTTCATGGCCTTGTAAGTATGTGCCCCTTTCACACATAACAGTGCGTGAAAGGGGTGTTCCATGGGTGTTGCTGTGATAGTTCCCAGCAACACCCATGGAATCTGAAACATTCTCAGATTTATGAGAAAGTGTAAACCTGGGAATGCACCAAAAGCTAACTCCACCCTGAAGGTGCCGTTAGAGAGGCGCAACAAGAAGAGATGTTTTCATTTCTCCTCAGCGTTTTCCGTTTTTCTCTGTGTGCTACATTGTGCAGCACACATAGAAAGAGGAAAATGCCTGAACAGATTGATTTTGTGCCCCTTCAATCCAAATCAATGAGCCACGCAACTCAGGCACCCTTACACTGTGGTGCAAGGGTGCCTACATTGGAGCATGGAAGACCATTGTGCGCCGGAGCTGGGGTAAAGGACAGGAATGCACCGTATCACATAATTACGGTGCATTCCTGCTCCTTTGACAAAAGAAAGAACGGGGAATGGGGTCACACACTATTGCACCTATCCTTAGTACTGTTCAAGTAAGAGATTTCTTAGGTGCCACGGACCGGAGATTCACTTGCCCCTAAATCTCGTAAGACAAAAAGACTTCCTCACAAATTATAATACACCATGGTCCAGCACACTATTTTTTGTGTAAGTACATTCAGTATTTCAACAAAATTCAACAAAGCAACTTGCAAATGTTCTGGTAGACGAAGACAGCAATTCAGTGGAGTTGTTTGTGGTTCACTCTTTATTTATCTTCAGTTAAAACCGTAGCCGTAACCAACGCGTTTCGTCCTTCACAGACTTCTTCAGGGTTTTTGTTATTTTTTTTTGTAATATGCCGACACTCTGCATTCTGGAACTTGTATTTGTCGTGAGTTTCCAGGTGAGGCTTCTTTGAGGCAGCTGCTGCGGGACTCTCGTGGAAGAGGCTGCTGTCCCTTGGGTTCCCTTTGGTCCCTTTGCTTTCTGGCCGCTTGTCAGACTGCCGCTTCCCTTACTCGTCCGATTCGTTGGCTTCCTTTCCTGCTCTTTTGTTTTGACATAAGGCAGTCAAGCAAGATTCCTTGTGACACTGCCCTACGCCAAAAGCTCATAAATGAGGCCCAGCTGTTTTTTTGGGGAGGGCACAGCAGCTGCCATTTGCTGCCAAGCTGCCCCGCTTTCATGCAAGAAAATAATCTTTTTGAAATGTACCTCTCCAGGTTGAGTCTAATATCTTAAATCAGTAAATAAGACATTTTTTAAAATGGCACTCACACCAATCACTAGGTAAATACATGAGTGGTGACGCATACATGCCCATATCATCAAGCACGTGTGTGCCTACTGAATGACAAGATGCCAGTAGTGCTTGCTGTGACACATACACACTACACTGTACACTTTGTATCATTGCACATTTTCCCTTTTATTTGCAGATGCTGCACAGCTGCTCAGCTTCCCAGGTTCAAGATAAGGCTATGAGAGGATGTGGCATAACGTCCAGAGCTGCTGACCTTGGCGCGGGGGAACAAGATTTGGGCGTCGGGGGCTGCTCAACGCCCTGTGATTTTGGGCAAATCACTTAATCTCCTTCGCGGCCTTCGGATCGAGTTTGTGCTATATAAAACTGGAAAAAAAAGTCTGCGAGGGAATTATTGGCAGTGATATTTTTTGGCGAAGTGGAAGCTAGGCTTTCATTGCAAGGGTAGGCCAGGAAGTTTAGCTGTTCTGTCTTGCTCACACTTCTTTACTGATTTGCAAATTTAAACTGATTTGCTTGCAAAGATGAAAGGGATATCTATATCTGCTTTCAGACTTGCGTGTGTGCATGACAAATTGGTGACAGCCCGTGAAAAATGTTTAAAGTATTCTGTTACCCCTCTTCTGCATTAAAATGCGAAAGTATTTTTTTAGGTCCACACTTATACCATTTGAAAGATGAGTCTTATAAACATTTCACAGTCAGTGAAAATTCTGTAGTAGCAGTTAATAACGTTGGCTTTATTTCACAAATCTGCTTGAGTTTTGTAAAACAAAAAAAAAGAAAAGCCTATTTGTTCACCTGAGATTTGTTTCCTAATCTTTGTGCAAACTGGCGGAGGGGCACAAATATAGGAGAGGCAGGGGTTCAAAAAGGTGTTTTCTTTCAAAAATTCTATGCAAGCTTTTTCTCAACGAGCCAGCAAAAACAACTTTACAAATATTCACCAAAAGAGGCAGGAAGCCATGGCTTTCTATGACTGAAAATAATCTGGTTTAATGTAATCTGTAAAGGTTTTATAACAAGTAGAAATAATAATATAATGGCACCATGAAATCCAAGCATATCAAAATTATTTTAAAATCGTAAATGCACCTCTCCATTTTATACTGGAGTGGTGATAATTATCAGAAATCAGAGAGTCGGCAGACAGGCTTGTGATTGAATAAAGAAGTCAGGACCAAGGGAGATTAAAAAGTAAAAAGAATCTCTAGTGTGAGCTACCCACATCCTCTCCAGTAATATATGGCTAAAAGACAGGGTCTTGCTCTGGCCACACAGATTCAACAAAAGCCCCCACCCTCGGCCAGGTACCCGAACTAGAGCATTCCTAACCCAAACCCCTTCTTCTATGCACAGTCCTAATCAATGTACACATTGTGCAAAAAGTTGGTATGGAGGAACAAATAGCTATCAACTTACTTAGTCAAAGGGAACATCAAATTACCCTATAAATAGTACAATGTCCAATTCCAATTTTTTAAAAGAATTCAAATACCACAATGCCTTCCTTGAAAAAATCAATAATTATTTTTTGTTAAGGAAGCAAGTACAAAGTGGTTCAGTCACCTCTCGGCTATTAATGATACTATAAACTATGGCGTCCAATCCCGGCATACACTCGCTCCTTCTGAGGTAGTTTCCCTGCGTCTGCCGTATACGGATGGCCGCTCCGGTTCTACAAAGTTGTGTGAGCTCCGACGCGCTAATAGTGATGTTATTCCCCATGGCGGGGTACCACTTGCCTGGAGCACGCACAAGAGCCTGAACTTTTTAAGGCCACGTTGGTTCCTTTACCAATGTCCTAATGAAGCCCGGAAGGAATGGGAGCTGAAACACGTCAACAGTTTTGATGGGAGGAATCCACTTGAAAACAAGATTTATACTTGTATTTCAAGGCACATTCAATAAATGTTTGTAAAGGTGTAGAACCGCATGTGCAAAGAGGATCACCTTACAGTGTATCGCCTAGATTCAGCACGCGAACACTGATGTATTGTAAAAACATGTGGGTATAGGCAACAAAAAAATGGTTCAAGTTTATGTCTAAATATGTTTGTTATGCAGATGTTTATATATATGTAACTTTATTTTTTCCATTTACAAAAAATTATTATTGATTTTTTTAAAGGAAGGCATTGTGGTATGTGTATTTTTTAAATTATTTTTAAATTTAAATTAATGGTATAAAAGTACCATTTATAGGATAACTTGATGTTCCCTATGACTAAGTAAGTTGATAGATATTTGTTCCTCCATACCAACTTTTTGCACAATGTGTAGTTTGGGGCCCATTGGGGAAAGGGAGGGGGGGGGGGGGAAGAAAAGCACCGACCCGAGACTCAATGTAGGTGTGACAAAGGCCGCTTTATTGGAAGCAGGTGCATCCTACACAATACTAAATTACCAACGAAGGGAGGTAGAGAAAAGAGATAGGATTCCTTCTCCACAGGCACTGATAAATAAACAAGGAGAATCCTACTACCAGTGTGCACCACAGTGATGGGGAACACTCAGTGTTGTGTAAAATACCCCTCACACACCAACAGGCCCCTTGGTGTCATGCTTCATCATCGGGGTCTTCGCACCCCGCTAAGGGGGTGCGGCACGCTACGACCTGCGACTACCCGGGAGCGTTGACAAGTAATGACTATGTGTGGTGTGTGTTGAGTGCACGTGAGGGGATTAATGTGAGTGAAGGGTGTGGTGAAAATTAAAATTAAAAAGTACCTGGCTAGTGGGTGTAGCGAAAAAAACTTTATTCCATACCCCTAGCTGGTGCTGTTAAAAGGTGTGCAAAAGGCGAGGTTCAGAGTCTTAATTAGGGACTAGACCTCTGGTGTGCGTCGACATGTTTCGGAACTGGTGTTCCTTCTTCAGGACGGGGCACAACTTCCCAACCCTACTCACGTATTTCTATTAAAAAGTGTAATTGTACTTATTAAAAAGTGATAATGATCTCACGGAGGCTATCAATGTGCCTACAGCGGTATCTTCGGTTCATGCAATTGCATGCCCTGAAAAAAAGAAAAAATTCACCTTTAGTTTGGTTGTCACATAAGACTGGCTCAGACAGGTGCAGTCACCTGGAGCCCCAAACAGTCAAATTGACCTGTAAAAAAGAGACATACAAAACACACAACATAAAAGACACACTAGAAGGTTTTTTGTACATGTTTTTCATTTGGACATACTCATTGTCACTGTTGTGAATTGCGTCATGAGCATATCCAGAAACATCAGGGTGGGTAGGTGGATCCACAATCTGTGAGGGTAAAGAAGTGGTTTCAGTACTGTTACTCCTATTACTCACTGTTGGACTCCACACTAGATCTGGATATCAGAGAGTTGTTCTTGTGTTTCATATGCATACTCACAAAATCCGCCTAAATTGGCCTCCTTCTACCACCCTGTGCTGCTCCGCCGTAAATGCGAATGCACGCACCATGGTGGTATATATTGGGGATTCAGGCGGTCTCTCATTCGTTAATTAGCGGAAATCGGATGATGGCCTAAAAAGGAACATCCGTATGCCCGCCTATCATGTCCCTTTGTGCGTTCTCCATGGGGCATGTGTCCTTTCGTTATAGGTTTATTGCCGGGTTTCTCAGAAGACCAAATAAGGAGTGTCCGCTTCCCTGCCTATTGCATGCCCAGACTGCAGTTGGTGTCGACCACAGCCCCACTGCGCATGCCTCGTTGTTGAAAAGGTTTCAGAACAGGACGCGCATGCGCTATGGTGCCCTTGGTTTGCTGGTAACAAGCGCATGCGCGAAAGCATCACACTGGTCGTGCGGAAATGAGGAAATGCTTTCGTTTTTCACCATATCGGAAAGCCGTTTTTGGTCATCCAATGTTTTCTAAAAGGCGCGCGTATGCGTGTTGCATGTTTTTTAAGCCCTGGTATTCGAGATACCTGCGCACGTACTGATGTTGCATTCGCACTAATCTCGTGCGGCATATCTGGATGGATGTTGCTTTGTTATATATTTTTACTGTGTGTCATGGCGGAAAAACATGGAATAAAAGGGGCATGTGCCAAAGAGTATTAATATTAATACCGTGTTGATCCATTAGTGTGCGTATTTCTTTACCATGACTACTTAAACCATACCCAGAGCAGAAGACAATATCAGGATTAAGTTGGTTCTTATTCCCCTCAACCTACACCAATTGTGGAAAGGAAAGATGTTGAAATATAGTCCAGTACTTTGGCTCCACGGAATGTC
Organism: Lissotriton helveticus; assembly: GCF_964261635.1. Taxonomy (NCBI): domain Eukaryota; kingdom Metazoa; phylum Chordata; class Amphibia; order Caudata; family Salamandridae; genus Lissotriton; species Lissotriton helveticus. Next base: position 979,634,257 of record NC_136059.1, read on the forward strand.
ATCATTAAGTCCTGTGACATGGGTTCCCAAGCGAAACACCCACCGTTGTTCTTTCTGGAACAGGCCTGTGTCAGATGGTAGACGTTCGATGACCGTCCAGCGTAAATCATTGATACAGTGCTGAAATTCCAAAAAAATGTGACGCCATTTTGGTGGTAGTTTTTTTACAACGTATGTTGCTTTTATGTTCGCCTATCCTTACTTTGACAGGTCGAGTGGTCATGCCTATATATTCCAGACTGCATGGGCATGTTATCATGTATACCACGTTCTTCGTGTTACAGTTAGAGAACTGGCGCTGTTCCCATGATGTGCCATTCCTAAAGGTTAGAGTTTTACTTTTTTGGGTTTGATGACAGCAACTGCAATTGCCGCAGGGGAAATGTCCTTGAACCCCAGTCAACAACGAGGCATGCGCAGTGGGGCTGTGGTCGACACCAACTGCAGTCTGGGCATGCAATAGGCAGGGAAGCGGACACTCCTTATTTGGTCTTCTGAGAAACCCGGCAATAAACCAATAACGAAAGGACACATGCCCCATGGAGAACGCACAAAGGGACATGATAGGCGGGCATACGGATGTTCCTTTTTAGGCCATCATCCGATTTCCGCTAATTAACGAATGAGAGACCGCCTGAATCCCCAATATATACCACCATGGTGCGTGCATTCGCATTTACGGCGGAGCAGCACAGGGTGGTAGAAGGAGGCCAATTTAGGCGGATTTTGTGAGTATGCATATGAAACACAAGAACAACTCTCTGATATCCAGATCTAGTGTGGAGTCCAACAGTGAGTAATAGGAGTAACAGTACTGAAACCACTTCTTTACCCTCACAGATTGTGGATCCACCTACCTACCCTGATGTTTCTGGATATGCTCATGACGCAATTCACAACAGTGACAATGAGTATGTCCAAATGAAAAACATGTACAAAAAACCTTCTAGTGTGTCTTTTATGTTGTGTGTTTTGTATGTCTCTTTTTTACAGGTCAATTTGACTGTTTGGGGCTCCAGGTGACTGCACCTGTCTGAGCCAGTCTTATGTGACAACCAAACTAAAGGTGAATTTTTTCTTTTTTTTAGGGCATGCAATTGCATGAACCGAAGATACCGCTGTAGGCACATTGATAGCCTCCGTGAGATCATTATCACTTTTTAATAAGTAGAATTACACTTTTTAATAGAAATACGTGAGTAGGGTTGGGAAGTTGTGCCCCGTCCTGAAGAAGGAACACCAGTTCCGAAACATGTCGACGCACACCAGAGGTCTAGTCCCTAATTAAGACTCTGAACCTCGCCTTTTGCACACCTTTTAACAGCACCAGCTATGGGTATGGAATAAAGTTTTTTTCGCTACACCCACTAGCCAGGTACTTTTTAATTTTAATTTTCACCACACCCTTCACTCACATTAATCCCCTCATGTGCACTCAACACACACCACACATAGTCATTACTTGTCAACGCTCCCGCGTAGTCGCAGGTCGTAGCGTGCCGCACCCCCTTAGCGGGGTGCGAAGACCCCGATGATGAAGCATGACACCAAGGGGCCTGTTGGTGTGTGAGGGGTATTTTACACAACACTGAGTGTTCCCCATCACTGTGGTGCACACTGGTAGTAGCATCCTACACAATAACATCCTTGGCCTGCGCCGCACAATCTAAACCTCATAAATATGTAATTTCCTGACTTACCCCCACCCCCTCCCCTAACTGATTCCCACAATCCACAAACAGTAACAATTAGCATAACGTCAATTTGCCTCTCCACCTGGCTAAATACTTTATTGTGCTTGACCTACCCCCCGATAATCCAAACAGTTCTCCTACTCTTCCCCCATATATTAGTAAGAACCGCCACTCGAGGGACGTGCTAACGGTCCTCGACCCCCCCTAGGACTCCCCATCGCTTAAACCCGGGCCGTGCCGCATGACTCAGCCGGCAGGACCACACCCCTAACCATATGGCGTGCCGCGGACCCCCCTCAAACACAGTGCTGTCAGGTCAATGCCTTCGTAATGCCGGCAGGTCCTCCCCCCTAACCATAGGGCCATGTCCTCCGTCCCAATGTATAGGGCCATGCCCTCCGTCACCACGTATAGGGCCATGCCCTCCGTCACCACGTACAGGGCCATGCCCTCCGTCACCAATGTAAAGGCCATGCCCTCCGTCACCAATGTATAGGGCCATGCCCTCCGTCACCAGCGTATAGGGCCATGCCCTCCGTCACCAACGTATAGGGCCATGCCCTCTGTCACCAATGTATAGGGCCATGCCCTCCATTACCAATGCATAGGGCCATGCCCTCGTCACCACTGCACAGGGCCATGCCCTCGTCACCAATGCATAGGGCCATGCCCTCGTCACCAATGCATAGGGCCATGCCCTCGTCACCAACGCATAGGGCCATGCCCTCGTCACCAATGCCTAGGGCCATGCCCTCCGTCACCAATGCATAGGGCCATGCCCTCCGTCACCAATGCATAGGGCCATGCCCTCCGTCACTAAATGTATAGGGCCATGCCCTCAGTCAACGTCACCCCCGGGGCGTGCTTCCAGGTCGCGGAATCGAGCTCCCTACGAAGTATGACCGCACTGAACCGGGGCCGTGCCCTCTCTCTGGCGCCCAGGGCCCCCCCCCCTGTCAACACAAGGCCTGGGAAGCCGCCCAGCGCCTGCAGGCAGTCCGCCGACACCGGCCGTCCCACCAGAGAGAAGCCCTCCGGATGGTGCGTCCCACACCGGAGCCCGTCCGCAGGAAAAAACTCCTGCCGCAGTGCCCCCAACACCCCCATCACCTACCATACCCCGCTGCCCCCCACAAGGCTGCGTAACCGTTCCTCGTCAGACCCCACCGCGCGTTGCGACCCCCCTGTCCTCCGGCGGGCGTGCTCCCTGACCATGGAGTCGAGCTCACTACGGAGAATGACCACACCGACATGGGACCGTGCGTCCTCTCTGGCGCCCAGGGAGAAGTCCTCCACACAGTGCGTCACCCCCCAGAGCCTGTCCGCCAGGAAAAAGCCCACTACAAAGAACGTACCTCTCACCCACGCACGACCCCCAAATGCCCTTGATATGCCCGCGGCCTAACCGAAACGCTTTCCCTGTTCACGCCTATAACGCCCGTACCGTCCACTCGAGCCCCCCAAACCTGCACCTAGGCCGACACCCCAAAAGTAGTCAGCACCTAAAAAACGCCCCATGGTCACCATAACGGCAAGAAACGGATCCAGTACGCTCTGGCAAAACCCCCCGACCCTGCGAGACGGGTAGACTCCACCCTCTTCAGAACCCCAGGTCACCGACAAAGCTGCACCGGAGCCCGAATGAGGCCCGAACGACTCCCCTATCAATGCCCCCCGTGTCCCTACATACAACTCCAGCCCCCCCCAGACCTTCACCCAGGCCGCCCCAAGCAACGTGTAGTCCTCTAAGACGCCATAGCCCTCCCAGACACTCTAGACAAATCTACCCCTGCACTTGGCTCCCCCGTATAAATACCAATATGTGCTCAGCTTAACTGGTATTTTGCTGCTTCTGTTATTGCCTCCACTTATATTATACAAGTAACATTACACCTACAACAAGCCATGACTATTGGCTTTGTCAAAGGTTGTTAGTTGGATAAGATAACTATACTACATGAATACATAACACCATGGCTTCGTTGCATATACTATTGAAAATGCTTCGGTTCTTGTGCGAGTGGTTGTGGCGTAATGGCTAGAGAGCTACCAACTTTGGAGCTCAGGAAGCAGGTTGGAATCTCAGCATCAGCTCAAGGTACAGTGTGTCTGAGCAAATCAATTAATCGCCAGTGCCTACCAGAATGAAATAAATATGTCTTTGTTGATGCTCAGGGAAGGCACTTCGAGTTCAACCATATATAACTGCAAACAAATAAAAGTTACGTCAAAAACAGTGTACTGCTGCAGGGGTAAGATTTCTTTCCATTCAGAGAGCTAGGACGAAAATGTTGAGCCCGACAGGGACCCGTCTCGGTACCTGCTTTGGGCTTGCGTGTGTGATTTAAATGTGCGTGACCGCGGCGAAACGCAGAAATCACAGGGACGCGGCAGAATACACAACCCGCTGTCAGGGCCTAAACACAGACATGGTGTGGCCAGCCCGCCCTGTTGACAATCCGCATCAAGTTGTTCGTGTTTAGTTATACTGCCTACACCTTTGCACACTTGCGGCCCGGCCACTTTCCTCAAAGGCGGTGTCTGTGACGCAGCTAAGCATGAGCGCAAAATCCGCTCCGATCGCGGATTTTGCGGATTTTCGGTAAATCCGCGAACTCTCGCGAATTTACCGAAAATTCGCAATTCGCGTGCGGCGGATTCCTCGGTCAAAAGTTCAAGCCTTGCTGGTCTGTAACTAATTTACGATGGCGCCGGCAAGCTGCCAACGCCATCCTAAAGTTACTTAATTAGCTTCAGCAGGAAGCTCTAATAGATAAGATAAAGCAGGGGCTCGAGCGCCTGCTTTATTTTACCAATTAGAGCTTCCTGTTGAAGCTCATTTAGTAACTATTTTAGGATGGCGCTGGCAGCTTGCCGGCGCCATCGTAAATTAGTTACAACAGGCACAAAACGGTGGTGTCTTCTTGAATAAATATGAAGGGCAGGGTTCATTCTGGCACGACGGTCCTGGCACAAAAATTAAACCTCAACAGGAAGCACTTACAGATATCAATACAGCATGTGCCCTAGTTGAAGCTTTAATTCAGTGACTCATTCATCAGCCCAAAAACAATCCTGAGCGTTGTGGAGGCTGGGCAGGTGTGCCTTCTTCCCAAATATACCGTCGAAAATCAGCTGTGACGCTGGATACAGGCCTTTGCATCTTTGACCTTCACGAGCGCAATCCCCGTGCTGTTCTGTGACCAGGAGCTTCTGTCTCTACATCTGTTGCTCTGATCAGTCTCTGACCTTTTATACACACAAGAGGCATGTGCACTCGCATGGAAGCCCCGTCCGTTTGGCCCCGCCCACACACTCGAGGTGTGCACCGTCTTCCCGCCATTTACCCACTATGATAGGTCACTCAAGGGACCCCTGCGCCATTCGGCGCGATTGCATAGTAACACACACCTGGTCGCTGTTGACAACTCTCGGGCACTTTAGGTAGCTGTAGTGTAGTAAAAGCCCTATACATTTACCCAACGAGGTAGCACTTACTGATTATCCAGTAGAAAGTACTCCAGTTGAGTAGAGGTATGGCACAAAACGGTGGCGTCTTCTTGAATAAATATGAAGGGCAGGGTTCAATCTGGCACGATGGTCCTGGCATGGAAGCCCCGCCCCCAAATCCACCGATCCGCAAAATCCGCGGATTTTGCGGATCCACGATCCGTGAATACGCAAATTCGTGAATCGTGGATCCGCAAAATCCGCCCATGCTTAGACGCAGCCTCGGGGTAAATAAAAGGCACACTCTGAAAGCAGGTGTCTAGAAATGAGTAACTTCATTCGGGGCCCGGCGAGCAGAGCACGGTGTCGGCTCGGGCAGCTAAAAAGGGGAGATTCACAGAAACATCACGGTATTAAAGAAACGTCACTGTGTCCGACCAGGTGTGTTGAACGTGTAGCCGCGGTTGTGGCGGTGAGACCCGCATTCATTCTGCGGTTCCTGTCGGATAATTTGGTCAATCCTGTCTCCTATTTTGCAGTCATGCCCCCTAATGTCAGAGACCATAACAGCGCTAAAAACCCTAGCACAATGTTAATGGGGTATAGCTTCCATATGGACCACAATCGACGGATTCAATTCTATAGTAAACGCGTCCTCAGAACTTTTATTTTTATTTATTTATTTATTTATGTATTTATTTATTTTGATTTCTACATCTCCGCCCTAATCCTTCTGCGTGTCGCCATGGATTATACACCGACCTGAAGCAGTGGTAAGTGTGAATGCTGTGATGCCGGAAAAAAAACGGGAGTTCACTGCATTCCAAGATAGTCCTGCTCAGTGTTAGCGATCTGAAAAGCCACATGCTGGAAGGAAGCAATAATCCGGCCCCTTCTGCAATTCCACAACTGTTGTTTGTATCTGCCTTTCAAATGTTTGGGCTGTGCTCAGAAAGGAAAGCGCTCGTCGTTTAGTCTACAGAAGGTGCACAGATAAATGGAATAAAACTGAGTTTTCAATATCCTGAACTGTTCGGTTGTGCTGTACTGCCGCCTTTCTTCTTCCAAGGTAACTCAGATTGTATACGCAACCGTTGACCTGAAATGCGGTCGAGCAGGTTGAAAAAAGTCCTTAACAAAAAGAAAAGGTTCCTCGGAGGCATGTATCATTACGCCTCAACTACACCTCGCAGGCGATGCATAGCCGGAGTCGTGGTTAGTCTTTCAACGCGCCCCCGGCAGGCATCGTCAGGACAGTGGCGCGCGCCACGCTAGGCTGTGACCGCGCTTAAGAGCGCGAAACGTGTGCCCGTGGCAGCGGAGCGCCGCTCTTCTGCCTCTGGCACGTGGCTGGCACACCCTGCACCAACAGAGCGGGCTGACAGCCCAGCGGCACTGCACGCACTGAAACCTATTTGCCAACCATGCGCTGTAGGAATACGCACATGCGCTGTAGTAAACGCACATGTCAGCAAACCCTCACCCCCCCCTTTCAAGGGTGGCAAACCTCCCCCCCGTAACGCCCATTCCTCCCGTCTCTTCCCGCCCCCCATCCCCCTACACCACCAAGAAGGCCATACCCCCGCGTACACTCCTAAAATTTTCCACCCCCCAAGAAGTATTTATTTATGTATTTATTTATGTATTTCTATATAGCGCGGACTCCACCCGAAGGCGCCAGAGCGCCTCACAACAGGAACAGAGATGAAACATAATGAGAAACATTACAAAAGAACATATTACACAGCATACGTTATGTTACCTAAGGTAAGAGTGACAATTGTGAGCAAACAAAATACATGAGGTAGTAAATATTGTGAGCAACCAAAAATCCATGAGGTAGTAAAGATAATAGTGACAATTGTGAGCAAACAAAATACACGAGGTAGTAAAAATTGTGAGCAACCAAAATTACATGAGGTAGTAAAAAGTGCACAAGAGGAAAAGTGACAAGCGTGCAGTTACAAGAGAAAACAAAGTATCATTTGAGGTATAATACTGCAATAAGTGCTAGACACTCAGGCACAAGAACAAGCGTCTTTACTCCCCTGCCCCAAAACAAAACCCCGGCGGCCGTAGGGACCCTTCGGGTAGGGGCAGCTGGGACTCACCTAGTCCCACGTGGGAGCTCGACCGCCCGCACCAGGCAGAGCCGGCCCATCCGCTCGGCCGCGTGGAGCCGCATGCTGCTCTCCCGAGCTCCACCTTCATCCAGCGATGTGTCCAGCATACCTCCTGCCGCGGCCCGTCCCTGCACCAGCGAAATGTCCAGCCTGCCGGGAAATTCTCGTTTCACCCAAGCCTGAAATGTCCCATGGTATCTACACACATTCAGGAAGTCCATTCTTCCGCAGGCTATCTACTCGTGCCGTTTGTGACAAGGGGTGATGTGAGAAAAAAATGTCCATCCGCCACCCCCCGCCCGACAGCCGAGACACCACACTTAAAATGGTGTCTCTGCCGCGTACCCGGCCGGATACCAAAACCCAGCCCAAAAGGAGCCCAACAAAGCCCCGCCCTCCAGCCCAAAAGCTACTAGAACACCCAAACCCGTCCCCGGGCGGCGCCAGCTCCACCCCCCCCTTTTCCCGGCCCCCAAATTCCCCCGGGCGGGGCAGGCCTCCCTTTGGTCGGCCGCCCCCCCCAGGACCCCCATTCTTAGCCCAGGTACAAGAGGGTGATATGGGCAAACCCCGTTGATTTTTGTATCAGTCTTAATCAATGGCCAGGGAGCGAGACCCTGAAGGCAGGATTTAATTCTCCATTCTCTTGCACTACTAGGGACACGAAAAACCAAACTCAACCTCGTGCTGCAGCATTCTGTTCTGCAATAAGGATCTGAAAGAAGGACTGTCCCAGAAAGCAATGTCCGGGGACATTCACTGGTACATACACGCTGAGGACAATGCTTTTGTTCTTCCTTCGGACAAGTAATACCAGCCTCACACAAATGCTGTGGTCCAAATTCCGGCTTGGCTAAAACATAGCTGAAGGATGTACCTTCTAATCCCCATGCACATAGAACATGGGTTGGAGATGAAGAATGGATACCAATTTATAAGTAAGTCATGGCACTCGGCCTCCCCTTGACATGGAACGTGAGCCATAGCCAGACTGTTCCCTCTATCTGCCATAGGGAATTGAAACTCATGTGATGTCAAAGATATATAAGCATACACCTAGGACCTTCCTGTACACATGATGAAACTTGAGTGTAATAAAACTACATAGGGATGTATTTATCATTAGGTTTGAAATATCCCAGACGAAGTCCAATTCCATCAAGCACAATTTAATTTTCAGATATTAAAAATGGCAGAAACAGGCAAGACTGGCCTTGGTTGTGCAAATGTGAAGACAGACATGTAATCTGCTTGACAAAAAAGAAAAACGGTGGTGGGAATAAAATCTGTTGTGATGCAGTGGTCAAATGCACAGATGTAGAGGGATTTTAAAAACGTAAAAACATATTATTAGCTGGAAAGGAGGGTGACAATTCTGTAAGTAAATAATGTGTTTTTTCTGCTAACACTCAATAACTAAATAATTAATGCTGGTTTGAAATGCGTACTGGAATTGGCAGGCCTTCCTCAGACAGATACGAAATAAAAATTCACCAATCTCATTAAAAACAGTACAGGATAAATAAAACCTTCCACTAAGTATGTGCATTTTATTACATCAATATTATGGTGCAATACAGACCAGGCAATGCAAAATATCAGTTAAGGAGAACAGTCCCTATTCTCTAATAGGTTTGCGGTTGTGTGCTGAACCTAATCTGCTGAATCCTATAAAAGGCTGTGCGCTGGAACACAATTCATTCTTGGGAAATACATACAGTCCTCTCAAAGCTTTTGGGCCCTCTATTCATACACGAAGCTTCAACAACCTGCTTGCAAAGTGGCAATCCTTGTTGTTATCCCTTCAGCACAAAAGGTTAGTGAGATCCACACTTTATATTCCCAAGCATCATATGGTGTGCCATAATAACTAGGTCAACATCAGATTGTATCCAAGGTAGTCTCGGACTTGCATGTTTATTAGCCCATTTCTTTGCCAAACTATTTTAGAACTCTTCTGTACTCAGTTCCCTTCACACACTGGATGTCAGGATAATGTTGATATTGTATGTGGAATAAACAAATCTCTCAAGAAGATTAAGCATTTATTCGCCAATTACAGGTCTGTTTGAACCAGTTTAGCCACAGTAAAACCCTTATCCAGATGGTTCGTATCCTGCATCGTTTCGCCCTGCCAGAAGGTTAACAAGATTTCGCCTGGATGATGAAAGTCTCACTGTACCGGAGGTAAAACTGTAATTCTTGTTTTGCTAAGAAACCCTCCTTTGACAGAGGTCTGCAAAGTGGACACTTGGATGGGTGACCGGGATTTCTTAAGATAATACTGTCCTGATTCCGAGTAAAGGGCTAATGGCAAATTGAGTCAGGCTTCTTTGAGCAATTTCTTTATGTACTGCATAATTTTCTCTTTTCTTTCCGTCACCCTTTCAGGGCATTGGCTTGCTATTCTATTCAGTGCTTTTAACTAATAATGAGATTTCCTAAAAGAGAAGGGTATTTTACTTATTTATTACCCCAGTTCTCCTTCAGGGGAATCTTCATTAAAGGAATAAGCCCCCCACCCTCTTCAATAGTGGAAAGAACAAGAAGGTTGTTCCATACCAGACAAGATTTTAAGCACTGGTGGTTTATGTTTCCTTAAAGATGCAGTATCTATTTTCTGCCTGCACAGACTGTTACTTTTCGAGCTTCATTGCCACTGTTTTATTTCATTTTTCAAAGTTGGTTAAAGAGTTTTTCCAAGTAACTTGTTTTGCTCTAGTGACTTTTTCTAGATAAAACTGCCTCATTTTTTTAAAGAAAAGAAACAAAATGTGGCCATGATAGCATACATTATGGCCTACATTACATTTTGTTTTAAAATGTGTTTCTGTAATAAAAATATATTTTGTGTATATTTTTTAAAAGTTGCTACAGGTTCTTGTACGTCAGCAGGACTATTCAGTGCTCATGAATATCAATGAAGATCCCCTAAAAGAGAACTTCTGCACATCCAATAGAAGACAAGACTTATATGGTCGTTTAGACCCCTAAATCAATCATCCCACCAGGAAGATGGACACCCCAGGCTTTACTAGCCCCATTGTGAAGACTACCTGCTATATTTTAAAAAAAGCCCACTGCTCTGGCGGCAAAGCAGGAGGATTTTTGCAAAAGAATAGTTTCCAATTGGTCACCGTGTCACTGCGGTCTGGTCTACACTGTTTATGGTAATCAGCAACAAAGCCCCCAAAGCAGGTGCCTCGTTCTGAGAAACACATTAATTACACTGATGAACATGGAGTTTTCACTGTGCACATATTTTGTAATGCCCTGGAAGCGCCATGCCCTGCAGGGTTGTCACAGACAGTCAAAGGCCTGCGCTAAGTAGGGTGGACCTTCTGGTGTACGCTAATGAGCGTGCCCGTGGCACATGGACGGGCATCAAATGTTTTCAGTGATAGGGCCAGCTTAGACTGTTGTTGGAAACCTGGTGGTCCCATCACCTCTATGTGTTTCAGAAAAACATTTCACATTGGTCTCTCTCTCTCTCTCTCTGTCTGACCCCAATTGGTTTGGTTTGATCTGGGAGCATCAGCTTATAATGTTCTGAGTTTATTCAAACACAATTATTTTAGTGCAAACAACTGAATAATAAGGTGATCATTGTTGAGTTGCATTCTGTGTTTTTACGTGCTTTTCGTCCTCCTGAGAAGCATGGGGCATGTGCCACCGGCACAGACAGGAACCTTGTCCCACAATGGTGCCTGATATAAACAGCTGAAGACCTTGTCCTCTCTCCACCACGGAGCAAGGTCGGGAGCCGAAGGCTGTGGCACAGGTCCAATGATACTGCTGATGCACACAGAGGGCAGAGCCAGAGGCTGTGGCATCTGCCTTCAGCGCTGATATGGACCTCTGGTCAGAGCCAAAGGATGCAGTCTCTGACCCATGACACTCACCACTGTAAACTGTGGGCACAGCCTTCTGTCTGACCCCAAGGCAAAGCACATGCCCAAAGCCGAAGAGTGGGTCCCTAATTCCAAAATGCTGGCTGACATAAAAACAGTACACAGCCAAGTACTCTGCTCTGTGCGCTTCAGCTAGACATAAAACATGGAAAAAAACAACAAACGCAGAGGAAACAGCCAAAGGCCATACACTTTATCTTCATTTAGGCAAAAACAAATATGCTAACTGTTAAAAGGCAATAGGGCTCAATTGGGGTGTGGTGGACAGAGTACTCCAGGGTGTGGTGGGCAGAAACATGGAGTACTCTGTCTGCCAAAATGATGCTCTCCATTTAGATTTGAGGAACAACAAAGGGCCTTGACTCTACTCAGTAAGGCTGAGTCAAAATAGAGAAACCAACACAAATGCCAGTACTGACGCAAATGTATAAATTAGTCAATCGTTGGTAGCATTGCTAATCAGTCAAAGGTGCCATGAAACATACATTTCAAAAGAGTTACAAGAATTTTATTATTTTCAAGCTTTTGCTTATTTTTTCAGTACATATATACAAATACATAATACACAAATATCAAAACAAGCAAAATTAAATTGAATTCTTCATCCACAGCATAACTTCTCAAATAAGACACCCCAAGCAAACCAACTTATCTTTCATCCGATCCTCATTCATTCCTGACACAAAACCAGCTCAACACACTCACAAGACACAACATTGGGCCACGCCTCATTCAATTGTCACTAATCAACAATGGCACGACCCACATAAGAGCAGTACGCCTGTAGCCAATCACACAGAGTGATCTATTATCCGTGATTCCAAAACTATCTCCAGAAGAATTCAGCACAGTTGTAACAGCACAAAAACATTTTAAACAACAATTTTCTTTTGTACAATGAAAATTGTTGTTTAAAATGTTTTTTGTGCTGTTACAACTGCGCTGATTTTCTTCTGGAGATAGTTTTGAAATCACGGATAATAGATCACTCTGTGTGATTGGCTACAGGCGTACTGCTCTTATGTGGGTCGTGCCATTGTTGATTAGTGACAATTGAATGAGGCGTGGCCCAATGTTGTGTCTTGTGAGTGTGTTGAACTGGTTTTGTGTCAGGAATGAATGAGGATCGGATGAAAGATAAGTTGGTTTGCTTGGGGTGTCTTATTTGAGAAGTTATGCTGTGGATGAAGAATTCAATTTAACGTTGCTTGTTTTGATATTTGTGTATTATGTATTTGTATATATGTACTGAAAATATAAGCAAAAGCTTGAACATAATACAATTCTTGTAACTCTCTTGAAATTTATGTTTCATGGCACCTTTGACTGATTAGCAATGCTACCAACGATTGACTAATTTATAAATTTGCGTCAGTACTGGCATTTGTGTTGATTTCTCTATTTAGATTTCAGCATGCAGTCATGTTTCCGCCGGCCCCAACGGGTGAAGCCACACACAGATAGCTTGAAAAACTTGGGGCCATCGGTGTAAGTACATCAGACCGTCTGTCCTGGTTAGAGCAGATGTTTTTTTTAGTCTTTAGGCCCTCCTGGAAAAGCCTGGTGGGTGAGAAGAAAATAATACAATTATTCCCAAATACTGGGTGAAAACTCCCAGGACCTAAGGGTCATATTTTTTTTCTTTACAAAAACAAATTCTCACTTTGCAAGTTTGCTTTTGTAAAACTCACATTTTTGTTGAGCAGCTGCATAAAACATTTTCACCTCTGAGTGAACTTTTAATGCCATCAGAGGAGCCACCACGGCACCATCTCCTCTGGAAACATTGAAATCTCCACTATGCAGGTGAAATTCTCAAAATACAGCGGGTGATAGTTTGCCAGGGAAGCGGAAGTGATTACTTCCAGGGGAGAACAGACAGAGGGCCACCCAACATTCTCTAAATTGGGCCCTATGTCAAGTGACTGATTAGGCCCAATCAGGCACACAGATTGCAGTATCAAAAGCAGCAATCAGTGTCCTGATAGTGGCATGATCAGGACATCATCACAGACTGTAATTAAAGGCTCATTGATTTAATAAGAGTCCATGCTCACTATCTTGCAAAGTCACAGGCACAAGGGATGCACGAAAGGCTACAGAACTTCTCTTGATGCTTGCTAGCTTACTGAGAAAGCACACCCTATTCACAAGGCACAAATAACCCTGGTGACAGCAAAATATTTGTGCCAGGTCACTGGAAGACACAAACAAAGGGGGCACATAGAAGGTCGACCTCCTCTATCCTAACCATGGGCATGGACTGGAAACCTCATCCCAGTCTGCACCAGGCCATGTCCAACATGTACTATGTACAGGATATGGCCTGTGGCCGTGTCCTGTATCTACAGCACAGGATCAATCGTTGTTGACTGGGTACAGCACAAGTCTATGCAGAGAATGCAGCAGTAATTAATGTCCTGTACAAATTGCAAGTGAGGTACAGTCATAAGCTCTAGTCTGCATGCAATGGGAACACATCAAAGCTGTGAGCCACGCCCTGTGCACTGGGTGCAATTGACTGGAACCCAATATAGGGAAAAGGAAGCCGACTTGTCTTACAATGATAGACTGAAGACAGTGATGACATCTAAGTGACAGACAAAGTGCATGACCATAAATGATGCATTGTGCGTATTACTCAGACTTATTAGACATGGCATGGAGCCAGTGGTTGTAGCACCTGCTACAGCAGCCACAGCCATTAAGTGGTATGCGATTGCCCATGGTATGAAGCGGGCATACAACATTGGCTTGGGGTGAAGGATGCCACTACTACGAATCAACAGTTTAAGCCGATTTGAAAAAGAAAAATCTATTCATAGTCCTCAAAGGAGAATACACAATATTTAATGTTAAAGGTATTGTGTAACATTTTTAGGGCTGGCTTTACAGCACAGCTGCCTGTCTGGCCTATTGTTATAAATTCCTTAAAAGATACACAATGGACTTTGGCTCGCCCAGAGGAGTATTTTTCTCTCATCTCATGCTATTGACTTCTTAGTGTATCATTCCACCTCACAGTGAGTGCTCAACCTGCAATGTATGAGGACTATTTTGCAATTCAAAAGTACACTGAATAATCACAATTTGCATTCTTCATTGCTGAGATGGGGTTTATAAAGAATGTAATTTTCCTTTTGTTCTTTCACCGCAGCGGGCAGTTCTAATGTTTTATCAGTGCTGAAATGCAGGACAGGCCAATTGGGTTTGCCAATGCTTGTTCTTGACGACGTTAGGCCCCTGATTAGTGTGTGCAATATCTTGAAGCGGGATTCTGGAGAATCATTGTCCTGCTCCACCTCAATCAACTGTCAGAGGCAGTGGTGTGGTTTGCTAAACGAATACCGGACAAGTTGGCTATGTGGCATTTAGAATGAAACAATGCAGTATGTTCCTTTCAGCAGTTCAGATTTAATAAATGAAAGTCAAAGTTTGCCGACTCGATAAAACCTTATGTGGAGAACTATTTGAAAATGGAAAGTTAGGTCCATATAAGTTAACAAGCTGAAGTGTTATGCATTTTATTAAATGAAAGGGATTATATTGGTATTTTTAGAATAATGTAATTGTAGGTGGAAGATTAAATTTAGATTTACTAACGATGTTGTAAAATTGTGTTTTTTATGGTTTTACGTTTTTTTCCAAACCACATAAACTTCGTATTAGTTGAATGTGCAAGTGATTGCATCGTTTAGGGGAAGATGAAATGTCCTCCGAAAATAAATACTTTTTGGGCGCATGAGGGCACTTTAGAGTGATAGGATCACATTTACACAAGCTGTGCCCGCACTTATGGGACATAAAAGCCATGGCCTCTGCACAATACATATGCACGTAGTGGCAACGGCATGACTGCAAATACTGCACACATCAAATGGATGGATGGGTAGATAGACAGACAGACAGACAGACAGACGGATGGATGGACGGACGGACGGATAGAATACTGCAATTCCCAATAGCATACTTTTTAACAGAAACTGCATCAATACTGAAGTCAACACTAACACCATTTATGATGTAATTTATGGTGACATCAATAGTGAAACAGGACATTACAGTGTTTTTTTTTTAGATGTTACAGTACACAGCCATCAAACTGGTGTTTTGAGGACATTTTGAATATTTAAACAATATTTGTTACTGTATTTATCTGCAACACTAAATAGCGCAAAACTGAATACATAAGTTCTTTGCATGTGAAAAGTTTACCACTGATGCAAGCAGTTTACATGATGATTTATAAAGGTTACATTGTAATAAAGAAGTTAATTGTTCCACAGTTTAGACAGTTTAGCAGTTTTTTCATGCCTCCTCTATATACTCTCACTTACTTAACTTGTGCCAGATAAAAGACCAACACCTAACACTGCTTCGAGGATCTCGCAATGATTCAGGCAAGAACACCACTGCTGAGAGTAAAATGGGGAGCGCATAAAAAGATAATATATATGGTTAAGATATATGGACAGTACTCAGGCTTTCAGGATGATATGAATCCCACTCAGAAGCTGGTATGGCCACACAACTTGTACTACCCTTTCCTGGTCACGATGGAGGGCTTCCAATATCTGGGTATTTACATTACTATGAACCGAGAAGTTTTGTTGAAAACAACATACAAGTAACTCTGGGGATGTTTAAAGAAGATGTGCCCCACTGTACAACACTCCTGAAATCAATTAGAGGCAGGTCTGCTGTATTCAAAATGGCTGCCCTGCACATATTTATGTATACATTATACCACATTCCCCATTCTGGATATCCAACACGTATTTTGCTAAAATAAATGAACAGCTCTGCATCTTATGGGACGGGAGTGTAGGAAGAATCCTTCTCAGTAAGCTTAGTCTGGGAGTGTATGATGAAGTAATAGCACTGCCGATGGGAGACGCGAATTATTGGCCACACAATTAGTGGGAGTGAACCATTGGGCCTCCGCCTCTTAAAGGGGCCTTAAATTAAGGTGTTGAGATGCACTAAGCATCCTGGGTTGCCATAAAACACTGATACTCATTACACGCTGTGGTGTTTGCTCCCGATGTAACTAGGTAGGGATGCAGGGGGCTAGGGGTGGGGTGCATAAATATATTTTTTAAATGAATAAATTACAATTTACCTGACACTACATCTGCTCTTTCTTCCTCCTCTCCGGATCCTCGACTGGTGCACATTGCAAGGGCTTCCATATGCCAATTCCAGTGCTTCTCTCATGCTGTGAATAGTATTCCCAGCATGAGAGAAGCAATGGGATTGGTCTGAGTGGCTGGTTTGCAGGTCAGACAGTACCTGGGTGCCCGTGACTTTTCTCCATCCGGCTGACCAGCAGCTAAGTGCGCATGTCATTTTGGCCAGCCTAAAATGGCCAGCCAAACAGTCATGAGCACTTAATAGTGCCCAGAACCCCTACTCTTGAAGCTCAGGTGGCTGGTCTGGCCCCACCCTGTGACTCAGCTACCCAGCAGAGGCAGAGGTGAAAAAGCAATGATAATAAAATTACTTTTTTATGATTTTCTTTTTCACTATTGCCACTGTTGGGTAGCAGCAATGGGGCGAGGCTCCTACGCCATAGAGGATGAGCCGTGACTGTGCTTGTTGCCGCCAGGCTATTTCATGAGGCCCTCCTGGTCAACGGCTGCACTTGACTCGGAGATAAATGTGCAATCCTGTTTGTCCCGGGGCCACGTTCGCATCTGAGCTGCAGCGGAACAAGTGAGTCAGTGTCAGATAAGAATACGTACTGTAGCTAGTGTTGTGCAAGCTCGCTGCTACTGGCCAGTGACTTCCCTTCAATTGGAAGGTAAAAAAACTGTGTTTAATGGTCAGCTGATGTGCTGTGTGCATCTTAATTTCTATATCGCAAAGGATCCTGATCTCATCTGGCCACAGCCATGCTTCATCATAGGCCGCTTTTCTTTCTTTCACAAATGGAATCGGAGAAGTCTGCAGGCATGAAGGCATGGCAGCCGCGGTCCGTGGAGGGAGTTGCGGTGGGGCAGGCAGGCGGGGTGGGGGAGGGGTAGGGTGGGGGGTGATAAACACAGGAATCTGGATGTTTGCAGGTAAGTAAACAATTAAATTAATAAAACGAATTTCGTTCCGTGCCCTGCATCACAAAATTCGATGCAGGGCGCGCTACGAAATTCGTTTTATTAATTTAATTGTTTACTTACCTGCAAACATCCAGATTCTGGGGCCTCATTTATGAAAAGTGACGCATCGCTGCGTGAAAACAGCGATGCGTCACTTTTCACTGCGCACTCCTTGCGACACCAATGATGCGTCATATTTACAGTATGACGCAAGGAGTTACACATACGTCAGTATTTCTGACGTATCTGTAAGCGCAAAAGTTACGCATAGCTGGAGTGTGTCACAAAAGTGACGCAACTCCAGCAATGCGTCCTTTCACATGGGGCACCCCATGTGAAAGGGCCTGCGTCAGTCTTACGCCTGCTGTGAGGCAGGCGCAAGATTTTGACGCAACGGCGTCCTAGAAGTGACGCAGTGAAATCTCATAGATTTCACTGCGTCACTTCTACGAGGCTTTTTAGAACGCCCCCCCGCATACATTATACCTGACGCAGGTATAATGTAGCGCAGGGGTTTACAAAGTGACGCATCTGCTTAAATGCGTCACTTTGTAAATAGTGCGCAACAGGAGGCATGTTTTACGCTGCTGATGCGTCACAAAAAGTGACGCATCGGAAGCGCAAAAATGACTCAAGGTCTCATAAATGAGGCCCCTGGTGTTTATCACCCCCCACCCTGCCCCTCTCCCCCGCCTGCCTGCCCCACCGCAACTCCCTCCACGGGCCGCGGCTGAGGCAAGGGTGCCTAGTTTCCTCTTTTGACAGGTCCTGTGCTTGATTTGAATTTTAAAAGATATAGGGGCATATTAGCAAGGGCAGTATCGCCACTTTAGCTGCACTTTTTGCCACTAAAGCGGCAATATTTTTATCGCCCTATCAGCAAGCTGTCGCTAACAGCTGTTAGCGACAGCTTCATGGCGAAAGCGACCGTTTTGGGTGCCGCTTTGCATGTCAGCGATATTTATCGCTAATGCCATGCAAAGTAGGCATTCCCAACCAAAAGTCTACAAAAACGGCCGCTAACTGACCTACCCCCTATTAGCAATGAGGCTCCGGACCCGGTTAGCGATGACAAAAGTCGCGCTAACCGCATTCATCGCTGAAATTGTTTCACCTGCTCAAAACACTACTTACCTATCCACACAATGGGAGGTGGATTAAGGGGTTGAATCCACCAGGGCATATAGGCAAGCATTCCCCTATCGCTTGTCTATTTGTGCTGGATTCCTTGCGATGAACAGGCATTTCGCCACTATTGTTGGATTAATTATCGCATTTGAGATACGCGTTGCTAATAACGCGCTATCTCGGCGATAAAATCCAGCGATAGAAAAATGTGCGCTAAGCGCGCTTTGCGTTATTTATCGCAAAGCGTTGATAAAATGCCCCATAGTTTGCATTGCTGTCTGTAACTGTAGCGTTTATACTTAAGTGTCCAAGCCACGTCAGTTTCTTTCTCTCAATTTTCTCTTTAGTCAGTTCAGCTTCTTTGATGAGAAGGGCTGTTGCTTATCGTATAACAAGCCGTAATGACTGTAGACAAAGCCTACATATTTTAAAACATGGTGTCACTTAAATATAATAAAGTGAAAACTTTACAGTCACATCTTTACGAAGACACACGTTTTACAGGTAAAAAAACACAAGACTTCTTGCACAAGTTGTTTGAGCATCCCTTCAGTTCCAATTTATCTCGTCCTCCTTATCTGCTCACAAACACCTCCTCCCTTATAGTGTTCTCAAATTTCTTAGAAGAACTGAGGAGGAGATGTGGCCTAATGGGCAGGACTGCCAACATCGGAACAGGGCAACTAACGTGGCTTCGAGTTCTGGCGTCAGCTTAACATCTTGTGATTCTGGGCAAATCGCTTATTTTCCCCACATCACTGCACTAACATGAATTAACACATAAATGAAGCTACTTTCTAGATGCTCAGTGATTACAAGGTGCACATCTATTCATGTTTTAATAACTTTCCTGCTCTGACAATCTCAACACTAGAAATATGTGCCGGGTATTCAAATAAATCGATAGTAGTGGCAATTGTTGTCCCTGTGAGGGATTGAGCTTAATTATTTGGAAGCTCTCCACGTTTTTCCACCAGTGAAGATAAATTTAAAAAAAAGGAAATAGTTTCTGCTTCACAGATCAAGCTTCAGTGGACTGAATATGTGCCTGACTTGCTCTTCCCAACAATTGTATTAGTTCTACCATCATGTGAAAAGAAAGGCAATACAATTAAAACAATAATCATGCAATAGGAGAAATTTCCACAAAACCGTTAATATACCAGTCATCCAGCTCAATCACTTGGCTAATTATAATCACCATGAACCACACTGTAGAAACAGAGATAAAGCATAAAGCAATTATCAAAGTTACAAAAACAATAATAACAAAACATCCACTGCCAACCCAGCCCTCGAACTTGGTGTAACACGGGGTATTGTTGCTTGCCTTCTCTCTTCTATTCCTCTCCCCCCCCCTTTTGCTCGAGTCGAATTTACTTCTTTTCTGTACACATATCTTGCATGTTCAATTCCACTTCTCTGTGAAGTGCTCAAATTCACCTTCAGGTGTCGTGGCACTATCGAAAAATACTCAAATAATTAAATATAACACAACTCCTTGTGGACACTAGACACTTTCAAAACGAAATAGGTAGCTGATGTTGGTCCACTTGTTGATGCAGAAAGAAAGGAGGCTTGCGTGAACCCAAGAAAGTGGTGAATAAACCTTAATGAGTTTTAGGTTCATTCAATTAAAAAAATGCATGGATATATAATACAGAAACGCAGGGGCAGATTTATGAAGGCCTTGCGCCGCCGGTGCGTCACTTTATTTGACGCAACGGCGGCGCAAACAATGCGCCCTATTTACAACGTGGTGCATCTAGGAGATGCGTCACGTTGTAAAGCCCTGCGCCATAGGAGGCGTTCCTGCGCAGGGGGGGGGGGGCGTTCCTGCGCAGGAACGCCTCCTAAAAGTGGCTGAGTGAAATCTATAAGATTTCACTCAGTCACTTTCAGGACAATGCTGCGCCAAAACCCTGCGCCTGCTTGAAGCAGGCGTAGGTCTTGACGCAGCATTGTGGAGATGGGGCACCCCCGAGCCTCGCTGGAGCTGCGTCGCGCTTGCGACGCAGCTCCAGCAATGCGCCACCTTTACGGTACAGATGCGTCACGCATCTGTGCCGTTTTTGCCCCATGGTGCGCCGCATTGTAAATGCGGCGCACCATGGGTGGCGGAGCAGCGGCGCAGGACGACTGGCGCATCCCTGGGGATGCGCCAGTCATCATAAATCTGCCCCCCAGTGATTTATCGTAATACATGGCTGAGATGGTACTTAATAAGCTCATTTATCTATGCATTGTGGGAATGTCCAAGGATCAGACCTGTCTGGGACAGGATTGGAAGTGTATTTCAGAGGCTCTGAGAAGCGCTTTTGATCTACAAGTGATGCTCACTCTCCTGGGAATCTGGGGTAAGACTGGCATCCCTAATTATATTAAAAAACGTTTATAATTTCAGTCTGGAAGTGGCGAGACATAAGCTGGGAGAAGTAAGGGGCTGTCTCACCCTGACCTTTGAATTCTGGGACAAAACTGTAGACTAGCGATTGATAGAGATTCACCTATTTAAGTCTTGGGTGTCCCATTACGTCTGACAGGAGTTGTAGTCCATGGCAAGAACTTTATGGTTTTAGGTGTTGATGAAAAGCTTTTATCATAATAGATAGCCATTACCCATGATGAAGATTATGATTGTTAGGATGTTTCTGCCAGGCGACGGTGCTCTATACCTCTGCTACGAGATTACATATAGAGCTGATTCCCATGTTTAATGGTTTCTATATTGAATTGAAAAAATAAAATAATATCCCTTGTGCTTTCTCTCTGTTGAGGTTTCTTCTTTTTCGCTGTTGATGGTTTAGCCTATTATACAGTACCAGAGCCTCAAGAGTGATTTTTCCACTATGTGTGTGTGTGTGTGTGTATATGTATATATATATTCACTGAAAAAACCACAGGTTTCAGGGACGTTATAGTTAGTATGACATTTCACTCGTACAAAACCAGAGAAATTCTGCCCTTATAGTTAATTCAGCTAATTATAACTCGCGCCCGCACGATGCACTGCTGATCACGTCGCATATTACACTACTCCTGACATGGTCAGTGACATCACTGATGACATCACTGATGACATCTCAAATGACATCACTGATGGCATCATCTAGTGACTGTGACTGTGTGTTTCTGAAAAATGTAAATATGCTTTATATATATATATATATATATATATATATATATATATATATATATATATATATATATTTACCAAGCAAATGTCCCAAGTGGGGGGAGCTCTTTGAAGTCGGTGCTGGCGGCGAGAGTTAGGACACACTCGCAAAATTTGCAGAAACAAGATTTCTTTATGTAAGAAATACGCCGCACACCACTCTTAAGATTACGCTGTTTATTTCTTGTAGGTCTCCCACCTACGCGTTTCGGACTGCAAGAGTCCCTGTTCACGGTGTCACGGTGGTTTGACACCGTGAACAGGGACTCTTGCAGTCCGAAACGCGTAGGTGGGAGACCTACAAGAAATAAACAGCGTAATCTTAAGAGTGGTGTGCGGCGTATTTCTTACATAAAGAAATCTTGTTTCTGCATATATATATATATATATATATATATATATATATATTGAAAGGTGTATTGAAGAATGAGTGGGCGTATGAGTGTCTAAATGGATGATTTAGTAGGTGCATGACTGACTATAAGTGAGTGATTAAACATGTCTTTCTGAACGTATGGGTTAGTGACTATTCTGTGTGAATGTCTGTATCAGTCTGTCAGTTGGTGTCTAAGTGGCTGCATGGGTTGGTGAGTAGCTACATGAATGTCTAAATGGGTTTGTGATTGGTTGTCTGAGTACCTGTATGGGTGCCTGAGTTTCTGTGTGTGTGGGTGAGGGGCTGTGTGACTCCCTGCATGGATGTATGAGTGGGTGAATCCCTGGGTGTATGCGTTCATGATTGCGTGTGTGAGAGGCTGTATGGGTGGGTGAGTGTGTGTATGGCTCTGTTGCTGATTGAATGGATGTCTCAGTGGTACATGTGTGAGTAACTACATATGTGAAAGGCAGTATATGTGAGTGTTGGGAGTATATAAATGACTATGTGTGAGGGATTGTGAGAGTGGGTGTATAGACGAGTATGTGCTTGTGTCACTAATTGTATAAGAGAGTAAGTATGTGTTAGTATATGTATGAATAAGTGAGGTGGTGTGTGTATAACTGTATAGGTGAGTAAATGGTAGTGTGATTGATTCTTTGCATGATTGACTAGGTGTATGAGCTAGTCTATGGGTGAGTAGCGTTGTGTGAGAGTCTGTATGGGTGTATGAGTGCATATGATAGAGGTTGCATTGATGAGTGACTGCATGTATGAGTGACTGTATGGGTGAGTGAGTGGATGTGTGTGTGTGTAGACCTAGGAATCAGTGAGTGTGTATGTACTAACTTGTATTGGTGTGCCTATGGTATCGTGAATGGTAGTCTGTATTTTAGAGTGGGCGTATCAAAGATTATGTTAGGGTGTAAGGAGCTGCATCAGATGATCACATGGATGATGCCATCAGTGAAGTCATTTGAGATGTCATCAGTGATGTCATGAGTGATGTCACTGACCATTTCATGAGTGATGCAATAAGTGACGTCATCAGCAGTGCATTGCGGGGGCACAAATTTTACTTAGCTCAACTAACTATAACCGCTGAATTTCTCTGGTTTTGTAAGAGTGAAATGTCCAACTAACTATACCGTCCTTGAAACCTATGGTTTTTTCAGTGAATTTCTAAGGTTTTTAAATGCTCTTTTAGAACTATAACGTCCCTGAAACCTATGGTTTTTTTCAGTGAATTTTTAAAGTTTTTTAAATGCTAATTTATAACTATAACGTAGTAGTTGCACTTGTAGATTGCTGCAGAGAGGGGGCTGCGCCTCCGACCAGTGCTCAGGAATTCCGCTGCATAGGACTTACAGGAGGTACCAGGAGGGCTTCTTGGCCCCCAAAGTCCCTCAGGAGTAAATTCGACTTCATCCTCCAACCCGTAATGTGCCAGGAGGCGCGTATGCAGAGTGGTGGGGAAAGAGGGGCGTGGCCTCCGAATACCTCTTAGCAATGCTACTGTATGGGACTTACTGGAGGTAACAGGAGGGGTAGTTGGCCCCCAAGGACATCTTTGGGGGCCAACGACCCCATCTATTACCTCCAGTAAGTCCCACACAGTAGCATTGTTAAGTTCTCAAACAGGCCACACACCCTTTGCCCACCAGTCTGCAAACGCACTTCACGGCGCTCTCTAGGAGGATGGGGATTAAAGACCCCTTCGATGCTGAGGTTCCTTCGAGTCCAACTAGCCCAACTGACACCTCCAGTGAGCCCCAGATAGTGGGATTGCTGAGGCGTGAACACAGGCCATGCCCCTTTTCTCCACCAAGCTAATGCGCCTCCTGGCACGCTCTTGGTTTGGGGATAAACTCACCTTGCCTCCTGAGGGTCCCTGGGGGCCAAATAGCCATAACGTTATCTCTAGTAATCCCCACACACCTGGATTGCTGATAGTGGTCCGAGGTCACGCTCCCTTTTTAAACCACTTTGCAAACACGCCTCCTGGCGCACTGCTGCTTGGGAAAGAAGCATACTTTAGTCCTGAGGTCCTCAGGACACAAGAGGATCTCACTGCCCCACCAGCAGTGCACTAAGAGGCGCGTTTGCAGAGTCGTGTATAAAGTGGCATGGCTTCGGACCACCTCTCAACAATCCCACTGAGTGGGGATTACTGGAGGTACCTGATGGGCTAGTTAGCCCCTAAGGACCCTTAGGGATCATGGGGACTTAATCTCCCAACCCAGAACGCGCCAGGAGGTGCGTTTGCAGAGTGGTGCAGGAAAGGGGCAGGCCGAGATGCCAGCTTTTTTTCTTCTTTTTTTTACAGTTAGAAGGTGGGCTGTGTGACTCCCCTTCTCTCAATATTTTATGGGCCCTGGGGACACCACCCCTCAGGGCCCTTCAACATTTCTTTCTTTTTTTTTTAAACGGGAAGGGGGACGAGCAGCCTCCCTCCCGAGGCCAATTTTGGCCCCAGGGCCCCATCCTCTGGGGCATGGCCTAATTTAAAAAATATATTATTTATACGGGAAGGGGGTCGCGTGCCCCCACCATCCCTGGGCCACTTTTGGTCTCAGGGACCCCATCCCCCGGGGTCAGGCCAGTCTTTATTTTTTTTATTACAGAGGTGGGCCGCATGCCCCCCCCCCCTCCTGAGGCCAATTATGGCCCAGGGACTCCAACCCCTGGGGCCAGCCTTCACGTTGGGGACCACGGGGAGAACCCCAATGCCTCCTGTGGAAGCCGGCATTCCTTTTGGACAACCGGAGCTGCTGACATGCAGCTTCCTTTGTCCAAAAGCAATTTACTTTGCTTTATATAAGCGAGAGCAGGTTTCCTGCTCTCGCTTCCGCGTGTCAAAGCAGTGCTCGCAATGTCCCGGGGGTGGGCACCCCGGGACATTGCTTGAGACGGCCCTCGGGGATGGTGGTCCCCAGGGCCATCTAGGGGTCCAGAGGGAGGCCGCGCGGCCCCCTCCAACTTATTTAAAGCCCAGGGAAGGTGGTGGTCCCATGGGCAGGGGGGGGTGGCGGTCCCCAGGGCTCGAAGCGCGGGACACCGCGCTCCGGTTTTTTTTTTCTCGGTGGGATTCACGCACCCACAGCGACTCCGGATGAAAAAATTAATAAATGCTTTTGTTGGCCCTGGGGGTCCCTGTGGGATCCCCTAACCAGGCCTAGGGGGTCAGGGTGTTTCTACCCTGCCCCCTTTTCTTTATTTCATAACCATTTTCTTCCCTTTTTTCTTGTGACTTGACTGCCAACACTTCTTGATTTGGAGTGTTGGCAGCCAATCTAAATGAAGCTTGGGATCGGGAGGGTTCGCGGATCCACTGCGGTCACCAGATATCGATATTTTTTTATTTTTGAATGTCTCAGGAACTACTGAACAGATTTACACTATTTTAAAAAAAAGAACACTTTCTAAATCAAGACCTGCCTTTTTGCCAAATTGTGTGTGAATCCGTTCAGCAGCTTGGGCTGTAGCTTTGTCGAAAGTTTCCTATGGAAATTAACATGGAGAAAATGAGTTTTGGGACCCCCCCTTTTTTCTTGGCCCCCGCTCAACGAATTACCACGAAACGTTCAAGACAGGAGCTGACCTGAGCGAACAATTAGTTTTAAACATTTCGATAAGATTTGACAAACGGCGCCAAAGATATTAGCAAAAGAAAAAATGCTTTTTGAATAGAACTGAGGTCTAACTTTAACTACCTACTGGCGACCGTCAGTAGGTAATATATATATATATATATATATATATACATACATACATACATATATAGTGAAAAATCACTATTGAGGTTCTTTTAGGCAGCTGCCCTCTACTTGTGACAGACCTGGGCACTGCCATATTACAAAACTCCCACTCCCTTAATGACCAGTGCTAACAGCAGTCACAACCAACAGTCTGAAGCAGCCAGCAAGCAGCATCTTGTATTTTTACAACCTAAATAACAAAATACACTTTCAGGTTAAAAAGCCCCCCAATAGGAGGAGCAGATAGCTTCAACTGCCATATAGAGTCTTCCTAGCAGTCCAATTAATCGCCCTAACTGACATGTTCACATTTTCTTTTGCAAAGCGCTTGGTCTGGAGTAGGTTGAGCAGGAAATGAATGGGCCTGCATTTTCCTTCTTTTGCTTTCCAGCTGCTGCTCGAAGTCCAAGAAGACATCTCTTCCACCTAATCTCTGGTAGGTCAGACTTATTGACCGTTCTGGAACGGTTGTCATTTAAGCAAAAGTATCTGAATTGTTTCTGGAGAATAAAAAACCTTGGGGACGTTATTCCCAACCAATCATATCCACTTTGCCCTATGCAGTGCAAATAGATGGGGGAAAGCCCCTCCCACGCCTCCTACTTTTAATGATTAGAAAAGGGTCATAATATAACTTCTATGGTCACAAACCATATGATGTTGGGATTCACAGGGTTTGCCACCTCAAAAGTGCTTTGTTAGTGTGTTCATTGGATCTTGGTTATTACCAGGTCTTTAAGTGGGATGAAAAAAGTGGGAAGTCTCTAAAAGGGGCGTGGTTTAAGACTTGGAAGAAGGAATCCTTTCCAAGGGGCATGGCTGTATGATTATGGGCATGCCTTAAAAAGAATGTAAATTAAACTCCTGTGTTTCCTATAGTGCCACCCTACCAGTGTTTTGGTGCCTCCCTGTAAGCTTTCATCACAAGTATCCCATAGGAACACACATGCAGCTACAATAAGCCAAACCTATTGGTTTTGCCAATGCGTGTTACAGGTATCATATAAATGAGTAACAACGATGATTTGTAAGGAATAATTAGAGTTGAAAAAAGTGTACAATTTGAAAATATGAGTACAGGCCTGTAGGGAAGTCTTTGAATTGTCTCAAGCACTCCCATATTTCCAGTCATATCACTTTCATCTGCAACATCTGTTACACACATTTGCCCTTTTTCTCCCCCATCTTTCTAAAATCCTTCATTTCCACATCTCATCTCTTTCCTCTTCAGCACCGCCTTTTCACTCTCCTGCATCTCCTGCGCTTAACAATCCCCAATCCACAAAATGCACCCACTCGCCAATTAGCACTGCGTTTTCTTTTAAATGTGCACTGCCAAATTCGCAAAGAATCACAATTAGCAATGAGCACACATCACCATTGCTCTGTGCAATATGCGAAGAGGTGAGGTATTGGATGAACATGTATTCTGAACCCCTTCATGACCAACCGACAGGAAATGGAAGAAACACAATGCCTTCAGCCTCAGACCCCTGAAGTGTAACCCGTTCTAAACACACAACCTGAACTTACACAGGCACCTAGAGAAAACTCAGTAAAACATACATCTATGAAACAGCAAACTCTCCCAGAAAACTCAAGATTAAGTAAAACATGTCAAATGTAAAGTGGAACTACAACGCCGACATGGATTACTTAACAGTGTTTACAGTTATTGCTACCTGAGCAGTGCGCTTTTTGTCTGTAAGATTAGGGATGCCATTTCAGGGCCAGATAGAGACCCCTTTCAATGCCTGTGACTTTTAATTACTGTCAGAGGTGGACCCGGCCCCCTTAAAGCCCTGTGCGTGGTGGCAGTACAAGAACCTTTGTAACATTTGACATAACGTGCACCCCCCTCATCGCTGAGAAAACAGTGAACCGTCAACAGCACGCAAAAATAATCTCTAAAATAAAAAGGGAGGCCAAGCAACGGGAAGAAAGCACGTGCTTTAGAGGCCAACAATAAACAATTGTCCAGTCCTGAAATATACTCAGCTTCTGAAATCACAGGAGCCCCGGTCTCCGGGGATAAAGTGCTGAATGCATCCCTCCCTTGTCCACCGGCACTGCTCTGCTGATACTGCTCGCCGCTGGTTCAGCTCAAGCCCGGCTCTAAGGTCAGCCAACAGCCTTGGTGCTGCTCCTGTAATATCACTCCCTAGGCTCGTAATCTGCAATGCGGGAACAGCGCGTTTCTCCCAGAAGACAATCATGACGGAGCGATTTGAAATGTCCATAAAATAGTTGGCACCGGTGCCCGTCTTAAACTGACGCATAACTGTTGTTTAAAGGCGAACAGAAATCTTAGGGGTCGTGCAGCCTCGCTATTAGTTTATCTCAGTTATTATTTTTTATTAATTACAGTTTATATTCCAGGTTATTACCGACAACCTCTCGCGGGGCATGTTTTGTTTTTTGTTGTACAAAATCTTCATGCAGCGAAAGTGCGAAGCAAGCACACAGGGCCAGGGGGCTGTGTATTTTCTGCCACTCCTCAAAAAGGTCATTATCCTTAATTAGCCATTTCTATGCGTAATTACATTTACTTGTCCAACCATTGACCCAGCCTCCCTCTGCTGCCATTACTCGGCTACAGCTCACTGCACCGTCGTATCAAATTTGCACCTGAAGCCCCCCTGACCTCAGCGCGCGCCCCTCAGCGCGTGCCTCTCAACGTGGAACACGGTTTGTCTTTCAGGCCGTCAGAGAAATCTCGCGATAGCATAACTGTGCACCCGGAGAAGGCAGGATGAGCGTGAAGAGATCTAGATGAGCATGTGCTGAAAACATTCCAACATGCCAACATATTTATTGGGGCCCATTGGGGAAAGGGAGGGGGGGGGAAGAAAAGCACCGACCCGAGACTCAATATAGGTGTGATAAAGGCCGCTTTATTGGAAGCAGGTGCATCCTATACAATAACAACCTTGGCCTGCGCCGCACAATCTAAACCTCATAAATATGTAATTTCCTGACTCACCCCCACCCCCTCCCCTAACTGATTCCCACAATCCACAAACAGTAACAATTAGCATAACGTCAATTTTCCTCTCCACCTGGCTAAATACTTTATTGTGCTTGACCTACCCCCGATAATCCAAACAGTTCTCCTACTCTTCCCCCATATATTAGGAAGAACCGCCCCTACATGCAGAATGCACCCCACACCTGCTCCAGCGACATGCGAAACCCCCCACCCAATCATAAAACCCCCTATGCACCAGCCTCCAACGAAACCGCCCAAAATCCCCCGACAACCCCAAACTCCCTTGAAAACGAAACACCCCCGAAAAGGGGAATACCCGCCCTCGGGACCCCCCCCTTTAACATGACCCAGGGAGGGAGGGAAAAAAATTTCCTTCCGCCACCCCCGCCCGCCGGCCGAGACACCACTTAAAATGGTGTCTCTGCTGCGTACCCGGCCGGATATCCCAACCCAGCCCAAAAGGAGCCCAACCAAGCCCCGCCCCCCAGCCCAAAAGCTACTGGACAACCAAACCCGTCCCCGGGCGGCGCCAGCTCCACCCCCCCTTCCTTTCCCCGGCCCCAAATTCCCCCGGGCGGGGCAGGCCTCCCTTCGGTCGGCCGCCCCCCCCAGGACCCCCATTGGGGCCCATTGGGGAAAGGGAGGGGGGGGGGGGGGGAAGAAAAGCACCGACCCGAGACTCAATATAGGTGTGATAAAGGCCGCTTTATTGGAAGCAGGTGCATCCTATACAATAACAACCTTGGCCTGCGCCGCACAATCTAAACCTCATAAATATGTAATTTCCTGACTCACCCCCACCCCCTCCCCTAACTGATTCCCACAATCCACAAACAGTAACAATTAGCATAACGTCAATTTTCCTCTCCACCTGGCTAAATACTTTATTGTGCTTGACCTACCCCCGATAATCCAAACAGTTCTCCTACTCTTCCCCCATATATTAGGAAGAACCGCCCCTACATGCAGAATGCACCCCACACCTGCTCCAGCGACATACGAAACCCCCCACCCAATCATAAAACCCCCTATGCACCAGCCTCCAACGAAACCGCCCAAAATCCCCCGACAACCCCAAACTCCCTTGAAAACGAAACACCCCCGAAAAGGGGAATACCCGCCCTCGGGACCCCCCCCTTTAACATGACCCAGGGAGGGAGGGAAAAAAATTTCCTTCCGCCACCCCCGCCCGCCGGCCGAGACACCACTTAAAATGGTGTCTCTGCTGCGTACCCGGCCGGATATCCCAACCCAGCCCAAAAGGAGCCCAACCAAGCCCCGCCCCCCAGCCCAAAAGCTACTGGACAACCAAACCCGTCCCCGGGCGGCGCCAGCTCCACCCCCCCTTCCTTTCCCCGGCCCCAAATTCCCCCGGGCGGGGCAGGCCTCCCTTCGGTCGGCCGCCCCCCCAGGACCCCCATTGGGGCCCATTGGGGAAAGGGAGGGGGGGGGGGAAGAAAAGCACCGACCCGAGACTCAATATAGGTGTGATAAAGGCCGCTTTATTGGAAGCAGGTGCATCCTATACAATAACAACCTTGGCCTGCGCCGCACAATCTAAACCTCATAAATATGTAATTTCCTGACTCACCCCCACCCCCTCCCCGAACTGATTCCCACAATCCACAAACAGTAACAATTAGCATTACGTCAATTTTCCTCTCCCCCTGGCTAAATACTTTATTGTGCTTGACCTACCCCCGATAATCCAAACAGTTCTCCTACTCTTCCCCCATATATTAGGAAGAACCGCCACTCGAGGGACGTGCTAACGGTCCTCGACCCCCCCTAGGACTCCCCACCGCTTAAACCCGCTACGTGCCGCATGACCCAGCCGGCAGGACCACACCCCTAACCATATGGCGTGCCACGGACCCCCCTCAAACACAGTGCTGTCAGGTCAATGCCTTCTTACCGCCGGCAGGTCCGCCCCCCTAACCATAGGACCATGTCCTCCGTCCCAATGTGTAGGGCCATGCCCTCCGTCACCCCGTGTAGGGCCATGCCCTCCGTCACCACGTACAGGGCCATGCCCTCCGTCACCAATGTATAGGGCCATGCCCTCCGTCACCCATGCATAGGGCCATGCCCTCCTTCACCACGTATAGGGCCATGCCCTCCGTCACCACGTACAGGGCCATGCCCTCCGTCACCCCGGTATAGGGCCATGCCCTCCGTCACCCATGTATAGGGCCATGCCCCCCGTCACCAGCGTATAGAGCCATGCCCTCAGTCACCAGCGTAGAGGGCCATGCCCTCCGTCACCAACGTATAGGGCCATGCCCTCTGTCACCAATGTATAGGGCCATGCCCTCCATTACCAATGCACAGGGCCATGCCCTCGTCACCAATGCAGAGGGCCATGCCCTCGTCACCAACGCATAGGGCCATGCCCTCGTCACCAATGCCTAGGGCCATGCCCTCCGTCACCAATGCATAGGGCCATGCCCTCCGTCACTAAATGTATACGGCCATGCCCTTCCTCACTAAAGGTATAGGGCCATGCCCTCAGTCAACGTCACCCCCGGGGCGTGCTTCCCGGTCGCGGAATCGAGCTCCCTACGAAGTATGACCGCACTGAACCGGGGCCGTGCCCTCTCTCTGGCGCCCAGGGCCCCCCCCTGTCAACACAAGGCCTGGGAAGCCGCCCAGCGCCTGCAGGCAGTCCGCCAAAACCGGCCGTCCCACCAGAGAGAAGCCCTTCGGATGGTGCGTCCCACACCGGGGCCCGTCCGCCAGGAAAAAACCCCTGCCGCAGTGCCCCCCAACACCCCCGTCACCTACCATACCCTGCTGCCCCCACATGGCTGCGTCACCGTTCCGCGTCAGACCCCACCGCGCGTTGTGACCCCCCTGTCCTCCGGCGGGCGTGCTCCCTGACCATGGAGTCGAGCTCACTACGGAGAATGACCACACCGACAGGGGACCGTGCGTCCTCTCTGGCGCCCAGAGGGAAGTCCTCCACACAGTGCGACACCCTCCAGAGCCTGTCCGCCAGGAAAAAGCCCACTACAAAGAACGTACCTCTCACCCGCGCACGACTCCCAAATGCCCTTGATATGCCCGCGGCCTAACCGAGACGCTTGCCCTGTTCACGTCTATACGCCCGTACCGACCGCTCGGGCCCCCCAAACCTGCACCTAGGCCGACACCCCAAAAGTAGTCAGCACCTAACAGACGCCCCCATGTTCACCCTCACGGCAAGAAAAGGATCCAGTACGCTCCGCCCAAAAGCCCCCGACCCTGCGAGACGGGTAGACTCCCCCCTCTTCAGAACCCCTGGTCACCGACAAAGCTGCACCGGAGCCCGAATGAGGCCCGAACGACTCCCCTATCAATGCCCCCCGTGTCCCTACATACAACTCCATCCCCCCCCCGACCTTCACCCAGGCCGCCCCAAGCAACGTGTAGCCCTCCCAGACAGTCTAGACAAACCTACCCCTGCCCTCGTCTCCCCCGTATAAATACCAAAACGTGCTCATCTTAACTGATATTTGCTGCAACTGTTATTGCCTCCACTTATAGCATACCAGTAACCTTACACCTACAACAAGCCATGACTAGTGGCTTTGTCAAAGGTTGTTCGTTGGATAATATAAATATACTACATGCATATATAACACCACGGCTTCGTTGTACATACTTTTGAAAACGCTTTGGTTCTTGTGCGAGTGGTTGTGGCATAATGGCTAGAGAGCTACCAACTTTGGCGCTCAGGAAGCAAGTTGGAGTCTCATCATCAGCTCAAGGTACAGTGGTTCTGAGCAAATCCATTAATCGCCAGAGCCTACCAGAATTAAATAAATATGTCCTTGTTGCCGCTCAGGTAAGGCACTTCGAGTTCAACCCCATTTAACTGCACACAAATAAAAGTTACGGCAAAAACAGTGCACTGCTGCAGGGTAAGATTTCTTTCCGTTCAGAGAGCGAGGACGAAAATGGTGGGCCCGACAGGGACCCGTCTCGGTACCTGCTGTGGGTTCGCGCGTGATTTAAATGTGCGTGACCGCAGCGAAACGCAGAAATCACGGGGACGCGCAGAATACACAAACCGCTGTCAGGCCTAAAAACAGACATGGCGTGGCCAGCCCGCCCTGTTGACACTCCGCATCAAGTTGTTCGTGTTTAGTTATACTGCCCACCCTTTGCACACTTGCGGCCCGGCCACTTTCCTCAAAGGCGGTGTCTGTGACGCAGCCTCGAGTACATAAAAGGCACACTCTGAAAGCAGGTGTCCAGAAACGAGTAACTTCCTTCAGGGCCCAGCGAGCGGAGCACCATGTCGGCCCGGGCAGCGAAACAGGCGAGATTCACAGAAACAGCACTGTATTAAGGAAACGTCACTGTGTCCGACCAGGTGTGTTGAATGTGTAGCCGCGGGTGCGGCGGCGAGACCCGCAGTCATTCTGCGGTTCCTGTCGGAAAAGTTTGTCACTCCTGTCTCCCATCTTACAGTCACGCCCCCTAATGTCAGAGACCATAACAGCTCTAAAAACACTAGCACACTGTGAACGGGTATAGCTTCCCTATGGACCACCAGCGACGGATTCAATTCTATAGTACCCGCGTCCTCAGAATTTGTATTCCTATTTAATTATTTATTTCTGGATTTAATTATGTTGAGTTCTACACCTCCGCCCTAATCCTTCTGCGTGTCGCCATGGACCATACACCGACCTGAAGCAGTGGTCCGTGTGAATGCCGTGACACCGAAAAAAGCCGAGAGTTCACTGCATGCAAAGATAGTCCTGCTCAGTGTTAGCGATCTGAAAAGCCACCTGCTGGAAGGAAGCAATAATCCAGCCCCTTCTGCAATTCCACAACTGTTGGTTGTATCTGCCTTTCAAATGTCTGGGCTGTGCTCAGAAAGGAAAACGCTCGTCGTTTAGCCTACAGAAGGTGCACAGATAAATGGAATAAAACTGAGTTGGAAAAATTCTTTAACAAAAAGACTATTTACTTGAAGAAAAGGTTCCCCGGAGGCATGTACCAGTACGCCTCAACGACCTCGCAGTTCTCGATAGTCTCTCAACGCGCCCCCCGACCGGCATCGTCAGGACAGTGGCGCGCGCCACACTAGGCTGTGACCGCGCTCAAGAGCGCGAAACGAGCGCCCGTGGCAGCGGAGCGCCGCTCCTCTACCTCCGGCCCGTGGCAGGCACACCCCGCACCCACAGAGCGGACCGACAGCCCAGCGGCACTGCACGCACCGCAACCTATTTGCCAACCATGCGCGGTAGGAATATGCACATGCGCTGTAATAAACTCACCTGTCCGCAAACCCTCCCCCACTCTCAAGGTTGGCAAACCTCCCCCCTGTATCACCCATTCCTCCAGTCTCTTCCCGCCCCCCATCCCCCTACACCACCGAAAAGTCCATACCCCCCCCGCGCACACACCTAAAATTTTTCACCCCCCAGGAAATATTTATTTAAGTATTCCTGTACGTATGCTTTACTATGCAGCGCGGGCCCCTCCCGAAGGCGCCAAAGCGCCTCACAACCGGGACAGAAATTAAACATAATGAGAAACAGTACAAAAGAACATATCCCACAGCACACGTCACGTCACATAAGGCAATAGTGACAATTTTGAGCAAACAGAATACATGAGGCAGTAAATATTGCGAGCAACCAAAATCCCTGGGGTGAAACATAATGAGAAACATTACAAAAGAACATATTACCCAGCATACGTCACGCTACATAATGCAATAGTGACAACCGTGAGCAAACAAAAGACATGAGGCAGTAAATATTGCGAGCAACCAAAATCCATGAGGTGAAACATAATGAGAAACATTACCAAAGACATCTTACCCAGCATACGTCACGCTACATAAGGCAATAGTGACACTCGTGAGCAAACAAAATACATGAGGCAGTAAATATTGCGAGCAACCAAAATCCATGAGGCAGCAAAGATACTAGTGACAAGTGTGCTGCCCCAAAAACGAAACCCCGGCGGCCGTAGGGACCCTTCGGGTAGGGGCAGCTGGGACTCACCTAGTCCCACGTGGGAGCGCGACCGCCCGCACCAGGCGGAGCCGGCCCATCCGCTCGGCCGCGTGGAGCCGCATGCTTCTCACCCGAGCTCCACCGTCGTCCAGCGATGTGTCCAGCATACCTCCTGCGAAATGTCCAGCCTGCCGGAAAAGTCTCGTTTCACCGAAGCCTAAAATGTCCCATTGTACCCTACCTACAGTAAGTCCATTCTTCCACAAAAATTTTCCTTCCGCCACCCCCGCCCGCCGGCCGAGACACCACTTAAAATGGTGTCTCTGCCGCGTACCCGGCCGGATATCCCAACCCAGCCCAAAAGGAGCCCAACCAAGCCCCGCCCCCCAGCCCAAAAGCTACTGGACAACCAAACCCGTCCCCGGGCGGCGCCAACTCCACCCCCCCTTCCTTTCCCCGGCCCCAAATTCCCCCGGGCGGGGCAGGCCTCCCTTCGGTCGGCCGCCCCCCCAGGACCCCCATTCGGATTTAGGAAACACTAAATTGACAACTCCTGTGTAGAAAGGTTACATACAAGGGAGGCCCCACAAAACCCGCAGGTCCAGGCAACACAAAGCAGGGCCAAACCATCAAGCGGCACAGGACGAAAAGGGCTGAAAAGTGAGTTCTGATTGAAGCAACTGGTTTGCTGAGCCGCAGAATTGTGGGCTGAACCATGCTGCACGTTACTGAGTGGGCGAATGTGTAGTGTGGTGGGTTACATTATAAGTAAGGTATGTGTCTAGTGGTGTAAGAAAGCAGTGGTGTAAATCACAGACAAGTGAGCATAGCTTTCAACCAACCCAACACCAGCCTGCTTTCCCTCATCTGCCTTATTGCTGGGTGCACAGACCCAAAGATACCCAGATGGGGGGCCACAGTGGCTGGCTGGTCTAAACAATCTGCATAAAATATTAACTTGTTTTTTTCCCTGCAGGAATGAATATTACACACTTTATGGAATTCCATCAGCCGAGCTTCGGGGAGGACGCAGGGCTGTTTAAGTGGGATTTGAACTTGTGACCTGTTCTCTGTTTAAAGGATAAACATCCAATTTACTGAGCTAGCCTACCTCACCCTCAGAAGCTGACAGTTTCACAACTCAAAGTTGCAGCATCACAGAGCCCATCTGTAAAAAGAATACTACTTAACTAATTATGCCACTGCACTGGAATCAATGTTCATCAAGTGGGATTTAATGGGAAGGATTTGCATACACTTCTGAAAGGTATGGTGGCTCAGTAGACTAATGCATCCACTGCAGGGGCCTGTGTTTGACCTCATGGTCACAGGTTAACATCCTGGCGGGCCCACTCAGCCTTTAATCTGTCTGAGATCGATAAAATGAGTACCGTTAAATTGGGTAACAATAAACATCTGTTATTCAGCGCCAAGATACCCCGTTAGGGGTGAATGTGCGCTTTACAAATACACATGTAATGTTAAAAGACCATACTAGTAAAAAAAACGGGAGTCTCCAACAGAAACGGGGAGTCGCACTTGCTAACATGCTTCAAAGGGTTAAATGGTATATAATGAGTGACTGATGTGAGCAACGGGTTTTGTTGTGGATGCTAAGCTGAGTATGTGGGTGTGTAGAGTTGTTGAGTTGGGATATAGGTATCTGAATAATGGAATAGTTGAGTTGTGGTACAGGTGACTGGGTGAATAGGGGGTGGCAAGTCAGTTAGTGGTGAGCTATGTAGCATGTTTGGTTGATACTGCATTGAGATTAGAGTGACTGAGGGCGAATTAATGGTCAGATATGTTTATCTGTGTGTGACAGTGATACGATCAAGTGAGTGGTATCGGAAATAAACAGGACAGCCCGGGACCACCCATCCCTGAGATCCGAGCCTGGACTGGCTCAATGGGCCACGTTCTCTCTCGAGTGGAATTTGTCTGCCAAGACTGAGTGTACTGGATAGCCACCGCAATGGGTACAAAACTTTAATAATGCACCCCAATCTTAGTTGGCAGCCCTCCGAGCTCTAGCTGTATATGGAGCCCCACACAGGTTTACCCTACCAATGTCGGCTTTCTATCCTCCCAATTCCATTACCAAGTCCCACACACCTCGACCTTGTACCCTAATATGTAAATGCAAGCAATGGACTGTATGCTCTACATGTACTCACCAATCCCTTACCGAGACCCACTTCATGCTCTGCCAGTGGCCATCAATCCTATCCAGAAGCACCCCCTTCTAGCCTACTGAGACCCACATATTGTATTGTATTTTATTGTAATTGCATTTGTATAGCTCTTACTACCCCTGATGAGGGGTCGAATCGCTTTTCAGCGAGTAGCACGCTACTCCGGGACCCATAAAGGATTAGTGTTGAATTAGTATAGTGAAACATGCAAGTACATTTTAAGTGGTCAATATGTTAGTCAGTTATTAGGATAGCAAAAGGATAGAAGAGGAAAAACGTTTTGTATTTATATAGCGCTTCTTACCCCTGATGGGGTGTTATACAGCTTTGTGAAGAAGGTTGATCCTGCCTTACAATCCCTCTGCTACTATTGCCCCCTGAAACCACTAAATATTTCAGAAACACATTACATAGTAAAATATAACAGGTGAAAGACAACTCGTTGTTCAATTCCCCTGCCAATTACATCCATTCAAACGCATTATCCCAAATGATCATCAATGTCCTCCAGCAGCTGTAAACCTGACACTGTCCCGATGCATACAGACAGCGGTGACCAGAAGGCGATGATAATCAAATTATTCATGAGGAGCGTGAAGGAGGTGACCATGTGGATCTTTATTGGGAGGGCATTTCAGAAATGTAGGGTCCTATTTAGGAGAATGTCACGCAGTGCAGTGCAGCAAGTCATCTTGCTGCGCTGCGTTACTGGGAAAGGGCAGGAATGTGCTGTATTTAAGGCAACAAGGCACATTACTGCCTTTTCCCCTGCGCTGGTGCCTTTACGGCAGCGTAGCGCCAAAGCAGGTACCCCTGCAACATGGTGCAAGTGTGCATGTGTTGCATGCTGGATTGGTTTTATGCAGGAGGGGTCACCTTCCTGCACAAGAACAATCCTGAGAGGCATACTCCTCTTTCTATGTGTGCTGCAGAATGCAGCACTCATGGAAAGAGGAAGTGACGAGGAGAAATGAAGACATTTCTCCTGGTTACACCTCACCTTAGAAGGCATTTCTTTTTTTTTGCATTCCCAGGAATACAAGTTCTGGGAAATCTGGGAATGTGTAAAAAACCATGGGAATTGTGTGGGAACAGCTACGCAATGCCCATGGAACGCCATCCTAGGGCAGAGTAAGGCAACGCAGCGGTTTATGCTGCCTTGCCTTACTCCCGATTTACAGAACCACTCAGGGCCCCGCACAGTGGCCTTGTGCGGCTTCATAAATCACATGTACGGTTTGCGTCGCTCTTGCATCACGTTGCATAGTGCAAGAGCGACACAAACCGACTCATAAATAGGCCCCTAAGAGCACTAGATGCAGGGTAGTTCTTACTCCTTAGGTCTATGCTGCCTCCTGCTACAAAAAAAATGTTGCAAGGTAGTTTGGGGAATTCATATGTTGTGCATTGTAGGTGACACATGCAGGTTTATATGTGCAGCTCGTAGCTTCAAAGAGGTAGCCAATTATGTAACGCAAACTCTGAAATGATGTGATAAAAATTCCATGTACTGGAGTGGAGTCAAGCTTCAGAATGTAAGACTGCTTTCATGGCTTTTACTAGGGCGCTGTGTAGGGCAACATCAGTATTCAATTCTGGAAATTACCATAGCTTGGACTAAGTTTAAAAGTCAGTATTTGACTGATGAATGATTCTGAGACGGTGGCTACCGCGTTAGCGGTTGCCTTTAAATGGGAGTCCAGGTTTGAGTTTTGACTCTAGGAAAAGACCTAAGGGCACAGCGGAAGAGAGAACTTTTTGGTGTGACGCCCATTTAGTTCAGCTGTTCTGTCCAATTAGTTACCAGTTGTTCAGGCAAGAGAACAAAGACCTCGATTTCCTGCGAGCTTCATCTGTCTCATCCAGAACAGTATTTCAAACGCGCATGAGTTTAGAGTCGGAGCCTACTTGGGCAGTACACTTTAATGCTTTAATGTAATTCTTGGTGTCAGCAGCGTCCTGGTGACAGTAAGCACAGGAGTTCACCGAGAGGAGCATCACACCTGAGCAGATGGCAGACAGTATGGAGTCTTGTGTCACGTGAAAAGGCGACAGGAGAGTACTGAAGTAAAGTTGCAGTTTTTCACCACTTAAAATAGATTAGCGAGATAACATCCAAGCCATTTCAGACCTGTCTCTTCTTATAGACGAGTGCGAAGAGTGTTGTGATCAAGTGGATGCAGCGGATGTCTCAAGAAACACTAGAAACAGACGTTTTGCTTCTCAGGGAGTTGGAAGGAGTCGTCTCCGTTTTTGAGGTGTCTTGGTTTGGTGCTGTTGCCTGATCTTAATCTCAATGAGAGCAAAGTGAGCCGTGGGCCCCGCATGCAGCGAAGCTCGTTGCTTAGATACGGTAAACACAGGGGAGCCGGGCACTTGCTACAGCTTATCCCGATTCCCGACATAGACAACGAAACTTTCTGACAAAAGTTTTCAACTCTCCGAAAGGTGCGGCTTCGGCGGCTATGATGTTTCAAGGAGCCAGAGCAACCATGGACAGTAGGAGGGACACCTTGCAAACCCAGCGGCCGCATCGGGTGTGCGCCCGGGGACGGACGAGCGTGGAACCGGGATCAGGGCCTGTACTGAAGGGTTTTGGGAGGGAGGGCGAGGGGTGAGGGAGAAAAGTAGACCAAAGTATTTGAGTGTGAAAAAGGCCGCTTTATTAGGAAACAGGTGCACATTACAATATGTAAATCCTGGCAAAGCCTGCCAAAACTAGACCTCACTAAATAAATAAATAACTTCAAACCCCGCCCCCACCCCCTCCCCTAAAGTTCTTTGGCCCCTCCCCCACCCAACAATACAGCATTAAAATATTACATTAACATTATAAACATAACATCATCAATAAAGCATTACATCATCCATTAAATCATTACGTCATCACTTAACACATTACGTCATCAACAACCCCCATCACATAATGAAAACCAGGCCCTCTGTAACCAAAAGCCTGCCTGACCCTTCACCCCTGTCAAGACCCCCCAAAACCTGAACGGTCAAGCAATGACCAACTTCCCCTTTACCTGTCAATCAATGAATCAGACCAATACTCACCAAAAACTTTACAATAAACAGCACCGAAATAACAAAAACCCCGCCACCCAGAAAAGTAGGGGGGGAAGGAAAACTACACCACCCCCCTTTCTGCCCCCGCAACTAGGAAAATAGAAGCAGCAACTAACAAAATTCAACGCTGCATCGACAGTGATCGTGCCAAAACCTCACGCAGCTCCAACAAATACAGATCCATCCCTATTCTGGAAAGATGAACACCATCGTCCCTGAAAAACTCCACTGTCTCGAAGCGTATCTCTCTATGAGAAATCCTGCTGAAACCAAGCAACCTGCAACATCTAGAAACCTCAGAATTCACCTTTTTCCTGGCTCTATCTACAGCTCTGGGGTTGACCGCTCCTCTCCAAATCCTACGCGGAACTAGTTCAGTCCAGAAAACATGGCAACCAGCCCAAAACTCTTTAATGAGACTCAAATCTTTTTTGATAGCTCGCAACAATACAACATCCTTCGTGGTACAGATATCGTTCTCCCCCAAATGAATCACCAAAATGTCAGGACAGAGCCCGCCCACCATACTATTGTTGAGACATGGAATTAACTCTCTCCAGAGCATGCCACCTTTCCCCTTCCAAACAATGTTAAACATGTGAGCATTAAAACCCAAAAGCTCTCCGAAGTAACTCTGCGCCGCCTGGACTCGTGCCCATTTCACGAAGGAATGCCACACTATCCAGACCGTCACCACTGGAGAACGGGCCCAGCTACTGATCCTGTAAAAGAAAACATAGTTAAAGCTTATGGAAAGGAAGATGACGCAAGCGCCTCCTCCGCCGGACCTCTCACGTAACGCTGAAAGCAGTTCGAAGACCAACGCCCCAACCTCATGATATCCCTTTGCGTCCATCCTCTATTAAAAGCTTCAGTTGCAGCACCAATCCGGAAAGAATGTGTACCATATAAATTCCCATCCAAACCCAAGTGTTGTAACGCCTTGCGCAAAACCATGCGAAATTGGTATGCTATAACAGGAGTGTTATTAATATGCTGGAAAACAAGAGAATCATCACCACCCTCTGATAAAGAACGCCAGCGCCGAGCCAACAGCAAAGGGCAAGTAATCTTAGGAGAGCGCGCTTCCAACCACACTCCTTTCCCCAACTTCTTCTGATCAGTTTTGGAACTAGCTAACCAAACATGCACCCCTTCATCAGAACAAAACACATCACGCCAAAAGATTCCACACTTACATTTTGAGCTCAACAACTACGAAACCCTAAAAGCTCCAAAAAACATAAATGCCATTAACATGGAGAACAAGCAAGACTCAAAGTCATCTGTACAAACCGAAGGCAAAATAGCTATCAACCGAGCCAGCGTCTGCCAAGACAAAGGAGCCCTTAATCTACTAGAATGACCTTGCTCTCTAGCCCAGCCCTCAAGCATTCTCCTGCCAATCTCACCCGCCGAAGGAGAATAACCCCAAACTAACTTACCCATGAAAGCTATCCCTGCCAGTTTCCCTGCAATCGTTACTCTAGTCAAACCTTTATCCATGAGATCTAAAATGAATTTCACCACATCTTCAGAACGACGCCAAACCTCCTCCCGTCTGCAAGCGCCGGACTCCAGGAACTCCTTCCAAGCCAGGGAATAAGCGGAACGCGTAGACACAGATAAAGAACCTACCACCAGTAGTAAGACCCAGCGTTGCCTACGTGCCACAGATGAATCGGCATCGGGGTTGGTGATCTGTCCGCCTCCCTGGCCAGTCCACGGAATCTCCCCCACTGTGAACGAGACAAAGCATCCGCAATGTCATTGTCCACACCAGGAATGTGCAAAGCACGAAAGTGAATGTCGTGTTTCAAACAGCCCCGCACAAAGACTCTCATGAGCTTCAAAACCTGTTCATCCCTGGCGGACTGTCGATTAACAATCTCCACCACGGCCATGTTGTCCACACGAAAAAGCACCTTCTTGTGTGCCAAGACCTCCCCCCACAGGGTCAAAGCCACCAGTAAAGGAAAAAGCTCCAAAAAGGTTATGCTGCGACCACCATTCAACCACTCATCCGGCCATCGTTCCGCACACCATCGCCCATTCCAATATAAACCAAATCCTTCACTGCCTGCTGCATCAGAAAACATTTGCACATCCCACTGGAAGTCAACATCCCGAACCAAAGGTACACCATTAAAAGAAGAGAGAAAAAATTTCCACATTCTCAAATCCTCCTTGACACCAGCAGACAAGCGAACACGGTGGTGAGGCAAATGTTGACCTGCAAGAGCCCTGCCCAATCTGCGACAAAAAGTTCTCCCTGCTCTCACCACCCTACACGCAAAATTGAGGTGCCCCAGCAACACCTGAATATCTCTCACCATCACCTTCCGTTTTGACAACATGGTTTCCAGTAACTCCAGCATCTTCACTTTCTTATCCTCTGGCAAGCGAGCCCGCAGTGCCACAGAATCAATTTCAATTCCCAGAAAGGACAAGACAGTGACAGGACCCACAGTTTTCTCGGGAGCTAAAGGAACTCCCAGATCCTCCATAAGCTCTTGGAAAGTGTCCAGAGCAGACTGGCACTCCGTGGAGCCCGGGGACCCGACAAAGAAAAAGTCATCTAGGTAGTGCGTTACCAGTGAGTGACCAGACTGATGAGTAAAGTACCATTGTAGAAAAGTGCTGAAACACTCAAAAAGAGCACATGAAATGGAGCAACCCATTGGCAATGCTTTATCCACATACCATTTTCCTGAAAATTGTATGCCCAGAAGACACCAGTCATCTGGATGGACAGGCAGCAGCCGAAAAGCAGACTTAATGTCACACTTAGCCATCTCAGCAGCTGCGCCCGCGGTCACAACAAGTGACATGGCCACGTCAACTGAGGAATAAGAGACCGAAGTAGAATCAGGGTCAATAAAACCGTTCACAGACGACCCTTCCGGCCATGATAAGTGCTGAATAAGCCTGAATTGTCCCGGATCTTTTTTAGGGACCACTCCAACAGGTGATATTATCAAATTATGGATCGGCCAATCATGAAGAGGGCCAGCCATCCTTCCTTCATGTACTTCTTTGTTCAATTTGTCTTGCACCACTGCGCCATGCTCAGACGCTGATTTCAAATTAGCAGACCATCTCCTTTGTCTGGAACCCAGGTAACCCAAACGAAATCCAAATTCAAAACCTTCCAACAATTTCCATTTCACAGCTTCATCATCATAATCCTGAAGTGCAAGGCGCAACTTTTCCAACTTAACCGGTGTATTAGCCCTTGGGCCCAACACCCTGATGACCTCTAGATCCCCTACCCCCTGAAAACTGCTGGGACGTCCCTGAACCACCTGCACCCGACTGTTTCCCTTGTTGACCTCCTGGTGGCTTGTTATCCCAACATCTAGCTCCCCCCACTTGGCCTCCGGATCCCAAGCCATCCTGGCCCTGAACTCCTCATCATATTGGGACCAAGCAAATCCCCCCCAGTAAGCTGCGCCTTACGTATAACATCCATGTATTTAAACAGAGACACGCTGCGCTCCGGAAATTTTTCACAATACACACTCGCATATATAAGGAATGCAGCCGTCCAATTCTCAATGGTTAACGGAACTCTAGGTCGTTTTGCAAGCTCAAATTCTTCTTCCTTGGACCCTTCTTTGGACCGGACTTCCCGCTGTAGTAACTTAAGAAGTTCAACATATTCACCCTTCCAAATTCTCTCTTTTGTAGCCAACATTAAATGGGTGCCCAAAGGCTTCGTGACCCCCATATAAGGTAATTTTTTAATTTTCAATTCCTTGCTAGCCAATGGCTCTTTTACACCACTTGAAGCCTCAGTGCTAGTACAACTCTCCACTTTACCTGTAA
The DNA here is from genome assembly GCF_964261635.1 of Lissotriton helveticus. NCBI lineage: Eukaryota > Metazoa > Chordata > Amphibia > Caudata > Salamandridae > Lissotriton > Lissotriton helveticus. Next base: position 979,678,008 of record NC_136059.1, read on the forward strand.
TGTCCAAAACATCGTCAGTGCCTACAGCAGTGTCTTTAACGTAACGTCCCTTCAGCAACCGCCCTTCACCAACCCCAACAGCCCCTTCCCCACCTGTGCCCACAGACACCATAGTCGGTTTGGCCTGTGCAGCTAACTGCTCACCTGGTAACAAAGAGACCACTCTCGCAGGCTCAGCCCGTGGTGCCGATACCAATGTATCCTGTCTTCGAGGCGCCCTGACTGACGGGCCGTGTTCTCGTCTCTCCTTTGCTTGTCTTTGCACCGCTTGAGCCTGAAAAACACTACCAGACACATGAGAGGGCTCCCCCCCCTCCACGTCCCGTAACTCTCCTTCTTCGGGACTGTCTTCATCATAATCCAGGACCACTGAATCAAGGTCAGCAGGAAACACCACACCACGGGTCTTACCTAACCCGGCATCAGCAATATTACATTTTAATTGTTGTGAAGAACCTCCAGGAGGGGGAGCAGACTGTACACGCCCGTACCTCCCCTTGCGCTGACTCTGTGGCTCCATAGCCGACGGTAAGGTGGACCACCTAGACCTGCTATTCGTTGGGGCCAGCGGGGTCACGCCGGACCCTCGTGTGCTGACCGCAGCGGGTTCCCTCGGTGGAACAGAGAGGGCCGCGCTAGGCATTCTCCTCACTTCACCTCGGCGAAATTGGACTGGACCACGCCCTGCCAAGTCTGGACCAACGCACCTATCCCTGTCCTGAAAAGAAAAAGTTTGGACTGGTGTGCTACGGTCCCTAAATACAACACCTGACCCAGACCCTGTCCCCTGAAAATTAGAACCAACAACCAACCCTGTAACCCTATCCAAAGAACGCCCTCTAATACTACTCCTCACCGGCACCTCCCTGACCGGAGAGTCGCCTATCACTTCTTCATCTTCACTGCAATCCAAATTATCAACCGCCACTGCTGAAGGAACTCGAAGAGGAGCCCCTGCACCCCAAACTTGACCCTCACCATCCTTCTGTAAGCCACGCTGCGCCAAACCTGCAGCACCAAAATGTTCCCACCCAGGAGAACCAAACATCAAATAAGGGCCCCCTGCACCCCCGACCAATATGAAACAGCATCCCTAGACCCCTGTACAGGCCAACCACTCACCTGCCTCAAACTCCTGTCATGCTGAGCCGTCATGCCAGAAAAACCAACACCCCCTACGCTCCTTACAACAGGATGTGACACCCCTGCCGCATCTCCCACTACTGCCCTTTCCAACCCCAAACTCACTGCACCAACCACCTGACCTGCAACAGTGACATCACAAGAAAAGGCTCCACGACCCCCCTGAGACACACACCTACCCCCCTCTGAAAACGGTCATCCACATCTGACAAACCAAAAGACCCGGCAGCCCCAGGCCGAGAAACGTCCAAATCCAAAGCAGCGCCAGAAACTGAACCCCCTTCCCCCATTTGAGCCCACTTCCCTCTCCCATAGAACCCCCCCCCCACCGACAATGCAGCACCCACAGATGAACCAGGCGTAGAAAACAGCAAAGGACTCCCCACATTATCACCCATCTCATTAACAACCATACCTGTATGAGCCACAGATAAAACCTGACCCACCTGATGTTCCAAACCCCCAAAGCCCTCTAACCCACCTGAAGAAAACCTGCATGTAGTATTCCTTTCAACAACAGGCATCCGTGGCACAACCTGCCTCGAAGGGGTTAATAACGTCCCCTCCTCACAGCCAACTGAACCTTGTGTTTCCGCAACAACATGTCTTGGAGGGGTTAATATCTGCCCCACCGACTCTCTCATGGGCTGCCATGACCCCTGAATTTCAACCAACTGAAGTGAGCCTCTTCTCGCTCCACGCACTGTCTGCCCCTTCACAGGCTCCGATTGTTTCTCACCAACCGGGTCAGAGGCGGAGCGCTTCCCACTCGCTCTCCGCCCCCCCTCCTGCCGGCCACCTTCCCAGCAGCTGGTGCTGCCGATCCGAAACCTTGCAAGAGAGGAGCCCCGCCCACCTGCAGAACCGACGCGCTAGTCAAAGCGCCTCCCGCCTCCCTCCTAAGCCCGGCGGAAGCACCAGACACCGCCGGAGCTTCCCCCACCTCAAGCGCCACTTGCGCTGAAGCAGAAGTGGCCGGACGCGCCTCATGCGCACTCGTAAAAGGAGCGCCAGACACCGCTGGAGCTCCCCCCGCCCCCACAACCACACGCGCCTGAACAGAAGGGGCCGGTTTCTTCATACGAGACCGGCCCCTCTCACTCACCTGCCCAGAACGCCTCTTCTTCGGCGATGAACACGCCATCACCGCAGCAGACACACCAGCGGAGGCCTGGCGCTGAGGGCGCGCCGGCCCCCCTCCCACCAACAAGTCCATGCGACCTGCTTCTGACAGCAGCCTCATCGCCTCCAAAACACGATAATCCTCCATTCCGACGTGTAAAAGGGGGAAAAAATTACACCAAAGAGCTACCTAACACTCTGAATGAAACACCACAAAAGCTACCTGACAAAAACGCTAACTGTCCTCCTAGCCACCAGGTCACCAAACCTAAAATGGTGGCTAGGAGGAGGGGACACCTGGGTTTATAATTGGGCTGGTAAAACCTACTAGACCAGCCCAATTCTAGAAGCTTCTACATAATTGTTTAACCCCTCGCAGCCCTCCCAAAATGCCCGGGGGAGGAGACCTCCCTTCGGTCAGCTCCCTCCCCCAAGCCCCCCTTCAGGATCATAAGCAACCCGTGTACATGTACCAGCAGAACAGGGAACGTCTGATAACAAGTGGATCCCTTCCTCATCCCAGCCAACCAGAGACCAGTCAAAGGCCCGCTTCTGTGGAACCTTTAGCCCCCTTTGAGCGCCCTCCGGCACTTCTACCAAATGCGAAAGAAAAAGAGATCAAGATGGAAAGTGTTTGTGTACCGTCCCCTGCTGCTCCCAAGCAACCACGGATTACTGTTGGAAGAGTAGTTTCTGAGAGCCGGCTACCGTCTCCTCCATCGTACACTTTTGAATCACTAGAAGATGTAATAAAAGCGGACATTCGAGATCCTTTGGACATTTTTAAAATCATTTCTGAGAACAGTCATCTTGGATTCCTATACTTGTCTCCTCGAGATTCAAGATCATCGCCTGACTATGATCCTTATAATCTAAAAATTGTTAATTATGAGCACATCAACAAAAATGACGTCAGCACCATCAGCCAAAATGGAGTCACCCACACATACAACGGTGTGGTCGATTTTTTGGAACTTGAGCGCTGGAAGCAGGAATACCTTTACCATAGAGCACTCAAGCAAATCCCAACATTTATGCACTTTCGCAAGTGGAAAGCTTTTCACGTGTGGAGAAAGAACGTTCGCGCCAGAAAAATCAGTGCATGCAAAAAAATACTGCAGAAGAACTTATTCAATGTTAATGTGGAATGTACGACCAGCAATGCATACTCCTGATTATGTGGGTAATAAAGGACAGTCCTTCATCACGTTGGGATCTATTCGCAAGCTTCATTTTGTAGGACCTTAGTAGTACTGCAATAAAAGGGCTGAACGAGCAATGCAAAAACCCCAGCAATGCTGAGAAGATCATGCTCTGAGAATATGCAATATACATTTGTCCAACCCTAATCGCTTCAACATTCCTTAAAATGTCATCTTGAGTGAATTTGCAACTTGTATGTCTGTAACCCTTACCGCCAGTATCTGTATTAGATATATGTACTTACTACCATTCTTATATGAGTTTAGATTTGTTTTGTATCTTTTTTTGGAATTTCTGTACCGAGAAGTCTTTATATAATGTAACTGGTTCTTTTGTAAAGCGCTCTGACACCTTCGGGTAAAGTTTGCGCTATATAAAAAGTCATAAGTAAATAAATACATTGAAAATATCCTGTGAGTTCGTTGTTAGAAACGTGCCCTTGCAGAGTGCACTCTCAGAGCCAATGGTTTTTAAAACAAATATATGAGAAATTTGTAAAGTAAAATACTACATTGTACCCAGTTGGGTTTGGGAGGTGACCATGCAGGCTGTAGGGTGATGTGGGCAGTGCCGGGGGTAGAGGTGGAGGGTGCCAATGAGTGTAGTAGGCAGCGTCCATCTAGTGATTCTGTGTCTCTAGTGCTGACTTAATGATTCAGACTTTTTACCCCACACAAAAAATAGGGTGAACAACAATTCATTGATTTAGCCTTGATGCTGGCAAAGCGATAACATATCTTAGCGCCAGGTCCCCCGAGCTGTCCAGCTTGATTAAATATGTGAGGGAATTGACAGTGGCTGAGGAAAGAAGACTGGCCGAATGAATGAATCCTTTTTTGTGGCATTTAATACACATTGGTACAATAAGCACCAATTAAAAACATAGAATTGTATGATATACATATATTTTAAGACTACTAGTATTAAAATATTTAAAATTATGAAATCATGATGTTTTAATACTAGTAAAACCAGAACAGAAGTCTTTAGTACCTACCTAGGTGAGAAGGGTTGCCACCTCCCCCCTTCTACATTATAATGTCCAGGTTTTTTTTGTTGCAGTGTGCAAGATGTTTATAAATTTGACAAACTGGGCTAAGTCCATCAGTCTGTTGGTGCTTAAACAAAAGGTCCACACTTCTTTACAGGAAGAGATTCGTTGAGTTAACTTAAAACCAGGAGCTCTGCTGACTAGACTGAGTTGCCCAGTTGATCCTGTTTTCTTGAAGCAGCAGTATCATTAATCTTGCATGCAGTATTAAGCGTTCTACTTAAGAAATCTGTCATTTCATAAGAGCTTGCAATAATGTGTGGGTAAAGCGCATACCAATTTTCACCATGTCTGATTTTCAAGAAACGGGCAACACCTTTTTTCATCATTGTCTTGATAGCCGGAATAGCTATAAGCGATGTAGTAACTTTCTCTAGGCTAATCACTGGGTCGTTGGCTGCATTTTTTAAGTATGCTTCCCAAGGGTTTAGCTGAGGCCTTAAAGATCTCCAAGAATACCTGTTTTAGAGTTCCTGAGACTGCTGTGTCGAGTGACTGGTAGTATTTAATATGAGAAGACTTGCATTTCAAGTCTTGTCTGCTCAGACCAAACTCGAGGTGAAGCAGCGAATGCTTTGTGTAGTTAGGTAGATTAAAGATTCGCCAATAGGCATTGAATTAAACTTTGTCTACTGCAACAACTATTTCCCAGGGTAGGCTAGGCGACCATAACAGTGGGTGGTACTTTTGCTCGCACAACTCGTAAAATTGCTTCGGCCGAAGGGCTGTGTAGATCTGTATTTAGTTTACAGAGAGCAAATGTAAGTGCTGAAGCTTTTTTGTGAGGTACTGTAGTTGTATATTGATCATGCGGTTGTGGGAAAACCATACTCCCAAGTAATTGCATTTTGTTGTGTTTTTGATCTTCAGTTTTCCAAGCCTTCACATCTGTTTGTATTTATGTTTGAATTTTCCAACTATCAAGACCGTTGTTTTTCCTGCATTGGCTATAAGCTTGTAACTGACATTATATAGATTAAGCTGATTGAGTTCTTGCTGCAGTCCATTTCTGGTATAGTCCAGAAAAATCAAGTCATCTGCATACTGGAGACCGGGAGGTTTGTGTATGCCGATCCGAACAGGAGCTGATTTGGCTTTGGATAGGGCTTGAAGCTGTGTAAACGTTGAACAAAAACAACACGCAATGAATATGCTACTTACCAGTATGCATCTGTTCTTGGCATTTAGGGCTGCTGACATTCATATCTATAGCATAGATCGCCGCCTAGTGTTGGGTCCGGATGATTGCACATTGTTGTCCTGGAAGAGTCTTCGAAGTATCACGAGATAGGTGGCTCCTCCCCTGGACTACAGTGCGCATGGGCATCGACTCCATCCCCAGATTGTTTTTAGCCATTGTGGCGAAGATGGAGTGTAACAGTGTGAGCGATGACCATGCTAAGAGTAAGTGTAAATTCTGCAGCCGCTACAGGCGCCGGGGAGGAGGGCGGGCGATATGAATGTCAGCAGCCCTACATGCCAAGAACAGATGCATACTGGTAAGTAGCATATTCAGTTCGAGGCATGTGGGCTGCTGAATTCATATCTATAGCATAGAATAAATAGCAGTCCCTCCATTAACGGCGGCCGCCTGTGCCAGCTGCAGACATCTGAAAAAGTGTCTTAAGAACAGCCTGCCCCACAGCTGCCTGCTGCTTGGAGTGCACATCTACACAGTAGTGTTTAGTAAATGTGTGTGGTGTAGACCATGTGGCTGCTCTACAAATATCTTCCAAAGGGATATTACCAAGGAAAGCCATGGAGGCCCCCAACTTGCGGGTGGAGTGGGCTCTGGGGGGGACCGTTAAAGTGCGCTTAGCCTTGTGATAGCAAATCTGAATACACTTAACGATCCACCTGGCTATACCTGCTTTGGAAATGGGGTTACCTTTGTGCTGGGCTGAAAAGGCAACAAAGAGTTGTTGTGTCTTCCTAAAGTCTCTGGTCCTATCGATGTAGTACATCAAAGCTCGTTTGACATCAAGAGTGTGGAGCATTCTTTCGGCTACCGTCTCTGGGTTTTGAAAGAACTCGGGCAGTTCAATGGTCTGATTGACATGGAACTGCGAAACCACTTTAGGAAGAAATTTAGGGTTAGTGCGCAGCACCACCCTGTTGGAGTGAATTTGAATGAATGGCTCTTGTACAGTGAGCGCCTGTAGCTCACTAACACGTCGTAGAGACGTAATGGCAATGAGAAAAGTCACTTTCCATGTTAAGAACTGAATCTCACATGAATGCAGAGGCTCAAAAGGTGGGCCCATCAACCTGGTGAGGACCACATTGAGGTTCCATACAGGAGCTGGCGGGGTCCTGGGAGGGATGACCCGCTTTAGGCCTTCTAGGAAGGCTTTAATGGCAGGCACTCCGAAAATGGAGAGACGCTGCCTGTTTTGGAGATAAACCGCTATGGCGGATAAGTGTATCCTGATGGAAGCGTATGCTAGATTACATTTGTAAAGATGTAACAAATAACAGATGATGTTGGGAGTGGATGCATCTAGCGGGTTGATGTTGTGTTCAGTACAGTAAACGACAAACCGCTTCCATTTGGCTGCATAGCAAGCTCTGGTAGTGGGCTTTCTTGCCTCCCGTATGATATCCATGCATTCAGGAGGCAAGTTAAGGTAGCCAAACTCTAAGACCTCAGGAGCCAGATCGCCAGGTTGAGCTGTTGCGGATCTGGATGCTGAATGTCGCCATGGCTCTGCGTCAAAAGCCTGGGCGTGAGGTGCAGCCTTTGATGCGGTACCACGGAGAGTTCTAGAAACGTGGTGTATCATGGTTGGCGTGACCACGTTGGAGCAACCAGGATGAGCTTCATCGAGTGTTGCTTTAGCTTTCGTGCCACCAGCGGTATCAGAGGTGCTGGGGGAAAAGCGTACGCAAATCTGCCTGACCAGTTCATCCATATCGCATTGCCCTGCGACTGTGGGTGAGGAAACCTGGCGGCAAAGCTTTGGCATTTTGCGTTTTCCTTTGTGGCAAACAGGTCTATCTCCGGATGACCCCACTGCTGGAAGTACGGGCGGAGTACCGATGGGTGCAACTCCCACTCATGCATTTGGTGGCTGTATCTGCTGAGCAGATCCGCCATCTGATTGTCCTTGCCCGGGAGGTGTTCCGCCATGAGGAAGATGTTCCTCTGAATGGCCCACTTCCACATGCCCTGAGCCAGATGAGACAACTGTGGGGATTGCGTTCCTCCCTGCTTTTGAATGTAGTACATGGCCGTCATGTTGTCCGTCCGGATCAACACGACTTTGTTGCACAGATGTACTTTGAAAGACTTCAATGCCATGAAGATTGCCATCAGTTCTAGGTAGTTGATGTGCAACTTCTTCTGCTGCGTAGTCCATAGTCCCTGCACCGTGTAGTGGAGTACATAAGCTCCCCATCCCTGGAGAGATGCGTCCGTCGTCAGGGTAATCTGTGGCAAAGGCTCCTGAAACGGTCGGCCCTTGCAAAGGTTGTGTGGATTCCACCAATGCAGAGAGTTGTATGCCCGACCGGTCACCAACACTAGGTCGTTCAACTGTCCCTGAGCCTGAGTCCACTGATGAGCTAAGCATTCTTGGAGCGGACGCATATGTAGCCTCGCGTGCGGGACTATGAAGATGCAGGAGTCCATCATGCCTATCAACTGCATGAACACTCTCGCTGGAAGCGAGTGTTGCGGTCTGAACTTCTGGATCAGCGACTGAATGCTGTCTATTCTCACAGGATTCGGCTGAGTCGTGGCTGCCAGAGTATTTATCGTTGCGCCCAGGTACTGCCGCACATGGGCTGGCTGAAGGTGCGACTTTGGGTAATTTAGTGAGAATCCCAGATCGTGAAGAAGGTGAATGGTGTGGGACATGTTGGCGGCGCACTGCTGGGCCGACTTTGCTTGGACAAGCCAGTCGTCCAGATAAGGGTAAACGTGAACGTTCTGCCTTCTGAGGTGCGCCGCCACTGTCGTGAGGCATTTCGTGAACACCCTGGGCGCAGTGGTCACCCCGAAAGGGAGGACCTTGAACTGATAATGGTGACCCTGAATGGTGAACCTGAGGTATCTTCTGTGTGATGGATGCAGTGGAATGTGGAAATAGGCATCCTTGAGATCCAAGGTTGCGAGGAAGTCCCCCTGATTGAGCAACGGGAGAACCTGCTGCAGTGTGAGCATATGAAAGTGTTCTGATAGAATGTACTGATTCAGGGGTCTGAGGTCCAGTATGGGTCTGAGGGACCCGTCCTTCTTCGGGATTAAGAAGTACAGGGAGTACACTCCTGTGCCTTCTTCCTCCTCCGGCACGAGCTCGATTGCCCCTTTTTACAGCATGACGAGTACCTCCTGCTGCAATAAGTGCAAATGCTCTGTGGACATAGGACAGTGTTTTGGTGGCATGTTGGGTGGAGTGGATGTTAACTCCAGACAATAACCGAACTGGATACGTTTTCTGACCCACCTGTCTGTGGTGATGGATGTCCAGACTGTCAGGAACCGCTGGAGTCTCCCCCGACAGGTGTTGTATGGTCTGGGGGCAGTGACAGGGCATCACTGTTTGTTGGTGGCGGAGGAGCGGGAGCTGTTGTTTCCTCGACCTCTGCCCTTGGCGCTGTTGCCCCGGTATCCTCCTCTATTTTGCTTGGTGTAGGAGGATTGCGCCCCACCTTTATTGAATTGCATTTGCTGGGACATTTGGCCTCTGGAAACACCTCTATTGCCTGAGCGACGAAAAGTGCTCCCTCTAAACTGTTGGGACTGGAGAGCTCCCATAGATTTAGCAGTCTCGGTATACTTTTTTATTTTTTCCAGGGTGGTATCCACCTCAGGACCAAATAATCTGTCAGGGTTTACCGGCTGGTTAAGGATGGTAGTTTGTATCTCCGGCTTAAATCCGGAGATTCTGAGCCATGCCTGACGCCTCAACATCACACTGGTGTTAATTGCCCTGGCTGCAGTGTCCGCAACGTCTAGTGCACACTTAATGGAAGCGTTGGAGATGAGTTTCCCTTCCTGGATAAGCATCTCCGCTGCCTCTTTATATTGCTCAGGTAGATGTTGCAACAGGGTCTCTAGTGTGTCGTAGTGTGCCCTGTCGTATCTAGCCAAGAGTGCCTGCGTGTTAGAGATACGCCAGATATTGGCCGCCTGAGCTGCTACTCTCTTCCCTGATGCCTCCAACACTTTGGATTCTTTGTCCGGGGGAGGAGCTTCACCAGTGGTTTGCGAATTTGCCGTTTTGCGGGCATTAGAAACGACCAGAGAGTGCAATGACAACTGGCCCTTGATGTAGGTTGGATCGCCAGGTGCCGGCCTGTATTTTTTCTCAATTCTATGGTTGACTACCCTTGACCGCGTGGGTTCCTTAAAAATGTCCGCAGCATGTTTGAGGACCCCCTTTAGCATTGGGAGAGTCTTTACAGTCTGTTCAGCTGTTGAAAAAGTGTCAAAGAGGAAGTCCACCTCCACAGGGTCAGCGTGGAGCTCCACGTCGTGGTTTTTGGCCGCCCTTTCGATTAAGGCATTAAATGCCGCAGAATCCTCAGTGGGAGAGGTCTTGACGTTGTACACCTGAGGGTCATGGGCGGTTTGCTGATCCCCTTGGTCTCCGGCCCCCACCCAGGAGTCCTGTTGTTCATCAGGATCCGTGTTGGCAGGAAAGTTGTATTACTCGTCTTCATCCCCAGCATCCCCCACATCAGAATAAGTGGGTGAGGGTGTGGCAAGTCGTGCAGTCCGAGGAACCAGTGGCTCTACCAACACTGGTGAATCTGAATCAGGCTTCTTGCGCTTTAGAGGAATTGTGTATGACTCCAAAGGCTGTGTCGCCGTGATCTTTCTTTTGTAAAGCGTAAGCTTCCCGGTGTCGGCATCTATGAAATGCTCCGACTGCTCCTCCACCAAGGCTGGCTTCGACCCCGCAGATCCCTGTAAGTGCGGTTCGGGCACCGATGGTGGTGCGAATGCCTTCGGTGCCACTTTCGGCGGCAACGCGAAGAGGATTGGCGTTGAAGACTTTGGCGTTGGGACCGATTGCTTCGGGGCGGAAGGTGTCTTCGGTTCTTCCGCCGAAGCCTTGTCCCTGATGCGTTTCAGGGAGTCCGAGACCTGCTTCGTAAAGGAAGCTGACGGCTTCGTCGATCCGACAGACGATCTCGATCCGCTAACATGTGAAGACTCGAGCGTCGATGACTTGGGCTTTTCCGGCCGAGGCGTAGGAGCATCCTTCTTAGGGGCGCTACGCCCTCCTTCCGTGGCAGCAGACGTTGACTCCGGCTGTTTCGGATCGGCGGCCTGGATTACCGGCTTCGGTGCCCCAGTCGTCGGCTCGACTCCCTTGCTTGGCTTCGGCTCGACGCCCTTTTTGGACTTCGGCCCGACGCTCTTGTGTGACTCCGGCTCGATGCCCTTCTTGGACTTCGGCTCGACGCCCTTGACCACCTTTGGCTCGGGGCCGGTGCCCGACTTCACCGGGGCGATAGCTTTCTTCGGCTTGGGTTGCCCCGACACCTCGGAAGACGAGGGTGTCGACAGAGGAGCAGACGTCTTCGGTATCGATTGCGTCTCAACCACTTTCGGTTTTGTCGATACCGATGGTTTCACTTTCGGTTTCGTTTTCGACAGTGGCGGCTCCGCCGAAGTGTCCGTAGCCGGGCCTGCGGGGCCGTGGATCCAGGTGTAAGGTCTTGGGTGAGGCCGTGTGGCGATCCCTCGACCTGAGCCTTTGTAATTGTTCGAACGGGGCATAGCTCTTCCTCCGAGCTATCTTCCATGGCCCCATAGGCCTCATTGTCGTCTCCTACCTCGTCGACGACTTCTCCTACTTCTAGGCCTTCGACATCCGTTTCATAGTCGTAGTCGAGTTCCTCCGCTGGAGGTGAAATCGGCATCTGAACCTCGTGTTCGTCTGCTCCTTCGTTGACGAAGATGTCCACCGGTGCCGGGGCCGACTGCCGGGCCTCCATGCGCGCCACGCGCCGAAGCCGAATCGTCTTCTTCGAACGAAACCTGGAACACGCCATACAGCTGGCTTCATCGTGGTCCAGCGACAGGCACTTGTTGCACACCGGGTGGACGTCGATGTGGGGATACTTCGATCCACACACGGGACACTACTTGAACGGGCTCCGTTCCATGTTGTGTCGTCGAAGGTCTTGCTGCGTCGACTGGGCCTCTATCACCGAAGAGCCACGCGACTCCCCGGATGTCCAACTCTGGAACTGAGTCGGAACAGAACTGGGCACCGAACGCAAACAATACCGACGGTTCGAAAAAGGCCTTCGGGCCTCGAAAAAGTTTATATTGATTCCGAACTGGAGATAACGAAATTACATCCGAACCCAATGGCGGAAAAAAACAATCTGGGGATAGAGTCGATGTCCATGCGCACTGTAGTCCAGGGGAGGAGCCACCTATCTCGCGATACTTCGAAGACTCTTCCAGGACAACAATGTGCAATCATCCGGACCCAACACTAGGCGGCGATCTATGCTATAGATATGAATTCAGCAGCCCACATGCCTCGAACCCATGTTTCAAGCCGCGATTTGTTGGTATTTCAGATGTGGCCATATTCCCACTGCCCAGCTTGACACAGACTCATGTATTAGAATACAGGGAAATGATTGCCTTCAAAGGTTGGGGCAAAGACCTCGGTGTGCAACCTTTGACCACAGTATGTTCCGGTCTACACCATCGAATGCAGCGGAGTAGTCTATAAAGCAAATGAGGAGAGAAAGCCTGTGAGGTTATGTGAACCAGGTATGGCAAGGAAACCGTGTTGTCAGTTGTTGAGGTTTTAGACCAGACCCTGGTTTGATAGTATGGAATTATGTTTTCCTCAGTGGACCATGCCTCTAGTTCGTGATATAGAATTTTGGTAAGGGTATTAGTCTATAAGATTGGACAGTGTTGGAACCTTTTTAATGAATTGGATGTAGTATGGATCCTCTCCAGGAGCGTGGAATTTGGGCAGACTGGAAGCAGTGATGATACAGCATGATGAGAATATTAGCCCAGTAGTCGGTTTCAGCCTTAAATATAGAGCCTGGCAAGCTGTTAGGACCTGGTGCCCACTTTTCTCTGATGGTTTTCAGAGCATTAACAACAGCTGATTTGTTGAACATATTATTATTAAGGCTCCCGGTGTTAGGGTATTTTTTTTTGTTGCTATTTATGTCTGTATTTATCCATATTTATTTTTTGATAATTTTATCTGTATTTATCCATATTTATTTTGGGTTTTGTGGAAAAATTATGCTGAAATTAGTATATTTCCACATTTATTTACCCGATACATATGCCCTCATGCTTGACTGCCTGCCAGGTTTCAGTGCTTTGAACACCCGCAGAAGATAATCAATGCACTTATCAGAAGCTATGCAAATTTCAGTATGAGGCTTGTGCATATCTCCTGCCGTTAAAGCCTCTTTACTGAAATACCTTTCTTTTTTAACCCCCTAATCTATCATACACATCTATTGGCCTGGCAGTCATGGCAGACAGTATTTAGAATTAGTCAAAAGCAATTTCTGTTTTTATCCACATTTAAAAATAAATACAGACAAGAAAATGAATGTTTTCTGTCTGTATTTATCTATAAAAATCAGTAAAAACGGAAAACAGGGAGCCTTAATTAGTATTTATTGACCAAGTTCCCGCTCTCTCCTCTTCCACCCAAAGTTGCCAAAGGGGATTTTCACAACCCTTAAGGTGTTTTATTGACAGGTCCTTTTTGGGTTACTCCAACTGTTTTTCGGGGTCCCATCATCTTGTCCACATCTTCTTATTCCGTTTTACAAACCTTCAACGTGTTTATTCCATTTTTCCATAGTGACTCAGTTACCTCTTATATGGGCTTTACTGTTTAATTTATAGACTTGCTGCCAGAATTGCGCCTTCTGGTGTGGCCTATGGAGGGAGTAAATGTGTGCCCATTCCTATTCTAAATATTTGGCTTTGACTGTCCATATCAGTTTGCAATATGAATTTCTTACAGCACAAACCCTATGTTTGAACACTTTGTTTTGACTGTTTTTGCTACATTTTCTCGGCGCAATTCTTAATACACTGCTGCTTTTCCACATATCTGCCGTGTTTCAAAGTCATCCTGTGTGCCCTGTGCACTCACATATTTTGCTTACTGGTACTGGTGGTAACTGACTCTGACTGTCCCTGTGCTCTGTTTCCCCAGGGCCAGTGCTATGTTGAAAACACACACATACATGAGGGTACACTATATATATATATATATATATATATTAGGGTACACTTACAATTGGCATGACCTAACCTATAAGTCCTCCGATTTAAGAGACTTAGCCCTCCCTTTCAAGCTTGCAGAGTTGGAATTGAAAGTTACCGGTCTTCTCCCATAACTTGCTGTTGATACTAAGGGGGTCATTAGGATGGCGGGCGGACTTTGTCCGCCCGCCATCCTGTCGGGGATTAGGACCGCCCGCCATAAGGGCGTGGGTCCCGTGGGGGGTATTAGGATGTGCCTGCCACAGTGGAGGGCACATCCTGTATTTTTAGCATTGTGGCGGGCGGTGCAGATGCTAAAAATGCATTTCTGCATTTGCATTTACAAAGCGGCAGGCACCGCATGGTGCCTGCCGCTTTGTAAATGCAAATGAAGGGGGGTACCACAGGTACCCCTCTGTGTGCCCCCCCACCTCTCCTTCACTCTGGGGGCCCGCAGGGGGCCCCCAGAGTGAAGACCGCATGCCAATGCCGCCACGGAAAGGCATTGTTAAATGCCCATTGTAATATGGCTGGCGGAGTCTGATAGACACCGCCACCATATTATTCCTTTTCCGCTCCGGCCGCAAGACGACCAGGGTGGAAAATATGTCGGGGGGGGGGGGGGGGGGGGGGGAACGAGTGAGGATGTCAGGCGGATTGACCCCGCCAGGCTGGCGGTGGCTACCGCCAGCCTGGTGGGGGCAATCCGCCCGACATCTTAATGGGCACCTATGTGTGTGTTTCCAATATGACCTGCAGTCTTGGTGCACACCAGCTCCGCGGCTGCCCTATACATGTATGTGGTGGTGGAAAATCTTACATTCTTTGTACATCTGTGCTTTGTAGGTAAAGTTAAGAGTACATCTTAGGTGTGCTCTGTAGCATTGTCGCCAGCTCCAGTCTTGCTCGTTTCCTGCTGACTGAGTTGCATAAGCAATGCGCCTGCCTCGGTGTTCTGTGAAACAGCAGTCTCGGATCAGGGCGTTTTTGTATGCGCTGAGGTCTGAGGCACTGTGAGAACTTTTTAGGATGCTTTATCAAGATCCCTGGTGTTGTCCAATATATATATATGGATGTTTCAGTAAATAAATTTGGCATATTTCAATGGCCGATTATTCAAATGCTGTGCGTTTGTTCAGAATGTATGTTGCGTGCAAGGCTGAGCTCCAGGTCTCAATGTCTCTCCTTGTTGAGGAGAGTAGTGAGATCATTCAAATGGAACTTTGTTTATGTCATCATATTGTATGGTTTAAAGAAGGGATATGCTGAAGTAGGCACATGATGTTTGTTCTATTTATCCCCCCTTGAGATATGTAGCGGGTGCAAGATGAGTTGTGTCATGATACTTTCATGGCCCTTCATGGTGCGTGTGCAAATTATGGATGGTGACGTCCATTGGTGATTTCTTGATAACTCAAGAACTCCAATTAATCTCTCTTAGTGGCTGCTTAGACAAGCATTCCAAGTAGTTCTTTGGGTGGGCCGTGGGCTTAGACAAGCATTCCAAGTTGTTCTTTGGGTGGGCCGTGAAAGTGTTGCCCATGTTGTAATGTCAACCCCACTGGCGATGTTCTGTTGTCTCATGGTGGGTGATACTTCTAATTCTTTAGAGAGCTAAACTGCCCTTGCGTGTTGGTGATGCCCATCATCCGCTGCGCAATGAAAGACATATGCTCAGACTCATGTAGTTTAGTTTTAGATTTGAGAACTCCTTGTGCATCTCGTACAGTGCTTGTGTTAGGTGTTTCAGTGGATTGTGCTGTAAGCAATCAGAGGTTGTTGGTGCTGTGCGCCCATTGGGTACTGGATTACTATTAACTCCTAGGCTCATTGGTCCTTCACTGGGAAAGGTTTCAATTGTGTGTTCTTCCTGCTTTTGCAGGTTGTCAAAAAAGGGAAATATTTTCATTTGGGCTGGGGCAAATTGATTGGCTGTATTAGCCGACCTTTGTATGTACAGCTTGCTTAACAGTTTGGTGGGATTTTTCTTATTTTTTTAGCCTTTTTTTATCCCTTCTTGTGAACAGTTTAATGGTTTGTGTTATTGGCTGCATCAGTACTGTGCTGGACTGTTGTGATCTTTAAATTTTCCACAAGTAGGGTGCATAGTTTGTCTTCAATGGGAGCGCAGCTGAAACTATCCCTCTTTTGTTATGTGCTTTGATCTTTATTTTAAGGTTGGCAATTTTTAAATCAATGTTGGATATGGAGTTGGCTAATGACTGCATTAAGTCAATTTGAAGTTCAAGTTATGCGACTGCCATTTCCGCGCGTTAGTTACAGCCAACAGAGATGAATTAATTGACATGAGAATGGTCTCAGTTGAAGAGTCACTGTTTTGTTTGGGATTAGACCTATTGATGTTCGTCCCAGAGGTTAGGGCGGTTAACAATTGTTCAGTCATTTATTTTTTTATAAACAAACTTTATTGAATTTTCGCTGCCAAAGACCTGCTCCAGGAGCCTTTTTAGACATGTGAAACAGGACATAATATTGGCATACATATGGGAAATAACATTTTTGTACATTAATAACAGGAACCGAAGAGAAAGTGAAAAAAATAAGAAAAAAAGGAGAAAAAGAACAGGCTGCGGTTGTAATGGAAATAGGTAAAAGCTTGAGAGTATGTCCCTGGATGCTGACCCTGCAATCATCCACTTCATCAACTCGGTAACATTACATGCGAATATTACACTATATGAGGCAGAACCTCCAGATCCAAAAACATAGGCTGTAGGTTTGGTGGAGTCAGGACAATACCCCATGCAATCTTCCCAGCGTTGCAATATGCATGTGTGATTTTGGGGTACTCCCGGGCCCTAAATACCGGTTCTTTCAACCCCATGCAAAAATCTAGACCTCACTTCCAGAGCCCCAACAGGGGAGGGGACTATGCTTTCCAGGAGCGGGCTATATCGCGCTTGGCCAAGGTCAAACCCAAAACAGTAAGTGGCGTTTATATCTGTTGCCCACAATGTCCTCCCCAACCGCGGCCGGCAGTGGGAGTACCTGCACGGCGGTGACGTGGGGAGAGGGAGGGGCAGGGTGGGGGGTAGTAATGTATGGATTACGGAGTTTTACAGGTAAGTAAACATTTAAATAAATAAAACAAATTTCGTTAAGTGCACTGCATCACCAAATGCGATGCAGTGCGCACAACGAAATTCGTTTTATTTATTTAAATGTTTACTTACCTGTAAAACTCCGTAATCCATACATTACTACTCCCCACCCTGCACCTCCCCCTCCCCACGTCACCGCCCTGCAGGTACTTCCACTGCCGGCCGCGGCTGGTCCTCCATGATGTGTAGTAATGCAAGCCGTGGTGTGCAGTGTATTGTCCACCCCAGCACCTCCTCCAAACATCTATGAATGCCCTTCCAAAACCTGTCCAGTACTGGACATGTCCATACCATGTGGATGAAAGTGGCTTCCTCCAACCCACAGCGTTGACATACCGGGGAAGCAATGAGATCCGCCCTATAAAGCCTCACCTGAGTGTAGTATGTTCTGTGTAGATATTTCAATTGTTGAAGGCGCTGGCGCGAGGAGATGGCAGCCGACCCGGGACTCCAGGGCCTCCCTCCAGTCATCATTATCAATGGGTCCTATGTCTGTTTGGCAGGTCTCCTGGAGGGATTCAAGTGCTGAATCGCTGTGGGTGATCAGTGTTTGATATATCTTAGAGATTTTATGTTCCTCCAGGTACCCCATGAGGAGCCGCCCCCCCTAGTAGGCTGAATTCAGGAAGGGCTGTAATTTCCCTTAAATATGGGTCAAGTGCATGGCAAAACTGTAAATATTTGTAAAATTGGGTACGCGGCATGGAGTACTCTTCCTGCGAGTCTGAAAAGGATTTAAGAGTGAGACCCCGGAAAACATCACTCGTGTTGAGATCCCGATCCAGTCCCATCCCTGGATACCCAGTAGATGTTGCAATTGGGGGAGCAAACAATTACACCACAGCGGAGCCTCACCTGTAAGTCACATCTGCCAGCCAATGTGGTGAAGAGACTGTCGCAACATAGCAAACACTACATTAGTAGCCGGAGGGAGGGCGCGGGCATTGACACAGCCATATAAGAATTTATGAAGCGACGGATCCCCCAGTAGCCATCTCTCTAAGTTATATGTCGGTTCATTCCACAGGCAATGCCACCTATCATTGAGAACTTGTAGATGGGAGGACGCATAGCATGATTGTATGTCGACAGCTGCAATGGCCCCGCAGAAGGTAGAGAGAAAACATGTGCGAAACATTTGTCTAACCCAACCCCCGGCCCCCGAACCCATTTAGCAGTGAATTGATCTGTCTGACCCACATCTGCGGGATGGGATACGGGTGATTCTGAAGTTGATATAAAAGCCTAGGAAGAGAGATCATGTTGAATATCACCGAGCGGTAAAACAGGGATAGAGGCAACCCCGCCCAGGACTTCAACTCTGTTTTAGCCTTAGCGAGAACCCCGTCGATGTCACGTGCCCGGAATACCTCCCGTCTATCTGTTAGAAAGACCCCCAGGTATTTCATGCCGTCCCGAGTCTGGGAAAGGTCTGTGGCCCATCTGTAATCCTCTGAAGACCCACGAAGTGGCCATAGAGCGGATTTATTTACGTTCATGAAAAGCCCCGAGGTCTTGCCAAATATTCGCAAGATTTGAAGTATTTGGGAGCCAGATCTAGACGGATCAGTCAGGAAGAAAAGGAAGTCATCAGCATACAGGGCCAATTGGTCAGACATCCCGGTGGACCATTCAAAGCCCCGGATCTGGGTGTCAATACGAACCCAGGCCGCTAGTGGCTCAATGGCTAAAGTGAATAGTAATGGAGAGAGTGGGCACCCTTGTCTAGTGCCCCGGCTGATTGTAAAAGGTGCGGACAGGACACCCTGCCGGCTATGCGCACTGACACAGTCAACCCCTGAAACAGCATCTGTATGAATGAGAAAAATTTTGGGCCGAGATTTAGGCGCTTCAGAAGAATGAAAAGTTAAGTCCAGCTGACAGATTCAAAAGCACGATCAATGTCAGCTAGCAAGAGGGCCACAGGGTGATGAAGGAAGTCGACAGCGGCGATCGTGTTGTGTACCCGACGGCTATTGTGTCGCATGGCACGCCGGGGCAAGAATCCTCCCTGATTACAGTGAATCAGGTCAGGGAGATGAACCAACAGTCTAGTGGCAAGCGCCTTAGTCAAGAGCTTAGCCTCGACATTTATTTATTTATTTTTTTTAAATTTATTTTTATTGTTGCATCAGTGAGAATAAACAGCAAGATATTCAGCAGCCGGCAGGGCGTCAACATTCCGCCTCTGTCCGCTGTGTGCGCAACTTTTGATTCCACCAGTCGCAGTAATCTATATATAGCCACAACATAAACATTATAACAAGACTTCAAAAAGCAGCATACATCCCCCCCCCGCATCCCCCGGACCCACCTCCCTTCCACCCTATCAAGTCGTTCTGTTATTCCCACACAAGAGTGTGAGTAGTCGAGCTTCACACGGCCCACACTGTAACTTCTGACAAATCTGTTGTGTCCTGAGTCCTCCCGTCGTTCAGTTCCCCCCTCCTAGGAATCCCTCCAATCCATGGTATTGTCTCCATTTCGTCCACACTCTCCTAAACATTTTGGGGCAGGCCCTAGCTTTATAAGTCACTCTTTCAGCTGCCATATACAGGTCCATGCCCCTCCTCCACTCCTCAATGTCCGGCCGTTCCGCCGCACCCCAATATTTTGCAATGTCTCGCTTCGCCACCACCAAGGCAAGTACCAAGAAGATAAGCAGGGGGCGCAGCAAGTCTACCTCGGTTGTCATGCCTAATAAAGCTAGTTTAGGGTCGCGTGTCAAAGCCAATCCCAGGACCTCCTCCAGCTCTGTGAATATGTGCCCCCAATATGTCTGTATAGTGTCACATGCCCAGATCGTGTGGAAGAAATCTCCACGGCAGTGGTGGCACCTAAGGCACGCCGGGTCCGTTATTCTTCCCATTTTGAGGAGGCGTACCCTGTCAAAATAGGTTCTGTGTAGCACGTTTAGTTGGATGAGGCGTAGCCTTGATTTAATCGCCACCTCCCGAGGATGCATTAAGACAATCTCCCATTCTAGGTCTTCCATTTCTCCCACATCCACCTCCCACACTCTCCGCAGCCTTGCCAAGTCGCCTAACATGTGGTTCGTCAGGGTTTTATATGTGAGTGATACCACTTTTTCCATAACCTGCTCTTGGAGTAGCCTACCCTCTAGCGGTGCATATTCTGGAATCTCTGCCAGCGTGATGTTTTGTGCCCTCCATGCATGTCTCAATTGGGCGTACTTATAGAACTGCGTGTTGTGCAACCCAAATTCGTTTCTAAGCACCTGAAAGGACTTCAACCCCCCCTTGCAATTGCATCCCCAATGGTGGAGATTCCTATATCATCCCATCTCCGGAAACCGCGTAACTTACTGAGTTCTCTCAACCATTGGCAATGCCACAGTGGCGTCTGTCGGGTAGGCTTCTTGTCCCACCCCATACGTCTAGTAGCCCTGTCCCAAGCGTCTAGGGTGATCATCGTGGCCGGTAAAAGCGATGTCCTTACCGCCCCCCCATATAGATAATAGAAGAGATTTCTGGACGACATATTGAAGCGTTCCAGCGCATAAGTGGGGTGATCTGCAGGCGCGTGTAACCATTCATTGATCGGGGCGAGGTGTTCCGCCCAATAGTATGCGTCTAGGTTGGGAAGTGAGATCTCCCCGCTGTATTGATGGCGTTGTAGAGTCGATAATGGCACTCGGGCTGTTTCCCCAGCCACAGGAACGCCCGAAGGTCTGCGTGGATTTTGTTTATTCTTTTGGCTGGTAGCTGGTAGTACTCATTTTGGAGCGCATACAGAAACTTCGGAAGGATAATCATTTTGTATATCGCCGCTCGGCCCAATAGGGTGAGCGGCAGGTGTCTCCATCTAGTCATCTCCGTCGTCGTGCTATCCATGATTCTTTTTATATTTTTGTTAAAGGAGAGTTCCTTATCCAGGGTAATGTAGATACCCAGGTACTGGAATCCCTCCGAAGTATGTACTAGTTGCTCCGGGAGGTACTCCCCTCGCTCTCGACCTTGAGGGTCATAGAGGACCGATTTGTGCCAGTTTATGGTATGGCCCGCTTTGGCACCAAAGCCGTCCAACTCCCTGAATAACTCCGGGATTGTAGTCTCCGGCTCGGTGATATACAACAACACGTCGTCCGCGTACAGGGATATTTTTTCCTGTGAAGCGTCGCGGTCTCCCCACGAAAAGCCCCGGATCCCTGGATTCTGTCGGATCTTTATCGCTAGAATTTCTATGGAGAGTGTAAACAAAAGGGGGGATAGCGGGCACCCCTGGCGCGTGCCTCTGCCGATCTGGAATTCGCGAGACAGCCTCCCGTTGACCCGAACCCGCGCCTTTGGGGCTGTGTATAAAAGTCGGACCCATTGTTGGAACTTGGGGCCGAATCCAAATCTATGTAACACCGCCATTAGAAACGGCCAGTGTACCGCGTCGAACGCCTTCTCCGCGTCGAGGGAGAGGAACCAATGGGGCCCCCTCCTCCCCCTAACCTCCTGCAACCAGTTATGAGTGCGACGGAGGTTCAACTTAGTCGCCCTATCCGGCAGGAACTCCGACTGATCCATATGGATAAGGTCTGTTATGACAGTCCTCAGACGTTTAGCTAAAATAGTGGCCAAGATCTTCACCTCCATATTAAGTAGAGATATAGGGCGGTATGAGGCACACTCTCCCCTCGGCTTGCCCTCCTTATAAATTGGTACTATCGTGGCCAACGTGAGGTCTGGTGGTAGGCACCCTCTAAGAACAGGGTTTTTAAATGGCGAGTCAATAGATCGGCTGCCTTTTTGAAGAATTCCGCTGGGAAGCCATTCGGCCCGGGCATTTTCCCTGGCTTCAGAGTGGCTATGGCGTCTGCTATCTCTTCCAGAGTGACCTCAGCCTCCAATGTCGCGCAGGCCTCGGTGGACAATACCGGTACCTCCGCGTCGCCTATATAGTGCTGTGCGTCGTCACCCGTGCCCAGGTCCCTGGCCTCATAAAAACGTTCAAAATAGGATGCAAAGACATCCGCAAAGGCTTCGTCTGTATGCATCTGCCTACCATCTGCCGCCGTGACCTGTTCCACCCACCTCGCGGCCCTTTCCTTTCTGCTGAGCCATGCCAGGAGAGTGCCGGATTTGTCCCCCACATCGTATAATCGGTGGAGGGTTGCCAACGACTGAGTTCGAGCCTCATTGGATACCTTCTCCCTATAGTGTCTTTGTGTATCAAGCAGTTGTCTGAGTGTTCCTGCATCCTTCCTCTCTTGGTAGTCCGCCTCAAGGGTCAGGATAACCGTTTCCAGGGTGGACACCTCAGCTTGTTGTGCCCTTTGTGCCTCCCCCAGTCTGTTCTGTATTCAGTCCCTCAGTACCAGCTTCATTGCCTCCCAGAATGTGACCCCTGAGTCGACTGTCCCTTCGTTTTCAGCTATGTACACCCTAATGTCTGCTCTGATGCCACGCAGTATTTCCGGTGTTTGGACGTCCCATGCCGCTAGGCGCCATTCAGCCCCTCTTCTACCCTTCTCCCTTCCCAACTGTGCATATAGTGGCGAGTGGTCCGAGATTCCCCTCGCTTTATATTCCGCCATGTCGCTCGAGGTTAGGAACTGTCTGGACGTGAATATGTAGTCTATCCTCGAAAAGACTCTGTGCGCCCCTGAGTAGAAAGAGTAAGCCGCTTGTGTAGGGTGGAGCCACCTCCAGACATCAGTGAGTCCTATGGTGTGCATTTGTCGTGCTAGTGCCGAACCTGACCCCCCTTGACGCGCTGTTCCAGTACGATCCTGTGCTGCACACATGACATCGTTAAAGTCGCCACCTACTATCTGGACAGTGTCCGCTGTATCGATGAGGATGGAGGTGATTGCTTTGAGGGTGCGGTCCTGGAGTTTCGACGGTGCATATACCGAAATGATAGTGTACCTGCATCTTTTCCATGTCCCTTGCACCCCCACATAAGTCCTCTGTGGATCCAGCCATGTGCGTGTGATATGAAACGGTGCTGTTTTCTTTATTAGAATCGCCACCCCCCTGGAGTCTGATGTATATCCCGCATGCGCCAGTGCCACGTGGCGCCCCCTCGCTATAAAAGCACACTTATTGCCCCTGAGGTGAGTCTCCTGCAGTAGGACGATGTCTGGTGCCACCCTTTTGATGTAGGCATTCACCAGCCCCCTCTTGATCCTTGACCCAAGGCCATTGACATTCCACGTCAATATGGAGATTCCCTGGTCACCCAGATGTGAGGTACTTAGTGTACTTGCCATTGTGTAAAGCCAGTTCCTATAGTGGTGCGTCCCTGTGGTGGAAGAGTGGGGCGGTGTGTCGATGCGTGCTGCTTCTGCCCACTAACTACCTCCCCCCTCCCTCCCTTGTCCCTCACTGGCCCCAACTTGAGAAACATCGAAAACCTTCCCCCCCTTCCCACCCCCCACCCCACCTCCCTCCCCTTCCAGTCGTATCCCAACCTGGGACCAAACTATCCACGGGAGAAGGCCTGTCGCCCTCCCACGCATCCCTCCCTTCACTGGTCAAAAAAACAAGAAGAAAAACGTGAGAAACAAAGAAGGGCGTGGTAACTTGCGTGCTCCATATCGTCGAGCTGCAATCACTCTAGTCCCCGAACACCATTGTTGTTCATGAGCGTGAGTCCTGTGTGTCCATGGTGGGCACCTGCCCCGACGAGTCCTGTTCCAAATGCTGGATTTCTGTGACCAGCGGGTGCACTGAATCATCCACTGTATCCTCCTCCTCTCCTTCAGACGTGCGACCCTCTGATTCTGCTCCTTCGTCTCCTTCCGAGCGGATTCCATTCCTCAGGACGCTGAATCTAGAGCCTGCCACCGAGCCAAGACCTGGCGACGTCGACCTGCTTCCTCTCCTGTCATCTGTACCACGGGGTTGGAATGGTGTCTCCGGCGTCCGCGTCTTCAGCCGTCTCGTTTTCCGTCTCTGTGGCTTCGGCCGCTCCCAGCGTGGCCTTTCCCGTAGTGATCTATCCATCGCTTCCCGGCCCGCCGCCTCTCTACCGTTCAGGATAGGGCGTTCCTCGAGCCACTGCCATGCGTCCTCTGGATGTACGAAGAAGATGGACTTGTCCTTATAGAGCACCTTGAGTTTTGCGGGGAAGAGAAGCATGTAAGAAATGTTCAAAGTCCTCAACTTTGCCTTCACTGAGTCGAAGGAGCGACGCTGTTTCGAGACTTCCTGGCTGTAATCCGGAAAAATCATTATGGTTGTGTTCTCCCACCGAATCTCCCCCCGCTTCCTGGCTTCTCGTAGGATTAAATCTCTATCGGCATAGTTCAAGAAGCGTGCTATAACTGGCCGTGGCCTCGCCCCCTCCAGTGGTTTGGCCAGAAGGGCCCTGTGCGCCCTCTCAATGACGAAGCACGAGGAAAACTGTGCTGTTGGGAATGTGGTCGTCAACCACGTGTGTAGGAAGGAGGACATGTTCTTTCCCTCGCTTCCTTCCCTAAAGCCCACAAAGCGGAGGTTATTGCGTCGTGATCTATTTTCCGCGTCATCCACCTTCCACAGCAGCTGACGGTGTGAGGCCTGCAGCTCCGCCATATCTTTCTTCAGTGCAGTTATTGCCGTGTCATGTTCACTTATTCCAGCTTCCGTCGCCGCCACCCTATCTGTTAGATTCCGGAAGTCTTGCCTTTTCCCCATGACCACTCGTTCCTCGGATATGTGCTCCCGCCGCCGGGCGCAAGCCACTGACCTCAGGCGCAGCGCGGGAGTGTGCCAAGCCAATCAAGAAGTGGTGACTCTCCGTTGCGCAGCGCCGCGTGTATTAGTGCCGAGCAGTGTAGCTCCCCTCGTTATCTCCTGGCCTTGGCGCCTCAGCCTATTGTCTCCTCTCGTCTCTCTGTTCCCAGCCCTGAGTTGCTCCGTCTGTGCAGGGGGGGGCCTGTGTGCTGTGGGGGCCGTGGTAGTAGGCACCACGCGCCTCAGGTGTCCAATTCAGGCGTGTCTTAAGGCAGGCGCCAGTTACCCCTCCATAGGGGCCAGGTTGTTTGTGGCACACACTCTGGATGCCTCAGCGGGGGGAGGAGGGGAGGGGGCCGGATGTCCAGATGGGCAGAAGCAGCAGAGCCCTCACCCGCTGGCCACCTTCGCTGTTGCGCGCCCCCCCGAGCGTCCTCCGGCCGCCGCGCCATGTTGCTGCAGTCTCCCGCACTCGCCGAGTGTGCCCCGGTGGCCCGCCACTCACTGTCTCAGCCAGACACCGCAGCCTCGCTCAGCCGCTCCTCTGTTGCTCCGGCTCTACCTTCAGTGGCCCCCGCCTCACCTCAACACGGGAACCGCAACGGGGGGCTTCAGGACCTCAGGACCCTTCACTGATATTGCCGGCCGCCATCTTGGTAAAGGCGGCTGGTCGACCGCAGTTCCCCGTCTTTCCTCTGGGCACCTCTCCTAGTCTAAGTCGGTACCACCGGGGCTGTTTTCTTGCCGCGATGTCGCCGCTAGCCTCCTTAGTTCCTGGCGGGCTACGGACGGACCCCTAGGCTCTCCAGAGTCGGTCGGGCGTCGCGGCCGCCATCTTGTCCGCTCGGGGGCACACCGGGTCAGATGAAAACTCTCGTTGTTCCGCGGACCCTGGCTCTGTTTCGCCGCCACAGCACTTCTCACAGTTTCTAGGGTGTCTTGGCATCCGCGGATGATCGTTGGTGTTCCGCGGGGCAAAGTTTAACATCGGATTGTTATGCCGCTCGGCAGGAGCTCCGGCAAGGTACGTCTAAGCCGCCATGCCGCTGGCCACGCCCCCTTAGCCTCGACATTTATAAGAGAGATTGGCAGATAGGAGGCATGGAGTCCAGGGGGATGGCCGGGTTTTAGGAACACAACAATCTCTGCATGTCTCCAGTCGGGGGGCATGTATGCTGTCTGAGTAACTTCTTGTATAACCGCAAGATAATGGGGGCCTAGCAGGGCCATGAAGGCTTTCTAGAATTCACTGGGGAAGCCCTTAGGGCCGGGTGCCTGTGTAGATCAGCCAGTGCAGTGGTAATTTCTTCTAAGGTCAGGGGGGCCTCCAATGACTTCCTGGGCTCCTCGGAAAGTGCCCTCGTAGGAAGGTCATCAAAGAATTGCTTGATCTCAGAGGCTTCAAGGACCTCGCGTGCAGTGTATAAAGAATGGTAGTAGTCCGCGAAGCTAATAGCCAAATCTACGGGTCTGTCACGAGTGTATTATCAGGGACACAGAGTCCTGGTGAGCATATGTTTGCGCTTGTTGACACAGTCTGTAGAGGAGTTTACCGGATTTGTCCCCCCACTGATAGATCCTACTTTGTGTAGCGAGCCATGCGCCCCGTGCCTCATCCATCAGCACACTCTGGTACTGCTGCTGATCCGGACGCAATTGCTGATGCATCGCAGCACCGTCTTCATCACGGGCCCGATGTTCATCCTCTAGCTGAATGAGCGACTGCCGCCAGATTCTGCATTCCGCTGTTCAGGAGCTAATATCAACCCCCTGCAACAAGGGCTTCATTGCCCCCCGTAAGTACAGGCTGAAGACACAGTCCCCATATTGTGTGAAATGTATTCCGAGAGCATGTTGTGGATAAGGGCTCGATATGCCCGGTTTTGTAAGTACCATGCCGAGAGCTGCCAACGAAAAGGATGTCGGTTCGGGCCTTTCAAAAGATGTTTGGCCACAAGGGAGAGGTCTGACAGATCCCTGGGGAGGATCGCGGCGGTTAGTATTCTCTGAGCGAAAGCACGGGGACAAATATATAATCAAGCCTAGAATAGGAAGTGTGAGTGTGGGAGAAGTAAGTGAGACTGGTCTCAGTAGGGTTATGTGTCTGCCATATATCAACCAAACCGACCATATCCACTAGGGTCCGCAGTTTGGAATCAGGGGTCCCGTCCCGGCCCCTGCTGAGCACCACCTATCCACCCCAGGGGACATTACATCATTACAATCTCCACCTATCACTGAAAGTCCATCTGGCAGTGTCCCCCAAGCCTCAACCAGATAGTCAAGGAAATTCTGATCAAGGGGTGGTGGGACATGTATACTACCAAGCAATATGTGTTCGCTAGCCATGGTCCGGTGCACAAAAATATAGCGGCCGAGTATATCATCCATTTTTTTATCAGGGTGAACGCTACACGGCGGTGGATCAGGATGGCAACCCCCCTAAAGCCCCTTGTGAACCCCTCGTCGCAGGTGTGCACAAAGCCATAACAATCGAAACAGAGAGCCTGTGTGCCTAGCATGTGTGTTTCTTGTAAAAGAAGAATATCAGCGCCTATGTGTTTGGCCTGGCGCAGAACCGCTTTCCGTTTGATTTTGTGAAGAAAGCCCTTCGTGGAGGAGCCAAGCTGGCGACCGAGATGGCTGCATAGACGCTCGGCTCCGTGAGCCTTCTCACCCCGCGCATACATCCTGGCATATATCCTGAGCCGTAACGGCATATTTAAGTAGGCGAAGGACAACTTTCACTGACCGTTTGCTCCTGAAGCTTTTACGTGCGGCAGACCCGTGGAAATGTCCCCGACTGTTTTGCGGCCTTCACGGAGCTGGGACCGGGGTGTCGAGTGAGGAGAGTAGCCGGCCGCGACTGCGACAACAGCGGCCTCTGGTGGAGGTGGGAGTCGGCCGGAGGGCACCGAAGATCTGATGGGCCGATGGCGACGATGCCGCCCCAATCCATCTAGCGGCGTGCCTTGTGTGGATGTGCGGTAAAGCAGGGTCGAGGGGCGTGCACGATACTTGGCCCCCTTTCCAGTGTTGTGTCCGGGCTAGACTAATGACTTCTCCCGGACTCGGCGGGCGGCTCCCAGGGAGCGGCGGAGATTTTGTTTAGCCTTTTGGTGGCCCTTCGCTGAGAAGCCTGCCTTGACCTTCGGGGTCCTCGTGGTGAATCCTGTTGCGCCCTGGTGTGAGGCCCGGTCCCGAGGTGAGGTGGAGAGGGACGAGGCCGGATCAGCTAAGATGGCGGATGGCACCCCCTTGCGCAGACCACATCCAGGCAGAGAAGCTGCTGTGCGGGAGAGTCCTGGGGTCTGGCGACACGAGATGGAGCCCACGTCCAGAGATATACTGGCTGCGCTAACAACCCTGCATATGACCCTGATCCGGGACGCCTGGGATCTGGGAAGAAGGATGGCCGCCATTGTTGTCCCACCGTTCCACACGGACATAGTTCGATCTCAAGGAAGCGCCGATGTGCCCGCCTCTGCGTCAGTGATGAGTGCTCCCGCTACGCCTATGTTCGTGGAGACGCTGGAAGACCCGGTTCATGAGATCGCTTTGGACAGATCTGTTGTACATGTGAGTGACTCGTCGGGGCACTTATCTATTCGGCGGCTGGGGAAACAACGTCGATCTATGGTTTGGGCTGCCCCGGCGGCGTTTCAGCGCTTACCGGATGGTGTGACTCTTCTTCCCTGGCTGGTGAGACTGTGTTCGGACTGGAGGATGTTTTCGGGGTCGATACTGACACAGTTGGATTTCCGCCATACATATTCGGCTGGGTTTTGGTGGCTGAAGTCCCATGGAGTAACAACGCTGCCCGGTCCGCCCGGACCTCTTGGACCTTCCGCGCTGCTCTGTATGCCGATTGCTAAGTGGATGTCTGTTGGTACTACTGATAGAAAAGGCCAGGAGTGAGACCGTCTAGGACATAGTGGACCTTATTGTTTGCTGACGGTGATTTGGGGGACACTCAGCGAGGATATTATTGATTGTGCTATCGGTGATTAATGTTTTCCATGGCTATTCTGATCTTGCTTTTAGGATGTTTATTATGCGCGGTGGTGGGGGGGGGGGGGCCGGGTGGCCGGATCGATGGCTCTTCCCCACATTTTTTCTCTTTTCCTTCTTTTTCTCTTTTTCTATATTTCGGGTCTCTTATTTAGGGCGACAGGCATGCTGCTGGGGGGGGATAGGCCGTAGCCTTCTGCAGGGATGCAGGGTGGGCGGTAGGGGGATGGGGTTTGTTAATTTGTCCTTTCTTTGTTTCTATGGCCCTTTGTCTTTCTTCCTTTTTGGTGTCGTCGTTTTTCATGTTTCCTACAGTGTGTTTCGTTTTGAGGGGTGGGGTGCAGTTTTGTTACGAAACGTGTTTGTTTTTACACTTATCCTGACTTGTATGCCTTACCCCCAATACTTCGAACGTCTTTGCATTATTTGCGGATTTCCTGCTTTCTATTGTAGGACCTTGTATGACCGTGTGGCATTGATTCTGAGTTTTTCTTTATTGTAAAATGAACCTTCTCGAATCCTGACTCTTGCATTGTACGCTTGAATACAAGTTATATCCTGGACACTTCTTAGACCCCGATTTTCAGCTGCTGTATTCTTCTATATTGATTTGCTGTACTTACGACTTGACTAGCGGCCGGCCAGGGTGGTTGTAGGCCCATGCGTGTATTTATTTGAAGTAACAATAAAGGTTCTCAAAAAAAAAAAAAAAAGAAAGCCCTTCGTATTCCAACTCACAACATATAGCTGCCCATGGGAGTGCCCTGCGGGTTCTGTCTCCATCATGTCCGAGGATAGCAGTATGTTGACACAAATGATCGGGGAAAAAGGTGGTCACAGGGAAAAAGGAGCTACGCAGCCAGAACAAATAAGATCAAAGCAAACCACAACACGAACAACACCCTCCTCCACCCCCCACCCGTCCCACTCCAATACCTCAAAATAGCTGAAGTATTTGTCGTGGGCAGCCTGGCATCCCACTACCGACTCCCCAATAGATCTCCATAGTTCCGATAACGTCCCGAATCCTACAGGGGAGACTGAAGCAACCCCACAAATGTGACCCAATTTTGTCTTGAACACAAGCATGTATACATGAGGAATACCCCGACGATTACTCCCGGGAGAGAGAGCATTATTTATTTGGGGGAGGCAAGTTTTCCTGATCCTTCCCGTTAGTTTTAGACCGCCATGAGGATCTGAATCTATGATGTCTTTTATCTGTTGGTTTTGTCTGTGTCCTGGTAAAATATCCCGATGAGGAATCAGAGTCTCTATGTGGCGGAGTGTGTGGCTTAAGAGGGCATTGCTCATCGGTCCAAGTGAAGACCTATTCTGGGGTATCGAAGAATATGGTGCGAGAGTCAAAGACCGCTCTCGGGCGATCCGGGGACAAGAGCATGTATGGAATTTTGAGGTCACTGAGACGGGCAGTAAAGGACTGATGCTGCTGTTGCACCATTTTTATGTAATCTGGAAAGACTATGATCCGATGGGATTCATATACAAAATCTGCCCAAAGCTGAGCCTCCACAGGATTATTTAGATCCCAGAAGTTTAAGATTCGTGCAATCAGAGGTCGAGCCCTGGGTGGAGGCCTCTGCTGCAGGGCCATGTGTGTGTGTTCAACAACAAAGCACAGTGACATAATGTTGTTCGGGAGCCAGGAGGTGAGCCATAGTGTGAGGAAAGTTCCAGGATCGTCGCCCTCACAATTTTCAGGGAAACCCACAAAGCAGAGATTATTTCTCCTGGCCTGTGCTTCCTCGTCTTCGAATTGTAGCACAAGGACCTTGGTCAGTTGTTCCAGAGGGGTGACTTTGCGTTGCAGTGCAGTTACTGCATCTTCATCGCCCAAGATCCTTGTCTCCGTCTTCGTGATGCGGTCAACAGCGTTGCGTAGATCCTGACGCAGGTGGATGACCTCTGTCCCCACTGCGCCAATCTGAGCTTCAAATGTCTGCCTGAACTGGGTAATGGCCTGCAAGAGGGCAACATTGTCTGGCAAGAAGGGGATGGCGGCCTGCGTTTTCAGTGGAGGAACCGCAGTGGCTCCAAATCTGTCCATAGTGCTTTGTTTTGGGCTGGCCCGGGGCCTTTAGACATGCTGTGCCGGTTATTGTGTATGGATCGGTGCACTTTTCACTATTTTCACTATTCCCCAAGGTGCAGGACACTTACTCTCTGCCTGGACGCTCCTGGGGGGCTAATGCTGTAGGTCACCCCGCCGCCGCATTCTAGACCACCGCGGCCGGGGACTACAGCTCCCAGCGAGCCTAGCGAGGACTTCCTGGTTCCCGCCCACATCGCGCCCGGAGGCGCAACTTTACTGGAGCCGCTCCCTCGTGGAGCGGGGGGGCATTTTCACTATTTTCACTATTCCCCAAGGTGCAGGACACTTACTCTCTGCCTGGACGCTCCTGGGGGGCTAATGCTGTAGGTCACCCCGCCGCCGCATTCCAAACCACCGCGGCCGGGGACTACAGCTCCCAGCGAGCCTAGCGAGGACTTCCTGGTTCCCGCCCACATCGTGCCCGGAGGCGCTACTTTACTAGAGCCGCTTCCAAGGTGGAGCGGGGGGGCATTTTTCAATATTTTCACTATTCCCCAAGGTGCAGGACACTTACTCTCTGCCTGGACGCTCCCGGGGGGTTAATGCTGTAGGTCACCCCACCGCCGCATTCCAGACCACCGCGGCCGGGGACTACAGCTCCCAGCGAGCCTAGCGAGGACTTCCTGGTTCCCGCCCACATCGCGCCCGGAGGCGCTACTTTACTGGAGCCGCTCCCTCGGTGGAGCATTTTCACTATTTTCACTATTCCCCAAGGTGCAGGACACTTACTCTCTGCCTGGACGCTCCTGGGGGGCTAATGCTGTAGGTCACCCCGCCGCCGCATTCCAGACCACCGCGGCCGGGGACTACAGCTCCCAGCGAGCCTAGCGAGGACTTTCCGGTTCCCGCCCACATCGCGCCCGGAGGCGCTACTTTACTGGAGCCGCTCCCTCCGCGCCGCGGGACGCGCGCGGGTAACGCCGGGAGAAGACCGGGACAAGGGCGGGGCCATCTGCGGCCATCAAAGGCCAGAGGAGGCCGGGTCGGGTCACCCCCCTTAGTTCTCATGCCAATATCCCAGGAACATTGATCAAAGGTACTGTTACCCATTTCCGGTCTCTCTAAGAGGCCCCTTCCAAGGTTCTCGATATAGTACAAAACTTCCTTATTGATGATAGCTCCAACGCTATGTCTTGCAAAGCGGACCTTATAAATCTCTCCTCCCAGGGTGATCTGCATAGGGGAACACTGGATTCGTACTTTAAGCGTGTTATACTGCCCACTGCAAGTGATGTAGATAGAACAGAACGATCCCCAGTTCTAGACAGCTCTTTCGCTCTGGGTTCTCCGCCTCAGACTTCTAATATAGCCCCGGCAATATCCTTACTGGATGAACTTAATCTATTGTGCAAATGCTCTTACGCCCCTTTGGTTCCGGAAAAAGCTTCAATTTCCTCCTTATCTACGCCTAAACATGGGTCTAGCTGCTCTTTCCAATTAACTTACACTCCACAGGTAACGCCCCACATAATACAACCAACAGCAAACTTCCTACCGGTAATCCCCAACCAGGTGCTCTCTGCAAAAGAAGGAAGAGAGATGAGGCTATACACACAGGCAGTCAGGCCAAATTACTAAAATTACATCGTAATCCACCCTCATGTAATACTCTCAGCACTGCGATTTCGAAAACACCTATGCAGGCCTCCCTATTGTTGGAGCTCGAAACCATGATGAAGTCACTCATAACTCTGTTGATTGATAAAATAACTAGCCTAGAGGACAGGCTTAGGGGAGTCGAGGAAGCTATAAAAGTCAAGTCAGTAGTTACTAAATCTATGGGAGGACCTGTACTATCACAGCAGCCAGCCCCTAGAGATACGCCAATTTCCACCACACAAAGCAAGCTCTCCAGTATACAACCACTTGCCCCACACATAAAAGCTGTAAATACCCCAAAAGTCGCTAAAGCCGCTAGGCCATTACAATTTTCTTACCTTAGGGCTGTCAGAATAAAGACAAGTCATCTTATAAAAGAATAGTGTCTAGTTATGATACTTTTCCTCATAAAACTAATCACTTACATTTGCCACCTGAGGCAGCTCCTATTGTGTGCGTCCTCTCAGGAATACCTGATCTCCCAAAGGGAAAACTCGAGAGACAGCAGGACCTAAGGAATAAGGTAGTGTACTGGCTCACCAAAAATAGACCTCTGCCTTACAATTTAGACGGGACCATATTAAGTGTCCGAAGGGTGGGCTGGTTAGGACCTCTCATAAAAAACACTGTGGGCGACTTGGTACTGGTAAAGTTTAGAAATAAATATGTCGTACCATACCTGCAATCCTGGCAGCCACAAACAGGGGATGGTCCCATATCAGTTTGGTCTCTAAGCGACTTTTACCCCAGAACATTATATGTGCCGTCATAATGTCAGATAACATAGAGTAATTTCCAGATGGCAACAAGGGGTGTCGTATTGTGTGGCCAACTTTCTCCTGTTTTTTAACTTGTTCACGATGCATTTTGTATACTGATTAGCCGATTCATCTTATTGATTTAATTTATTTTTAAATTCATTTAATTCTTTTATGAAATGAAATGTATTAATGTTTTGATGTATTTTTCTGTACTGTTGTTGCTTTTATGATTTTTTTACTGAAATCGAATAAAGCTAATCGAATCGAATCGAAGCGCTTATATCCCGCTCCCTCTTAGGTTCCGGAGCACGTTCAGTCACTTTTAACATCTTGGCGTCTGTGTTGTTAAATAGGAAGCTTACAGGCTCCCTCTGGTGTGGTTCCTTTGGCTCCCATGGGGTGGAAGCTTTGCTGTTTAAAAAACATATAGGGCCATATTATCAAGAAAGGGCGATACATTATCGCCGCTTTTATCGGCAGGAAACTGCCGCTAAAGCGGCGATAATGGGCTTGATAATATGCCCTTGTGAATTCCCATAGAAGCACAGGTTAACACCAGAAATTGGGATTCTATGGGAATTCACAAGGGCATATTATCAAGCCCATTATCACTGCTTTAGAGGCAGTTTCGTGCCGATAAAAGCGGCGATAATGTATCGCCCTTTCTTGATAATATGGCCCACAGTTCCTCCGAGTTGTATGCCTGGTGTACTTGCGCCACCGTGTCTCTAATCATGCCACATTGAATCAGGCATGTGGGGTTTGTAAGGGATGACAAGTTAATAGGTTGACATGGATTGGGATCAGTTGTTGAGGATAGTTCTATTATGTCTAAATTCCCCTATTCCAATCACCCACATTCCTTCCTGTGTGAGCTGGTGGTTGCTCGAGTTGTATAGTACTGGATGCATGAGGCGTTGCGGGGGATCTAGAGAGCTGCTGGTTGCGTCTTCAGTTCCTAGCTTTGACTGGTTACCAGTATAGAGTTTATATTTCAAGAAGTACTGATCAATTAGAATGGCGATAGTATTACATGCCATGTTTTTACTACTTCCAGGAGAGGAAATAAGTTCCGGAAGCTTCTGTAGGTGCTGTTTAACCATGTTTTCTGTTAAGTTCGGAGTTCCCCGTGATGCCGTGTTAGCTGCTCGGTGAACACCGGGACATCAAACCCGACAATCTAGCGCAGCATCACACAGGACTCCTCACATGGCTTACGGACCTATGCTTTGGGATGTGAAACATGGGCACTGACCTTGCATGCTGCAACTGTTTACTCATGGATATCAGAGCACTTGTATTGTTGTTACCTTGCTCCTTCCTTATCAATTTCCCCTCTCCCCTCCCTCCCTAGCTCTTTTTTTTTATCCCCGGTTGGTTTATATGATTAACGGTTCTGCGGTGTACTTTACATTCTCTCTTGTGACTCCTGTAATAATAATCGCCATGCCCATGCTTGACTTGTACACTGTTGATGCATGCGCAAACACACAATACGCCGATTTCCACTGATATAAGCTGTGATGTACTGTGTTAATAAACAGATTTAGAAAAAAATACATATATACTGTCACTGTCGTTGTTACTGTAGACTCAGGCATACAGATGAAGTTGTACATCAAATGTATCTTGTTTACAAAACAAAAACTATAAAGCCAATCAATAACAGGTTTTTTTTGCAAAAATAATTCATATTTTTTAATTTCCCTTAAGCTGAAAGCGAGTCCATGAATGCTAATACTATTCAATTAATACCTGCATGTTATGATTTAGTTTCTTTAAGTAAGTGGCAAATCCACAGAATTATACTTGTATGTGTATTATAAATGACTATTTAGTGCAAGCACGAATCAAAATACATTTACAACGTTTTGCACTCCACAGATTGGTAGAAATGACCCTGGCTGAACTGTGAAACTTTCTAGACAGCTATTATATCATTTTAAACATTTCAAAAAGGTGTAGTCAAAAATGTAAAACACCTGCACTGAAGTAAATAAATAAACACAAATAATATCTGTATCAATATGAAATACGGTTGTAAGTCACTGTAGGAAGCTGGCTCTGTACATACTACACCAAAGTAAGATATATTGTGCGCAGAGTCCAGGGAGTCGCCAGAGGTATAACAGAGGCTGAATTAGGTAAGTACTAACAGTTCTCTTTGTGGTAGTGTGGGCGAGCAGTTAGGCTTATCCAGTGGGTGTGTAAATCATTTATTGTATTTACTCAGTCTAAGGTTGATGGCACACACTCGGAAATAAAATACAGGCCAGTTAGGTAAATATAACAAAAATATATACTTATGTTTTATCTTAGAACCAAGCAGGACTTGGCACAGGTGAGTAAAATGTACTTTCAAATGCAAGACTGTTCAAGGAATTGCAGTTGTGCTTGAAATTACAGTAGTTACAGGTTTGTAGATTCTTTGGAAACAGTTTAAATTACACACTAATTACTTTTCAATACTCTTGGATTACTTTGAGTACTGGGGGAGGAATGCCTACATACCACACCTTAGGATCTTTCAATACAAGGTAAGTATGACTTTTTATACTTTGCAATACAATTATTTTTTCTTCATACAACACAGTTGGATGTCGGGGACCCTGTTCTTTCCAATGAAGACGTTCGGTTTCAAAAAGATGCTGCAGGCTCAGGCAAGGAGACTTCCTGAAGGCAACCACCGACCAGAGAGGTAAGTTGGGATCTGGGGGGGATGCCTGGACACCGTCGATTGGGCCACCCAAGGCTGTGTGGCATCGGGTGCAGGGGTGTCTTCTGGCCTCAGGTTTTCTAACCAGCTCCGTGCCGGTCGGGGGGGACCCCTCAGGTTGAGGCTGCAGAGGTCGTCTGGAGGCCTGAGGGAGGTCAGGGATCACCAGATCCTGTCTGAGGATCGCTGGAGAGACCTCCTTGTGGTGTTGGGTCACTCAAACTCGGGTCGTGGGTGTCGGGTGCAGAGTGGTACAGAATCGCAGGTTTGCAGATTTTGGAGGTGCGTCTTTTGATTGAGCAAATCCAGTGCTCACTGGAGACAGAGTCTGTAAGAGGGTCGCAGGGTAGGTCCTCCGGGCTCTGGGGGTGCTGACTGCTGGACTCGTCAGGGTTCTTGCTGTAGGCAGGCAGTAGACGGGGCAGGATGGTAGGGCTGGGACCAAGGCAGTTGGTGTCCTTTTCTCCTTCCAAGGTCAGCAGGGCTCAATAGTCTTCTTCTTTTTTCCTCGAATCTGAGGAGGCAAGGGTCAGAGCCGACCCTAAATACTAAATTTAGAGGTGTTGAAGGGGGGGGGGGGGCAGATTGGAAACAATAGGTCCCCTTCTATTGTGTGGGTACACCCCCTTTTATGCCATCCTCCATCTTCAAGAGGGAGGAGGCTGAGATGTGTGCTTCACCTCGCCTCCCCCACCTGAGGTATGGGGTTGGCAAAGGTGGGCACACCTCTCTTCCTAGCTTGGATTTCCTGCTGATTCACCCGCCCAGGGGCAGCGTTCAAAGAGGGCAGACCTTCGATGCTTCCCTTTTTGTGGACCAAGCACCTCCTGGGGGAGGAGGCATGACATCTCTGCCCAGGACTAGCCCTTTGTTTCTGGATCCAGAGTGTGGAGGCTCTCTGCCCAGAGGTCCAGAAACCTGTCTGGTGGTGGCAAATGGTAGGCAGCCATTCAGGAACCACACCAGGGATGGGCGATTTTCAGGGGGCATCTCTAAGATGCCCTCTGAGTACATTTTACATTAAATTCCACACTGCTATTAGTGTGGGTTTAATTTGCTGATAAGTTTGTAACCAAACTTCCCAGTTTTTAGTAAAGCCACTATGGAGCTGTGGAGTTCGCAGTGATAAACTCCCAGACCATATACTCTTTATGGCTTTACTACACTTACAATCTCCAAGAATGGACTTAGACACTAGGGGTATATGGTTCATGCCTCTGTACCTCACCTTAAGGCTAGTTCGCCCTGCTAGAGGGGTGACTTGCCTAGGCCTCAGGCAGTGGATTGCAGGCATAGCACACAGAGATTTGTGCCATGTCGACTTTTCACTTTCTTCTGCACCAAAACAAGAAGCCTGCAGTGGCTGTGTGTTAAGGTGCAGGCCTCTAAGGGTGGCGCAATATGTGCTGCAACCCTTAGAGGCCTTCCCTGGTCACAGTGTCCTTGGTACACATGGTACCTTTTACAAAGGGATTACCTGTTGCCAGGGATGTGCCATTTTTGGATACAAAGGTACACTCTTGGGAAAGAACACAGGCCCTGGGAACCTGATTGGCAGCGACCCAGGGCACATCAAGCCAGTTTGCATCAAACGTCAGGCAAAAAGTGGGTGGTAACCATGCAAAAAGGGGCAATTTCCTACAGTCACTATCGCGGTGTCACGAGATTTCAGCCACTACACCCGGAATACTGTTATTTAGCACTGTATTGCATGAGTCATCACAGGTAGGGTTTTTAATGTTATGTAGGTGTTTGTAACAATGATTAATGTTATCTATTTTCAGGGGCGGGGAGTAAACACCTGCCTCCCTTTTCATATATATTTTATTATTCTGATGATAACTTTTCTTTCGTCTTTTGGCAGAGCGGAGGTTAAAGCCCCCAAATCCCTGCTTTATATATACGCAGCAACCCCGTGCACACGCCTAATCCCTGATGATGAGCGTTAATGAACGCAAAACACGTGTCCAGGGATGGCAAGCACACAAGTGAACACCCTCAAGACTTCAAACTCGGGTAGAAGCGCACCCGCTGATACCGACCACATCGACCATCATGCTCAGTGGTCACACGCTGATGGGACGAGCAGTGTGCGACCTCATTCGGACTTACTATTTATACAGGCTCCCTTGAGCCGGTGGTGGTGACGACCTCGAGACAACGCACCTGCGCGCCTTAAAAGGTATCTGGACCTAAGAATATTTTCGGCAGCCCATGCAGCAACCCCGTGCACACGCCTAATCCCTGCTGATGAGCGTTAATGAACGCGAAACACGTGTCCAGGGATGGCAAGCACACAAGTGAACACCCTCAAGACTTCAAACTCGGGTAGAAGCGCACCCGCTGATACCGACCACATCGACCATCATGCTCCGGGTTCACACGCTGATGGGACGAGCAGTGTGCGACCTCATTCGGACTTACTATATATATATATATATATATATATATATATATATATATATATATATATATATATATATATATATATATATATATATATATATATATGTATATATATATATATGTCACGCTCCAGTTTGCACCTGACGGGTCACTCCCGGACGGGTGCTCTTCGTGGTGGACCCGGAAAATGTAAAATGGGCAGAGAACATCGTAGTCTGGTACAGGGACATTGACGACCTCTTCCTAGTTTGGAGGGGGTCGCCAATTTCAGCCGAGGAATTCATTCATCATCTGAATAAAAATTAAATCAATCTCAGATTCACCTCAGACATAAGTCCTGTAACAGTAAATTATCTTGATCTGAGGGTATTTGTGAGAGATGGTAAACTGGAAACAGAGTTATTCAGAAAAAAACCAGCTGGGAACTGCATCCTGCAGGCCAAAAGTAATCATCCACAGAAACTTATGAAAAGAATTCCATATGGGGAGTTCCTCAGACTTAAACGAAAAGTTACAGGAAATGTGATTTTATAGCGGCAGCATGAGACAGTATTGCAAGGTTTATAGTCAGAGTGTACAATCAAGATCTTTTAAATAACACCTTGGAAAAAGTAAAGAAGATTCCTAGATGTGAGTTATTGAAAGAAAAAGAACACAAGACCAATCATGCGGAAGAAGGGAAAGATGGAGGGAAATTTAGACTAATCACCACCTACTCAGATGATGCCAATTCCTTAAGAAATATACTGAAAAAGAGTTGGCACATCTTGAAAACAGATGTAATCCTTGGTAATGACATTCCAAAGGCTCCACTCATTACATTTAGGAAAGCAGGATTACTACGGGATCGGCTGGTCCATAGTCATCTGCAGAAAATTCCCGAAAAAACAGGTAGTATAAAGGACATCAGAGGCTTTTATCCCCGTGGGAAGTGTAAAGCCTGTGCTAAAAGTAGAAAGGTGTTATCCTATGATATACCAGGCCTAAAACAGAAAAAGACCATCAATAAATTTCTAACCTGTCAGACAACACATGCCATGTATTGCCTCACATCCCCATGCGGGCTGCGATACATAGGCAGTACTGTACATAGTGTAAAGATCCGGATTTTAGAACATCAGCGTGCAATTGTAAATAAGGATTTTAATTACCCGGTAGCCAGGCATTTTGCCATTAAACATGATAGCAACAGGGAACTGTTGCAATACTTTGCTATAGATCATGTACCGTTAGATCCCAGGGGAGGGGATAGGGTACTGAAGTTGCGGAAACTGGAGTCCTGCTATATTATAGATCTACAGTCAAAGGCACTTAATGGATTGAACAAGGGAGAAGAGCTGGCAGTGCACTTGGGTAAATAGAGAAATGATCCAGTCAACAATCTTTAGAACTCTGTATGTTGATAATGAATAGTAAATAATTTGAGAGTCGCCAATCCATGGCTATATATTGGAGACACTCGAACAGTGACAGGTGCTGATATACAGCTTAATTCAATGGCCCCTCTCAGTGTCGATTGTAAACACTGACGAAGGTAACCCGAAATGTATCTGTTTTTTGTTGTGAATAAACAAACTTGAAATTCTCTCCGTGAGTGCTGATACTCTTTTCCAGACACGGAGACTATGAAGTGATGAGCGGCAATATATATGTCACTCTATGCCTGAAAGGGTTTTGTATATATATATACACACACACACACACACACACACACGTGTTTTGCCTCAAATAGCAAAGAATCAAGAAGCGGCACACCAGAAGATTAGTTTACTTTGCACCAAGTCAAGGACAACGCAAAACACGCCGAAACGCGTCCTCCTTGACTTGGTGCACAATAAACTGGTGTGCCACTTCTTGTTTCTTTGCTATTTGAGGCAAAACATGAGGACTCCTACATATTTCGAGCGGCTGCTGCAGCCGCTGGCTGGCACCAACGCCGGAGGCAGGGAACCGCGAAGTGCAGCGTCCGTGGTGGATCTTCATATATATATATATATATATATTCCAACGCACACCCCAGTTGCACGAGAACAAACTCACTGGAGCAGTGGCAACAATTATTAAACGGTATTTATTAAGGCACCCGTGAGAAAGCAGTGAGGTTAACTGCGAAACGCGTCGGGTTTACCCGTTTGCCTTAATAAATACCGTTTAATAATTGTGGCCACGGCTCCAGTGAGTTTGTTCTCGTGCAACTGGGGTGTGCGTTGGAATATTGAGATTGGCATCCTGCCGTGTTGCCCGCCGCGAAAGTGGCTTGGTTTTTGCCAAAACCTACGACGTGATATATATATATATATTCCTACCACATCCGACTTCTTCTCCAAAAAACCGGACACCGACACAGGAGCAGGTTAGATCATCAGCCTTTCAGGGTAGTTTTATTGTAAAAGCATGACGCGTTTCGGCATACCTGCCGTGTTCACATGGGCAGCCTTTAAAAATATAACATTTTTATACCAGAGCAAAAGGTCACATGGTCATTGCCTTCATGGACATGGACAGCAGACTTTTTTTTTCCGGAATGCACAACATTTGATCAAGATTTCGAATACATTTTCTAATAAAATCATAGAAATTCTGGACATATTTACAAGTTGCAATGTGTTAAAAAAATTCTTTTTTGACTATATGCCTACTACTAAAAGCATTTAAATAGACACATAAACCATTATTTTTAATTTTGTTTTCTTATTCATTATCAAACAATTGTCCTGGGCATAGATTGATATCATCATGCCCAACCTTTCTTTTCTTCACATTGCACAGAGTTTTTGTTTATGTTCCACAATAAATGAATTGTGCAGATTAAAATTCATGTTAAGATCCATTATGGGATTATTCGGTTATCTTTCTCGGTTGTTGTTTTGCCGTATATGAATCCTTTATGTCTACATTTTTTTAAAGTTTTTTTCGAAGGTTGTATGAATCCAAAATTTCACCGGCACGGAGATGCTGGGCAAGTGCCCTATCACAGTTTCACGAAATATTCAATCATTAGGTCTCGCCTGTCGATGCGCATGCGCATCGAGCAAGCGAGACTATAGGGGCTCATCGACTCTTTATCTAACTTGCAAGGAATCGTGGCGATTCCTTGCAGTGCCCGTGACTTTTAAGCTCAATGCGCATGTGCATTGAGCTTAAAAGCGCGTGCACAGCCGCCCGCATTCCTCCGACACCTTTGAAGTGAAGCTTAGCTTCACTTCAAAGGCCCGGCTTCTTCACACCCACATGCCGCTCTGCCCCGCTCCGCCCCCTCCCCTGAGTCATCCTGCCTGCCCAGACTTCTCCTCCCCCCTACTTACATCCCGCTTTCACTTGTTTTACTTACTCTTGTCCCATATACACATATTCCTTTGGATAAGCTATGTAGCGCCCGCCTCCAACAGCCCCACACGTTCTCGGGGGGAAGCTGACATTATCTCCGCTCTTTGTTTACACTGGGAATTCTTGTTCCCATGGTTATCATGACTCGCCACAGGCCCGTCAATCGGCATGCCGAACGTTCTTTGTAACACGCAGACCGACCAGCCGATTTGAATCGTGTATGACGGGGCACGTCGACGGGAGTCTCTCCTCGTTTTCACCATTGACATTTTACCCCATCACACGTTGCTTTCCATTACTCTTCCAATATAAAGAATCTCCCTACTGAGCCAATGGATGACACACCTCTCCAGAGGCGACACGCTCACACGCTTTGGGATCTGCTAACACTGCAGGACCCGGCGCCCACCAGCCCCCTCGCACCCCTTGTGAAGGGATATGTTGGGCATTGCTGCTGGTTCGTTCCAGCATTGACATGCCTTACTTTGCACTCATGCCCAAGTGCGCTTTTTTTTGTTTGTTATTTACCGGCCCCCGTTCACGCATGCACACCATTTGGTAACTTGCATTCCGCAATGTGTGCATTACTTTTGCATCATC
The DNA here is from genome assembly GCF_964261635.1 of Lissotriton helveticus. Classification (NCBI taxonomy): domain Eukaryota; kingdom Metazoa; phylum Chordata; class Amphibia; order Caudata; family Salamandridae; genus Lissotriton; species Lissotriton helveticus. Next base: position 979,720,081 of record NC_136059.1, read on the forward strand.
TCCCATTGTCCCCATCTCCGGCCCACCCCATCATGCACACCACGAAGATCGGCTAATCCGTTTTAAATTGTACCACCTTTCTTCATACTTAGATCTCTATTATGTATATACCTTTCCCTGTTCACCCATGTATAACGTATTGAGGGCCTTTCTCGGCTAGGACTTTAGACCTACGGAGTTGCCGGCCGCTCTACACTCATTGTCCTCCACTTTTTGATGTCTCTGATATTCCATATGTATTATCATGCCTCTCTTACTATGCTTTAATACTATTCAGACCAATTTTGAGCGCATCTCCTTCTTTCTTCTGACATCATTTCAACACCCTTTTGAGACCTTCCCACATGCGCCACCTCTGTTAGCACCATGATTCGAGCTCCCATCTATGCTCTTTTTTGTTGCTCAAGAAGCTCTCTAGTACCATGCTTACACATCTTCCTTGTTCCACAACAGTTCCATGCATGAGGCCCTTATCAAGGCGGCCCTCCAGAACTATTGGATGCATCATTACTCACCGCTGCTAACCCAAGCATAACGGGTTCCGTCTAGAGATAGACCTACCACGTATGGTTCCTCACCACATTGGACATTTAGACACACACGGAAGATGGGATGCAGCGACCCTCAACCCCTCACTCACCCTCAACCCCTCACCCTCAACCCCTCACCCCCTCATCCTCAACCCCTCACCCTCACCCTCACTCACCCTCAACCCCTCACCCTCACTCACCCTCACCCTCACTCACCCTCAACACCTCACCCTCACTCACCCTCAACCCCTCACCCTCAACCCCTCACTCACCCTCAACCCCTCACCCTCACTCACCCTCAACCCCTCACCCTCACTCACCCTCAACCCCTCACCCTCACTCACCCTCAACCCCTCACCCTCAACCCCTCACCCTCACTCACCCTCGACCCCTCCCCTTCGACCCCTCCCCCTCAACCCCTCACCCTCCCTCACTCACCCTCACCCCCTCACCCTCACTCACCCTCACTCACCCTCACCCTCACTCACCCTCACCCTCACTCACCCTCACTCACCCTCACCCTCACTCACCCTCAACCCCTCACCCTCACTCACCCTCACTCACCCTCAACCCCTCACCCTCACTCACCCTCAACCCCTCACCCTCACTCACCCTCACCCTCAACCCCTCACCCTCAACCCCTCACCCTCACTCACCCTCACTCACCCTCAACCCCTCACCCTCACTCACCCTCACCCACCCTCACCCTCACTCACCCTCACCCACCCTCAACCCCTCACCCTCACTCACCCTCAACCCCTCACCCTCACTCACCCTCAACCCCTCACCCTCACTCACCCTCGACCCCTCCCCCTCGACCCCTCCCCCTCAACCCCTCACCCTCCCTCACTCACACTCACCCTCACTCACCCTCACCCCCTCACCCTCACCCTCACTCACCCTCAACCCCTCACCCTCACTCACCCTCAACCCCTCACCCTCACTCACCCTCACCCACCCTCAACCCCTCACCCTCACTCACCCTCACTCACCCTCACTCACCCTCAACCCCTCACCCTCACTAACACTGAAACCCTCAATCACCCTCACTCTTACTCTCACTCACACTCTACACCTCAGCCTCACTCACTCACCCTCAACACCTCACCCTCACCCCCTCAACCCCTCACCCTCACTCGCCCTCACCCTCAACCCCTCACCCTCAACCCCTCACACCCTCAACTCCTCATCCTCAACACCTCACCCTCACTCACTCTCAACCCCTCAACCTCACTCACTCACCCTCAACACCTCACTCACACTCACTCACCCTCAACCCCTCACCCTCAACCCCTCACCCCCTCACCCTCAACACCTCACCCTCAACCCCTCACCACCTCACCCTCAACACCTCACCCTCAACACCTCACCCTCAACACCTCACCCTCAACACCTCACCCTCACTCACCCTCACTCACCCTCACTCACCCTCACTCACCCTCAACCCCTCACTCACCCTCACTCATCATCACTCACCCTCAACCCCTCACCCTCACCCACCCTCAACACCTCACCCTAACTCACAATCACCCTCACTCACCCTCACCCTCACTCACTCTCACTCTCACTCACCCTCAACCCCTCACTCACCCTCAACCTCTCACCCTCACTCACCCTCGACCCCTCCCCCTCGACCCCTCCCCCTCAACCCCTCACCCTCCCTCACTCACCCTCACTCACCCTCACCCCCTCACCCTCACTCACCCTCAACACCTCACCCTCACACAGTGCAATAGGTCTCAGAGGATTTTTAGTTAAAGCTTTTACAATTGTTTATGGCTTTTTTGATTTGTAATTCTTTAGCATTGGCTACAAGAAATAAAAATGCTAAAGATTTACAACAAAAAACCCATAAACAATTCTAAAAGCACTAACTCTAATGCTGCGAGACCTATTGCATTTCCAATGCTTGTTTTTCACTTGCAAATCTGTCATGAAAAATATTTCGTATAGAACCCATTGTTAGCATATACAAAAATGTATATTATATGTTAGCTGCGTTACACAATTAAAAGAACCTATTCTAAAATATATACACTCGAAAATAATCAGTCTTATCTGTGCAAAATAGGCATTTTAACGAAAGTACTTTAGGCATATAAAGTGCTAGTTTCATACAGTACTAATATGTGCAAAGGGATTATATGTATAGTTCCTAAATAAAAGTAGTAGTGCTGCAACACTACTGCTTTCATTGTGCAAAACTCCGCATAAAGTGCTAGTGCTTCACATATTATACATATCACATTTCTTTACTTAATTTCCTAACATATATATATATATTTGTTCTTATTTTTCCACAGCTATACATTTATTTTACAATCTTCAGATATATTAAAATGGGTCTTAACGTGTCTTGAATTGGATTCTCTCTGGTATAGTTAAAAAACATTAAAATTTATATTGAAATGGTATTGTCTCTACAGTAAATGTACATGCAGATCCTCTTCTATATTCAAACCATGGGGGCTCTTTGTGTTAAACAGGAGTATGTATTTTGACTCTAACTTTCTCAGCTTTTTTTCACGGTCTCCTCCTCTTTTGTCTTTCGGGACCTGATCTATTGCAAAATACACCAACTCATTGCAATTGCCTTTATGTGTCTCATTGATATGTCTCGCCACTACATAGTTTTTGTCATTGTTTTTTACTGCTCGCAAATTCTGCAGAATGCGAACATGTACCATGTGAATTGTACTCCCTATATACATTTTAGGACATGAACATTTCAAAACATAAACTACAAAATCACTTTTGAAATTCAAAGGCAATCTTATGTTCCACTGGCTGTTCAATAGAGGGGAAATTACAGATTTTTCATTACTCCCATGCTGACAAGCTTTACACTTGTAGCACTTATGGAATCCCGGACTCACTTTTAACCATCCAATTTTCTTTTATATTTCTGGATCTGTTTTAAATAGATCGTCCTTCATGGATTTTGCCTTGTTATATGTTATCATGGGACGTCTTGGTAACTGTTCTTGTTGTACAGAGTCTTGTTTTACGAGATACCAATGTCTACACAGACTGTCTCTTACTTGTTTATGATAAGCATTATAGCCTGTGATCATTCTTATTTGGCATTTAGAATCTTTCCATTTTAACGCCACCTTGTCATTCCCTGGTTTCAATAAGTCATCGAACTCCGCTCACATCCGGCGAGTGAACTACATTACCCGGCCGGCTTTGCGACCGTCACACAAAGTTGTGAGTCACATGACACAACGCCAGTAAATCCAACGCCAGTCCCTCGCCGAAACCAATATCGCAATGGCATATAATAGTAAGAACTAGATTATATTGACACAGTTCAAATACAGCAATCGAATATTATGATTATGTAATTTTGTGTTTGGTTTAAGAAATGAAATACGATAGTATGTTTTCTATCTTTATGGTTCTGTCATCAAAGAAGGACTTAAATATGTTTGAATACAAAATGGTGGTAACTTGATAAAGCAAACGCCGAAACGCGTCGTCCTTGTTCTATAAGTGCACAATAAAGGATTTGTGCTGGATTTCCCTGGTGTGCCGTTTTCTGTGTCCAGCTATTGGAGGTGGATGGGAAGCAGGTTCATATATATATATGATCGTAATGGCGGTAATGGCTAAATAAAGAAATTGCACAAATTTTTGGGTCCACGCTCCTTTATTCTATTGGAGTGGAGTGAAAGCGAGACAATCAAGGTGTGTATATATATATATATATATATATATATATATATATATACATATACATATATATTAAGATCCTCGGGGAATGTCCAACATTAAGCAGCACTAGAGAGAAAGAAGCTTTTCCCCAACAGCCTTTTATGGTATGGGCATGCGCGGTAAGAGTTAATTACAGGCACCTGACTCTCGCCGATGCGTTTCATATGATAACTTCTTTATGGGCTTTGAAAAGTCAGAGGGGTGCATTATGGTCCTGTGAGTCCCTTCGTTTGGCAATTATCGTTTCCCAAATGGGCTGCTTACAGTGATAGAAGTGGGCGGGGACGGAAGGGCACGGCGTGCCCCTACTTCTAAAAAATTGTTAAGTCAGTTCCCCTACTTCTTGCTTTCAAAAAAGCGTCCCGGGACGGCAAGAACAGTCCAACTTTAAAATGATAACTTTTTTCTTTCCGCTTCCAGGGGCTGCTCGCACTTCTCTGTTGTACTCCAGAGGCTGCAGCAGCCCCCCCCCCCGCCCCCCTGAGCTCGCACAGACCGAGGGCAGGCCATTGTCATTCCGATTGAGGCAGATTAGCCCCTTTAGAATGACAATGCGCCCGCCCTCTGCCTTTAACATATCAAGTGCCCCTGAGATCTGAGTTGGTGATTAGAGAGGAGCTTTCCCCAAGCAGAGTACTGTGGGGAACTTGACACCTTTGTCAATGTTGTACACGGAGTGAAGTGAACTGGGCAGGAGCAGTGACCACAGTGACCGGACAGAAGAGGCGACAGGAAAGGAGAGGTACTAGGGCAGGAGAGGTGTCGGGGCAGGAGAATTGACAGGGCAGGAGAGGTGACGGGGCAGGAGAGGTGACGGGGCAGGAGAGGTGACGGGCAGGAGAGGTGACGGGGCAGGGGAGGTGATGGGGCAGGGGAGGTGACGGGCACGAGAGGTGACGGGGCAGGAGAGGTGACGGGGCAGGGGAGGTGACGGGGCAGGGGAGGTGACGGGGCATGAGCTAGAGCAGTAACCGGGCGTGAGCGGTGAAAGGACAGGAGCGGTGAAAGGACAGGAGCGGTGAAAGGACAGAAGCGGTGAATGGGGCAGGAGCAGTGAACAGGACAGGAGCAGAGAACAGGACAGGAGCAGGGAACAGGACAGGAGCAGGGAACAGGACAGGAGCAGGGAACAGGACAGGAGCAGGGAACGGGACAGGAGCAGTGAACGGGCCAGGAGCAGGGAACGGGGCAGGAGCAGTGAACGGGGCAGGAGCAGGGAACGGGGCAGGAGCAGTGAACGGGGCAGGAGCAGTGAACGGGGCAGGAGAGGTGACGGGGCAGGGGAGGTGATGGGGCAGGGGAGGTGACGGGCACGAGAGGTGACGGGGCAGGAGAGGTGACGGGGCAGGGGAGGTGACGGGGCATGAGCTAGAGCAGTAACCGGGCGTGAGCGGTGAAAGGACAGGAGCGGTGAAAGGACAGGAGCGGTGAAAGGACAGAAGCGGTGAACGGGCAGGAGCAGTGAACAGGGCAGGAGCAGTGAAAGGACAGAAGCGGTGAACGGGGCAGGAGCAGTGAACAGGGCAGGAGCAGGGAACGGGGCAGGAGCAGTGAACGGGGCAGGAGCAGTGAACGGGGCAGGAGCAGTGAACGGGGCAGGAGCAGTGACGGGGCAGGGGAGGTGACGGGGCAGGGGAGGTGACGGGGCAGGGGAGGTGACGGGGCAGGGGAGGTGACGGGGCAGGAGAGGTGACGGGGCAGGGGAGGTGACGTGGCATGAGCTAGAGCAGGAACCGGCAGGAGCGGTGAAAGAACAGAGCGGTGAAAGGAAAGGGGCAGTGAATGGGGCAGGAGCGGTGAACAGGACAGGAGCAGTGAACGGGGCAGGAGCAGTGAACGGGGCAGGAGCAGTGAACGGGGCAGGAGCAGTGAACGGGGCAGGAGCAGTGAACGAGGCAGGAGCAGTGAACGAGAAAGGAGAGGTGACGGGGCAGGGGAGGTGACGGGGCAGGGGAGGTGACGGGGAAGAAGAGGTGACGGGGCATGAGCTAGAGCAGTAACGGGGCGTGAGCGGTGAAAGGACAGAAGCGGTGAACGGGGCAGGAGCAGTGAACGGGGCAGGAGCAGTGAACGGGGCAGGAGCGGTGAACAGGGCAGGAGCAGTGAACAGGGCAGGAGCGGTGAACAGGGCAGGAGCGGTGAACAGGGCAGGAGCGGTGAACAGGACAGGAGCGGTGAACAGGACAGGAGCGGTGAACAGGACAGGGGCAGTGAACGAGGCAGGAGCAGTGACGAGGCAGGAGCAGTGACGGGGCAGGAGCAGTGACGGGGCAGGAGAGGTGACGGGGCAGGAGAGGTGACGGGGCAGGAGAGGTGACGGGGCAGGAGAGGTGACGGGGCAGGAGAGTTGACGGGCAGGAGCGGTGAACGGCAGGAGCGGTGAACAGGGCAGGAGCGGTGAACAGGGCAGGAGCGGTGAACAGGACAGGAGCGGTGAACAGGACAGGAGCAGTGAACGAGGCAGGAGCAGTGACGAGGCAGGAGCAGTGACGGGGCAGGAGCGGTGATGGGGCAGGAGAGGTGACGGGGCAGGAGAGGTGACGGGGCAGGAGAGGTGACGGGGCAGGAGAGGTGACGGGGCAGGAGAGGTGACGGGGCAGGAGAGGTGATGGGGCAGGAGAAGTGACGGGGCAGGAGAAGTGACGTGGCATGAGCTAGAGCAGTAACTGGGCGTGAGCGGTGAAAGGACAGGAGCGGTGAAAGGACAGGAGCAGTGAAAGGACAGGAGCGGTGAAACGACAGGAGCGGTGAAAGGACAGAAGCGGTGAAAGGACAGAAGCGGTGAAAGGACAGAAGCGGTGAACGGGGCAGGAGCAGTGAACAGGGCAGGAGCGGTGAACAGGGCAGGAGCGGTGAACAGGGCAGGAGCGGTAAACAGGGCAGGAGCGGTGAACAGGGCAGGAGAAGGGAAGAGGGCAGGAGAAGGGAACAGGCCAGTGGAAGTGACGGGCCAGGAGAAGTGACGGGCCAGGAGAAGTGACGGGCCAGGAGAAGGGAGGGGGCAGGGGAATTGACGAAGCAGGAGTGTTGATTGAGCATGAGCAGGAGTACTGACTGGACTGGAGCAGTGAAAGGGCAGGAGCAGGCGTTTCCCAGGGCGACTGGAAGGGTAGGGGGCCAGTTTAGTTTGGGGGGACCGGTTTTGTACAAGTGCAGGAGTTTTAAAAACACTGCAAAGTTATTTGTATGTTCAGCAGGTTTCGGTCAACAATACAAGTGCCAAGATAGCTTTGGTGATCAATGTACCTGCTGGAGAGAGATGGGAGCATGTTTTGTCTAGTGGCTGTTTTACTCATCTAAGGTAGTGCAGAGTGGTAATATGCCTGCTGCAAAGAACATGTACCATGCATATCAAAGAGCAATATGTTATGTGCATAGTTCAGTGGGTACTGCGTTGTGTTCACTTCCAGAATGAAAGGACACTTGAATACATATGGCCTGGCAGTTTGGGCTGGACTGTTCACATTGGGCACAGGATCAAGACTGATTTACATTGGGCTCGGTCCAAACTGGAATGGCATGGTGAGCAAAAAATGATGGATTTAAGCCCAGATCTCTGAACTGGGGTGAATGTATGACATTGTTCTGCCTTCTGTCCATCAATTGTTCTTTTTGCATTTGTCACCCGAATGGGACAGGTATGCTCAGACATGAGTCCCGTGCTCTCCGTGCCACTGGAATCAAGCTATCCTGGCTGATGAGGGCTGAAAGCCCAGAAACGGTCCTAGGATGCTTGATTCCGGTCCAGGGAGGACCTGGCCTGGCAGTTTGGGCTGGACTGTTCTCATTGGGTGCAGGATCAAGACTGATTTGCATATGGCTGGGTCCAAACTGGAATGGCATGGTGAGCAAAGAAACAATGGATTTAGGCCCAGATCTCTGTACTGGGGTGAATATATGATATTGTTCTGGATTCTGTCCACCAGTTCTTTTTGCTATATTATGATTGAGCAGCTAGCTGGCTGACATGAATATGAAGGAGCCTTTGTAGGTTTCCTTGAGTCTAGATTCTCCTGAAGAGTCCCTTTCTCTTCTGAGCCTTGCTTAACACATGTGTACATAAGGAGCCCTGTATTCATGACCTCAATGTTTGAGACAAAAAATAATCATGGATTTCTGAACAATGAGAGTAAAAGCATTAAGGTAACATGTTGTTCCTGCTTATATTTCACTTGCTTTACATAAACCTGTATTCCCTATGCGTGTTTGCTTTTTCCTCAATTACACCTCAAATAAACATATCCATTCTTTTAATTAAATAATGTTATAAGCTGTAACTGGTCAGTGAAATGCTAAACGTATTAAAAATTGGTATGTTTTGCTATTTCTAGCCACACCCCTGACTCCGCCCACTGATTCAATCTTCGGTTATTCCCGCCCCCTGATTCTCCACCCACAGTTCCCCTACTTTTGTTTTCCCACTTCGACCACTGGCTGCTTATATTTTTTAGCACGTAGCCTTAGGATCCACAGTCCTGTTACATCCCGGATGGGTGCACCCCAATCCAGTGCTTCACAAAGGCCCTGCATGGGCCCCTCTCTTCGCGCATGCCCTCAATCTTTGCTTTCTCCCCACCTTCTGAGCTCTTCATCCAGCGGAGCTAGGTGTCCCTCGCAGCAGGGGTGGTGCAAGCTCAGCGACAGGACGGCCGCTCATAGATTAAGCTCCTCTGGGAATGTCCAACATTAAGCAGCTCTCGAGAGAAAGAAGCTTTTACCCAATAGCCTTTAATGGTATGGGCATGCGCGGTGAGAGTTAATTGCAGGCACCTGACTCTCGCCGACGCGTTTCGTATTATAACTTCTTCATGGGCTTTGAAAAGTCAGAGGGGTGCATTATGGTCCTGTGAGTCCCTTCATTTGGCAATTATTGTTTCCCAAATAGTCTGCTGGGAGGGGTGAGGTACAGGCGGGCACTACCAATGGTGTGTCCTGCTAGGTCTGTAGCGTGAAATTTAAAGCACATTCGCACCACAGAAGTTAGTGTGTAAGGGGGACCCCCTGAGAGCTACTTACGGCGCGACGCACGTTTGAGCCAGCTATGCTTGATTCTTTGACGGGGAAGCGGCACCAGAAAGACAGTTAACAGTTACGAGAAGCTGTGGCAGTTGAAGAGGAGGATTGCACCTGTTGGCCCCGAACTGTACACTTCTCCTGCAAGGCCTTAGGTGTGTGGGACAAAGGAGACCCTCTTCCCCCACTGTTGAGGACTCAGTATAACGGACAAAATGGGCAGAGGAGATAAGACACAGACGAAACGTACCTTTGACCAGAAGCGATCAAAATCTCATGACGCCACCACGAGTGAGGATGCTAGGATGCTGCCCCCAGTGAACAAGGACTCTGACTCGGACATATGCAGTATCCTTAAATAGATGGAAAAATCCCTGCAGAGTGGCATCACCGCTCTGGGCACAACAATGGACGCCCTCACATATTGAATGGACAGAATGGCCAACCACCTTGATAAGCACGCGGAAAGGCTGGATATGTCTGAAAGGCGCTTAACCGAGGTGGAGGAGGCGCATACTACCTTAGATACCGACCACAAACAACTCGGAAGGGCACTTCGGGTCTTGCAGGACAAGATAGAGGATTTGGAGGCACGCTCCCGTGCAACCTGCGAATTACCAGCCTGCCAGAAACAACTTCCACAGGGAATATGGAACAGTTCGTGGAGAAACTGATGGTGACACTATTGGGAGAAGGTGTTTTTTCTGCCATGTTTGTGATGGAGAGGGCGTACAGATCCCTGGGCCCTAGGCCCCCAGTGGGCGCCCCTCTGCGGCCGATCATAGCGAAGCTACTTAACTATCGCGACCGGGATGCGGCACTCGGTGTGGCCAGGGAATAGAAAGTCTTGAGATACGAGGGTTCAGAGCTGTCACTATACCCGGACTTCACCGCGCAAGTACAGAAGGCCCGCAGACACTTTGTCCCGCTTAAGAAGCAGCTTTGCGACCTGGATGTTGACTACGCCATGCTGTACCCGGCGAAACTACGAGTCAATAGACAAGGGTGGTCGCACATGTTTACAGACCCCAAGGCATTACAGCAGGCAATCAAGAGTTGGTCAACGGAGCAGCGGAAGAGCCCGGAGAGACAGCTACTAGATGAGGCGGCTGGAGGCTCGCTAGAGGAACAAGACTGATGCGGAGAGATGGTGGTCACTGGGGAAGTAAGATGGCGGGGGTTGGGGGCGGGGAGATGGGGTTTGGGGTATGACTTGATCGCCTTCACTGGGAACTGCGAGACTGTGGAGTCCGGAGGGTACCAATGCGCTACTTTTACTGGACCTGAGGAACAGTGTTAATTTGTCTGTGCGGGGAGTAGGTTTGGTCGAGTATAACAAGAATTAACATGCAGTGTATTTTGTAAAGCGCACAGCTGCCCCAACGGGACGTCCCGGCGCTGTATAACGCTGTGGAACCCTTCCTGGCTCTCCCTGTGAGATGCCTCTCCTGGGCACCCCCAAGGTGAAGCCAGGCATCCCTGTGTTGTAGGGGCCGTTGTGGAGATTAAGCAAGCTATTGCCCAGAGTTGCATCGTGGGACCCATTATTAGAGTAGGTGCAGATGCGAGAATTATCGAGTCCGTGGACATTGAGCCCAAGACCCTGCCGCGTCGGGACTTGAACCCTGGTCCCGGGCCTGATCTCTGCTTCAGAGTCTGCCGCTCTAACCAGTGAGCCACACTTCTCCTCCAGGTGGCGCAGGGGCCGGCGGACCTGACATTCACTCACGGGGGTGGGCAGTGGACAGAGTGGGCGATGTCTGGGGGGTTCGGTCCTCAGGCTGAATAGGTTTAATAGTAAATCCTGCACATTGATGCTGATGACGCACGTGAGTCAGGGCTGGGTAGAGATGATGTTACTGAACGAAGGAATTGGCACGAGGAGCTACCCCCGCCCACGAGTGCCTGGTACTGCTGTTGCATTTTGGGAGGGACTGTGGGAGGGAGGGTGAAGGGAAGAAGGGGTACCTTTTGAGCGTCCAAGCAATCAAGTTGGGGGTGGTCTGCTGTGGGAGGTGGGGGGAGAGGGGGGATATTTTCGGAGGGGGTAGTTTGATGTTTGTGCATGCCTATGATACATCAGACACGAGAACACTGCGAGCCAGAGTACATGATGAGTATAGACATCGGAGATGATGACGCATATTACACAAGACATCCATGGCCCGGTAGGTTGTATGCGGGCAGTGTCCTGGAACGTTAGGGGGCTTAATGATCATCGTAAGCTGTGTTAATGTTAATGTTAATAGGTATTTGTAAGCGCTCGTACGCCCGGGGGCTTCATGGCGCTGTAGGAAGGAGCTAGCGCAGGGTCACAGGGGAGGGGGAGCAGCTCAACAGTGCGCCTGAGTGAAAAGCCAGGTTTTCAAGGAATGTCTAAAACTGAGGATGTTGTCATTCAGTTTTAGATGGAGGGGAAGGGAGTTCCAAAAACCAGCAGCAAGAAGGTCAAAGCAGCTGCCTCCAAGACGCTTCCTCTTGTAAGATGGAACAGTCAGAAGAGATTTATGAATAGAACGGAGATTGCGTGAGGGAGTATATCTCTTAAACATGTCTCTGATGAAAAGAGGGCCAGAGTCATGCAGAGATTTGAATACAATGCACCCTGTTTTAAACGCCACACGCTGCTCCACAGGCAGCCAGTGTAGCTGTTTCAGGCCGGATCTTACAGACTGCCTCTTCGAGAGGTTCAGGAGGAGTCTGGCGGCCTGATTCTGAACCAGCTGAAGGCGTTTGAGCTCTCCAGCTTGAATGCCAAGGTAAAGACTGTTGGAGAAGTCAAGTCTGGACAGAACCAGGGAGATGACTATCTGAGTGAGAGCGGCCGGGGAGAAGAAGCTGGCAATTTTCTTGATTTTCTTCAGCTGGAAGAAACTAGCTGAGACAACTGCTCCGACTTGTTTTTTGAGGGAGAGGTCTTCGCTGATATGTATTCCCAGACTCTTGACCGAACATGACTTAGATGGAGGAGTTCCCATACAGGAAGGCCAGAAGCTGGGGTTCCAGCTGAGGGCGCTCAGTCCCGGCAAGACCAATTCGGTCTTGCCAGGGTTAAGCTTCAGATGACTGCAGTTCATCCATTTTAAAATGTGGGACATAGTGTTTTGAAATTCAACCACAGCATCCTTGGTGTTTAGAGGGAAAATCAACTGCAGATCGTCTGCATAGTTGAATATCGTTACTTTGGCCCTCCTAAGGGAGTGCAAAAGGGGGCGTAGATATAAATTAAAAAGCAGCGGTGATAACGAAGAGCCCTGCGGGACTCCACAAGTAGAAGAAATGGTGGGGGCAGTGAAAGGTCCTAGTCTGACAGCCTGAGTGCGCCCAGTAATAAATGAGCGGATCCAGCTCAATGCCATGCCCCTGAGACCTGCCTGCTCGACACGGTCGACCAAGATGTTATAGTCGACCGTGTCGAAAGCGGCTGAGAGGTCCAGCAGCACCAGAGCCTGATGTATTCCCTCATCCGCATTCCGTCTCAGAGTATTCTGCACCGAGAGGATGACCGCCTCGGTGGAATGACATGGGCGGAAACCAGCCTGATTCGGTGCAAAATACTCTGATTCTTCCAAAAACTTGGAGATGCTGTTACAGACATGAGCCTCCAAAAGTTTGGCACAGTAAGGCAGCAGGGATATGGGCCTATAATTTTACAGGTCCTGCGGATTAGCGCCTACTTTTTTTAACAATGGAATAAGAAGGGCTTTTTTAAAATTTTCAGGGACTTTACCCTGAGAGAGCGTGCCATTCAATAAAGAGAGTATACCCTCCGGAATACTGGCTCCCACTTCTTTCAGGATAAAAGGGGGGCAGATGTCGTCAGGAGAACCTGATGTAACTTTGGCGAGGAGTTTGAGCAGCGTGGTGCTGTCAACAGGGGGAAGCGAACTCAAGGTCGCAGTGTTGTGAAAATTGTCAGTTAGTAAAAGCGGGGACTGAGTAATAGGGATGCTTTGTTTGATAGCATTGATTTTATCCGAAAAAAAAGAATTTAGCGAGTTACACAGCTCCTGAGTAGGAGCTACCGGGAGAGACGTTCTATCACTAGCACTCAAGTTCTCAACGATGTTAAACAACTCTTTGGATTTGTTGTGAGCATTAAGGATCTTTTTAGAGAAGTAGTCAGTTTTATGTTCCTGAAGCAGTTTTTGATAATCCTTTCGTGTCTTGCAATAGTTAACTCTGTCTATTTCTAAATAGTCTGTTCGCCACTTGCGCTCCATCTGACGAACTCCAAGTTTAAGACTTTTCAAAAGAGGTGTAAACCACCTATGAGCGTCATTGGGGCGAGAGCGGGGAAAGTTGGTGCAAGGAGCATAGACATCGGCTGCCTGAAGTAGCCACCTCGAAAATGCTGCTTCCATTTCTTCAGTGTCCTGATCTAAAAGAGGACAAGAAGATCTTAAAGTGCCAATAAAAGCCGAGGTATCAACATTCTTCCAGATTCTAGTTTTGCCTCCTGTCTGAATAGGAGGTTTCCTGTTATTTTCAAAGGTCAAGGTGAATTTGATCATGAAGTGATCCGACCAGATACAAGGCAAGATGGAGTTAATGGCCAGAGGGATGTTCTGAGACCAAATTTGGTCAAGGCTATGACCTTTTATATGAGTAGGGAGGTGGATCTGCTGAGTGAGGTTCATATCTAGAAGGACATCTTTCAGTGCAGCTGCCTGGGTACCTAACTCCGCCGAGTCCAACCAAAGATTAAGATCACCTAGCAGCACTATTTTTTTATGTGAAATTATTAAGGGGGCAAGCTGTTCTGCTAAAGCAGCCGCAAAACTGGGCATATTTTGAGGGGGGCGGTAAATGAGGATCATAAGTAGAGTGCCGCAATTGTTATCCAGTTTGATGATCAGGTTATCTGAACATATAAGGTTCAAAGATGGTAGAAGGGAGACATTATGAGACTTGCGTATGATCACGGCGACCCCCCCGCCCCTTTTGTCAGCGGGTCTATCCACATGCAGAATGTAATAATCTGAAGGGACCGCTGCCAAAATATCGGGTAGGGAGTCAGCATTCAGCCAAGTCTCAGTAAGGAATAAAATATCAGGCTGCTCAGTTTGAAGAAAAAGAAAAATGTCCAAATGGTGCTTAACCATGGACCTGGTGTTGAGGTATGAGCATTTGAGGATAGTTTTAGGGTTAGAAGGGGGTGGAAAACAATCGGGGAGGCTAGGCAGTGGAGTTTTAGCGATGGTAAACTCTGGTCTCAGGATACCATAGGTGGCAGCACGTTTCAAAACATAAGCAGGGAGGACGGGTCCCATGCTAGTAGAGGGTCTAAGTGACAATAACTCAGTTGAGGAGTATTTCCGTATTTGACCAGGGGTTGTGGCCCCGCGCCCCGTCCGGCCGCGGACGGGCGCAGACGGGCTTGACTTTGGCTCGACTTCGGCGCGCTTCCGGCGCGCCCGCTGCGCCAGCCCGCTGCGCCGTTTGGTTGGATGACACATGATATAGGGAGGAGGAGGGTGGGAGGCCGGCCCGACTTGAGCGCTGACCTCGCCTTCCTCACCCAAGATGGCGCCCACCGCCGAGTGAAATATCAAACAAAGCGGGTTGAGGCTCAAAATATAAGAGGTAAGGGTGTATAGAGTGTCAGTGTGCCTGCCAATTCAATTCCCCTTTCTAAAACAGCCCCCAGAATATAAATGCGATAAAATTCATAAAACACTTAAAAGCGCTCCAAATTAATTTTTTAAAAGGCTATAAGCAGTGCGCAAAGGTTCGTGCTTTCTCCTATCTCCTCAGCAGCTCGCAGCCCCAGTACCCTCGCTAGGGAGAGCTACTGTAGGGCAGGGAGCGCTGGGCAGGGCGCACCTAAATACTGTGGGAGGGCGGGAGGCCGGCCCGACTTGAGCGCTGACCTCGCCTTCCTCACCCGAGATGGCGTCCACCGCCGAGTGAAATATCAAACAAAGCGGGTTGAGGCTCAAAATATAAGAGGTAAGGGTGTATAGAGTGTCAGTGTGCCTGCCAATTCAATTCCCCTTTCTAAAACAGCCCCCAGAATATAAATGCGATAAAATTCATAAAACACTTAAAAGCGCTCCAAATTAATATTTTAAAAGGCTATAAGCAGTGCGCAAAGGTTCGTGCTTTCTCCTATCTCCTCAGCAGCTCGCAGCCCCAGTACCCTCGCTAGGGAGAGCTACTGTAGGGCAGGGAGCGCTGGGCAGGGCGCACCTAAATACTGTGGGAGGGCGGGAGGCCGGCCCGACTTGAGCGCTGACCTCGCCTTCCTCACCCAAGATGGCGCCCACCGCCGAGTGAAATATCAAACAAAGCGGGTTGAGGCTCAAAATATAAGAGGTAAGGGTGTATAGAGTGTCAGTGTGCCTGCCAATTCAATTCCCCTTTCTAAAACAGCCCCCAGAATATAAATGCGATAAAATTCATAAAACACTTAAAAGCGCTCCAAATTAATTTTTTAAAAGGCTATAAGCAGTGCGCAAAGGTTCGTGCTTTCTCCTATCTCCTCAGCAGCTCGCAGCCCCAGTACCCTCGCTAGGGAGAGCTACTGTAGGGCAGGGAGCGCTGGGTAGGGCGCACCTAAATACTGTGGGAGGGCGGGAGGCCGGCCCGACTTGAGCGCTGACCTCGCCTTCCTCACCCAAGATGGCGCCCACCGCCGAGTGAAATATCAAACAAAGCGGGTTGAGGCTCAAAATATAAGAGGTAAGGGTGTATAGAGTGTCAGTGTGCCTGCCAATTCAATTCCCCTTTCTAAAACAGCCCCCAGAATATAAATGCGATAAAATTCATAAAACACTTAAAAGCGCTCCAAATTAATTTTTTAAAAGGCTATAAGCAGTGCGCAAAGGTTCGTGCTTTCTCCTATCTCCTCAGCAGCTCGCAGCCCCAGTACCCTCGCTAGGGAGAGCTACTGTAGGAAGGTGCTTAGCTACTTAAACAGACAGAATGTGGATATTGCACTCCTACAGGAAACAAACCTACCACAAATGAGTCCCATGCTGCGTTGTAGGGGACTGACTGGGAACACTAATTCGGCGGGGTTCACTTCACATGCTAGGGGCGTACTGACCTGGATCAATCCCAGAACACCTTTCAAACTCACACAGTTACATGCAGATGTGGAGGGCCATTACGTAATATCTAAATGCCAAAGTCAGGGCTTTGACTTGCTCATAGTCAATGTGTATTGCCCCAATTATGACAGCCCTGAGTTTTTAGGTAATCTAGCTAAAATAATCAAACCCTTTAGGAACACACAGGTTCTGTGGGGAGGCGACTTCAATTTGGTCGGTCACCCTGATTTAGATAGATCGTCAGGCCCCCCTAGAAAACCGGTGGCGGCTGCAGGAATGCTGGATGGAGTAATGGTCTGTATGGACTTATGCGATGTGTGGTGAGTGCGCAACAGCGACAGGGGTGGCTACACACACTACTCAGAGTACCACAATATACACACACAAATAGATGATTGGATGGCCTCAACTTCTTTGATCGGCCAGGTCCGACAATGCATGATATTGCCGCACACACTTTCAGATCATTCTCCGCTGTTGATAGTTTTGGCCACGCCGAAGAGGTCCTTGCCACCGTTTACGAGGCGATTTCCCCCTTACTCACTGCTGGACCCGTTGTTTAGGGAGGAAATGGCAGAAGCCATAGAGACCTTTTTCGATACAAATATTGGCTCAGTGGAAACTTTCAGACCATTTGGGAAACATTTAAAGTATAAAATTAGAGACATAGCGATGGCTAAACACTCAGGCGTGCTAAAGGGGGAGGGGGGATGTGGCACTGTAAACGGAGATCAAGGCACTGATTGAGCAGTGTCATGACGCGGCGCTGATCAAGGAGTATCATGACGCTGCAGGGGGAGCGTGGCCAACTGCCGAACATGACTGCCGCAAGTTAAACGAAACCGAGCTCTCATTATTCTGATGAAATCTGCCTAAAGACGAGAGTACAGCACCTACGACTACGGTGCTGGGTGGAGAAACCGAACCTACACTTTTGGAGCTGCTCTCGGGTGTTGGAGGTGCGGCGGTGACTGAATACCGGTGCGGCCCTGTGGCTCTGGCCGCGACTGAGGAGGGGCCCATGCCGCTGCTGCGGCGCTGCCGCATGCTGTGGGTGCGATCAAGGTTCAGGGTGACGCGGGCAGAGCCCGGAGGGCAGATCTGGAGTGCTGGACCCTGAACGACCGGCAGCGCTGTGATCGCTGAGGCACCGGCGAGTCCGGGGATGCGGTTGGGCCTCCATCCTCCTGACGACGTCCTCCCTCCCCAGTGAAACAAGCACTCCCCGTGTGGAACGAACGATCATCCGTCCAGATTAGCGGTGGAGTCTGTGAGCTGTACCCGGCTATTGTGTGGTGGTGCCCCCTTTCCTAATAGCCTGGTGTTGGGGCTGGAAGCGGCCATTTTCCTTTGCCCAGCAGAGCTTTGGGAACAATACTAACCTCCCTGAGGCCTACCCTGCTTCACCTGGATGGACTTATTCGGGCACTGGCCCGTCTGCGAGCATGCCTAAGTGGCCTGGGGCTGTCCAGTGACCTGGTACATTAATACACCTCTATCGGCTGGGACGGGGCTGCTGACAGTGCCACTTCGACGACGACACGTGTCCCCGGATCCTCTGGTGCGGTGCAGGTCACTTCTATTTGGATTACAGGTAGTGGGATTTGGTGCCTGTTGTTACTCCTGTGATATCACTGGACACTTCCCAGGTGGCTTGCTGTGCGAATGAGGTTACCGCAGGTGACCTGCTGAAACTACTGAGTGACGGTCGGTGCGGGTGTACAGTGACTGGGACGCTGGTGCCACTCTTCCTGTGTGCCACCCGCGCAGATACATTTACCCTTTGTGCATCATGGGCAAAATAGGAAGCAGTAAGCCGAAACTGGTGGAACAGCAGGGGTCGGACGTGCCGCAGGAGGATCCGGGGGGCATGGATGAGCCGATGAGTTCTGGCTATGTGCCCCCGTCTAGAGAGCCGAATACAGAAGATAAACTGGACCTGATCCTAAAAGAGGTACGTGATACGAGGAAGGCCCTGGAGCTACAGATAGGGTCACTGTCCACAGGTCTGACCCTACTTCGAGCGGACCACGCTAAGCCGGCAGAGACAGTCAAAGAGCAGGGAACGACGCTGGTTGAATTATTGCCTAAGCAAAAAACAGACGGAGGCGGAGGTCAAGCAGTTGCAAA